>NC_073631.1:26155000-26780000 GCF_029407905.1 Bubalus kerabau | reverse complement strand
AAGCCTCTCTCATCATAACACAGGGGATTAAGATTGTTAAGAACGATCTTTCTGAGAGAACTACTTTATGCAATTATAATAAAATATTGAGCATTTCTTTGGATTTTATGCACATTCCTTTCCAAGAGGAAATCCCAAAACATTTTGTAAAATCTCACAAATTTATACTACCAGCAAGTAAAAGGAATGATTTAAATAAATTATCAACATTTCAGAAACAATAATTTAGTTGATCCATAAAATATCCCAAGTACTAAATTGCTAAAAGTGAGTTTTGCTCCTCTAAAAGTATGTAATGTTTACAACTTAGGAGACTATTTTTATATAAATCTAATATTTTAAAATAGCTTAGGGAAGCCTTCTAAAGGTAGAACAAAGATTACATTGAAATAACTTGTTGATAATACCCTCAAATTAGACATCTTTCAATTCTGAGTGCCACGTGCATGGAGTAGCAGCAGTTTTAAAATGATTTTTTTTTAATATTTTAGATTTCTTCCAGTTAGTTTTCTGTAATATTTTAAATTGTCACCATTGTAACTGAGGTCATTTACTCATGATTATACTGGAGTAGGTTTGCTTTCTTTGTTGCAAATTCTTCTTCCTAAAACTCATGATCTTCACCTCAAACTGCAAACCCTATCAACCTTTTGAAGTGGACACACACTCTGAACTATTCATTACCTTAGGTGACATTGGGTTGACAAACCACAGGAGCCAGGGCTACTGTGCCCAGCAGAATTGATGACTGTGCTCATTGCAACCAGGGCCTTTGAGTGTACACTGGTTGTTAAGATAAACACAAAATGTGGGTGCCAAGAGAACCGGCCCAACAGAGCTGTAGATGGATGTTATTATTCTTACAAAGAAGGCCTCTGGTGATAAAACAGGGTTGACCCCGTTAGTGGGAGCTCCATAAATCTTTCCTGGCTGAAGGTTCCTGGCCGTGCAGGTTGGAGGGCGGACAAAAGAACCGAAAGATCCAGGATGTACTGTACACGTGAGGATTGCCTATGGGACTCTGCAATAATACAACAATAGCCAAGACTGCAAGGCACAGCTTCAGTTCCTGCCTGCTTTCAACTGCTTCTAATAACAGTTTTAATTTTAGGTTCTTCTTTTTCTTCTGCAGTAAGGAAAATTCTTAAAGTTATACCATTTTTTTATTGTCATTTGGAGTTTTCTTTCCCTAATGAAAGGCTTCCTAAAATTCTACACAATCTTATAATAAATATTGATTATTTTTGGTTATTTTATGGCCATTATGAAAATAATGTTTCTCACTTATTTATGTTGAACATGTTCCAGAACTTTTCCTAAATTCAAAGATAATCATGACAAACTACACACTTCACCTTTTTTATAGTAGTGGTCACAGTTTGAAGACGCAGTATACAATTTGTTGAAATCTTTATATTTTATCAATTATTACAAATGAAAGCAAGGATAAACTGATAATGTTACATTGTAACTATTTCCCAAACCCTTCTATTTGATTAGAAATCTTTAGTTTTAATAAACTAACTTACCACACAGTTTATCAAATATTGTCATTTGTTTCCATCCATTTTTAAATATTATTCGGAGAAGGCAATGGCACCGCACTCCAGTACTCTTGCCTGGAAAATCCCATGGATGGAGGAGCCTGGTAGGCTGTAGTCCATGGGGTTGCTAGGAGTTGGACACGACTCAGCGATTTCCCTTTCACTTTTCACTTTCATGCTTTGGAGAAGGAAATGGCAACCCACTCCAGTGTTCTTGCCTGGAGAATCCCAGGGACAGGGGAGCCTGGTGGGCTTCCGTCTATGGGGTCACACAGAGTCGGACATGACTGAAGCGACTTAGCAGCACAAATTATATTTCTGTTATTGTTTACAGATAGTGTAACGGTCACAACAGAAGGTATTTTTATATACCTGTAGTTGGGCATAAGAAAGTCAAGATGTAATATTTCCTGCTGGCAGTTTCAGCTATCCCAGAAAAAGCTAATGAGAATCCAAATTCAATAATTTTTAAATATTTATTATGTACCTACTAAGGAGCTTTGCACTTTAGATGAAGTATGTGATGTGATTCTTGATTTTCTAAGGTTAGATCCAAGCCCAGTAATTTCCCATGCTTTGCCAAATAGATGATAAAGCAAGGTTTATGTTATATAATAACGTCAAGAATGGGCTTGTTTAAAATTTGTTGAGTCTGGTTGCTTAAAGTCATTTTCAGATATTACCAAAATATATTATTGTGAAGATGGAGAGCATGACAAATGTCAGGTTCCCTTTTAGTATGTTTCCCTGCAAAACAAAATGGAAACAAACAAAAGCCCTCCTCTTTTGTAATAGATATCTGGCTATATGTACCTGTTGGGAATGATCAACGAGTCAAACTACTAAAAAGTAATTGCCTGGGAAACTACAATTCCAAAGAGCATCCTTAATAATCTAGGCTAAATGGATTCACTAGGAGTATGATATTCAAAAACCATTTTCTACCTTTTGTTTAGCTGAAGCTGAAGTTGAATAGCCTTTGGAAGTTGGGATAAATGTGTTCCACATTTCAATAAGCTTAGTGGCTTTATGCCTTGTTCCCTGTGTATGGGCCATCAATAAATGCCGCTTCCTTCCCTTGTTAGAAACAGAGCTTCATTCTAAGCAGATCTTGGGGGAAATTATAAGTATATCATCAAGGGAAGAAACCACTGATGACTTAGCATTTTAATTCTTGCTCTTTACTTTTTTTTTTTTTTAAGAGTTTTAATTTGTTAGGTCATTATCCTCAGAAGCTAATGTACTATTCTGTGTCTGTTCTAATCACATTGTAGGTGAAAAATATATTTTAACTGGAATTGACTTCCCAAGAATTTATAAAATGTTTTCAAATATTTTTTAAAGCTCTGAATATAGTTTTAATTACTTTGGAAAGCTATGCGCATTTTATATACTTTTTCCCTTCAAGAATCTGACATTATTTGGCAAAAACAGTTTACATATAAAATAAAAGCTGTGATTAAGAAACATGTTTAAATAGAATAGTAAATTTTCTCATTGTTTTTCATAGAATTTCAGGAGAGAACTGATTCTTGTGTGTTTGGGAAATTTGTATTTCTAAAATATATTTTTAAAAGTAATTGTATATCTAAGTAAATTGCCCAAAGAAGATGCCATATAAACAGAACCATTGTCCAGTTGATCAAATACCAAACTTATTATAAAAGTAAATATATACTTTTCAGTTCTACAAATTTAAGTACATTATTTAATTTAATATATTCACTTACCCTTGAATTAAATTTGCCAGCACAGGGGGTCATTAAATGCTCTTGTCAAAGGCTTGTATGATCATATATGGCTTTTAACTTATCTGTGTTCCATTCCATGGCTAGTCTCTTAACTCCTTTTATAATTTCATTGTCAGTGATTCTGTTTTGTTTCTTATTTATATTTTTCCATTTTTATTATTTTTTACAATCATTTTAAGTCTTAACTAAATTGGAGCATAAAATACACTTTATTTAAATTCTTTATTAAAAAACTTTAATCTACTATTATTTTAAATATAATAGATTAGAATAAATTTTAGAGCAATTACTAATAAAGTAATTCCATGTTCTTTTCATTAATTCTTAACTTTTCTTAATATATTTATGCTGAATGAGATTTGACAGATCTTCCACAGAGGATGGGAGGGATGGAGGAAGTACCTGGTGGTTGTCAAGAAAACAGGGCAGCAAAGAAAGACACTCTCTTCAGTGGTTCTTTGTTTTTGTCTTGCTTGCGTATATTTTTGTAAAGCAGAATGTAGAGCAAGCAGGTTACTTCATGAAAAATGATTTTGTCTATTTTCTTCCCCAGTGAGTAAGACATTTTCCCCATGAAGGATATGTTTTAATCAAAATCATCTTGGTTTTTTGATATAAGATATAAATTAAAAAATACTATATTTTTTTCTCAAAAATCTAAAGTGAGCATGGTTCATTTTATTTGCCATGACAATAAAATCACTGTTAACATGCAGGGTGTATTTATACTTGGGTTCTTATAATGTTGCTACATTTTTCTTAAATTAGTTACAGCACAATTTCTTTTTAACTGCCACATATTGTCAGTCTCTATTTTCCTTTTCACAAACTCAACTTTATTTTTTTCTCTTATGTGTTGCTTTAGAATGGTTTACAAAAATTCAAGACTCATTTGCATGTTTTGCTCCGTCAAGCAAAATCTCCATGTGTTCATATTTAGTAGATGTTGTCACATTTTCAAACTTTTTAAATTCAGTTCCTGAGAAAGTGTTTTTCATAAACCCAGTATCACAGGATGAAACTACATAGGCCACATCACTTTCTAGAAACAGCATTCTGCCTCCTAAATCCAAATTACATTCCTGAGTGTCTGAAGACCATGTGTTGAGTTGTTCCTAGAGACCACTGAGGTGGGGCGATGGAGTCTAGATACTGAACCAGCAATTTTACAGTCCAACCTTGCAAACATTGAGGAGCGACACTTCTGTACCTATGAAAGGTGGCTTATTTCTCTGCAAATGATACAGCAAGAATCAAATGCATGGATTGCGTGGTACAGTAGGAAAAACAGTTGTGTTGCAGTAATATCATTCTGAATGTTAAATTTATAATTCCTTTCAATAAGCATTTTTTAACCCTACAAAACAGAGAAATTGCAAAAATGTAGTTAAGTAAAATTGAATTCCTCTTAAGAAGACTACCCAAAAAAATGTCTCTGTACCAAACCAATAACCTTGGAATATTTCATTCCTTAGAGTCACAAATAAGTCCTACACACACACACAAACACACAGAAAGTTTGATACAAGGAGATGAAACATGCTTCACTGAGAATGTAGCCTTGTTTGTAAATTAAAAAAAAATTTTACTCTTCCTTGATTATAAGAACTGTAAAAAGGACTTACACTGTTGGTGGGAATATAAATTGATGTAGCCACTATGGAAAACAGTATGGAGGTACCTTAAAAAAACTAAAAATAGAGTTGATATGTGATCCAGCAATCTCATTCCTGGGCATATATCCAGAGAAAAACTCTAATTTGAAAAGATACATGCACTCCTTCGCTCAGTCGTGTCCGACTCTTTGCGACCCCATAGACTGTAGCTTACCAGGCTCCTCTGTCCATGGGATTTTCCAGGCAATAGTACTGGGGTGGATTCCAATTTCCTTCTCCAGGGGATCTTCCCAACCCAGGGCTTGAACCTGACCTCCCACATTGTAGACAGATGCTTTAGCGTCTGAGCCACCAGGTAAGTCCCCTAAGTTCATAGGAGCGCTATTTAAAGTAGGCAAAGCACGAAAGCAACCTAAATGTCCATTGACAAATGAATGGAGAAGTTGTGGTTATCTGTGTGTGGATGAAAGTGGAAGTGTTAGTTGCTAAGTCATGTCCAACTCTGAAATCCTGTGGATTACAGCCTGCTTGGCTCCTCTGTCTATGGGATTCTCCAGGCAAATATACTGGAGTGGGTCACTATTCACTTCTCCAGGGGATCTTCCTGACCCAGGGATGGAACCCTGGTCTCTTGCATTGCAGGCCGATTCTTTACTGTCTGAGCCACCAGGGAAGCCTGTGTGCGTGTACATATATATGGATTACTACTCAGCCATAAAAAAAAAAGAAAGAATGAAATGATGCAACATGGACGGACCTGGAGAACATCATGCTAAGTGAAGTAAATCATATAGAGAAAGACAAATATCATGGTATCACTTATACATGGAATCTAAAATGTAATACAGATAAGCTTATTTATGAAACAGAAACAGACTCACAGACAGAAAACAAACTTGTGGTTACCAAAGAAGAAAGGGGAGAGGGAAGGGATGAAATAAGAGTTTGGGATTAGCAGATATAAACTACTATATATAAAATAGAAGTCCTGCTGAATAATCCAAGAAATTATATTCTCTGTCCTGTAATAAACCATAACGGTAAATAATATGAAAAAGAATATGCATATATATGAATTTACTGTACACCAGAAACTAAAACAATGTTACAATCATCTATACCTCAATTAAAAAAAAAAAAAAAAAAAGGAGTAACACAATCCTGGTAGTGATCCAGAGGGTACCTTGTGAGGAGTATGAAGCCAGTAATTTATCATCTCAGTTGTCTTCCAAGGCTGTCATCAATCTCCATCAGACTCCAATTTTTCCCGTACCTCCCATCAAAGTTGGAGAAATATCTGTGTTGTTCTTTAAGATGTGAGCTACAATGTGCATTTGTTAACACTGTGCAGGGTTCCCTGGTCACCACAGCACAAACCACCCCAGAAACCCCAGTGGAACATGAGAAAATTGATGAAGCCTGCTAAAAGCGCCTGGCCACAGATACAGGTCATTGTATACAGACCTATCTCTTCACCCTTTGGTCGCTGTAATAACTCACTGCTCTGGGGAGATCTGATCTGGCTGTCCCTACGAGCACTGAGGAGCAAGAGGAAGACTTGGGATGAGAACAGGAACACTACGCAGATGTGCCAGGGACCTGATCCCCAGCATCCCCAAGCCTCCGCCTACTATTTTTTGTGCCACATTCTGTTGGTCTGATCAGTTTTCACTTAAACACAGTCAAAAGCTTAGTAAACAAAAATGTATGGGTTTCTTGGGTTTGTTTTTATTCTCTGAGCTGACATTGTTGGCCATGAGTCTTATATCACTCTCTCTCTCTCTTTTAAATCTTCTCACGTTTTCCCATACAAAGCATCATCTTCTGATCACCACCTTTCTCGTCTCTCTCTGTACTCATATCACTTTGTCCTATAAATTCTCTCATTTACTTCTGGTAGCTTCTGGTGTCTAATACTTCTCATCCACCTCATATACATTTCATTCATGTGTAGACATAGCTGAATAGAAATCAGAAGACCTATTGAACAAATTGGTCCTCAGTAATGTTTTTAGGTATGTGATATTACCTTTTTTCTCCAGCTCTGATACATCTCATATTTTAATGTTTTTTCATCTATTTTTGTAGATTTTGCCCTATTATTTTCCTTTTTTACAATTTTATTTTTAGAATTTGGTACAGAAGAAATGCTACCACAAAATAAAAATGGGAAGTATTCCTGCTTTTTGTAATATAGAGTTCTAGTGTTTAAATTGGGCACTGTTTCATCCTTACTGATTGATAGAATTCATTCATGAAAACATCTGGGGCTGGATATTTAGTTTGAGGCAGTTTCTAACTATAGATTTAATTTCCTTAGGAAATATACAACTATATGCAGGTCAGGAAGCAACAGTTACAACTGGACATGGAGCAACAGACTCATTCCAAATAGGAAAAGGAGTACGTCAAGGCTGTATATTGTCACCCTGCTTATTTAACTTATATGCAGAGTACATCATGAGAAACACTGGGCTGGAAGAAGCACAAGCTGGAATCAAGATTGCTGGGAGAAATATCAATAACCTCAGATATGCAGATGACACCACCCTTATGGGAGAAAATGAAGAGGAACTAAAAAGCCTCTTGATGAAAGTGAAAGAGGAGAGTGAAAAAGTTGGCTTAAAGCTCAACCTTCAGAAAACTAAGATCATGGCATCTGGTCCCATCACTTCATGGGAAATAGATGGGGAAACAGTGGAAACACTGTCAGACTTTATTTTTGGGGGCTCCAGAATCACTGCAGATGATGATTGCAGCCATGAAATTAAAAGACGCTTACTCCTTGGAAGGAAAGTTATGACCAACCTAGATAGCATATTGAAAAGCAGAGACATTACTTTGGCAACAAAGGTCTGTCTAGTCAAGGCTATGGTTTTTCCTGTGGTCATGTATGGATGTGAGAGTTGGACTGTGAAGAAGGCTGAGTGCCAAAGAATTGATGCTTTTGAACTGTGGTGTTGGAGAAGACTCTTGAGAGTCCCTTGGACTGCAAGGAGATCCAACCAGTCCATTGTAAAGGACATCAGTCCTGGGTGTTCTTTGGAAGGACTGATGCTAAAGCTGAAACTCCAATACTTTGGCCATCTCATGTGAAGAGTTGACTCATTGGAAAAGACTCTGATGCTGGGAGGGTTGGGGGCAGGAGGAGAAGGGGATGACAGAGGATGAGATGGCTGGATGGCATCACGGACTCAATGGACGTGAGTTTGTGTGAACTCCGGGAGATGGTGATGGACAGGGAGGCCTGCGATTCATGGGGTTGCAAAGAGTTGGACATGACTGAGCAACTGAACTGAACTGAAGATGTTCTAATTATTGTTTTCTTTCCCATAGATTTTTGCTTCTAGGTATTTGTTCAGTTTATCTAAACTTTCAAAATATGTTGCAATGAAACTATTTATAGTTTCATCCTATTGACATTGTTTTGAAAACTGTAGACTTTAGAGTATCTTCTTTTTATTTCCTATGTAGGTAATGTGTGCCTTCCTTATAATTTTCTTGATCAGTCTCACTGCTGGTGTACCACTTCCTCAGTTTTTTCCATAGGAATATCTGTTGCTTTAAACTCTTCTGTATGTTTATTTTATGTTTCCTTTATTTCTGCTCTTACTTTTATTATTTTCTTCTTTTTCCTCTCAGCTTAATTTTATTTTTTAACTTTTAATATAAATATTTATATCATTGATTTTTAACCTTTTTTGTGCACTAAAACTATAAATTATGCTCAAAAGACAGCTTTTTATTTATCTCACAATATATGATATATGTTTTATTGTCATTCAGTTTGTTGTGACTTCTTGCATCATTGTGTTACTTATAAGTGTATTGCTTAATTTCCAGTTGGTAGTTTTCTAGTTAGATTTTTCTTACTGATTTCTAAGATTAATCACTGTGTTCAAAGAACATGCTCTGTACTATGTCAGTCTTATGAAAATTATTTAACTTGGTTATGGTCCAGCATTTAGCCCCCAAAGAGTTATCAAAAAGAATTGAATTCTGTACTAGTGGATCCTAAACAACAAAATGCACAAAATTGATCTAATTTCTGTATTCTTAGTAAGATTTTTTTTTGTCTACATGTCTTATCAGTTATTGAAAGGTATGTTAAATATCCAAGTCTGAATACAGATTGATTTTATCTTTTGTTTCTGTCATATTCTTTCTTTCCTTTTTTTTTTGATTGGTCTGGTAAAGTGTTTTTTTCTAAATTGGAGCATAGTTGCTTTACAATGCTGTGTCAGTTTTTTCTGTACAACAAAGTGAATCAACTATATGTACATATATATCCCCTCCCTCCGGAGCCTCCCTCCCACCCCACCGGAGTCCCACCCCTCAGGTCACCACGGAGTACTGACCTGAACTCCCTAAGCTGTATAGCAGCTTCCCATTAGCTATCTATTTTACACATGGTAATTTATATGTCACTGCCACTCTGTCAGTGAAAGCTATATTATTAGGTATATACAATTAAGACAGTTATAGTTTCTTTATGGATTGATCTTCTTTTCATTATGAAATGTTCCTCTTTATTGTTAGAGATGCCTTATGACTTTCTAGATTCAAGGAAACTATCTAGTTCTTCTTCACGTTAGGCTTTCATCTCTTTGGCAGCAGTTCAAGGACTTGGTGGTAACTCCCAACACTTATGTCACTCTCAAAGTGTTCTCAAGGTCTTTTCCTACTGACTTTTCCACAGCACTTTTCCAGACCTTCCCATTATTAGAAACTATGGATAGGATCTCTGCAATAAAATATTTTATACTCAGAACCATCATATTTTCTCCCTTATTTCCTTTCTCTTTTATACGCCAATATTTCCTTTTAAAGCAGTGAAGAGAAACTATTAAAGTCTAGAAGTAATTTTCCTTCGAGTCCACAGTCTTGTGATGATGTAACAATATATATTAATGCTATCTCTGCTTCCATTTGTCTCTGACACCTGAGAGCCTTTGGCTGGGAGGATTTCGTATTAATGAATAATTCAATAATTTTGTCATCATGACCAACACACTTAGTTCTCACTTTAACCTTAGGTGGGACTTGATTGAGGCTTCAAACAATTACCAGCACCTTCTTGTGGCAATAGCTGGTGACTTTTCTAATATATATATATATATATATATATATATATATGTAGTAGTAAAGACTCAAAAATATGAATTATAAGATTCAAACTATAAACTTTTCTTATAAAATGGAAAATAAAAAATTCCCATCTAAAAATGTTTTATAGTATGATCCTAATGAATCAACTAATTTGAAGGAGTGTTTGAATTAGTATGGACCCAGGAGAGTTCCCGGAGAAGGCAATGGCACCCCACTCCAGTACTCTTGCCTAGAAAATCCCATGGACGGAGGAGCCTGGTAGGCTGCAGTCCATGGGGTCGCTAAGAGTCAGACATGACTGAGCGACTTCACTTTCACTTTTCACTTTCATGCATTGGAGAAGGAAATGGCAACCCACTCCAGTGTTCTTGCCTGGAGAATCCCAGGGACGGGGGAGCCTGGTGGGCTGCCGTCTCGGGTCGCACAGAGCTGGACACGACTGAAGTGACTTAGCAGGAGAGTTCCAGCCAAATAAGGGCAACTAAAATTTTTAATCTGATCTTACCCTGCTTGTAATATCTGGTTATTAATTTGTGACTTAGTGATAGAAAATGGTATGATTCTTTATTCTATGCAATGATATGATTTTCTCCATATCTGTAACTGTCCTTTACCCATCCATGACATTAGCTACATGCTCAAGGCTACCCAATTCCAATTCCTACTTCATCCCCCACTACAAACTTTAGGAAGTTATCTTCAACTGACTTAGCTATTTTTCTCTCAGAACTTTAAAGTAAAGATGCCTTGACCAGAGCTTCTCTGTGCTCATAAACCTGTACTTTCTTCCACATGACTGAATTACTCATTCTTTAATCTGGAAAAAAGAACTTTCCTTTATTACATGCATGAGCAATTTATAATCACTTTCTAATTATTACACGAGACTAATGTTTCCATCTCAGAAATAACTACTGATGAAAACATTTCTGTATCTGTTTTCTTCCGAGCTCACTATCTTCTCAGGCTATGGTAACTGCTTCTGATTTGGTCACCTTGCTCTCTTCCCTTCTTTTTTCCACTTAACTTGTCAAGGAGCCAGAGTAATTTTCCTAAATAAACCTGTTCAAATCACTTTTTGCTTAAAGTCATTCACTGACTCTTGGCTGTTGAAAATTTCTATCAAGGACAACTTCTTCGTAATCTGGTCCTTCTTACAATTCCAGCCCTTTTACTAACTTCTTATCACCACTCCTAGCATCTACTTTTTGCAGCCGTCTATTTATATTCCTGTCCTCTTTATAGGGAGGAAATACCCAGGCACAAGGTAAGCCCTCAGTGCAGATGGAATGCAGGAATGCAAAATGCCTGAGAGGAAAGGTCAATTTTCATTTGAATGACTCCCACAAAATTATGTCTGCCAGTGTTCCAACCTAAACCACCATCCATCGCTTCTTTGTTTTCATCCTGTGGTAGTCCATGAAAAAAAAAAAAACAAAAACGGTAACCTCTTTCTGTTTTGAGCCGTGCATATTCTGTGGAGCTACTTAATAAGCTAAAACTGTAGCTATGGACTGGAGTGGAAAGAACATGGACTCAGGAGTCCATGGCTCCTGGTTTTAGTCCTATGAATTTAAGAAAATCACCTAAAGTCCCAGCGACTCATTTTCTCCTAGGTCTTTCTTGGTCCCTTCCAGCTTTAGAATTCTATGAATTCAGGCTGAGCCTCACATCACGCATGTTTGTATTAGGGTCCTTCTGTTTTTCTGGGCTCTGATGGGCTTCTTCCCTTTCCTGATCTTAGCTCATTTCACTTTTGTCATTTTAAACTCTGGTAGCACTAACATAAAAGGGCCTCTTATTTTGGATTGGCCCCTTGTTTCCATACAAATTAAAGGTTTTTAATGGCTGTCATTTCTGCAGAGCAAATGGTTGTGTAAAACAATGCATCTTTGCTTTGTCTCTATAAATATGCATATTGATTCTAATGAAAAGTGTGCATGAGCAATTGTGTGTCTAACTTCCCCAGTCTCAGAGCTGCATTGCTCACAGGCGCAAAGTTATTAGCTCATTTGTCTGACATCACAGGATGTAAAGTTATTGCACAGAGTTACATTTCCAGTACTTAGCCCAGATGTTGAACCGCCTGATGGATTAAAGTTCTTGGGCCCTAAATTTCAGATAAAGTTGGTTATCTGGGGTATATATTTTTCAAAAACTGAATCATTAACTCACAAATGAAAGAGGAGGTCTTGATTAAGTCAAAAGAATGACTTGAGATTTGATCTGATCTGAAGAGCCTTGTCTTTAATGTAAGTAACAGACTCTCTGGCTGGCCCTGGAGTGAGAACAGGAACAGGATCAGCGTTGACAACATCTGCCATGGCCAGTGTCTGAGGTTCCCATCGTTCTGTGTGGCGTCCCGTTCAGTTCGGCAAATTCCGGAGGATTTTGCACCCCATTGACTGTGCTAGTGACAAGATCTGATGTCTGTCAGCAGACAGGAAAGTCACAGCCTGTTGTGAGCATGTGTTGGATTCACTCTTCTGGCTTTTGTAGAATGTATTGGCTGGTTTGCTTCAGTGATCACTTTACAGTCTGCTCCACGCTGAGTCTGGAAAGGGAAAAAAAAAAAAAAGTGAAACGGTTTCCTTGTGCTTCAGTGTGTCCTCAAGGATACTTGAGAGAAGTGGTCCCTCCTCTTATAGAAGGACCCTTGGAGACGACCAAACCATACCTTCACATTTCATAGGGAAGGAATTAAAGGGCTAGAGGGATTAAGTGACGTGCTTAAGGTCATATATCAAATTAGGGAATGCATTAGGTATATGAATTCAATTTCTCCTAACTTAAAAGTTCAGGGTTTTCCATTTGTCTATGCTTATTTTCCAATTAAGGTTAGAGCTGTATTTAATTCATACATACGATTAAACTATCCCTACAAACAGGCTTTATCTTTCCCATGAGTGGATGGTAGCTGGTAAAAGATGAAACATTTCTCTGGAGGTTATATGTCTCTTTAATACATATGGGGGAAGGGTTCAAGGGTTCACCATCTTATATTTTGGGATTTCCTTCAAAATATAAAAAAGTGGTTGCAAGGCGACTCACATTTAACAGATGTCCAGCACAGAAGTCTTTCTCAAATTTGGCTAGGAATCAGAATCTGTGATTATGTATTTATTCATCTGCCATGTTTTTATTTACTTATATTTTCATATAGATTCTCAAGAGTCATGAAGGAACAGCAGAATGATAACCTCTGTTGTTAGGGAATCTTGCATCTGTACAAGATCAAGGAATCTGTACTGGTTTAATGTTCTGAGGTGATTCTGACTTGCAGGCAGTTTTTGGATTCACAGCCTTTGTGGAAAGAGGACTCAGCTGTTTTTGGTTTTCAGCTGTAGCATAAGCTGCTGTAACGCCGTGCAGCTATGCGCTACAACTGGAAATGTTTAGGTCATGTAACACCTTTGAATAAAGTTTGGAAAGTTTGCTTCACATTGACAAGTCCATACCTTTAGACAATAATGCCTTCCTGGTCTTTTCATAAGATATTATTTTCTCCATAATATGCAGCTAAATAGCCATCAGGAATGGACGTGTGTAATTTTGGACAGAATTATGCCTGAGAAGTATAGAATATCTCTTTTTCTCTACTGGTCTCCTTGCCCTAACCTGAGGGGCACTGACATCACTTGGAACAGTTGTAACATTTTTAAATGGATGTGTAGAAGATGATTTTAAACGTTGAATAATACCACACAGAAATTCTGGGGCAACAAAGCTTTAGGTTATCATCTATAAAAGTTGTCTTTATGGATTATTCATGATGATTCCTACATTTTGTCAAAGTTTCAAGCATGAACTCCAAGTCAAAATTACAGCTTTCAAAGCAGAGGCAGGGAAGGAGTGAGCTGATGTGTGCATTATTTTAAAAATGGAATGACTGTGGGAGAATGTTGACATTTAGGTAAATAACTTAAAATTGCTTGCTAAGTATACTGGCCTTTTTATTCTGTTAGACTTTTGACTCAAAAATCTGAAATTGACTCAATCTTTCTACTGCTTTCATGTATGAGAAAACAAATTTCATAGCAGTGATTCTGAAGAAGAGACATAAAATTTAAAAATAAAGGAAATATCACTTTTGAGGGTCTAGTATCAAGGTAATACTATTTCTTGTGATAGTTAATGGTAAGAAATTTGGAATCCAATAAGGAAAAAAAGTTATTTTACTGACTCACTGGGAACTGGTCATACTTCATTGGCATTTTAGATACCAGCCACCTAAAATATTAGGTGGCCTCTAAGAATTGCCTGTTTTTTCCTTTCAAAGTCTATAAATTATGAAACTTTATATTCTACTGGCAAATAGACAATGTTTTCTCATTCCGTGCCCTAACTTCTTACTCATTTACATTCACTGATGTACTACTTTGCTGAATTTAGTTATATCATGGTATATAATGGTAGGATTATACAAGAAGATGGAGTGAATGTGTATGTAGCACATTATTTGACACAAACCTATGCTATTTTCATCTGCCTGCAATACAGTATTTGGAAATAGCTGTCAAATATTTTATTTTATTTATTTTTAAATTTTTTAAATTTTATTTTATTTTTAAACTTTACATAATTGTATTAGTTTTGCCAAATATCAAGTCCAGCAGACATAGCCTTCTCAACAGTTTTCAAAGGCTCTTTGGTTCTTCAGCATTTCATTCTCCTCTCAGAGAACACAAACCCAGGACCTAGTCAGAAAGAACTCTTTACAAGAAAAGAAAAACAAAAAAAGATTAAAACCACTACCACCACAAACCCAGATTCATAATTTTTCTCCGAGTTTTTGAAAAGAATAAAGTTGGAAGGAGAAAGTTATAGAGAAAATAAAATACTTAAAACAAATTTTTTGTTGGTGTTGTTGGCTGTGTTGGGTCTTCGTGGCTGCATGGGTTTTTCTCTAGTTGTGATGTGCGGGCATCTCTCTGTGGTGGTTTCTCTTGTTGTGGAGCAGGGGCTTTCAGTGCACAGAGTTTGGTAGTTGTGGCACATGGGCTCAGAAGTTGCAGCGTCCAGGCTCTAGAGAACTGGCTCTCTAGTTGTGGCACACAGGTTTTAATTGCTCCACAGCTTGTGGGGATCTTCCTGGATCAGGGAGAGAATCCGTGTCACCTGCATTGATAGGTGGATTCTTTACTACTGAGCCACCAGGAAAGCCCATAAATAATACGCTTTATACCCATAGAAAGATGAAGATGAAACAACAGTATCCTTTCTTCATGTCCCTGCCCTCCATGGATCTTCTGAAGAAGCATTCCGTGGAAAGACTGTCTTTAGAGACTGAATTTTTCATGAGTGTTATAATTTACTACTTTCAGTAAAAAGTCAAGAGTGATACAGTTCATGTGTGGATTAATGTACTCTCGTAGAAAATCTTTGTAATGTGAGACCCCGTTTTGGAAAACTGTTACCTTGGTTTCTACAATTCCTTCTTAATATCCTCTCCTTATTCAGACAGCAGTGATTCTTGGTAATTGAGGTCATCTTCTAGTCCTTTAGGATTAAAAACAAACCAGAAGTGAAATTAGATTTCTACTTTGAAATGCATTCCCACTTTGTACATATTTACATAAGCTTCCTCTTAAAGTGACAGTTCTATGGCTTGCCTAGAAATTTTGCCTCAGTCCAATTTGAACCAGACCCAACATCTCACTTGCTTTGATTATTAAACTCCAGTTCATTGCTGATGCTCTACTAAGTGATGATTTGTGAGTATTTCTATCCCAGGGTTTGAAAATCAGGGCTCACAGAAATGAATTTTTGTTTGTTTTATTTTAGATCTCATATGGAAAATATAACTATTTATACTTACAGCTCAGTTAAATTCTCTTTAAGTACTGCCTCTCAAATCATTTTCCTTCTTTCTTCTTTAGCCTACAGTCGTGTCTAGCTGAGTTACAACATTAGAGATTCTAAATGAGACGGAGAAGCATTATTTGATTTACATTTAATACACTTAAAAGGACTTCCCTGGTGGCTCAGACAGTAAAGTGTCTGCCTACAATGCAGGAGACCTGGGCTTGATCTTTGGGTGGAGAAGATCCTCTGGAGAAGGAAATGGCAACCCACTCCAGTAGTCTTGTCTGGAAAATCCCATGGATGGAGGAGCATGGTAGGCTACAGTCCGTGGGGTCGCAAAGAGTTGGACTCGACTGAGTGACTTCACTTTCACACCTAAATTCCTTCTTAGCAAGTTTATTTGTAGATTTACAGATCTTAATATATTGCACTGAGGGCAGTTAGGTTTGCCTCTGCTAGTGAAATATGTGATAAACGTAGCGAGTTCAGTCAATAGTTTGGAAATGTAAAAGTAGGACGCCAGATCTCCTATTGCCTGGTTCCCTACTCAGGTATGTTCTAAATGGGCATTCATACGTTACTTTCAGGTCTACTCTTAATCACATTGCACATGCTCAGTTAGCTTATAAAAGAATTCATTCACATAGAAAGATGGAATATTTTGGTTTCATAATGTATATTTACAATGTATGCCAATAGCGATTGGTACAACCTACTTGTCAATATCACCATGACAAAATTCCTTTAAATATTGTCAAGATATATGATCATATTAATGTTATTAAAACATAAAACAAATACATTTACAAAATAAAAATATTTTATAATTGTGACATCAGGTTCTTCCTGTGATTTTACCACAGGACTGTGTGACAATTTTCAAATCAGTGCTTTATTTCACTTTCTTATGTGTAAAATTGAAGGTCTGGATGACATCTAAGGTCTAGTCTCAATTCTGAAACATTATGATTCGATCGTGTTTCGGCATGCTGAAGATATTCCAGATTTAGTTCTGTATTGTCATTTTATAGAAGGGGAATAGGTTAAAATAATTGTCTACGTGCATACGTCTGAGTGGTCCAGAGCACTGTATACAGGTGCTGTGAAGGTTAGAGGTTTGAATCATCACAGTCCTTAACTTCAAAGACTTGAAAGCATACTGCAAGATGCTAAAATTCAATATGTCTTTCAAAAACTTTTCATCAACATCTGTGGGCTCAAGCATTTTGAATACATAGGTCATTCAGATTCAGGGTCATCTTTATTGTTAGAATTATTTTTTTTTGGTACTTTATTTTATTTTTTTATTGAAGTATTGATATACAATACTGTGTTAGTTTCAGGTGTACAGCAAAGTGATTCAGTTATACAGATTGTTTTTCAGATTATTTTCCATTATATGTTATTACACATATTGAGTATATGTTCCTTGTGCTTATAGATCATGTTGGTTATCTCTTTTATTTATGGTAGTGTCTAGTCAAGGCTATGGTTTTTCCAGTGGTCATGTATGGATGTGAGAGTTGGACTCTGAAGAAGGCTGAGCGCTGAAGAATTGATGCTTTTGAACTGTGGTGTTGGAGAAGACCCTTGAGAGTCCCTTGGACTGCAAGGAGATCCAACCAGTCCATTCTGAAGGAGATCAGCCCTGGGATTTCTTTGGAAGGAATGATGCTAAAGCTGAAACTCCAGTACTTTGGCCACCTCACGTGAAGAGTTGACTCATTGGAAAAGACTCTGATGCTGGGAGGGATTGGGGTCAGGAGGAGAAGGGGACGACAGAGGATGAGATGGCTGGGTGGCATCACTGCCTCGATGGACGTGAGTCTGAGTGAACTCTGGGAGTTGGTGATGGACAGGGAGGCCTGGCGTGCTGCGATTCATGGGGTCGCAAAGAGTTGGACACGACTGAGAGACTGAACTGAACTGAACTGAACAGTGTGTATATGTTATGGAGAAGGGAATGACTATCCACTCCAGTATTCTTGCTTGGAAAATCCCATGAACAGTGGAGCCTGGCGGGCTACAATCCGTCTCTGTGCACCTTTCCCCTTTGGTAGCCGTAAGTGAGTCTATTTCTGTTTTGTGTATAAGTTCGTTTCTATCATTTTTTTTAATACAAAATTCCTTGTTTGGATGTTCCAGCCTCTGTGCAGCTGAATCACCCCGCTAATCAGTCTACACTTACATGACTTCCAAAAGTGCAAACTGAACTGCTGCTTTTCCTCCTCGGAGATTTGCTGTCCCATTTGTTTTTAAGCTTTCTGAAAGAAAAGAAAAAATTTTTGGCTTTGCATAAGAGCTGTGCCTTGTGGAAGTTTTGGAAATTTAAAATTGCAGTCAAGATCCCTACTTGCAGGTGAAACATTATCTGGTCATCTTGTCATTAGTGCTGACAGTGTTGGCTGGGGTTGCAGTTGAGAAAAATGCTGGAATGAACCTGGAAACAGTCATATGTGCCTCATCCATCACCTCATTAATCACAAAGTTAACATTGTCTCTGAAACAATGCTGCTATAGTGTAGAGGTAATCCTCATTTATAGTTAAGCTACTAAACAACGTTCAAGAGTGAAGATTCGCCTTCATGCCCTGCCAAGTATGGCTGAGACATGACAATCATGACATTATTCATTGATAATTAAAGCAGAAAGAAGTATCCTGGGCCATGATCTCATTTTTATACAGAATGGAATAGGCTCATAAGAGGTTCCATGTAGACCCATAATTATTATCTTATTTTTTTGGGGGGGTACTATTAGTATCATAGTTTATGACTAGAAATATGATGAAGTCAGAGAATATTAAGTTTAAAGTCCTGTACTTCAGTGTATTACCTCTGTCCACTAATGGTCATGGTATTTAATATCTCATCTCCAGCTTGCAAAGTTGTGAGATCATACCAGTGTGCAATATCAATACGAAGAATTATAGAGGAAATGGGGAAATGATAATGATGACAATTGGGTATGATTCTGATTTATGTGCACACTAGTCTAGAGGTATAAATAAGCCACTTAGGGAAATGTGTTCATCTGAATGTGTTGGAGTTGCAATATATCACGAAATCCAGAGGGCAGATATATCCCCACAAGCACTTAATTTTTACTCAGAGACAGCTGTTTGTCCCCGAAGGATCTGGTTATTCTTTTAAAATATATACAGTTTGGGTTGAAGATTATGAATGTATTTAGTTATTCATAAAAATATATGCATGCCATATATAATAAAAAGAAATGTTACCTATTCATTCACTCCCTCAAAAAAAGGGTACATTTGAAATAAATATTTGTATGTATGAGTATCCTAAAAAGCTCTGTATGTATATAAGATTAAATATTTATGTTCTTTTAGTTTCTGTCCTAGGGAATTAAAAATTAAAAAATAATAACAGTGAAAAAATAGCAAAGATTTTTAAGTGATCTAAGGTTACTCAAAGTTTAGTTTTGGTGTTACATAGGTTTGAGAGGAGCAGTTTCACTTAGGTCACATTTTAGTATTCAGAACTATTCCCATCTTTAATAAGACTTCAAATTGATATTTTAATTTGTGAAAGTCAATCTGCTAGCATCCTGATTATGGATACTTGAAGCTGTAAGATTAGAGAAACAGATAGAGTCTATTATTTCTTACTGTTGGAAGCTTTATAAGCCCCTGTAATAGGTAAAACTTTTTAATGTGTTGAAAAAACTGAAGTCATGCTAATATGACTGTTTTGACTATTAATGTTATATCTCTTCACTTTCAAATTTCTTGCAATATGCTCCTCAAAGCTGTCCCATCTAGTTTCTCTTTCCAACACTCTACCAGAGTCTTCCTATAAAAGTTAAAAGATTAAATTGCATGCCATATATCCAGACCTTATTTTATTTGATCTCTTTCCATACTACTCCCTCTTTCCGGCATGTCTGCCTTCTATTTCATGACACTTCTGAGTCTTCTACATCTTCACTACCCTTTCTAGTCATTCACCATTCCTTTTTTTTTTTTGTTAATAGAATCCTTAAACATTGTTTCCATTGAGTTTTTGTTATTTGGTCCATTTACCATTAAGTCAGCTATTCCTGAAGGAGATCTTCCATTGTATCGATTTTCTCTAGATGCCTTTCCAAGTGTGCTAAACATACAGTTATCCAAATCCTCATGTGACCCCTCTCTCCTGAGATCTAGATTTCTATTATCAACTGTATATCCAAGACATTATTTCTTTGATATCCTCTAGCCACTTCAAAATTAAGCATGACAGGATGAAACCTTATTCCGTCCAGATTCTCCATAGGTATTTTATATCTCTATAAACTATCTTGCCATGTGAAAGCCATCTCACAGGTTAAGCTGTCGCCTCTTTAATTCTCTTTCATATTCAGCCAATCACAAAATCCTGTCAATTAACTACAAGAACTTCTTGAGTCTGCCCATCTCTTTACATTCTTATGGTCCTAGATCAGGCTGTATCCCATAATTCTTGAGCTCAGTTGATCATCCAAGGTTACACAGTCTGTTAACTGCCTCAGCCAGTGGCTGAATGTCAGTGAGTTCTCTGACTCCTTGTTCTTTAGTCAGATCATGAATGGTTCAATCCATTCATTTTGTTAAAACTGGTTTTATAGATGTTGTAGTTATTATTGCTTTTACATGACCTTTTACTTGATTAAAAATGTGTTGGATGGGTATGGATAAAATATTAACTGACTTTCCTCAGTTATATACATGAAGCTAGTTCAGTTCAATTCAGTTCAGACACTCAGTCGTGTCCGACTCTTTGTGACCCCATGAATTGCAGCACGCCAGGCCTCCCTGTGCATCACCAACTCCTGGAGTTCACTCATACTCATGTCCATCAAGTCGGTGATGCCATCCAGCCATCTCATCTTCTGTTATCCCCTTCTCCTCCTGCCCCCAATCCCTCCCAGCATCAGGGTCTTTTCCAATGAGTCAGCTCTTCACGTGAGGTGGCCAAAGTATTGGAGTTTCAGCTTTAGCATCAGTCCTTCCAATGAACACCCAGGACTGATCTCCTTTAGGATGGACTGGTTGGATCTCCTTGCAGTCCAAGGGACTCTCAAGAGTTTTCTCCAACACCATAGTTCAAATGTGATATCAAATGATTTATTTCATCTGAAGTTTCATCTCCGTAGCTTTTGACCAGAGGAATAAACTATACATTCATAATGAAATTTTTACAATAGCCGTCAAATAGACAAAAGTTGTAATATATTAAAATAGTTTAAAAATAAGGAGTTCTAAAAGTTCTCATTTCCAAAATGAGAAGTAGATAAAAGCTGAAAGAAAACATTATTTTGCAT
Organism: Bubalus kerabau; assembly: GCF_029407905.1. Classification (NCBI taxonomy): domain Eukaryota; kingdom Metazoa; phylum Chordata; class Mammalia; order Artiodactyla; family Bovidae; genus Bubalus; species Bubalus kerabau. Next base: position 26,758,871 of record NC_073631.1, on the reverse strand, counting down.
AGCAATGAGAGTCCTATTACTACCCAGGCTACTTTCCAAGAGTAAAGAGAAGCTGTGGAGAGTGTTCAAAACTTCCCTCATGATTTTATACTGTGGTAATTTATCAAGCCAACCAAGTTATTGTGTCCTTACTTTGTAACATAAAGAGAAAACAACTCATAAATTCCCATTTGAAACGTTGAATCCCTAACCATGTTCTGAGTATACATTTACACAAATTGAGAAGTGAAGGGAAACAGAAGTTAGCCTTCAAGGCAAATAGAATTTTAGTTTACTCAGTTATTGTTGTGATATTTTATTGATATAGAAATTTTTTTTTGTACATTTCATTGAAAATGTTTTATTGGCCTTTTGGATAGAAATGGGAATTTATTTGCCAGGAAGGATGATCCCATCATACTTCTGCTGGAACCAGCGCATGGCCTGATATAGAAATATTGAATATAGCAAGAAAGTCATTATTTTAGCAAATTTTCTCAGTTTGCAGTAATAGTATTGAGTTTTAGAAGAAAAACTGAATATTAAGGTCACTCATCTCTACCTTCTTTACTCCAATCCACAAACTTGTGTAAGCTTCAGGCATTATTTGAAAAGCAAGTCAAATATAAACTCTTGCTGATAAGAATTAATATTATCAAATACATAAATAAGTACACTCACATATGCATATATATTAATAAAATATATATATAAATTTATAGTGTCTATATATATGATATATAAATATATGCTGTGATATTGTGTTTTATAATAAATATATATATTTGGTCTTTGCTCCTGTTTAGAGGATTTCCAGTCCACCCCCAGAACTTCTAGAAGGGAAGGGACTGGAGATTGAATTCAGTTGCTATTACATACCTACAACATTCATTAAATACCCTTGTAATGAAGCTTCTGTTAATAAGATGACATTGATGATACTGTCAAATCAACCAGTATATAATTCTGAAAATGCAGATAAATCACAGTGTTTTATTTGGTGCGATGAGATTTCTTTCCTCATAATATTAAGGAATCCAAAATTATAATATTTGCAAAATATTCTGAATATTTGCAGAATGCTTGCTTGATAATACACATCTAGTATATTTTAATGCATGCAAATCAATTCATAGCATTTTAATTCAAACATGAATTTGGATGTAATATTTTATAGGTTTGTGTAAACTTTATAGACTACATGTTTAGCATATATGATATTGTTGGCATTTTGCTGAAGTTAAAATCTTGATAAATATTGTGAATACATGAATCTGATTAAATTGCATGAGAGGAGTGTGTGTATTTAAATGCTGTATAAATACATCATAATTAAAAATAACTTGTATATGGAAAAAGAAACTAAAAGGAGAGAGTTCAGAGTGCTTCTGTGTTGCTGATACTGTGGAGGTTTGGGGAGAAATAGTGAGCTCCGGGAGGGCAAGGAAGTTCTGTGTTCTTTCCCTATGCCTTGCCCAGGGCATCTCTTCCATTTGGCTGTTTCTGAGTTACATCCTTTTATAACATCCTTTTACTGATTCAGTCAGTAAAATGTTTTTCCAAGTTCTTTTGAGCTACTTTAGCAAATTAATTGAACCTGAGGAGAGAGGTGTGGGAAACTGATGTACAGCCAGTTTGTCATGAGTACAGCTAACACCTTGAACTTGAGGCTGGAGTCTGAAGTCCAAGGAGAGGATCGTGAGAACTTCCAATCTGTAGCTGGTGGGTCAGAAGCACAGGCACCTACCTCAGTTTGCCTCTGTAGTTTGAAGTGGGACAGGGCAGTCTTGTGGGGCTGAACCCTGCCTTAACCTGTGGACTCTGGTGCCATTCCTGGATAGATGGTGTTAGAATTGAGTTGGCTTTTCAGACACCCTGCTGGTGACCAAGAACTTCCAAGTGTGTGTGAAAAGCCCCCTCCCCTCACACAGGATGCAATTGAGCCCAGGAACCCAAAATACATATAAATATATATCTTTGGGGATAATCTGAGTCTATACCTCTGAGACATGATCTTACCAAGTATAGAAAAAATATCACACACATACATACACATATATATATACACTTGTATGTAAATTATATATATGTATATATAATTTCTGTATATAAGCACATACACACTTGTATGTATGCATAAATATTTAATGCATATGTATAATTATTACCTATGTTTAGTGCCCACACATATATATATATATTATACATGTACATATTATTATACAATTCATAGGACTACACATTTTTTCCTGCAGTGAAATCATTAAGCAGCATAGGAAATTTCAAACATAATGATCTTGCCTTTGAATATTCAGAAAAAATAATTCTTGTACTTGTAGAAAATATATCCTTGGCAGAGACATCTTGGTACCAATGTCTGTTAGTGTAATAATTCAGGGCAAAGATAAAAACAGAAGTAAAGGCAAACTTTGCATTGGGTGTGTTGCCACACTTGTAAGAATAATGACAGTAGATATAACAGTTGCAATGATACTGTTGCCATCACCGTTTTGAATTAGCAATTTAGAGCCAGCATTTAAATTCATTATCTTCTTGATGAGTTATCTCACAAACATATGAGAATTGAATAAATTGCTTACCTATTCAGTCAGGAAGGGGTAGGAGAGCTGTTTGTGAACAGATCTGTTAGAATAGCTTGTTAAATGAGGTAGAGGAAGAGTTACAAATGAGAAACAGATTATTAGGCTTGCTGAGGTCAAAGGAGAAGTTGAGTTTGTGTGGGAGGTGGCAGGGGCCTCATAGGGGTCAGGAATAGGACAGATGCCTTACCGGCATCTCAGGACTGTACTATAGCGAACAATGAGCATCTTCATAAAGCATGAACATATAAAACCACTCCTCTAAATTAAAGATATTAATCTCTAATTATATTTCCTTAAAATTATAGAATTATGAATATGACAGTGAATTCAAATATAGATTTATTTAACAAATCCCATAACGGCCTCAGAAATAATATCTAAAACTACAGATACCTGTTATTTAATATGGTGCAAATACCCTGTGTAAAATTCTGGATTTTCTATTTGCCTGCAAGAGCCATTATAGACTCAGTGTTGGGGTGTAAATATTTTCAGGAATCCTGCTATTATTAAATTTCCATGCACCGTTGTGAAGTTTTAGTCCTTTTGTAAATATTTAAATGCCTTTGATTCTGTTTTTTTATTGTTTGTTTTATGGTAAAGGGAGAACACCACAATATCTTCAATTAAAACAAGCTTCCTTAAGAAACACCTATGTCCAAATAAGTAAAAATAGTGTAACCATTTACATTGTCAGGACAAATATTGTAGCTGCCATTCCTTTCCCATGAATTAAGCCTGATGTGTCTGGCCAACTTTTCCTCCAACAACAGAATCCCTTTGCTCTTCATAGGCCTTTACGTTCCCTCATTGTCCCCTTTTCCTGCTCAATATATTTCATGTGTCTACACGAAATCGGGGGAGCCATAGTAAATTCAACACATCTATTAGGCAAGTAAGGATACAACATTTCATTGTTGTCTGGAACGTGCTTTCCCTGTAAAATGCCCAGAGGCTATTACACTGAAAAAGATTTACATTCTTCCACTCTTTGTTCTGTATTTTTAAATTTAACAGGACTGTGAAACTGTATGATCCATATTTGAGAATGTTATGGCAAAAGTATTTGAGAATCAGCAGGTCCACACTGGCAAATATGGTTTTATACCTCTACTTTGTACTTACCATGCTAAGTCATTACTAAGCATTTTTATCCTTTCCGTTTTTCTGGTTAACCTTATCTATTACTGTTAATATAGTGAAAAACAGTATAGTGCCTATGAAGTATGGGATTTAGACCTGGCATTTACTTGAAATCAACTTGACTACTTATCAAACAGTCTTTAAACTGAGAGTACTTAAAATTGCTTGAAATGCTTTACAAATATTAACTTGTTTAATTCTATCGCAATATTATGAGAAAGATATGATTAGATCCTTAAATAGATGAATAAATTATATCACAGAGAATTCAGAGTCATACAGTTCACAAATAGTAGAGCAGTTATTCAAACGCAGGTAGTTTAGTTCTAAAGTCTGGACTCTTAAATTGTTCTGTGCTGCCTCTCTGTGTATACAACCTTGGGCAATTTCCTTAAACTTTCTCAACCTTTCTTCATCTATAAAATAGGACTGCTAATGATACTTGATTCAGAGATTTGTGAAAATCAGATGTGATAAAGGCCATGAAATGCTTAGAGCAGCGCATAGTATGTAGTGGTAAGTTTTGTTATTTTGGATATTGTTTTCCCTACTGACCTCCTTTAATTTCTTTCGAAGCACTGTGCTCCTACCCCGTCAGAGCTTTGCACCGGCAAGCTGCAGTTCTCCCTGTGTCTACCTCTGACCCTCCTGACCTTCATCTCCAATGAGCCTGTACACTCAGAAGACCTGCACAAATGCACCTTCCTCAGGGAAGCCTTTCCTAACCCTTATATGGGGTGAGCACTCCCCTCCCCTTAGCTTTGGCTTCCTGGGAAAAAGAGCCCGAGGCAAAGGCATATGTTTTTTCCATTTGGCTGGACACTTTCTTGGGAAGTACAATCCCAGGGAAGCAGGAGTGAGGAAAATGAAAGCCAGGCATTAAAAGGGAGAGATAGTCAATGCAATGGAGAACATTTCTCAGATGGCCCAGCTTCTTGACAAGCCGATTGCTCCTTCACCTATCGCATCTTCCAAGAGTCCCGATTAGCCCCCCTAAGTGGTCCATCAGGGTTAGGAAGGGACAATAATTATTTCTTCCAGTTCTTGTTTCCATTACTCAAAGGTGGTCCATGAGGTTTTAAGGCCTTTATGTATTTCCGTGCATACCTTGGGTGCCAAGCAGATCGACCATGGTTCTTGCTTCAAAGGCAACTTCAGATACACAAGGTGAAAGGCTAGAGGTTCTTTGCAAAGCCTAGATTTAAGACACAAGTCCACGTGCACCATCACATGAAGACTGAAGAGGCCACGACTGCAGGTCGTCTGGGGGTGTAGTGGGGACTGTAGGTGACTGCAGCATCAGCAGTTGGCCTCATGATTTCAGAAAGAGCACAGGTAGGATATTTCAGGTTATAAAGCAGGTCGAGTACACAAAATGAGTAGAAGACATGCAGAATTCAGACCGGTATGCTCTGTTATACACATTTATAAACCCAGGTCTCTTTTCTTTTATAGCATTTTTCATAGTTTGCAATAACATATTTATTTGTAAGTTCATTTACTTTAATTCTTATTTTCTTTCTAGACTGAAAGAATCCTTAAAGATAGGAAGGCAGCATAAAGTTCAGATTGCCTAGATTGAATCCTGGCTCCACTAATTGCTAACTCGGTGTCTTTGGGAAAATTACCTTATTGCTCTGTGCTCCATTTCTGCACTAATCAGGGTAAAGATAGAACCACTATGAATATTAAAGGAGAAAGCGTGTGTTAGTCACTCAGTCATGTTCAACTCTTTGTGACCCCATGGACTGTAGCCCGTCAGGCTTCTCTGTCCATGGATTTCCCAGGCAAGAATACTAGAGTGGATTGCTATTTCCTTCTCCAGGGGATCTTCCCAACCCAGGGATCAAACCCAGGTCTCCTGCGTGCAGGTGGATTCTTTACCATCTGAGCCACCGGGGAAGCCCATTAAAGGAGAGGCACCCGGTTAATATTAGCTATTGTCATTCTCATCACCACCATCATTATCCTTGTTCCTGTAGCAGTTAGCACTTTGCTGCCTGCAGAACAGGCTCTGGAGTAATAAAGCATGGAATCTGTGAGGACTGAGGTTTTGGTCTTCTCTGTTCCTTTTTGGAGCTCCAACTTATAAGAGAGAATTTAAAATGTACTAGGTAGTTTAAGAAGAATGTTCAGAATGATTAGATAAATGAGTCAATTAACCCCAATATGTTTGTTTTATTTGTGGTCTGGAAAGTGAACCTTACACTGATTTCGGGTCAGTTCAGTTCAATCACTCAATCGTGTCCGACTCTTTGCGACCCCATGAATCGCAGCACGCCAGGCCTCCCTGTCCATCACCAACTCCCCGAGTTCACCCAAACTCACGTCCATCGAGTCGGTGATGCCATCCAGCCGTCTCATGCTCTGTCGACCCCTTCTCCTCCTGCCCCCAATCCCTCCCAGCATCAGAGTCTTTTCCAATGAGTCAACTCTTCGCATGAGGTGGCCAAAGTACTGGAGTTTCAGCTTCAGCATCATTCCTTCCAAAGAACACCCAGGACTGATTTCCTTTAGAATAGACTGGTTGGATCTCCTTGCAGTCCAAGGGACTCTTTAAGAGTCTTCTCCAATACCACAGTTCAAAAGCATCAATTCTTCAGCGCTCAGCTTTCTACACTGATTTAGAGGAGGCTTTACAACAGTGGAGAAGGAAATGGCAATCCACTCCAGTACTCTTGCCTGGAAAATCCCACAGAGGGGCATGGCAGTTTACAGTCCATGGGGCCCCAAAGAGTCGGACACGACTGAGTGACTTCACTTTCATTTACAGTGCAGAGTAGTTTTTACAGTAATAAACTGTTTGTTGTACTTGTCTTGGGTGACCTTGAGGCCACAGCTTTAAGTAAAGAAAGGTAGATAATAGTAGTAGCATACATTAACTCCTAAATATATGAGGCTATTTCCTGTACTAAAATTGATGCTTTAGAGCAAATTATAAAGTTTAGGGTTATGGAGCTTCCTCCTTTGGATTAATAAAGTGAAAATAACTTCTGTTCTTTTTGAATAGAGGTTCATATAAATTGAAGCATGTATTTTCCAATATATGCAATTTTATATATATATATATATATATATATATATATGCCATTATAATGTTCGTTTACTGCTTTATCATTTACCCCTAAGCCACACAGTAAATTTTTGAGATTAACCATTGTGCCCTTTTTTGAGTATGACTTTTTCACAAGCGTTTAAATCATGATCAGAGGTTTACATTTAACAAACAGATTCGATTTTTCTGTCATGCTGTGGCATTGTGGAGCCAGTGATGTGTCAAGGCGACATGGACTTTTGGTCTGTGCTTGCCAATTGTGCTTCTTATCAAAGTTGTCTCAGTTTGTGTTATTAATTACAAAATATCAAGTTGTTATTTTCTGTTCAAGAGTTTTTGTCCTGAGGTCAGCAAGTTCTAGTGTTGCTTCTTTTGTAATTATACTTGGCGCTTCCTTTATAAGAAAACAAAAGCCTTGCTTATTATTACAATATAATGTGTGATGCTTATAACTGGTGTCTTGTGTACAAGTAACACCATCATATGATATTCTGAAACAACCACAAACCTCACCCTAGATTTGTCTAGGCTTATTTGGCTGAATGCTTCTGTATTAGAAGACATTCTTCTTAGGTTAATGAACTGACTACTTTGAGACTTTATTGGCCAGTGTCTTTCAAGAGTTGTGAAGAAAGTATAATAATAAAGAAACTACCAGAGGAATTAAGTCATTCATGAACATGGGTATGACTTGTCTGTTTAAAAAAATCTTATGAGAAATTTTTTATTGTCAGTGGTACCATGTAGCACTGGAAATTAATTTTGCCTAAAATGATTAGCTCAAGTCTATGTTTTAAGCTGTAGAATTTTTTTTAATGTCTAAAAGACAGTCAACAGACAAGGGCTTTGTTTGTTTCTGTCAAATGACCAAGTAGCTCTGACTAAAATTACATGTTTTTATGGAGGGAGGAGCTAAAAAATCTGGTAAATTTCTGGTCCCATCCAATTCCATCAGTGTTAGTCGCTCAGTTGTGTCTGACTCTTTGCGACCCCATGGGCTGTAGCCCACCTGGCTCCTCTGTCCATGGAATTCTCCAGCCAAGAATACTGGAGTGGGTTGCCATTCCCTTCTCCAGGAGATCTTCCCAACCCAGGAGAGAAACCCAGGGTCTCCTGCATTGCAGGCAGATTCTTTATCATCTGAGCCACCAGGGAAACCCTAATTCCACCAGAATAGCACACAGAAAAGAACTCTAGAGAGTGTGCATTTATATCAGTTTTGCTTGAGTAATTTATGAAGAAAACCTTCATTAAATGATCATAGTTCTATCTTATCCAAGTCAACAAGTAAGGAATCCCCTTAATTATTAATGGAGCATATTATTACAAGACATTAGTTAAAATCTTTCTCACAGCTCAGTATACCAAATTATATTCTAAATTTCAGTCAGCCTGATGAAATACTCTGAGGACGTTTTTCCAATTTTGTTTTATAGAGCTTCATCAAGTCTAGATGAAAATAATCAAATATAACTTAAAGGCTGTTATTTTTATAGTCACAAATATTTGAAATGATTACTGTAGTCCTGTATCTGACTGCTCAAATTACAATTTCTCCATTACTATAACATTTCTTTACACTTGCTGCTGCTGCTGCTGCTAAGTTGCTTCAGTTGTGTCCGACTCTGTGTGATCCCATAGACGGAAGCCCACCAGGCTCCCCCGTCCCTGGGATTCTCCAGGCAAGAACACTGGAGTGGGTTGCCATTTCCTTCTCCAATGCGTGAAAGTGAAAAGCGAAAGGGAAGTTGCTCAGTCGTGTCCGACTCTTGGCGACCCCATGGACTGCAGCCTACCAGGCTCCGCCGTCCATGGGATTTTCCAGGCAAGAGTACTGGAGTGGGGTGCCATTGCCTTCTCCACTTTACACTTGAGACGAACCTAATTATTCTTGTTTGTCTTAAAATTTTCCTCACCTGTTTATTTTACTCCCCATCTGGAATTCCCACCTTCCTTTTCTACCTGATAAAAACTAGTAGAAGGTTATTGCATTATCCAGTTTTCACAGATAGAGACATTGGCTTAGGCAGCCCATTGAAAATATACCCATGTAAACTTTTTAAGAATGAGAAGAGATCCTATCTAATTTTTTCCTTGGATCTCTAGTATTGAATCTATCACGTGTTTAACAAATGCTTGTTTTTCTCTTGAAAGTAAACAGAAAGAAAGCACTATTACAGAATCTTAAGGACAACCCAATTTATTATTATTATTTGTGTGTGTGTGTTTCAAGTAGAAGTGGATATAGAAGCTTGTTGGTAGAGGAAACACTGGTCTTTCTCTTCAAGCAACTATTTTAAAATAAATACAGTTCAACTTACTGGACTACAGTAGGAAAGGGAGAGAAGGAATGTAAAGTCAGATTATGTACTTTGCCAACAGTGAACAGATTTCTGGGATGTTCTCACTGCTTTCAGTATGCTTCCTTATTAAGGTCTCTGTCCATTGCCTCTGCTTACTAACAGCAACAACAACAAAATGCCTTTACTCATAATTTTTTATACTCTTTTTTTTTAGTTTTATTCACTCTGTACTGATTAATTGTTGTATACCCGATATGCATATCAATCTTTTATCTGGTGATTGAGATGTAAAAGTGAGTAGAATACACTTATTTATAATTTATCCCAGTTATCTAATTCATAATAATCTTACAACCCATGTATTTCCATCCAGTTAATTTGTTCACACTTTATAGTAAAACTCTGTGAAAGGAGATCTCTACAGGGAATCTCACAGCCTGTCATCCTGTAACACAATTTATTCTGCCAACGTCCCCAACCCTCCAGGAAATGTGGCTCTATGAATCTTAGGAGACAGGACTGACTATGCTTTGTACAATAATTCATTTTTTCTCTCCCTGTTTTATGTGGATTCATATATAAATCACTATTATCCTACCATTGTGGATCAGATATGTCACATGTTTATATAGGACATTTTGGCCAGTCACATGATAGAGCTTAGCATGTCCTTGGCTCCTGTGATAGAGTTCTGTAAAGAAGAATTTATACCTTTTGCAGTTAGTGAATCAGAAACGTAGACAGGTTTTGAGAGAGTTAATATGGACCTAGGGTTCTGACATGTCTTGCAATTTGAGTGACTGTGATTTAGTTATGCCTGTTAAGTTTTCAGTGCTCCGTAGTTGCAAAGAGTCAGACACAACTGAGCCACTTCACTTTCACTTTTCACTTTCATGCATTGGAGAAGGAAATGGCAACTCACTCCAGTATTCTTGCCTGGAGAAGCCCAAGGATCAGGGAACCTAGTGGGCTGCTGTATATGGGGTCGCACAGAGTTGGACATGACTGATGCAACTTAGCAGCAGCAGCAGCAGTCATGGTGCATCATTTTGCTACAGGAAATGTGCTTTTATTTTTTTACATTTTTTTCTTAGTATATTTTAGCTCATAATTGGGTATTTGAAATAGTAGGATTCTGCCAGTGATTGCACAGTACAGAAAGAAAAACTTCTATGACATTAGTAGAATTGATTTCCAGCAGATTAATAAGTAATCTCAGTGACTTACATTTAATGGAACAATTACATAAGGACATTTAATTTTTACAGGCTTGAAACCTTCCATGTTTTTTAGAATATCCAATAAATTAGGATAGAATAATTTTACTTTAGAAAAATTTTATAATACATCAATTTCAACTGATATTTATCGAGACCATATAGTATGTTAGGCATTATTTGGAGTACTGGAAATATGCACAATGAAATTAGCTTTCTGATATTCTCTAAAACATATCTTAATTTAAAATTCTAAGTTGATATAGGTGATAAAATGGGCCTATGCTATCCCACATATTTTGTGTCTTGTGTTTGAAAAAATTTTTTACCTTTTCAATGTAAGATTTTTCTGGGTCCAACTTAATATCATTCAACCTTAAGCTTGTGGACCTGTGGTCATTTGCAGAACTAATATGAATTATTTGAAACATTTGTGCTGCATAAATAGAGAAAAGGTCTTCTTTCATTTACTTCAGTGTTTGTAATATTTGTCTATCATGACATTGAATCCCTGGTCCCTTTTGCCAAATATAACCACAAAATAGTATTCTTATTTCACTAGGAGTCCTGGGAATTTGCACACACTTCTTCGAGTAAATACATGTGTAAATATGTATGCTTCTCAGCCCCCCAAAGACCCTGGTTTTCCTCTCTTGGCAAGGGAAATGAATTCTACAATCCTGAATCATTTACTGAGTATGCTTGCCTTCTGATCTCCCAGGGGTCTGATCAACAAAGTGCCAAAAGACATGCTCATTCTAGAGAGACCAGCAGCCCAGGTCTCTCTGCAGGAGGATTTGATGAATGTTAATGAAAACCCCTACTGCTCAGAAATAGACAAGTTGAAACTCTGGTAAAATAGGTCCTTGGTGGTTATGCTAATATCTGAGTAGATCACCATGTCCTATAGTTTTCTTACTGAAGCTCTCTATGCATGACCTTAAGTATGACCCATTATGGTTGCTATTGCTTAGAAGTGGTGAAGATCAAGTTATAACACTGAAGGGAAATATGAATTATTCTGCTTTTCCACAGTCGTTATTTAACATGTGTTTTTTGAAAATAGGGTGATCAAATTATTTTTATACATGGGGTTTAATATGGGATATTTATAATTATATGATTTATATTTATTTACTCATTTATTTATGATTACATGGGATATTTATAATTATTTTAAAGAAATGCTATGCCAGTCTCAAAAGCATACTGCTTTGTAATAATGAGACAGTTAACAGGCGGGTAGAAATTTCTAACTACTTTGAAGCAATGACTTGTTGTTGGATGACCCATGCTTTAGCTAGACATGTCGCCTCATCTCTGGACCTTATACAACTTTCATTTCCTTTGTTCAATAACAGGCCCCACTGAAGCAGGGACTAACTCTTTCTCCTTCAACATTGGCTGTGTTATACATACTACACCCACAATAAATGTCTGTTGCATGAATTATTAGAACTGCTGCTGCTGTTGCTGCTAAGTCGCTTCAGTCGTGTCCGACTTTGTGCGACCCCATAGACGGCAGCCCACCAGGCTCCCCCGTCCCTGGGACTCTCCAGGCAAGAACACTGGAGTGGGTTGCCATTTCCTTCTCCAATGCATGAAAGAGAAAAGTGAAAGTGAAGTCGCTCAGTCTTGTCGGACTCTTAGCGACCCCATGGACTGCAGCCTACCAGGCTCGTCTGTCCATGGATTTTCCAGGCAAGAGTACTGGAGTGGGGTGCCATTGACTCTCCGATTATTAGAACACTAAGATTATAATTCAGTGAAGGAATCACCCACTAATATATCACAGCCTTTATGTTGTTAATAAAAAAACTCAGTTTAATTTCCAATTCAGAAGTTATAAATTATTTCCTTTCATTTCATATTTTACCTTAAGTACGGCTTTAAATAGAAGTTATTTTTGTCAGCTTTTTTCTGATCAGCTGCTTATAAAAGTTCCTAATTACGTATGTTTGCTACTTTTTTACTACTGTCATATTTTGAAATCATGTCCGTGTGAGTTGAAAATCTTATTTCTAAATGGCACATAGCCTGATCCATATTTAATTTCTCAGTTTGTGCTGAAGAGCTTATTAATATTCTTTCTTTCCAGCTATCATTTAATAGTCATATGCATTGGTAATATAGTAAGTATAATTGAACACAACCCTATTTAGATTTGATCCCTGGGTTGTAAAGGTCCCCTGAGGAAGCAAATGGAAACCCACCCCAGTATTCTTGCCTGGAGAGTTTTATGGACAGAGGGAGCCTGGTGAGTCGACTACATTCCATGAGCTGCAAACAGCTGGACTTGACTGAGCGACTATCACTTTCACTTTCTTTATATTTAAATGAGATAAAATATTTTCCAAAATGATAATGAATGGACTTTCCTGAGGCTCATAATAAAGAATGCATTACTGAAACCTGTGTGGTTATTGATATTGTATCTATGAAAAATTGAAAAATGGGGACTTGTATCTAAGGTTTGGCAAACAGATTTCATTAGAAAAAAATGTGAAATTGGATAAATAGCCACTTTGAAACCTCATGTATCTATTGTATCATGTTTACTGTTGCACCCCCAGGACTGCAGAGTACCCTAGTAATCTTGCTATATTCATGTTAAGCACTCATTAGGTATTTGAACAAATAAAATTTAATCAAGGAATGAATGAAACAGTGAATGACAATTCTAATAAATATTAATCATAGTATAACTTAAAATTCAATATTGATTATGTCCTATAAAACATACTACCCTTCTGATAGAATCTATTAACATGAAGGAGAATACCTATATCTGAAGCAATAATTGTTACAGTTTGCCTGGTCAAATATTTTGATGTATGGATATCTTGCTCTTCTTGTTCTTATTTTTCTCTCTCAGTTTAAACTGAGTGAAAATTTAAGCTTCTTAAAATATACACTTTGAAAACTATCATAAAATTCTGTGAACACAAGTTATTCATGGTTTGGGCAGTATTTATTTTTTTTTTTAATGACTGAAAATCATGTCTTTTTCCAAAGAAAGATCAAACTTAAATTTTATCCATCCTTTAAAAGTTGAAAATGAATTATTTTAAGATTCAGAAGAGTTCATTCCAGGACCTTTCATGATATCTATGCCTCCCTGGGGAGAGGGCAGGAAATGAGAGCATTCTGAACACGACCACTCTTCCCTCCCTCTCAGCATCCTGAGGCCTTGCACAAGGGCCTCTGTCATCCGAGAACTCCCTCGAACCCCTGCCCACAAGCACCTTTCTCACTGCACCACTTACGTTGTTTCTACACACATGACCCCTGTTAAACTAACTTTATTGATCGATTCATTACAAAACAGAAACGAAAAATTTTAAGTCCAAACAACCCCTTGGATGATTTTATTTGCCTTGGCTTAATGAAGTCAGTCAAACTGATTAAACAAGTGTGTGTCTATGGGCACAGCTTAAAGTGCTAGAGCTGATTTTTTTTTTTTTTTTTTGAGTCATTAAACTTTATGATATAGGTTTAAAATAGGACATTTATGTATGAGCAGTGTTGCAAATGATCAAATACCTTCACAACGGTTCTGTATCTATTAGACTGTACTGTGTAAAATGCTGATATTCACCTGCTTCTTGACCTTGAAAAAATGGTAATTATGTGTGCTTCAATCTGACATATAATGGAAAATAACTCCCTAATGTAGCCCGGCATTTTGTAAAGTCCTGAGTCATGGTAAGCTAATTAAGACAAGGAAGAACGTGTCACAGGGGTGGGAGAGGGGGTTGTCCTCTTTGGATTTGGGAGCAGAAGTTCAAGGTTCCACACTTGATTCTATTATTTAGTGGTTGTGTAGTCTTAGACAACTCACTAAACCCTTTTGATCTTCCATTTTTTCTTTGAAAAAGAAGATACTTTAATAACACCCTCAACAGTAGTTGCAAGGATTAAAAGGGTGCAATGAATGTGAAAGTACTTTACAAACCATAGACAGTGATAAAATCCAAGATAAGATGCAGTCTTCTGTTTAATACTGTCTAGCAAAAATACAGTGAATAATGAGAAAAGCAAGAAAACTTTTTTCTTGTATAATAACTGATTGCTATCATAAAATGAAAAAACTGTAAAATATTATACTTGTTGCTTTATAAGACAGACATCCCATGTGCATTTTTGAGCTATGATATCTGCCAGTAAAATTCCCAGGCTAGGCCATTCCTTTCCTATGAAAGCAAGTCACACCACTCCCAAGCTTCACGCAAACTGTCAGTACCATCTAAAAATACTCCTGCACATTATGAATTAATGCTTTCCACTTTGACATTACAATATCGTTTTTATATAGTCTCTCAGCACTTCCTTCCAAGCATGATTTAATTAATGCTCATTTTCGGTACAAGACAAAAATCTTTGCAAATATTTTTTCTTGTTTTTCTTTGGAACTGTGCGAGGAGACTGCTGGCTGTTGAAGGAGGGACAGGATGTCTTTTCTGGGCTGTAGTTGTGCTTGGCTTGATCCACAGAAGGAGAGACGGTGTTCTTAGGTGCCAATATTTGGTTAAGAGCTAACAGCAGAAAAATAGCTACTTGGGTAATTCAAGTGATGCTTTTTGTAGGCAAGTGAGAGAATAAATAGAAATAGTCCTATGAGTTATATGACCTTTCTATTTTTTTTTCTTTTTTTTACTTTCTTGTTCTTAATATTTTAATTTTAGTTTACTTCATGATGGGCTTCCAAGGTGGCTCAGTGGTAAAAAATCTGTCAATGCAGGAGACACTGGAGACTCAGAGGGTCAGGTTTGATCTGTGGGTCAGGAAGATCCCCTGGAAAAGGAATGGCAACCCACTCCGGTATTCTTCCCTGGGAAATCCCATGAGCAGAGGAGTCTGGCGGGTCCATAGGGTTGTAAAGAGTTGGACATGACTGAAGTGACTTACCATGCATGCACACAGATAGTAGTTTAAAGTACAGAATCATGGATAATGCTTCCTCTTAAACGTGGTTGATTGACTACTTGCATTCATCTCTACTCCTTTGAAAAGCTTCATGAAACTTACAATAAGAGACAGACAAATAAAGGTATAAACCTCAAGAACGTCAAGCAACAAGTGGAGTGCGCTGCAACTCAATCTTGAAAGCTGAGTTGATGGACAAGGTTAAACTAATTAATGGAATCAAGAAGGCTGAAACCCAAACTTCCTGATTATAAAGCTAAGAATAAAGACGATCCTAGAAAGTCTCAAGTGGATCAGTAGGTGTATCTGAAGAGGATATATAGTTGGAGTTGAAAACTAGAGGATAAGTTGATTTTCCTTATCAACATTAGTGGTCCCCAGGTCCCCAGAACAGCTGGGCAAACTTTATTTTTTTATTTAGGAAAAGATAAGGAACTTACTTTTTGATTGGAGTGAAATAGAAGGTCCTTGCACTTGGGAATAGCAGACAGAGCTGAAGGTACAATAACTAAACTGAACACAGGAAAACTGAGGAAATATTTCCCTACTGGCTTCAAAAATATCTGGAAAATTCTTCATGTCCACAATAGGGGAATTTCTCCCTGACTCGTGGATATTTAGTGTCAGAGAAATATAAATTAAAAACATAGCAACAGCAATAGCTACAAAAGAAAATTGAGAGAAATAAAGACAATACAAAGAGCAAAAGCAATAGTTTTTAAATCCTATTATAACTAAATTATAATTATGTCTTTAGAGAAGAGTAAACACTGTATTTATGAAATAAGAATAGAATGCTAAATAAAAGAATATGCAAGAACCAAAGTGAATTCTTGCAAATTAGCTATATGAAAACAGAGATAAAATACTCAAAAAAAGGACTGAGACATAAATTTGAGAAAGTCTTCTGGAGAGGAAAAAAACAAAAAAATAAAACTAGAATTAAGTTTTTAAAAAATTAGAGGATTAGTACAGGAGGTATATGGCACCCCACTCCAGCACTCTTGCCTGGAAAATCCCATGGACGGAGGAGCATGGTGGGCTGCAGTCCATGGGGTCGCTAAGAGTCAGACATGACTGAGCGACTTCACTTTCACTTTTCACTTTCGTCTATTGGAGAAGGAAATGGCAACCCACTCCAGTGTTCTTGCCTGGAGAATCCCAGGGACGGCGGAGCTTGGTGGGCTGCCCTCTATGGGGTCGCACCGGGTCAGACACGACTGAAGTGACTTAGTAGCAGCAGCAGCACAGGAGGTATAAGTTTGTGTAACAAATCCGCTTTTTAAATCTAAGACTTTATAGAGCAGTTTTAAGTTCATAAAAAAATTGAGAGAAAAGTTCATACAGAAATTTTCAATATACTCGCCCCCACCCATAGTAGCTGCTCCATTATCAATATCGCCCACAACATGGTACATTTGTTATAATTGATGAACCCACACTGATGCATCGTAATGAACCAAAGTCCATAGTTAACATTCTAGTTTACTTTAGTGTATTTACTTTAGTGTTTAGTCTAGTGTATTCTATGGATTTGGACAGATCTATAGTGACATGTATTTACCATTATGGTCATGTAGTGTATTTTCATTGTCTTAATAATCTTCTGAGCTCTACCTATTCATCCCTCTCACCACTCCAACCATTGGCACCACTGATCTTTTTAATTTTTTTACTCTCTCCATGGTTTTCCCTTTTCCAGAAAGTCATATAAATGGAATAATATATTATGTGGCTTTTTAGATTGGCTTATTTCACTTACTAATATGCATATTTAAAGTTCCTACAAATGTCTTTGTGGCTTTCTAGATCATTTCTTTTTAGAATTGCTTAATATTCTGTTTGTTTGGATGCACTACTGTTTATCCATTCACCTACTGAAAGACATTTTGGTTGTACCAAGTTTTCACAAGTATGAATGAAGCTGCCAAGTATGAATGAACATCTGTGTATAGGTTTTTGTGTATATAAGTTTTCAACTCCTCTGAGTAAATACCAAGTTGTGCAGTTGCTGGATTATATGGTAAGTGTATGTTTTGTAAGAAACCACCTAACTGTCTTCTAAAGTGGTGATACCATTTTGCATTCCCACTAGCAATAATGAAAGTTCCTATTGTTCCACATCCTTATCAAGAGTTAGATGTTGGCAGTGTTCCAAATTATGACTGTTCTCATAGGTGTATAGTGATATCTCATCATTTGAATTTGCATTTCCCTAAGGAAATATCATATTGAAAGCAGAGACATTACTTTGCCAACAAAGGGCCGTCTAGTCAAGGCTATGGTTTTTCCAGTGGTCGTGTATGGATGTGAGAGTTGGACTGTGAAGAAAGCTGAGTGCCGAAGAATTGATGCTTTTGAACTGTGGTGTTGGAGAAGACTCTTGAGAGTCCCTTGGACTGCAAGGAGATCTAACCAGTCCATTCTAAAGGAGATCAGCCCTGGGTGTTCTTTGGAAGGAATGATGCTAAAGCTGAAACTCCAATACTTTGGCCACCTCATGCGAAGAGTTGACTCATTGGAAAAGACTGATGCTGGGAGGGATTGAGGGCAGGAGGAGAAGGGGATGACAGAGGATGAGATGGCTGGATGGCATCACTGACTTGATGGACGTGAGTCTGAGTGAACTCCGGGAGTTGGTGATGGACAGGGAGGCCTGGCGTGCTGCGATTCATGGGGTCTCAAAGAGTTGGGCACGACTGAGGGACTGAGCTGAACTGAAGGATATATAAAATTAAGAATCTTTTCATATGCTAGTTGTCATCTATATTTATTCTTTGGTGAGGAGTCTGTTCAGGCCTTTGGTCAATTTTTTAATCAGAGTGTTTGTTTTCTTATTATGGAGTTTTAAAAGTTCTTTCTAAATTTTGGATAAGTATGCTTTATCAGTTGTGTCTTTTGGAAGTATTTTCTCTCATTCTGGCTTGTCTTCTCATCCTCTCAACATCTTTCACAGATAATTTTTTAATTTTAATGAAGCCTATCTCATCAGTTCTTAAAAGTTATTGTAATACCAAAGGGCATCTAGATTTTCTACTATGTTATCTTCTAGGAGTTTTAGAGTTTTGTGTTTTACATGTAGGTCTGTGATGTGTTTTGCGTTAATGTTTGTGAAGGACTGTACATTCTAGGTTTTTTTATTTTTATTTTTTGGTATGTTCAGTTCAGTTCAGTCACTCAGTCATGTCCGACTCTTTGCAACCCCATGGACCGCAGCACGCCAGGACTCCCTGTCCATCACCAGCTCCTGGAGTCCACCCATCCCATGTCCATTGAGTTGGTGATGCCATCCAGCCATCTCATCCTCTGTTGTCCCCTTCTCCTCCTGCCTTCAATCTTTCCCAGCATCAGGGTCTTTTCCAATGAGTCAGCTCTTTGCATCACGTGGCCAAAGTGCTGGAGTTTCAGCTTCAACATCAGTCCTTCCAATGAATACTCAGGACTGATCTCCTTTAGGATGGACTGGTTGGATCTCCTTCCAGTCCAAGGGACTCTCAAGAGTCTTCTCCAACACCACAGTTCAAGCATCAATTCTTCAGCGCTCAGCTTTCTTCACAGTCCAGCTCTCACATCCATACATGACCACTGGAAAAACCATAGCCTTGATTAGACGGACCTTTGTTAGCAAAGTAAAAGCTTTTTAATATGCTGTCTAGGTTGGTTATAACTTTCCTTCCAAGGAGTAAGCGTCTTTTCATTTCATGGCTGCAGTCACCATCTGCAGTGATTTTGGAGCCCCCAAAAGTAAAGTCTGTCACTGTTTCCACTGTTTTTGGTATATAGATGTCCAGTATTCTAGCACTATTTGTTGAAAACACCATCTTTCTTTCATTGTATTTCCTCTGCTCCTTTGTCAGAGATTAATTGGCTATATTTATGTGAGTTTTTTCTGGGTTCTCTATTCTGCTCGATTCATTGACCCGTCTATTCTTTCACCAGTGGCATGCTGTCTTTAATACTGTAGTTTATAGTAAGTCTTGAAATCAGGTAGTGTCAGTTATTCAATACTTTAATAATGTGTTGGCTATTCTGGGTCCTTTGCTTCTCTGCAAAACTTTAGAATCAATGTGTTAATATCCATAGTATAACTTGCTAATAGATTTATGGGGATTGCATTTGAATCTATAAATCAATTTTTAAAAGGACTGACATCTTGACCATGTTGAGTCTTTCTATTCATGAATATGGAATGTCACTCCATTTATTTAGTTCTTGAATTTTATTCAGTAGAGTTATTTAGTGTTCCTTATATATGTCTTACACATAATTTGTGAGATTTATACATAAGTATTTCATTTCTGAGGGTGCTAATGGAAATGGTATCATGTCTTTATTTTTTGTTTTGTTTTTGTTTTAAGCCACCAAGTTTATTTTATTTTAATTTTTATTGGAATATAGTTAATTTAAAATGTCTTGGTAGTTTCTGCTATGAAGTAAATCAGTTATACATATACACATATCCACACTTCTAGAAATTATTTTCCTATATTGGTCATTACAGGTATTAAGAAGAGTAACCTGTGCTATTCAGTACATCCTTATTAGTTATTTACTTTAAATATAGTAGTGTGTATACATCAATCCCAGTCTCCCAATTTATCCCTCTCCCCTACTTCCCCCCATCTGATAGTCATAGGTTTGTTTTCTGCATCTGTGTGTATCTTTAATTTTAACTTCCACTTGTTTATTGTTGATATATTTAAAAGCAATTGACTTTTGTATGTTAACCTTGTTTCTTGTAACTTGCTGTGATCTTTTATTATTTCCAGAAACTTTAAATCAATTATTTGGGATTTTTCACCCATACAATCACATCTTGTCTGAACAAATTTTTTAATATCTTTCTTCCCAATCTGTGTACCATTTATTTCCATTTATAACCATCAGTGGGTGTTGGATTCTAACAAATGCTTTTTCTGCATCTATTGATATGATTATGTGACTTTTTCTCTTTTAGCCTATTGATATGATAGGTTACATTATTTTTTGAATATTTAACTGTGGGGGAGTGTTTAACAGGAGGATTCCTACGTGCTGTTTCTCACAAGTCCTTTGTTTCTTTTTAAGCAGAACAGCAGGCTGCTCCCAGGAACTGAGGTCATTGTGTGAGACAGGCTTGAATCTCCTTTAGTAAACATTTTCTTTACGACAAACTCAATTAATCAAGACGCCTTTTTACAAATATAATAAATAAGGGGGAATTGTCAGGGAACATTTAACAGGAGGATTCCTGCATGCTGTTTTCTATTTCTCAAGGATTCTCTGTTCCTTATCAGTTCCTATTCCAAGAATGAGTAAAGCTGCATGCAGTTCTCAGGACTGAGGTCATGGGATGAGACATGCAGTGACTCTTTTCAGCATCAGAGACCTTGTATGTATTAGACTATCCATATTGTGGCTATGGATAAAACTTCATCCTGTGTAATAGCTGAGTAATCATCTTACTAAAGATATATAAGCCTGCATTCCTGCTAATAAAGCATCTTTACTCCATCATAGCTTGGATCCCCATGTCTTTCTTGCTTGCTTGCTTGCTCTCGCTCTCTCTCTCCTCAGCTGATTCTCTGGAGCACAGAAACCCGGCTCGCTCACTCTCCTTCCTGGGCTTCTAAGACTCTGGAGAAGGTGCCCTGTGCCTTCACCCACCCTCTCAAGAGGGCTTCTGGTGCTTTCATGAGAGATGCAAGTCCTGTGTCACGGACTTTATTGGTTCTCTGCGTAAACCAGGGAGTATCAGCCTCTTTCTCTCTTTTACTTTCTTATCATCGCCTCTGGACCGCCAGGTCCCGGTCCATTAAAAGACCCCAACATTTAACCACAGTTGCATACCTAGGATAAATCCCACTTGATTGTAATATATTATTTTTTATATGTTGTTGGATTCAATTTGCTAATATTTTGAGGATTTTGCACCTTTGTTAATGACAGACATCAGTCTATAGTTGTCTTTTCCTGTATTGACTTTGTATGGTTTTGGTTAACCAACTTTTTTTTCCTCCAAAAAGAAAGAATAGAGAAAATGGAAAGAAACTTATTATCAAAGAAATAAAAATTTTTTTGAGGCTTAACGATGACAGTTATGAAATTTAGCATGTTCCAATTAAGCAAATGAAAATAACAGTCATGCTTAAATACTTCATCATGAAATTTCAAAAAATTAGGGAAAAAATATACACTAACATCTTCCAGAAAGGTGAACAAATCCAGTCAAATATCTAATGCTGAAGGGATAAAAGCAGTCTATTTCTCACCAGCATCTAGATGCTAGGGGCTAGTATATCAAAGTGTTCAAAATATGAAGGAAAATCATTCCCAACCTGAAATCATATACCTAAGCAAACAGTCAGTCATGTATGTGACTAGAATAAAAGTATATTCAGATGTGCCTGATATCAAAAAATCTTACCTCCTCTGGATTAGAAGAGGTATTTATCAAGAGAAAAGAATAATTAAAGAAAGAGGAAAAAGAAGTGGCATTTAGGAAATAGGAAATCAAATGAAAGAGACATTAAAGAAAACTCCTAATTTATTGTCTTCGGACAAAAACTCTGAAGCCAACCTAAGAATAGTCAATCTAGATTGAGAAGTTGATTACACAAAGTCTCCACAAACTATATCCAAAAGAAAAAGAACAGGGAACTTTCATAATCCACCAGATACATTGCTATTTGAATATATTATCAGATCTAATTCCTTGAATCTATTTGTCACTTCCACTGTATAATTGTACTGGTTTGATTTAGGTCATACCTGAATGGTCTAGATCGAACCGTACGATTATACAGTGAGAGTGACAAATAGATCCAAGGGATTAGATCTGATAGAGTGCCTGAAGAACCATGGGTGGGTTTCGTAACACTGTACAGGAGGCAGTGATCAAAACCATACCCAAGAGGAACAAATGCAAAAAGGGAAAATGGATGTCCGAGGAGGCCTTACAAATAGCTGAGAAAAGAAGAGAAGCGAAAGGCAAAGGAGCAAAGAAGAGATATACGCATCTGAGCGCAGAGATCCAAAGACTAGCAAGGAGAGATAAGAAAGCCTTCCTAAATGATCAATGCAAAGAAATAGAGGAAAACGATAGAATGGGAAAGAATGTTCAAACTACCACACAGTTGCACTCATTTCATGTGCTAGTAATGTTATGCTCATAATCCTTCAAGCTAGGCTTCAGTAGTACATGAACTGAGAACATCCAAATGTAAAAGCTGGATAGCGGCTGCGAGGCGCAGGAGTGGCCAACAGGAGATACCACACGTCCAAGGTCAGGAGCGGCGGCTATGAGGAGATACCCCACATCCAAGGTAAGGAGCCGTGGCTATGCTTTGCTAGAGCAGCTGTGAAAAGATACCCCACGTCCAAGGTAAGAGAAACCCAAGTAAGAAGGTAGGTGCTAAGAGAGGGCATCAGAGGGCAGACAGACTGAAACCACAATCACAGGAAACTAGCCAATCTGATCACACGGACCACAGCCTTGTCTAACACAATGAAACTAAGCCATGCCATGTGGGGCCACCGAAGATGGATGGGTCATGGTGGAGAGGTCTGACAGAATGTGGTCCACTGGAGAAGGGGATGGCAAACCACCTCAGTATTCTTGCCTTGAGAACCCCATTAACAGTATGAAAAGGCAAAAAGATAGGACACTGAAAGATGAACTCCCCAGGTTGGCAGATGCCCAATATGCTACTGGAAATCAGTGGAGAAATAACTCCAGAAAGAATGAAGGGATGGAGCCAAAAAAAAAAAAAAAAAAAAAAAAAAAACACCCAGTTGTGGATGTGACTGGTGATAGAAGCAAGGTCCCATGCTGTAAAGAGCAATATTGCATAGGAACCTGGAATGTTAGGTCCATGAATAAAGGCAAATTGGAAGTGGTCAAACGAGATGGCAAGAGTGAACATCGACATTCTAGGAATGAGCAAACTAAGATGGACTGGAATGGGTGAATTTAACTCAGATGACCATTATGTCTACTACTGTGAGCAGGAATCCCTTAGAAGAAATGGAGTAGCCATCACGGTCAACAAAAGAATCCAAAATGCAGTACTTGGATGCAATCTTGGAAACGACAGAATGATCTCTGTTCGTTTCCAAGGCAAATCATTCAATATCACGGTAATCCAAGTTTATGCCCTGACTAGTAATGCTGAAAAAGCTGAAGTTGAATGGTTTTATGAAGACTTACAAGACCTTTTAGAACTAACACCCAAGAAAGATGTCCTTTTCATTATAGGGGATTGGAATGGAAAAGTAGGAAGTCAAGAAACACCTGGAGTAACACGCAAATTTGGCTGTATGAAACAGGACAAAGGCTAATAGCATTTTGCCAAGAGAATGCATTGGTCATAGCAAACACCCTCTTCCAATGACGCAAGAGAAAACTCTACACATGGACATCACCAAATGGCCAAAACCGAAATCAGATTGATTATATTCTTTGCAGCCAAAGATGGAGAAGCTCTATACAGTCGGCAAAAACAAGACCCGGAGATGACTGTGACTCAGATCAAGAACTTCTTATTGCCAAATTCAGACTTAAATTGAAGAAAGTGGGGAAAAACACTAGACCATTCAGGTATGCCCTAAATCAAATCCCTTACGATTATACAGTGGAAGTGAGAGATAGATTTAAGGAATTACATCTGATAGGCAGAGTGCTGGATGAACTATGGATGGAGGTTCATGACATTGTACATGAGACAGGGATCAAGACCATCCCCAAGAAAAAGAAATGCAAAAAAGCAAAATGGCTGTCTGAGGAGGCCTTACAAAAAGCTGAGAAAAGAAGAGAAGCGAAAAACAAAGGAGAAAAGGAAAGATATACCCATTTGAATGAAGAGTTCCAAAGCATAGCAAGGAGAGATAAGAAAGCCTTTAGTGATCAATGCAAAGAAATAGAGGAAAACAATAGAATGGGAAAGACTAGAGCTCTCTTCAAGAAAATTAGAGATACCAAGGGAACATTTCATTCAAAGATGGGCTCAGCAAAGGACAGAAAAGGTATGGCCCTAACAGAAGCAGAAGATATTAAGAAGAGGTGGGAAGAATACACAGAAGAACTGTACAAAAAAGATCTTCACGACCCAGATAATCATGATGGTGTGATCACTCACCTAGAGCCAGACATCCTGGAATGTGAAGTCAAGTGGACCTTAGGAAGCATCACTTACAAACAAAACTAGTAGAGGTGATGGAATTCCAGTTGAGCTACTTCAAATCCAAAATATGATGCTGTGAAATTATTGCACTCAAAATGCCAGCAAATATGGAAAACTCAGCAGTGGCCACAGGACTGGAAAAGGTCAGTTTTCATTCCAATCCCAAAGAAAGTCAATGCCAAAGAATGCTCAAACTACCACACAATTGCACTCATCTCACACGCTAGTAAATAATACTCAAAATTCTCCTAGCCAGGGGTCAGCAATAATGAACCATGAAATTCTAGATGTTCAAGCTGGTTTTAGAAAAGGCAGAGGAACCAGAGATCAAATTGCCAACATCTGCTGGATCAGGGAAAAAACAAGAGAGTTCCAGAAAAACATCTATTTCTGCTTTATTGACTATGTCAAAGCCTTTGACTGTGTGGATCACAATAAACTGTGGAAAATTCTGAAAGAGATGGGAATACCAGACCACCTGATCTGCCTCTTAAGAAACCTGCATGCAGGTCAGGAAGCAACAGCTGGAACTGGGCATGGAACAACAGACTGGTTCCAAATAGGAAAAGGAGTTCGTCAAGGCTGTATATTGTCACCCTGCTTATTTAACATCTATGCAGAGTACATCATGAGAAACGCTGGGCTGGAAGAAGCACAAGCTGGAATCAAGATTGCTGAGAGAAATATCAATAACCTCAGATATGCAGATGACACCAGCCTTATGGCAGAAAGTGAAGAACTAAAGAGCCTCTTGATGAAAGTGAAAGAGGAGAATGAAAAAGTTGGCTTAAAGCGCAACTTTAGAAAACTATGATGATGGCACCCAGTCCTATGACTTCATGACAAATAGATGGGGAAACAGTGGAAACAGTGTCAGACTTTATTTTTTGGGGGGGCTCCAAAATCACTGAAGATGGTGATTGCAGCCATGAAATTAAAAGACACTCCTTGGAAGAAAAGTTATGACCAACCTAGACAGCATATTAAAAAGCAGAGACATTAGTTTGTCCACAAAGGTCCGTCCAGTCAAGGCTATGGTTTTTCCAGTGGTCATGTATGGATGTGAGAGTTGGACTGTAAAGAAAACTGAGCACTAAGAATTGATGCTTTTGAACTGTGGTGTTGGAGAAGACTCTTAACAGTCCCTTGGACTGCAAAGAGATCCAACCAGTCCATCCTAGAGGAGATCAGTCCTGGGTATTCATTGGAAGGACTAATACTGAAGCTGAAACTCCAGTACTTTGGCCACCTAATGTGAAGAGCTGACTCATTTGAAAAGACCCTGATGCTGGGAAAGATTGAGGGCAGGAGGAGAAGGGCATGACAGAGGATGAAATGGTTGGATGGCATCACTGACTCAATGGACATGAATTTGGGTGTGCTTGGGAGTTGGTGATGGACAGGGAGCCCTGGCATGCTGTGATTCATTGGGTTGCAAGAGTCGGATACTACTGAGCAACTGAACTAAACTGAACTGAATGATTTAGTGGTTTTCCCTACTTTCTTCAACTTACCTCTGAATTTTGCAATAAGGAGTTCATGATCTGAGCCACAGTCAGCTCCAGGTCTTATTTTTGCTGACTGAGTAGAGCTTCTCCATCTTCGGCTGAAAGAATATAATCAATCTCATTTTGATATTGACCATCTGGTGATGTCCATGTGTAGATTTGTCTCTTGTGTTGTTGGAAGAGGGTTTTTGCTATGATCAATGTGTTCTCTTGGAAAAACTCAGTTAGCTTTTACCCTGCTTCATTTTGTTCTCCAAGCCAGACTTGCCTGTTACTCCAGGTATCTCTTGACCTCCTACTTTTGCATTCCAGTCCACTATGATGAAAAGTTCATCATTTAGTGGTGTTAGTTCTAGAAGGTCTTGTAGGTGTTAATAAAAACATGCAACCTCAGCTTCTTTGGCATTAGTGGTTAGGACATAGACTTGGATTACTCTGATAATGCAAAGAAATAGAGGAAAGCAATAGAATGGGAAAGAGTAGAGATCTCTTCAAGACAATTAGAGATACCAAGGGAACATTTCATGTAAAGATGGGCACAGTAAAGAACTAAAATAGTATGGAACTAACAGAAGCAGAAGATATTAAGAAGAGGTGGCAAGAATACACCGAAGAACTTACAAAAAAGATCTTAATGACACAGAAAACCATGAAGGTGTGATCACTCACCTAGAGGTAGACATCCTGGAGTACAAAGTCAAGTGGGCCATAGGAAACTTCACTATGAACAAAGTGGAGATGATGGAATTCCAGCTGAGTTACTGCAAATCCTAAAAGATGATGCTGTGAAAGTGCTGCACTCAATATGTCAGCAAATTTGGAAAACTCAGTAGAAGCTACAAGACGGGTAAAGGTCAGTTTTCATTCCAGTCCAAAAACGCAAAGCCAAAGAATGTTCAAACTACCACACAGTTGTACTCATCTCACAGGCTAACAAAGTAACGCTCAAATTATCCAAGTAAGCTACAACAGTACGTGAACCATGAACTACCAGATGTTCAAGCTGGATTTAGAAAAGGCAGAGGATCCAGAGATTAAATTGCCAACATCCTCTGAATCGTAGAAAAAGCAAGTGAATTCCAGAAAAACATCAGCTTCTGTTTCATTGACTACTCTGCAGGCTTTGTGCGGATCACAGCAAACTATGGAAAATTCTTCAAGAGATGGGAATACCAGATCACTTTACCTGGCTCCAGAGAAACCTCAATGCAGGTCAAGAAACACCAGTTAGAATCAGACATGAACTGTGGACTGGTTCCAAATTGGGAAACTAGTTCATCAAGGCTGTGTATTGTTACTTTGCTTATTTAATGTAAATGCAGAGTACATCATGAGAAATGATGGATTGGATAAAGAACAAACTGGAATCAAGATTGATGGGAAAAATATCAGTAACCTCCGATATGCAGATGACACCACCCTTACTGAAGAAAGCAAAGAGGAACTAAAGAACCTCTTGATGAAAGTGGAAGAAAGTGAAAACAAACAAACAAACAAACAAACAAAAAAACTGGCTTAAAACTCAACACTCAAAAAACTAAGATCACGGCTTCCAGTCCCAAAACTTCATGGCAAATAGATGGCGAAACGGTGGAAACAGTGACAGACTTTATTTTCTTGGGCTCCAAAATCACTGCAGATAGTGACTGCAGCCATGAAATTAAAAGATGCTTGCTCCTTGGAAGAAAAGCTATGACCAACCTAGAGAGCATATTAAAAAGCAGAGACATTACTTTACCAACAAAGGTTCATCTAATCAAAGCTATGATTTTCCAGTTGTCATGTATGGATGTGAGAGTTGGACCATAAAGGAAGCTGAATGCTGAAGAATTGATGCTTTTGAACTGTGGTGTTAGAGAAGATTCTTGAGAGTCCTTTGGACAGCAAGGAAATCCAAACAGTCCATCCTAAAGGAAATCAGTTCTGAATAGTCATTGGAAAGACTGATGTTGAATCTGAAACTCCAATACTTTGGCCACCTGACGGGAAGAACTGACTCATTTGAAAGGACCCTGATGCTGGGAAAGATTGAAGGCAAGAGGAGAAGGGGACCACAGGTGGATGTCATCACTGACTCGATGGACATGAGTTTGTGATCTTCAGGAGCTGGTGATGGACAGGGGAGTCTGGCGTGCTTCAGTCCATGGAGTCACAAAGTGTCAGACACCACTGTGCGACTGAACTGAACTTGAACATTGTTTGGCATTGCCCTTCTTTGGGACTGAAATGAAAACTTAACATTCCAGTGTGTGGCCACTGCTGAGTTTTCTAAATTTGCTGGCATAATGAGTGCAGTACTTTAACAGCATCATCTTTTAGGATTTGAAGTAGCTCATCTGAAATTCCATCACTTTCACTAGCTTTGTTCATAGTAAAGCTTTCTAAGGCCCACTTGACTTCACACTCCAGGATATCTGTCTCTAGATGAGTGACCTCACCATCATGGCTATGTGGATCATTAAGAGCTTTTTTGTTTATTCTGTTTATTCTTGCCTCCTTTTCTTAATCTCTTCTTTTTCTGTTAGTTTCTTGCCATTTTTGTCCTTTATTGTGCCTATCTTTGCATGAAATGTTCCATTGGTATTTTCAGTTTTCTTAAAGAGATCTCTGATCTTTCCTCTTCTGCTGTTTTCCTCTATTTCTTTGCATTGATCACTTAGGATGGCTTTCTAATCTCTCCTTGCTATTCTCTGGAACTCTTCATTCAGTTGGGAATATCTTGCCCTTTCTACTTTGCCTTTCATTTCTCTTCTTTTCTCAACTATTTGTAAGGCCTCCTCAGACAACCACTTTGTCTTCTTGCATTTCTTTTCTTGGGGATGGTTTTAGTCACCACCTCCTATACAATGCTATGAACTTCTGTCCAAAGATCTTCAGTCTGTCTGTCTACCAGATCTAGTCCATAGAATCTATTCATCACCTCAACTGTATAATCATAAGGGATTTGATTTAGGTCATCTCTGAATGGCCCAGTGGTTTTCCCTACTTTCTTCAAATTGAACTTGTATTTTGCAATAAGGAACTGATGATTTTAGTCACAGTCAGCTCCAGGTCTTTTGTTTACATAATAATAAATATTATCTTTTGAAAACTTTTGTATTTTAGTTCAAATTTTATTTTTGCCCCTTCCAAAGTATTGCATAAAACAATTTAATTTTCTTGTCAGTATTTCATGTTTTGATTCCTAAATCTATTTCTCCAAGATAAGTTAAAAATATTTCAGATGCATACATTGTGAATTGGCTAGCAGCAGGCCTTTTAGTAAAACCAAAGAGAGTAGCATATGCTCATGGTGCATTTAATTGCTAGGATCACATTTTATTGCTAAAAAGGTATAGAATCCAATAGCTTTATGTATTGATAATATCAGGCTCTTTGCATTTGTGTCTGTGTGCATGTATATAACTGTGAATATACTACCGAAGATGAATAATCTCATTTATGTAAGTGTGTTATTGTTTTGTCACTTAGTCATGTCTGGCTTTTGGTGACCACATGGACTGTGGCCCACCAGGCTCTTCTGTCCTTGCAGATTTCCATGCAAGAATACTGGAATAGGTTGCTATTTCCTTCTCCTGAGGATATTCTCATCCAGGGATCAAACCATGTATCCCGCAGGTCTTCTGCACTGCAGGCAGATTCTTTACCACTGAGCCACTGAGCAAGCCCTATTTATGTAAATATTCATTCTGAAATCTGTCGGAGGACTTGTTCCGTTCTTTCTTTTGAAAAGTAAATACACTTAAGTAGATATTTTTGTTGATGTTTGAAAATATTAGCCCAAAAATTCTGAGGAAAAAAGATTTTTTCAGTAAATTTAGTGAACTGAAATAGAAATTTAAAATATTTAGCTGCTCCAATAGAAATCATTTATGGTATTTTGCTAAAACTTCACTGAGGCTTTTAAAGAAAATTTAAGCTTCATGATTATGTAAACTAAATTGGAAAAAAAAAAGTTGAGCAGAAATTCATTTAAGTGTCTGTGTCATAAAACTTTTATTGTAAAATTTGAGAAAAGGGGCTTTTAAGATGTGATGAAGTGTTAAGTGGTCCTTCTTTATTTAAAACAAGAGATGTTTGAATTCCATTTTTCCTTTCCCTAAATGGAACATTATTAAATTGTTTATGTTTTGTATTCTTCACTTTGAACATTAGTAATAGTTTCTAAAAATACACATAAAGTGATTTTTTAAAGTACTAAACCGAGTAGTACTTTACCTTTGTTAAACCAAGTAATACTTTATAAAAGTAAAAAAAAAAAAAAAATACATAAATAGAGTTAATCTCAATGTCGGTGTTTTGAATTTGTTTTAAAGGAAGGCATACTATAACAAAAGAACTTCATAGATGGATCAGGGGGTAAAGAATATGCCTGCAATGCAGGAGATAGAGGAGATGTGGGTTCAATCCCTGGGTTCAGAAGAACCCCCGGAGAACGAAATGGCAAACCACTCCAGTATTTCTTGCCTGAAAAATCCTATGAACAGAAGAGCCTGATGGGGTCACAAAAAGTTGGACAAGACTGAGTGACTAAGTGCATACTATAACAATTATTTTGCATTCTGTATATTTTATTTATTTATTTTTTCATTATAAGATTTTTTAATGTGGAAAAGTTACAAAGAAACATACACATAATTACTGTTAACATTTTGGCATGTTACTTTTAGTCTCCTCATCACTGGGAAGTACATCATTACTTTCTGTGCAGTTACACTTTCACAATGCTTCTTTGCAGAAGGAGTGAGACGCATCCTTTTTCAGAGGAGTTAAAATATTGGGTGCAGGGAAATCTGTGCCTTGACGTTGATGAAATAGGGTTTTGTTTTGTTTTATTTCCAGCTTAAGTTCTCGTTGTATTTCAAATTTGGTATCTTGTTTCTTGACTCAGAATTGCAGCACAAGGATTCTCTCAGGTTATAAAAGTATTTATAAAAATCATTTTTAACAACTGCATAATATTCCACAACACAGATATTTCACAGTTTATATAGCTGTTTTCATATCAGTAGGTATTTTGTTGATTTCTACAACTGTACATAGTTTTTAAATTTTGTTTTGTGTTTTTAGAGTTTTTCTCATAGATAAATGTATATACTCTAAGCTAAACATTGATACTGTATAATAAGACTTATCTTTGAAAAACATGTTACACTTTCTATCTCTCTGAGGGATATAAATAAACTATTAGTGAACTTAGCTGTTTTTAGAAAGTTAACTCAGTCCTCTTTTTTTAATTCAGTAATTAGAAAAATTCGGATTTTTTTTCTAATCGCAGTAAAATGCATATAACACAAAGCTTACATCTTAATCATTTTTAAGTGTAAAATTCTGTATATTTTAAATGAAAGTTACTCTCTTAATATGCTAAACTTCAGTCTTCTAGAAATGATTAACATTCAGGCTGAGCTTTGACTCGAACCTTTTCTGAGGATATAACCTAAGTAATCAAGTCTCAGCTATATCGTCTTTCCCTGATCTCCATTATGTGTAGTGCTTACACAACTAATCTGGCACCAGCGGTTTCGGTTTACACTTTTATAACATTTGTTTTTTCGTATGAAAGTCTTTATCTTCTCTTTCTGTCTAAACAAAAAAACGTTTAAAAATAGACACCATGCATCACTCACTGTATGTTTTATCTCCTGCAGAGCTGTGGGCAGGTACCTACATTAAGAACTCAGGAAAAAGTGTGGTCCCTGGGGCCAGATAGGCTTGGATTCAGACTCTGGCTCTGCATCTTTCTAGCTGTGACCTTGAAGAGTTGTCTCCTCAATTTCCTCTTCTTTAAATCAGCAAGAAAATAAGAGTTAACTCACTGTTGAGTATCTGCCTAGAACTCTACATTTTCTCTCTTCAGTGTATGTTTCATTTCTCTTTCAAACTACCTTCACGTTGCCTCACAATTGCTTGTAAGAATCATTTTTTAAGTCTTTACTGCCCCCCCTCCTTTATAATTGCTTTTTGGTGTCTCTAATTCAAAAGCAATATTAAAATTTTATTAATATTTATATTTGATATAGTTTCGGCAGTGACTTAGGCAAAAACTAAAAGAAACAAACAAGAACCAATCTAAACCATTAGAGAAATTACTCATGGCTGTTAAGTTGAGTTTTCCTCCTTAATAGTTTTGCTTGCGAACAACTGGATGTCAATTTCATTGGATGGTTCAAAGAACTAGGTAATTTGATTAAAGCATTGGAAATAGACCAACATGGTAGATGAGGTCCCTGTGTAGTTAGCTGTTTTCCCTGGATTTGGTAATTTTGACTGAGGCAATCAAGTGAATAACTCATTTCTATCAATCAAATTCCAACTCATCTATTCGAAAGAAAAGTTCCTATTCTATTTCTGCTTGCTATTGTAAAGGTAGGCATATTGTTCTTCATGAAAAACAATACCTTCACTCACTCATTGAGATGAGAACATCGCAGACTTTAAATTAAATGACTTTGCCACCATCACACAGCTTCTCAACATACTGCTTCCAGAATAGCACTTTTTCCCCCCACTAAGGATCTCAATGTGTCTCAAACACCTGCTTCATGTCATCTTATATAAATTCTTTTCATTTTACTTAGCGTGCAAGGGGTTCCCTCCTATTGCTTGACTCTCCATAGGGGTGGAGGTATAACTGGAACATGTTATACTGTGGAAATTCTAAAAAGCAATCTGACAATTGCTATTATTAACACAATTGATCACTAAACCCTTATGTCTGGAAGAAAAGGGTCAAGGCATCCTTAAATAGATCCAGATTCTCCCAGGTTACCCTGAGGATGATATTTTGGTGAAAAATTTAATGACAGAGGAAGTTTTGAATCTCTTTTAGCATTGGCTAGATAAACAGCATTGGTCCCTTTCAGCTAACATGGTCATTTATTCCCTTCAGTTCCGCTATTTGGTTCCTCAGGCTCCAGTCCCTGAGTTTTGAGGACTGGGGTAAAGGTTTCACTGGCATCACTTATTACCATTAAAACACTTCCCTTCTGAACATTGGCTGCAAAAGTATGTGGTATCCTGTGGAGCAAGAGGGTGAGGACATAGGTTGCAGTGAGGCTGAACAGTTTGCACTTCCTAGCAGTGACACCAGACATCAATCTTTCCAAAAGACAACCAAGAACCTATGAAAATAAGAACTCTTTAAAAAGAACAAACGAGGCATTATCCAACCAAAAAAAAAAAATCCACCAAAGCATTTTCCTAATAAGTTTATAAGTTTCCCCAAGATGAAAATGCACTGAAATGACTTAGATCATCATGATGGATATTTAAAGAAACAAATAAAAAACAATCACTACTTTATAAGGTAGATATTTATGAGGTTTAAATTATTTATGGCATAGTGTTTGAGAGTCATTTAATTGCCTCTCAATGTATGAGTATGTTTCATGTTTTACATGTGCATATCAGCTGGCCTTAGAAAGCTAATTCAGTCACAGTTAATCTGTTTTGCATGGTCTGTGGCATCAAACGTGACATAATTATAGGAAATCACATTATGCAACACCAGGGCTTTTTGGTCATTGGACAAGGTTTCACACAGGTTGATCACAAGGAAAGAGGGAATTACTAGGTGAAATGTGTTCAAATCATTGTTTTGACTTACACAAATTTGTTGCATTACTGTTAATAGATTTGTGGCTGCTGTACTGCAAAGCTCAAGGATCAAAAGGGAAGTTATTGTGGACTCCTGGATGTTAGATTGTGCAGAGGAATGTTCAGTGTATGCCTTAAACCTGGATAATATTTTGCTTTGTGACTTTTTTGTTGTTATTTAGTCTCTAAGTTGTGTCTGACTCCTTGTGACCTCCTGGAATGTAGCCCATGAGGCTCCTCTGCCCAAGGGATTTCTCAGGCAAGAACACTGGAGTGAGTTGCCATTTCCTTTTCCAGGTGATCTTCTGGACCCAGGGATAGAACCCGCCTCTCCTGCACTGGCAGGCAGATTCTTTACTGCTGAGCCACCACTGGCAGCCTATTTAATTGATCTTCATTGCTTGCAAAATAACTTTAAAAATAACAATTCTGGATACTGATGACATTATAAAACATTTCCAACAACTCGTTTTCAAAATTATATTGAAATATCAATACAATGGTCCTCCTAGGGAAGAGTATTTTTTCAGTAAAAAATCTGGCACTCTGTCTTTGATGGGATAACTTTAAGTTTAGTTCACAGAATAGCCACCCATATTTGGAATGGCAGAAGAGAGGGATAAGGGGGTGCAGCAAATCCCCAACTTTCTTTGGATGTCATGAGTAAGTGGGGGTTACATAGCAACAGAACTATGGGGATAGATTTTTGTGTGTTGACAATTTCTTTGTTTTCCATTTGGGAACTTAAGAATTTTTAGGGAACTTTGGGTAGTCTTATTTTTTTATTTTTTTTAATGTTTGAGGCTTGTAAAAAATAATGCTAATAGTACTATATACTATTATAATAGTACTAATATACTATTATATAGTATAATACTATATTATATTATAGTATAATATAGTATATAATAATAATACTATTATATAGTATAATAATAATACTGAAGTTCTATATCACATTCATATTCTTCCAGCCTAAGCGTATCAAGATATATATGTTCAGGTAAAGGTAAGGTATAGGTAAAGCAGGTGAGATAACTGTAGTCATGACTCCTTGCAAATTGTTAAGAAATTTATAAACAGCACCAGGGGCACAGGCTCCAAGTTTGATGTTCTAACTTGAGGACTAGAGGGAAAGTAACACACAATTTAATAATATTTAACATACCTTGAGGAATTAGAGGAAATCTTTCTTTAGTGTAAAAGCTGTCTCACTATTTCAGTGTGCACGTGGGTGTGCTCAGTCTGACTCTTTGCAGCTCTATGAACTGTAGCCCACCAGGCTCCTCTGTCCATGGGCTTCTCCAGGCAAGAACACTGGAGTGGGTTGTTGTGGTGTCCTCCAGGGGATTTTCCTGACCCAGGGATCGAACCTGCATCTCATGTCTACTACCTTGGCAGGGGGGATTCTTTACCACTAATGCCACCTGGGAAGCTCATTATTTTAGTTTGTGTCAAATAGTTTTTGAGTTTCTTCACATACCCTTCCTTATTGATATTCCTAAAACGTCAATTCTTTGTGGGAAAAAAATCTCATAATTTATTACTGACTTTCACAAATAATGTTTTTCCATGTTGCCTTTGCCACTCTACTTTTCTCTTTATATTTTCTCTTATATATTGTTGTTCCTATTAGTAATAAAACCAACTTTTGGGCCTGTTTGCTACAGTGTATTAGAAGACAACATCACAAGCTAATATAAAGTCATTTATTAAAAAATATTCATTTAGCGATTCTGGTTTTTTTTCCTGATTATATACTAAGCAGTGCATAAATATCAAAAGAGGGGTCAGAAGGGTACAAAAAGCACTGAGATCTAGTTCTGCCTTGAGACCTTCCCTGGCTGTCATCTCCCTTACCTGGGTGGCCAACATGATAGTAATCCCATTGAGAAAGAAGGATGACAGGGGACAGAAAATAAGACCATAACACAAGCTCAGGGCACAATATGTGCTCAGTTCAGTTCAGTCGCTCAGTCATGTCCGACTCTTTGTGACCCCATTAACCGCAGCACGCCAGGCCTCCCTGTCTATCACCAACTCCCAGAGTCCACCTAAACCCATGTCCATTGAGTCAGTGATGCCATCCAATCATCTCATCTTCTGTTGTCCCCTTCTCCTCCTGCCCTCAATCTTTCCCAGCATCAGGGTCTTTTCAAATGAGTCAACTCTTCGCATCAGGTGGCCAAAGTATTGGAGTTTCAGCTTCAAATTCGGTCCCTCCAATGAACACCCAGGACTGATCTCCCTTAGGATGGACTGGTGGATCTCCTTGCAGTCCAAGGGACTCTCAAGAGTCTTCTCCAACACCACAATTCAAAAGCATCAATTCTTCTTCTCTGAGCTTTTTTTATGGTCCAACTCTCACATCCATGTGTAGAATTTCCTAAAAGGAATTCAGACCCAGAGTCAATGGAAACCTGTAGACTGAAGTATTTGGGAGCTGTCAACTTTTGTTTAAGTGATTATTGAAGTCATTTCACACCATGAAAAATAGTGCGAATGAGGAGCAAAGAAAACAAGAGTTGGTCCCAAGCAAATCAGGGAAGAAGTCAGGGAATTACACCTGAATGAATAAAGAGAATACTGGGAGCAAGGGAGTTACTGAAGCCAAAGGAAAAGATTTTCAAGACGGAAGCAGTGTTTCAGAAAGTTCAAATAAGATGACATCTAGAATGAGATCTTCAGTTTGGACAAGAAAAAAAAGGACCAATTATGATTTTGGAGAGAACTAAGTGATATTGTGGAGAAGGAAATGGCAACCCACTCCAGTACTCTTGCCTTGAAAATCCCATGGCAAAACTAATACAATTATGTAAAATTTAAAAATAAAATAAAATTAAAAAAAAAAAAAAAAAGAAAAAAGAAAATCCCATGGACGGAGGAGGTTGGTGCAGGCTACTATCCATGGGGTCGCAAAGAGTCAGGCACGACTGAGCAACTTCACTTTCACTTTCACTAAGTGATATTGACAACAAGTTTAAGAATGAATTTGAGGTAAATAAGTCAATAAATTGCTCTTTTAAGATGTTTGAGATAAAAACAAATTAAGGAAAGGAAGGCTAATGGTTTATGCTTTACAAAGTGGAATGTTTAGATATGACTGAAATTAGGGAGATGAAACCAGTATGAAGGAAAAAGAAAAATTATAAAAGCATTAATTTCACTAGTGGCAATACGTGTATTTCACAGATAAAATCAATAGTTATTTATTTGGACAATTGATTATTCAAATGAAACAGTTTTATTTGGTAAGCATAAGTTTAATCAAGACAATATATTAGTGATCTACTATGCAAAGTTAATAGTAGGTGTTGTAAAAAGTACAAAATAGATAAATTTTCTCTAATTAAGAAGCTTATGGGACTTCCCTCATAGTCCAGTGGCTACGACATGAGCTTCTAATTCAGGGGACCCAGGTTTGATCCCTGGTCAGGGAACTGGATCCCACACACCACAACTAAGAGTTCACATGCCTCACTAAAGATCCCACACGCCACAACTAGACCCAGCATGGCCAAATAAATCAATATTCTTTTTAAAGAAATTCATAAAATAGGGGAGGAAAATAACCTAGTATTTGTGGTATTAGAGGCCTAGGAGTAATAAGGATTGTGTAATAATTGTAGCTGGTTCTCCCAGCTACCAAGTATGATTGCTTAGAGAAAATGACATTCTTTGAAAGATGGAGAATATTTTGACAGGTCACACAGATACAGGTGACCAGGAAAGTGTTCAGGGTGTTCAAGATGCCCAGAAAATGGAGGGTACGTGAGAAAAAAAAATGAAGATACATATTTCTTTTTTTTAATATACTATTCATGTGTCACAAACTGTTACTCTTCTTTTTTTTTTTCATGTTTTAACACACTCATTTTATTTTCATCTAGTCCTTTTAAAATATAATTAATTGAATTTTGTAAAAAATGTTTTTGTATGCATTGAGATGATCATATGTTTTCATCTTTTGTTTTGTTAATGTGGTATATCATATTGACTGATTTGCAGATGTTGAACCATCCCTGTATCCATGGAGTAACTCCCACTCAATCATGGTGTTGTTGCTGTTGTTCAGTAGCTCACTCATGTCCAACTCTGCGACCCTATGGACTGCAGGCCTCTAGGCTCCTCTGTCCGTGGAATTTTCCAGGCAAGAATATGGGAGCAGGTTGCCATTTCCTGCTTCAGGGGATCTTCCCATCCCAAGAATTGAACCTGCGTCTCTTGCATCTTCTGCATTGGCAGGTGGATTCTTTACCACTGAGCCACCTGGGAAGCCCCATTTTCAGGGATATTGACCTGTAATTTTCTTTTCTTGTGGTGTCCTTGTCAGGTTTTGGTATCAGTGTAATGAATCAGAAGAGTAAGAGTTTATACTATTTATGTGTCACAAACTGTTACTCTTCTGATTCTACTTCAGTCATTTAAAAATGTGAACGCTGTTTTAGCTTGTTGGCTGTATGGAACGTTGGTGGGCTGGACTTTGGCGTGTGATGTCAGTTTGCTAACCTTCACTAGACTGTGAGTGATAGAAGGGCAGTCTCTTACGCATAGATAGTGCACAGTGGATACTGACTGACTGTCCCGAGGCAGTGAGGCCTTCACCTAGCACACCAGGTATGGATAGGAAAGGAAAGCATCAGGTAACTCGGTGGATTGATTGAAGCCAGTTGTGAAATCTTAAAAGGAAGTGATCAAAGGCATAATTGTCATATTACAAGATCAGAAACAGAAAAAGGAAGCATGGGCAGAAAATGATGAATTCATTTAACAAATAACATTTGGGTTTGGAGGTCATATAGCAATGGAGTCATGCTTAGAGACTTAGAGCGTAGAATATGAGGTTACTTCTATTAGAGTAATGGAAGCTATGTTCCTGCATAACCACTTCCATCTTTCAATGGTCAAAGAATATTCCATGAGACCTCTTCCTCCGGTAGTAGTGAGACTTATAGTCATTGATAGCCTCCTTTTAAAATCAGATATATATTCAGATTTCAGACATACATTTACTTTGCAGGTAACAGATGAAAGGGCAAAGTAACTCAACAGTAACAAAGAACATTCAGTTCTATGAGGTGTCAACAAGCAATAATAACATAGTGAGGAACAACAGTTCCCAAACATGTAGAACAAAAATCTATCAGATGCAGATTGGTTTCTCAAAGACCAGTGACCATGCTAATCTATGTCAAGATGAAACCAAAGGATGCGCTGACCTGTTCCAACTGGGACATCCAATCCTGATTCACTCTGGCACCTTCCGTGGACACCATCACATTTCTTGCAGATTTAGTAATCTTACAGGCTTCTTACTCATTTGCAATGAAACAGTAAAAATTAGTTTCAGAACACAAAGGCAAACGGTAAGACCAATAGAAAGCCCTTATTATTGGCAAAGAGATCCCAGTAGGTTTTTGATGCCATTGACAAGGATAATCTCCATCCACTCATAAGAGGGAGAATAAAGACACATTGCAGCCACTTTCTAACTGTGGTTTTAATGCCTTTTTTTTCCTGCTTTCCTGTCTTGTCCTGACAATCCCTGGTTGTTTTGCTTTCCCGTTCATTTCCTTAACATTGCTCTCCTTTCAAACTTTGGAGGCTAATGTGTTCTTGGAGTCTGTGGCTTGTGGAGATAAATTATAGCAGTCATTATTCCAAACATAATACAGCAGAAGTTCATTGTGTCTCACCACAGGCGAGCACACCGCACAGAAGGAGTGTTGTAGGAGTGCTTGCCAATCGTAGCTAAATCTATTGACATAAAGACAGTTCTTCTCCCATGGTTTCTGTCTTTGGATTGTGCTAGTTTAGGTCATTATGAGTGCCAAATGGATGTCATTAAATCCTCTGGACGATTTCTTGATTTTTATTCTATGCAGACCATATGGATTCCTTTTTGATCTGGATATATGGTAAGTCCCATGATGAAATGACTAACAGTCCCCAAACCTAAAGCCATGATGCTACTGTTGCTGCTGCTAATCCGCACCCACATGCACTAGAATTTGGTTTCATTCAATAGATAAGTGGCCTTTGTGAGATATAATAACTGTCAGCTTCATAATTCTTTTAAAATGTAATACTGATAACTTTGATTTCAAAGGATTTTTATCTAATTCTGCCAACTTTTGGAGAGAGGGGATAGGTTTTCTGTATGTGTGTGTGTATGTGTGTGTGTTAGTTGCTCAGTTGTGTCCAACTCTTGCAACCCCATGAACTGTAGCCCACCAGGCTCCTCTGTCCATGGGCTTCTCCAGGCAAGAATACTGGAGTGAGTTGTCATGCCCTCCTCCAGGGGATCTTCCCGACCCAGGGATCAAACCCTGGTCTCCCACATGGCAGGCGGTTTCTTAAGCAGCTGAGCCACAAGGGGAGCCCTTGCTTTTCTATAAACACAGCTAATTTTCAACAGTTGAAAGGTATGGGAATCTCCCTTAACCAAAAAATCTCTCTTTGCTCATCTATTATATTCCTAGAGATACCCGTTTTCAGGCCACGTAGTACTTTAGTACAATAATACTTTTTCCTGTGAGTGGGGAAGAGCTCCTTCCATGTATCACCAGAGATGGAATCAGGATCTTCTAGCAGATCACTTGGCCCATGGCCTAGAGCTGAGGTAATATCAACAGAAAGAAGAGAAATCTAGGTTAATATTTAGACTTGGCAAATCTCAGCACACAAAATGACTAGGAGCAGAGGGATGTACATGGAGAATGATGAAACTTACAGAAGCTTTTTTTTAAAGCACAAACAGATTTATTTGCTAACCAAAGAGATGACCCTAATTACACCAACATTTTGAAATAGTTTAATTGTTTTTGATAAAGATAATTGAACACAATAATGAAAAAAAACAGCAGTATGGAGATTTTCTCATTACTTGTTCATCCTTACAACTAATTTCTGTGCAAAATGATGATGGAATTTTTACTCTACTTTTTCATAGACCTGAGTACAGGTAACATTGTTCATGATGCATACCACCACTAATTTCCCATCTTTGAGTTTTCTTGTTATTGTGCTTTCCTTTCCATCTCATTCCTGATGTTGAACCAATGTGCTATCTGTAAAGTTGCAGACAGTTTGAGTCTTTCTGCCATCAGCTGTGGTCTCTTCAAACTTCTCTCCCAGTTTACAGGAAAGCTGTGTTGTTTTCAAAGTGCTCTCAGTTTTTATGCTGAGGAAGTGTGTGCATGACAGGAGATGGCAAGAATGAAGATTGATGTTTTAGGAATCAGTGAACTAAGATGGACTGGAATGGGTGAATTTAACTCAGATGACCATTATATCTACTACTGTGGGCAAGAATTCCTTAGAAGAAATGGAGTAGCCCTAATAATCAATGAAAGAGTCTGAAATATAGTTCTTAGGTATAGTCTCAAAAAGGACAGAATAATCTCTGTTTCCAAGGCAAACCATTCAACAACACAGTATTCCAAGTCTAAGCCCCAACCAGTAATGCTGAAGAAGCTGAAGTTGAACAATTCTCTAAAGACCTACAAGACCTTCTAGAACTAACACCTAAAAAAGATGTCATTTTCATTATAGGGGACTGGAATGCAAAAGTAGAAAGTTAAGAGATACCTGGATAATAGGCAAATTTGGCCTTGGAGTACAAAATGAAGCAGGCCAAAGGCAAGCAGAGTTTTGCCAAGGGAACACACCGGTCATACCAAACACCCTCTTCCAACAACACAAGAGAAGACTCTACACATGGACATCACCAGATGGTCAATACCAAAATCAGATTGATTATATTATTTGCAGCCAAAGATGGAGAAGCTCTATACAGTCAGCAAAAAGAAGACCAGGAGCTGACTGTGGCTCAGATCATGAACTCCTTCTTGCCAAGTTCAGACTTAAATTGAAGAAAGTGGGGAAAACCACTAGACCATTCAGGTATGACCTAAATCAAATCCTTTACGATTATACAGTAGAAGTGACAAATAGACTCAAGGGATCAGATCTTATAGACAGAGTGCCTGAAGAACTATGGATGGAGGTTTGTGACGTTGTACAGTAGTCTGTGATCAAGACCATCCCCAAGAAAAAGAAATGAAAAAAGGCAAAATGGTTGTCTGAGGAGGCTTTACAAATCACTGAGAAAAGAAGAGAAGTGAAAGGCAAAAGAGAATAGGAAAGATATACCCATTTGAATGCAAAGTTCCAAAGCACAGCAAGGAGAGATAACAAAGCCTTCCTCAGTGATCAATGCAAAGAAATAGAGGAAAACAATAGAATGGGAAAGACGAGATCTCTTAAAGAAAATTAGTGATACCAAGGGAACATTTCATGCAAAGATGGGCATGATAAAGAACAGAAAAGTTATGGACCTAACAGAAGAAGACAATATTAAGAAGAGGTGGCAAGAATACACATAAAGTGAAAGTGAAGTGAAAGTGAAGTCGCTCAGTCATGTCCGACTCTTTGTGACCCCATGGACTGTAGCCCACCAGCTTCCTCTTTCCATGGGATTTCCCAGGCAAGAATACTGGAGTGGGTTGCCATTTCCTCATAAGCACTATACAAAAAAGATCTTCATGACCCAAATAAACATAAGGATGTGATCACTCACCTAGAGCCAGACATCCTGGAATGTGAAGTCAAGTGGGCCCTAGGAAGCATCACTACGAACAAAGCTAGTGGAGGTGATGGAATTCCAGTTGAGCTACTTCAAATCCTAAAAGATGATGATGTGAAAGTGCTTCACTCAATATGTCAGCAAATTTGGAAAACACAGCAGTGGCTACAGGACTGGAAAAGGTCAGTTTTCATTCTAATCCCTAAGAAAGGCAATGCCAAAGAATGTTCAAACTACCACACATTTGCACTCATTTCATACGCTAGCAAAAAAATACTCAAAATTCTCCTAGCCAGGCTTCAGGACTATGTGAAGCATGAACTTCCAGATGTTCCAACTGGTTTTAGAAAAGGCAGAGGAACCAGAGATCAAATTGCCAATATCTGTTGGATCATCAAAAAAGCAAGAGAGTTTCCACAAAAACATCTACTTCTTCTTTATTGGCTTTCCAAAGCCTTTGTCTATGTGGATCACAAAGAAAAACTGGAAAATTCTTAAAGAGATAGGAATACCAGACCACGTTACCTGCCTCCTGAGAAATCTCTACGCATGTCAGGAAACAAAAGTTAGAACTGCACGTGAAACAGCAGACTGGTTCCAAATTGGAAAAGGAGTACGACAAGGCTGTATATTGTCACCCTGCTTATTTAACTTATATGCAGAATATATCAGTGAAATGCTGGGCTGGATGAAGCACAAGCTGGAATCAAGGTTTCTGGGAGAAATATCAATAACCTCAGATACACAGATGACACCATCTTTATGGCAGAAAGCGAAGAAGAACTAAAGAGCTTCTTGATGAAAGTGAAAGAGGAAAAGTCAGCTTAAAACTCAACATTCAGAAAACGAAGATCATGGCATCTGGTCCCAATCACTTCATGGCAAATAGATGGGGAAACAATGGAAACAACTACAGACTTTATTTTCTTGGACTCCAAAATCACTGCAGATGGTGAATGCAGCCATGAAATTAAAAGATGCTTGCTTCTTGGAAGGAAAGTTATGACCAACCTAGATAGCATATTAAAAAGCAGAGACATTACTTTGCTGACAAAGGTCCATCTAGTTAAAGCTGGGATTTTTCTAGTAGTCATGTATGGATGTGAGAGTTGGACTACCAAGAAAGCTTGAGGACCAAAAATTGATGCTTTTGAACTATGCTATTGGAGAAGATTCTTGAGAGTCTCTTGGAGTGCAGGGAGATCCAACTAGTCCATCCTAAAGGAAATCAGTCCTAAATATTCATTGGAAGGACTGATGCTGAAGCTGAAACTCCAATACTTTGGCCACCTAATGCAAAGAACTGACTCATTGGAAAAGACCCTGATGCTGGGCAAGATTGAGGGCAGGAGGAGAAGAGGACGACAGAGAATGAGATGGTTGGATGGTATCACTGACTCGATGGACATGA
The DNA here is from genome assembly GCF_029407905.1 of Bubalus kerabau. Lineage (NCBI taxonomy): Eukaryota > Metazoa > Chordata > Mammalia > Artiodactyla > Bovidae > Bubalus > Bubalus kerabau. Next base: position 26,715,379 of record NC_073631.1, on the reverse strand, counting down.
ATTTGAGCATGCTCTAAGAGTTGGTTGTGAACAGGGAAGCTTGCATGCTGCAGTCCATGGGATTGCAAAAAGTCAGACACTACTGAGCAACTGAACTGAGTATCAATCTCCATTCATTGAATCATCAGTTTTCTCATCAATTTGATTTTCTGCTATAGGAAGTGAATGAAAGTGTAATGGTAAAATTGATGACATCACCATCAGTTCATTGAGTAAAGAATAGAAAAATAAATGAGGATCTATTTATTGTTATGCATCTGCTTATATTTCCCATTTAGACTTCAGTTTGGTAGTTTGAGTCTGTTACTATTATTTTGATTACTTAGTTAACTTAATTTTTTGAAATCACTTATCATGTTTATCTGTTGGGAAGAGATAGAACAAATTTTGAAGGGTTCACTTATATTCAGTATTTCAAATTCCAAGTGATAATTGTTATCATTCAAAAATTGATAAGTTCAGTGTTTTATAGTGTTAGATTTTGTGTAAAAAGCTATAGGCAGTTGTGCTAATTCAAGAAGCTTAGCACCATCATTCAATAATGTGTTTTGAGCTCCTATTGTCCTTTACTTCCTGAACATCACCAAATATGTGCTGGGGCCCACAGAACACTTGGTCCCATTCACCTCCATTTCTGAAGGAGAAAGAAAAATCCAAGATGGGGGTGAATGCTCCAAATAAATCACTGTTGAGAGAGAGAAAATTTTAAAAAGCTTTCTTTTCCTCTAATGTAAGTTTTTCCCTTCTTCATTTCAATTTCATTTTTATTAGTTATAAAATAAGGAATTGAACTAAGTAACTTCATAAGGCTCCTTGTAGTTCAGTTCTCATGTTCCATGTTCTGCTACACAATATGCTAAATGTTCCATAAAATATTACTAACATGACTTTCTTGGTGCTAAACATCACTAACATATTACAAATAGGCCTAACATTTTTTCCCTTATAACTTGAAGGTTTCTCACATTATTAGTGAAGGCAACATCATCACCCCCAGGGTGCCCCAAGACTTCCTGGCCTGTCACTCCTGAAGATTAAATTGTTATCATATAGCTGTGAACATTCCTTGTAGACCTATGTTTATGGCTCAGATTAACCTAGAGAATTATTTCTGTCCACTTTATAGGTGACAATTATGAGATCGGAGACTTATTTAGATATACTTTAGATGTGTAATGCATATAGAATTTGTTAGCCTCTAGATTACAAGTTTACTTTGTTTGCAAATTTCTCATCATTCTGGTAAGTTTCTTCAAAGTAATCTCTGTTCTTACATATACTATAAGTATCTTTTAATAAAACTCTCAAGTATATAAATTGGGTTTCATCAAAATTAAAACACAGTGTTCTTCATAAGACACTTCATAAGGAGAAAATGTTTGTGTACAGTATATGTAAAGAAATCTCAAAACTCAATAATATAAAAGCAAGCCAATTAAACTGAAGGCACTAGTATTGAATAGACCAAAAAGACATATCAATGGCAAAAATGCACATGGAGAAGTAACTATTGTCATTTGCCACCGCAGCAGTGTAGATTAAAATTTCAATGTGATAACAATATACACTTATTAGAATGTTATTAAATATAAATAAAAATAAAATTAATAGTGTCAAGTACCATTAAAAATGTGGAGGGCCTTCAACTCTCATTTACTGCTAGTGATAATACAAAAAGGCATGGTCACTTTGGAAAATGATTTGAATTTTTTTGCAACCTAATGTAAACATCCCATACAGTTCAGTAATCTCACTCTTGAGTATGTACCAAAGAAAAATGAAACTATGTCCACCTGAAAAAAAATTCTAGAGAATTTATAGATGCTTCATTTGTAATTGCCAAATACTAGAAACACTTGAAATGTTCAACTACTAAGTGGATCAAAACAAAACAAAAACTGATGGTACAAATGGAATACTACTCAGCAAAAAAAGGGAACAAACTACTGATAAACACAGCAAAATGGAGGAATCTGTGATACATTATGCTAAGTGCAAGAAAGCAAACTCAAAGGCCTAATACACAATAATTCACTGATATGACATCCTTAGAAAAGCAAAACTAGGGGAAGGAAGGGCTTTCCTGGTGGCTCAGTGGTAAAGTATCGTCCTGCCAATACAGGTGTCACAAGTTCAGTCCCTGGGTGGGGAAGATCCCCTGGAGGAGGTAATGGCAACCCACTCCAGTATTCTCGCCTGGATAATCCCACGGACAGAGGAGCCTGGCAGGCTACAGCCAACAGGGTTGCAAAAGAGTTCAACACGACTTAGCTAAACACCAACAACAAGCAAAAAAAACCGTATGAGAAGATGCTAGGGACAGAGTATAAGATCAGGGAGGACTGACCACTGTATTAATGGTCCTTTGCTTTGTAATATATCCATGGCTTCTCTTGAGACTTCTGTCGGTCAGAAATCAGCAGGCAGCTTCGATGAGTGCTTCTGGTCCCCAGTCTTTCATGAGGTTGCAGTTAAGCAGTAAGCTAGTTCCTGGCTGCAGTGTTATCTGAAGACTCAAATTGGAGAAGATCTGCTTCCGAACTCACATACATGGTTTTTGGCACGATTGAATTTCTCGTGGAATTTGGGTTAAGGAGCTTAGTTTCTTGCTAGCTGGCTAGCCTGAGGCCTTCCCTAGTTCCCTGTCGTATGTGCTTCTCCAAAAGGCAGCTTGCAACATGGCAGCCGACTTTCCTCGGACAGAGCATGTGACGATGTAAGAGAAAGCACCCAACATGTCAGCCTCAGTCTTTTTATCACCTGATATCAGAAATGATATCCTGTCACCTTTGCCAGAAGTATATTTAGCAGAAAAGCATTAGTCACTCAGTTGTGTCTGACACTTATGGATCTCTCAGTTGTGTCCAACTCTTTGTGACCCCATGAACCCACCAGGGTCCTCTGTCCATGGAATTTTCCAGGCGAGAATACTGGAGTGGGTAGCCATTCCATTCTCCAGGGGATCTTCCTGATCTAGGGATTGAATCTGGGTCTTCTGCATTGCAGGCAGATTCTTCACCACTGAGCCACCAGGAAAGCCCTACATTTACTTGCAGGAAGTCAAATCCAACTACATTCAAGGGAAGAGTTTATACAGGGGGTTCAGTACCAGTAGACTAGAATCACTGGGGACCACCTAGAGACTGCCTCCCATAGGAAGCCCTCTGGATCCCATGGATTCTTATTTCACACCCAAAACACATTAAACTCTCCCAAGTTCCCTGGGAATCTCATCATCTGAACCTGGGAGCCGTGTTAGAGTTAGCCTGCCATACACAAAATGGAAGAGAGAACTTTGGGGTGATCATAACTATTCCGTGTCTATTGGGATAATAAAGACTATTCCATATCTTGATATTGACAGTGATTGCACAGTTGTATTTGTTTGATAAAAACTCATAGAACTAAATATCAAAAGGGATATACTTCATTGTAAGTAAGTTGAACTTTAATAAAAAAGAAACAGATAGCAAACTCAAGAATATAACATACATACACACATATACTACATTAAATTTTGGCCAAATTGAATGAATAGTTAATGTATAAATAAAATATATGTAAAGAAATCTATATTTTGGCAATGGAAAGTATTAATAACATTATTTCTAATATCATTGAAAAGCCATAATAATATACCATAAATTTTACAATCAATAATTTTCTTATAGAAAAAGAAAATTATTATTGATGGCAACTTATATGAATTTTTCACTGGAAGAAGGTTATTGTGATCATATCAGTTTTTCTCTTTAACATTTGTTTTTCTTCCTTAGAACAGACAACTCATCAATTCAAATATTAGGGAAGATGAGCCTATTTGTAAATGTACTGTTAAATGTATCTTATTTACCAAAGTACTGTTGGAACAATTTTCTAAAAATGTATTTTTAAAGCCACCCTTGAAAATAATTTACTTCCTGTATTTCTTGTTTTCCCCAATTCTGAAAAGTAACAGAGGTAAGACAGTGGGATCCAGTTACTGTACCTTGTTTATACAGCTGTACTTCATTGAATGAAGGCTTGTGTTACACACAGTTTTTGATAGGAAGTCAATGCTTTTAAAACAACTATAGAGACAGGTCTTTAACCTCCACCCTGGTGGATTCTTTGTTCTACCATTTAGCTTCTGTGGAGGTTATAAGAAGGTAGTTTCAATATATATTATTGCCATCTAATCAAATCATCTACTTAGCTCATCCACTTATGAACTTGAAGCATAGATATATTATGATGAATTTTTTACACAAATTCTGAAAGGTCCAATGAAATAATTTTGATTCGTAGTGAAGTTTCTTTGTGATACATTCTGAAATGTTCAATAATGAGTATGTTCTAAAGAGAAAATGGTGTTTAGATGCCTTCAAATGTTGAATCTATAAAAATATCATGTATGAAACGAGTTGCCAGTCCAGGTTCAATGCACGATACTGGATGCTTGGGGCTGGTGCACTGGGACGACCCAGAGGGATGGAATGGGGAGGAAGGATGGAGGAGGGTTCAGGATGGGGAACACATGTATACCTGTGGCGGATTCATTTTGATATTTGGCAAAACTAATACAGTTATGTAAAGTTTAAAAATAAAATTAAAAAAATAAATAAATAAAAATAAAACTAATAGCAAAAAACAAGAAGCTTTAAAAGATTTAGTATGTTCATTAGATTTATTATTTCTTAATAGTATCCCATACAACATCTGAAGATTTTGAGTGTGATGGGATTCTTTGTAACTCTCTTATTCATAGTTATACAGGTTAATCAATAAACCGCAGATTTAGGTTCTAGGTTATTTTAGGGATAATGCCTGGGAAGTTTGAGGTCATTATGGTGAAGTACTTCTTATTTGTGTAGGAATAGTTTCCTTCATTACTTGAGTAGGAATACAGGGTCATTACTGCTGCTGCTGCTGCTGCTAAGTCGCTTCAGTCGTGTCCGACTCTGTGCGACCCCATAGACGGCAGCCCACCAGGCTCCCCCATCCCTGGGATTCTCCAGGCAAGAACACTGGAGTGGGTTGCCATTTCCTTCTCCAATGCATGAAAGTGAAAAGTGAAAGTGAAGTTGCTCAGTCGTGTCCAACTCTTCGCGACCCCAGGCTCCTCCATCCATGGGATTTTCCAGGCCAAAGTACTGAAGTGGGTTGCCATTGCCTTCTCCAGGGTCATGACTAGGAATGATTAAAAAATTGTGGACCGATTAGAATCTACATTAGATATAAACTGATGTCTTGTGAAAATACTTGCCTCACTTGAAAATATATGACTTAAATAGAAATGACTTCTGATAAGCCTATCTATTCATAATCCTGTTCATAATTTCATTCTCACAGAATTAAATCTTTCTTATATTTCATTTGTTTTCCAAAACTCTTTTTGCACATTTTGTTTGATAACTCCCTATATAGATTGTGTGGATTACAATAAAATGTAGAAAATCCTGAAAGAGATGGGAATACCAGACCACCTGACCTGCCTCTTGAGAAACCTGTATGCGGGTCAGGAAGCAACAGTTAGAACTGGACATGGAACAACAGACTGGTTCCAAATAGGAAAAGGAGTCCATCAAGGCTGTATATTGTCACCCTGCTTCTTTAACTTATATGCAGAGTACATCAGGAGAAATGCTGGGCTGGAAGAAGCACAACCTGGAATCAAATTTGCCGGGAGAAATATCAATAACCTCAGATATGCAGATGATACCACCCTTATGGCAGAAAATGAAGAACTAAAGAATCTCTTGAAAGTGAAAGAGGACAGTGAAAAAGTTGGCTTAAAGCTCAAGATTCAGAAAACAAAGATCATAGCATCTGGTCCCATAACTTTATGGCAAATAGATGGGGAAACAGTGGAAATAGTGGCTGACTTTATTTCTGGGGGGCTCCAAAATCACTGCAGATGGTGATTGCAGCCATAGGTAGACTACAGTCCATGGGGTTACAAAGAGTCGGACACGACTGAGTGACTTCACTTTCACTTTACTCCTTGGAATGAAAGTTATGACCAATGTAGACAGCATATTAAAAAGCATAGACATTACTTTGTCAACAAAGGTCCGTCTAGTCAAGGCTATGGTTTTTCCAGTGGTCATGTATGGATGTGAGAGTTGGACTATAAAGAAAGCTGAGCGCCGAAGAATTGATGCTTTTGAACTGTGGTGTTGGGGTGTTGGAGAAGACTCCTGAGAGTCCCTTGGACTGCAAGGAGATCCAACCAGTCCATCCTAAATGAAATAAGTCCTGATTATTCATTGGAAGGACTGAATTTGAAGCTGAAACTCCAATACTTTGGCCACCTGATGCGAAGAACTGACTCATTTGAAAAGACCCTGATGCTGGGAAAGATTGAGGGCAGGAGGAGAAGGGGACGACAGAAGATGAGATGGTTGGATGGCATCACCGACTCAGTGGACATGAGTTTGAGTACATTCTGGGAGTTGGTGATATACAGGGAGGCCTGGCATGCTGCGGTTCATGGGGTCTCAAAGAGTCGGACACGACTGAGCGACTGAACTGAACTGAACTATATAGATTGTGGCTTCCCTGATAGCTCAGTTGGTAAAAAAATCTGCCTGCAATGCAGGAGACCCCAGTTCTATCCCTGGGTTGTGAAGATCCCCTGAGAAGGGAAAGGCTACCCACTCCAGTATTCTGGCCTGGAGAATTCCATGGACTGTATAGTCCATGGGGTCACAAAGAGACAACTGAGCCACTTTCACTTTATATAGATTGCTCACAGAGCTTTCATTGGCTAAATGAAATCTTTTTCTTGTCTAAGAAAAGTCCACCAGCATTGACTATATTTATGTCTATCTCTCCATATATCCATGTTTTTCATTAAAACTCTAACAAATTATTCTGTCATGTGCCATGTATTTTAATGTGTGTGTGTGTGTGTCCATGCTAAGTTGCTTCAATCTTATCCAACTCTTTGTGAACCTATGGACCATAGCCCACCAGGCTCCTCTGTCCATGGGATTCTCCAGGCAAGAATACTTGAGTGGGTTGCCATGCCCTACCCCAGGGGATATTCCCGACCTAGGGATCTTACCCTAGGTCTGTAGAGGTTATAAGAAGGTAGTCCCAATACATATTATTATGCATCTCCATGTCTCCTGCATTAGCCGATGGGTTCTTTATAACTCTGATTATGTGGCAATTGCAAAGACTAATAACTCAGTATTTCCACTCTTCACTTCAGTTCAGTAGCTCAGTTGTGTCCGACTCTTTGCAACCCCATGAATTGAAGCACGCCAGGCCTCCCTGTCCATCACCAACTCCTGGAGTCCACCAAAACCCATGTCCATTGACTTGGTGATGCCATCCAACCATCTCATCTTCTGTCGCCCCCTTCTCTACCTGCCCTCAATCTTTCCCAGCATCAGGGTCTTTTCAAATGAGTCAGTTCTTCGCATCAGATGGCCAAAGTATTGGAGTTTCAGCTTCAGCATCAGTCCTTCCAGTGAATATCCAGGACTGATTTTCTTCAGGATGGACTGGTTGGATCTCCTTGCAGTCCAAAGGACTCTCAAGAGTCTTCTCCAACACCACAGTTCAAAAGCATCAATTCTTCGGCGCTCAGCTTTCTTTATAGTCCAACTCTCACATCCATACATGACCACAGGAAAAACCATAGCCTTGACTAGACAGACCTTTGTTGGCAAAGTAATGTCTCTGCTTTTGAATATGCCATCTAGGTTGGTCATAACTTGCCACTCTTAGGTTCACTGTTAAGTTCCCATGTATCCAAACCTATTTTTTTTTTAAATATGATCCAGCAATCCCACTGCTGGGCATACACACTGAGGGAAAGAGACACGTGTACCCCAATGTTCATCGCAGCACTGTTTATAATAGCCAGGACATGGAAGCAACCTAGATGCCCATCAGCAGATGAATGGATAAGAAAGCTATGGTACATATACACAATGGAGTATTACTCAGCCATTAAAAAGAATACATTTGAATCAGTTCTAATGAGGTGGATGAAACTGGGGCCTATTATACAGAGTGAAGTAAGCCAGAAAGAAAAACACCAATACAGTATACTAACGCATATATATGGAATTTAGAAAAATGGTAACAATAACCCTGTGTACAAGACAGCAAAAGAGACACTGATGTATAGAACAGTCTTATGGACTCTGTGGGAGAGGGAGAGGGTGGGAAGATTTGGGAGAATGGCATTGAAACATGTAAAATATCATGTATGAAACAAGTTGCCAGTCCAGGTTCGATGCACGATACTGGATACTTGGGGCTAGTGCACTGGGACGACCCAGAGGGATGGTATGGGGAGGGAGGAGGGAGGAGGGTTCAGGATGGGGAACACATGTATACCTGTGGCAGACTCATTATGATATTTGGCATAACTAATACAGTTATGTAAAGTTTAAAAATAAAATAAAATTAAAAAAAAATAAATTTTCAATATATACCAGCAGGGATAACTGTCATATCATATGATTAATTCTATCTTCTATATTTGTAGCAAAGGACAAAATTTAAATTATTTAGCTAAGAACATACTTTCTTATAATAATATAGAATATATGTAATTCTGGTAGAAAATGAAATAATGAGGGCAGAATGAAAAATATGGGCTTGTTTTTTAAATTCTATACATTTAGATGGTCATTAGAGAGGCATGTTGCTGCAGAAAAAACAGACAACTATCTTTTGGGTTCATATGAATTTCAAGACAGTATGAGGGCAATTTGAATAATGCTTAATGAAAATTAACAGTTTACTTTTTTTTTTTTTGAGGATAAACAGCAGTTATGTGGGACAGTTTTAGAAATGTTAGTGTTTGGTGAGATATGGGAAGAAATATATGTAACTATTAGTTACTAATATATATATCTATAAATGAAACTGAAACATTAAATCTTATGGCCAAATATTATTCTCCATTGTCTCTTACTCCAATAGACAGATTTTGACATTTATTAAAAAGCCATTAGAGAAGAAAATGGTATAATATTTCATTTTTAAGTTTACACACCATTTCTCCCATCAGAGTATTCTTCTTTAATTAGAAATATGTTAACACATGCTGAAAAATTATCGCAGTGCATTAACTGTTTTGTTCGAACATTACAAGTTAGATTTTATGATCTGTTATATTGTAATATGTTAGCAAAGTGTAAATTTTGGAAGTCATTTCAGTTTGCTGGAGGCATTTAATTATATCATATACACTATACATATTTATTGGCTATGTTTCAGTTTTGTTTATAATTCATTTCCTCTCTGCTTCCAAAAATGATTCAAGGCAGCTCATTTGAATTATATTGGCCTGCTTTTCCAGAGATAGTCCAGACTTTTCTTTCTCATTCAATAGAGCAGCACACACAACTGAAAATGGAAATTGCTTTGTTCTTATTCTCATGGCTCATTTCAAATTATGTGTTTTGCAGAGGTTAACATTATGTGGGCTGGTCACCAAACACACCACAGTTCTGAAGGCTATAACTTATCCACAGCACTGAGACAATCCGTCCTCCAAATTTACACTTCCTGGGTAAGTTTACAAAACTGAATTCATGTGATAATATAATTTCATTCAGTCACAGCTGTTCCTATTTCTTATTCTGAGTAAATGAATGGAAGGTGTTTTGCTAAAACACTTCTTTCTCCTCTATAAGGCCAGAGACTGAAGTGTTTCTTTCTCCTCTGTGAAGCCAGACACATAAGAAGCAAGTGGTATTGTCCAAAGGTACTCTTTTTTTTTTGACAGCCCAAAACTCACTCTGAGGTGTTCGGAAAGGTGAGAAAGTGTCTGGCTGATCCTTATTTACTGACAGCAAAGAAGCTAATAGCAACAGTATATTGCTGTTGCTGCTGCGTCACTTCAGTCGTGTCCGACGCAATAGTACTAATTAGTAACAATTAGTAATAGAGTACTAGTAGCTCCAGAAAGAATGAAGCAACTGGGCCAAAGTGGAAACAATACTCAGTTGTGGATGTGTCTGGTGGTGAAAGTAAAATCCGATACTGTAAAGAACAGTATTGCATAGGAACCTGGAATGTTAGGTCCATGAATCAAGGTAAATTGGTAGTGGTCAAGAAGGAGATGAAAAGAGTGAACATTGTCATCTTAGGAATCACTGAACTAAAATGAATGGGAATGGGCAAATTTAATTCAAATAACCATTATATATACTAATGTGGGCAAGAATCCCTTAGAAGAAATAGAGTAGCCCTAATAGTAGACAAAAGAGTCCAAAATGCAGTACTTGGGTGCAATCTTGAAAACAACAGAATGATCTTGGTTCATTTCCAATGCAAACCATTCAACAACACAATAATCTATCTATGCCCCAACCACTGATGGTGAAAAAGCTGAAGTTGACTAGTTCTATGAAGACCTATAAGACCTTCTAGATCTAACACCAAAAAAGATGTCCTTTTCATTATAGGGGATTGGAATGGAAAAGTAGGAAGTCAGGATACTTGGAGTAACAGGCAAGTTTGGCCTTGGAGTACAAAATGAAGCAGGGAAAATGCTAACAGAGTTTTGCCAAGAGAACCCACTGGTCATAGCAAACACCCTTGTCCAACAACAAAAGAGACAACTCTATACATGGACCTCATCAGATGGCCAATACTGATATCAAACTGATTATATTCTTTGCAGCTGAAGCTGGAGAAGCTCTATACAGTCAGCAAAAACAAGACTTGGAGCTGTCTATGGCTCAGATCATGAGCTCCTTATTGCAAAATTCAGAATTAAATTGAAGAAAGTGGGGAAAACCACTAGACTATTCAGGTATGACCTAAATCAAATCCCTCTTGATTATACAGTGGAGGTGATGAGTAGATTCAAGGGTTTAGATCTGGTAGACAGAATGCCTGAAAAACTATGGAAGAGGTTCATGATGTTGTACATGAGTCAGTGACCAAAACCATGCCAGAGAAAAAGAAATGCAAGAAAACAAAGTGGTTGTTTGAGGAGGCTTTACATATAGCTGAAAAAAGAAGAGAAGCAAAACGTAAGGGGGAAAAGGAGAGATATATCCAACAGAATTCAGAGTTACAGAGAACAGCAAGGGGAGACACGAAGGCCTTTTTAAATGAACAATGCAAAGAAATAGAGGAAAACAATAGAATGGGAAAGACTAGAGATTTCTACAAGAAAAATGGAGATATCAAGGGTACATTTCATGCAAGGATGGGCATAATAAGGGACAGAAATGGTAAGGAACTAACAGAAGCAGAAGAGATTAAGAACAGGTGGCAAGAATACATAGAAGAACTATACCAAAAAGGTCTTAATGACCAGGATAACCATGATGGTGTGGTCACTTATCTAGAGCCAGATACCCTGGAGTGTGAAGTCAAGTGGACTTTAGAAAGCATCATTATGAATAAAGTTAGTGGAGGTGATGGAATTCCAGCAGAGCTATTTCAAGTCCTCAAGGATGATGTTGTTAGAGTGCTGCACTCAATATGCCAATATGCCTGCAAATTTCGAAAACTCAGCAGTGACCACAGGATTGGAATAGGTCAGTTTTTATTCCCATCCCAAAGAAGGGCAATGCCAAAGAATGTTCAAACTATGGTGCAGTTGTGCTCATTTCACATGCTAGTCAAGTTATGCTCAAAATTCTTCAAGCTAGGCTTTCAGCCGTATGTGAACCAAAAACATCCAGATGTTCAAGCTCAATTTAGAAAAGGCAGAGGAGCCAGAGATCAAATTGCCAACATTCACTGAATCATAGAGAAAGCAAGGGAATTCCAGAAAAACATCTGCTTTTCCTTCACTGATTACATGAAAGCCTTTGACTTAGTGGATCACAACAATTAGTGGGAAATTCTTAAGGAGAAGGAAATACCAGACCACTCTCCCTGTCTCCTGAGAAACCTGCATGCAGGTCAAAAAGAAACAGTTAGACTCTTGCATGAAACACCCGACTGGTTTAAACTTTGGAAAGGAATATGACAAGGTTGTGTATTGTCTTCCTGTTTATTTAACTGTATGCAGAGTACATCTGGCAAAAGGCAGGGCTGGATGAATTACAAGCTGGAATCAAGATTGCTGGGAGAAATATCAACAACCTCATATACACAGATGATACCACTCTAATAGCAGAAAATGAAAAGGAACTAAAGAGCCTCTTGATGAGAATAAAAGACAAGAGTGAAAAAGCTGGCCTAAAACTCAACATTCAAAAAACTAAGATCATAGCATCTTGTCCCATCACTTCATGAGAAATAGATGGAACAAAAGTGGAAGTAATGAGAGATTTTCATTTCTTGGGCTCCAAAATCACTGTGGACAATGACTGAAGCCATGAAATTGAAAGATGCTTGCTCCTTGTAAGGGAAGCTATGACAAACCTAGCCAGCCTATTAAAAAGAGAGACATCACTTTACCAACAAAGGTCCATATAGTCAAAGCTATGGTTTTTCCAGCATGTATGGATGTGAGAGTTGGATCATAAAGAAGACTGAGCACCATAGAACTGACTCTTTTGAATTGTGATGCTGGAGAAGACTCTTGAGAGTCCCTTAGATTGCAAGAAGATCAAACCAGTTAATCATAAAATGAAGTCGCTCAGTCGTGTCAGACTCTTTGCGACCCCATGCACTGTAGCCTACCAGGCTCCTCCATCCATGGGATTTTCCAAGCAAGAATACTGGAGTGGGTTGCCATTTCCTTCTCCAGGAGATCTTCCCAACCCAGGGATTGAACCCCGGTCTCCCGCATTGTAGGAAGACGCTTTACTCTCTGAGTCACCAGGGAAGTCTAGTTAATCCTAAAGGAAATCAATATCGGAAGGACTGATGCTGAAGCTGAAACTCCAATATTTTGGCCACCTGATGTAAATAGCCAGCTCATTGGAAAAGACCCTGATGCTGGGAAAGATTTAGAGCAGGAGAAGAAGAGGGCAACAGAGGATGAGATGGTTGGATGGAATCACCAAGTCAATGGACATGAGTTTGAGCAAGCTCCAGGAGTTGGTGATGGATAGGGAAGCCTGGTGTGCTGCAGTCCACAGGGTCACAGGGAGTCTTACATGATCTAGCAACTGAACAACAACAAGGACAAGGAGCATGATATACTGACAGTGTATCTCAATTCAAATATATGCAAAGATTTCATTAGAAACTTTAAAAAACAGTTGTTAAAAAAATCAATTCCCAATTGCATGCTGAAGTAAAATCCAAGTAAATCTTCTGCTTTTTATTTACATATTAGAGCAGTTAGTATAATGCTCAACAGAAAATTTGACTCCAAAATATTTTGAAACAAGGAAATGACAAGACTAATGAATATCAGAATTTGCCTCTAGTTCTAAGGTTTTGAGACACTGGACAAACCTGTTCTACCAGCTATCAGACATCTGTGATTTACTCTTTAACTCTTGCATTAATAGCTGTCTAAAATACTGCTACAAATGCACCTTGAGCTGGAATGTCAAAACTATCAATGTACAAGGGTATTCATCAATAGCTTTTACTAACTATAAATTATAATGATCTAATATTTGTATGGTTCTCAATAGCTTGTACGAAAGACACCATTTATTGAATATTTTCGATGTGCCAGGCAATCTTCAAAGACCTCTTTATATATTAGTTTGTTTGATCTTTCTGGCACAGATACTATTATAGCTCTCATTTCAAAATTATAGCTGACTCCACAATTCAGTCTCAAAACTAGTAAAGGGTGGAGTAGAATTTGAACTCATTCACCCTGGCTACAACGATCTTGACCTCTACGCTGAATCCTCTCTGTGTGCCTGTGTATCACCTTTCACTTTTGTCATCTCCTTTGATCCTCACAAATAAGCCCCATGCTGTACTAGATTAAGTATTACTATTATCAAGACCTTTAGATCAATGAGGTTAATTACACAGCTAGTAAGTGACAAAGCCTCGTATTTGTAATCACATGCCTCACATAGTCTGTAGAAAGATATACTGGCATGTGTTCTGACCTAGACAGATGCATAGGCCATACAAATGGATAAGCCAATGATGGTACTAATACGTGTCCTGAAATGGATATTGAAAGAAATCAACCCCCTCCTCCCCACAGCAGTGCACCTATGTTATAGCCTATAATTTCTTAAGCCTGTTGTAACCAAGTACCACAAACTGGGTGATTTAGAACAGCAGAATTCTACTGTCCCACCATTCTGGAGGCCAGAAGTTTGAAACCAGTGTTTGCAGGGTCAGCTCCTAGGGGAGAGGCTGTTCCAGTCCTTTCTCCTAGGTTCCCCAATCTTGGGGAAATCATGGGGGTCCGATTTCACATGGGAGTCTCCCTGCATCTGGGTTCAAATTTCTCTTTTTTTAATAAAGATACTAGTCATACTCAATTAGGAGCTCACCCTACTCCATTATGAGGACCTCTTAACTAATCACATCTGCAGTGATCCTATTTCCAAATAAGGTCACATTCTGAGGTATTTAGGGAATAGAATTTCAACACATGGACTTTATAGAGAAATGATTCCATCTATAACACAGCTCTAAGCAATATAGATGAAAAAGATAAATAGGCAATTCCCCTCTCGTATCTTCTATAACTTGTTCTGGAACTCTAGATGGTTAAATGTAGAAGAAAATACTCTCTCTTACACAGCTGTATATAGCTCAAGAGTTGTTCAGGGCTTCAGTGAATGGAGGGAAGGACAGGCCTTTGACTAGGGAGGGAAATAGTGTCCACCCTCCTTTCTTAGGGAATAGCTGCATTAATGCAAACTTCTATTAACCTGTACAAAATAGGCTGAATATATGACTGATTAAAATACTAACTTCAAAGATACTTATTCTCTCCTAATGTATATATTACTCTTTACATAATGATAGCTCAAACCTCCAGTATTTGCATTTTGGAGGAGGAAGTCTCCAAGAAATGATGTAGCTGTGTTGGAAGTTGCTCCAGGGAAACATGTTGTTAGTGAGTTAATTACCTGAGCAATTGTCAGAGGAAAATTTTTATCTGAGCATCATAGATTTCAGAAGTAGAAGAAACCTGGGAGATTTATATTTAAACCATCTATTTAAATATATTATATTTAAACATAATACATATATTTAAATAATCCATTTTTTATAGCCTCAGAATGAATCTCAGGGGAGCCCACTGTATCATACAATATTGAACACTGTCATTTGGAATTTGAATTCAGGCATCTGACTCCCATCTTTATCCTGGCTTAGCTTGTGTCCTTTCCCCTATTAAGCTAAAACATCCAAAAATACAGATTATTAAAAATCTAAGTGAAATGCAGGTTCACATTTATTTATTGCCAGACTATATTCCCTTTATAACCTCACATCACTTTGCTACAGACACAGAAAATATGCTGAACAAATAAACTAGCATTGGGAATGCATCACAAGCTGCTAATCTGGGGTGGAGATGGGGAGGAAGAAAGGATGTGCAGTATAAGACATGAAAGGAAGGGATTGTAAATCAGCCTGGATTCTTGGTTAATATTTGTAGGTGTGTTTGAAGATAACTTAGATGGTCTGTGATGGTTGTCACTCTACGATAGGTCTTTCTACACATTAAAATCAAAAAGAGCTGTCAGCTCTCTTCATTTTCTTTGAGTCTTTTGTAGGATTGTCTCCATTGACACAGCTACATAAGGCATATAATTTGGTGGGTACTAAGGTAACAAGGTATTTTAGAGCACATAATAAACTGATTTGTGAAGTGAAAAGCAAGATTAAGCTCAGAGTATTTTCTTTCATATTACTATGAAAATTAGGGTGGTAGGCCTGTCATTTAAAGTAGTTTAAGATGAGAATTGAAAATTCAAGAATTTATAACATTCTTTTTGCATTTTTAAAACCCAGTTTTGGCTAATTTAACATTACTCATCCCCAGAGAGCTACAATTAGTGGAGTACCTTTCCCTCCCTCAAATTATTGATTCATTTTTATTGAAGTATAAAACAATATGTTACAAGTATGCAAAACAGTGATTCACAATTGTAAAATTTATAATCAATTTATAGTTGCTGTAAAATATTGGCTATATTTCTTGTATTGTAGAATATATCTGTGTAGTTTATTTGTACATTATAGTTTATACCTCTTAATCCCCTATCCCTATGTTGCCCCTTCTGCAGTTTAAGTGAGGCTTATTTATTATGTAATTAAATATATGGTTTTACTTGCTATTCAGTCTTTTATTATATATCTTAATATAATGCCTTAAATATGATAGTCTCTTCACTTTGCAAATAGTAAAATGTGTCTAGACTCATGAATATTGTGTAATATGTACTAGGGTCAGGATTAACATCTCATTTAATTCCCAGTTTATAAATAAAATAATCTGAAAGCTACAGCTTTATATTGAAAACTTAGTTTTAGAAGTGCTCAAAAAATAAAAGAATGGGATCAGTCAGGGGGATACAGGAGCCAACTTGAAGGAGCTCCCAATGGCCATAATGCGCAACAATTTAATATATAACATAGTGTGAAGTCATAATCCAAAGTAAAAAATAAATACATTTGAAATCAGTCTGTACTGACATGTGAAAGTGAAGGTATCTGTTGCTCAGTTGTATCTGACTTTTTGTGACCCCATGGACTGTAGCCCACCAGGCTCCTCTGTTCATGGAATTTTCCAGGCAAGAACACTGGAATGGGTTGCATGCTCTCCTCCAGGGGATCTTCCCAACTCGGGATCAAACCTCTGTCTCCTGCAATGTATACAGATTCTTTACCACCTTCCCACCAGGAAAGCCCCTATATTTCAAATACATTTGAAATCAGTCCACAATGACATAGATCAATGATTGAATACATAAATAAATAGGAACAAACAAACAGAAAATGAAATACCCTAAAGAATTTGAAATGATAACTGTAGATAATGGCCCCTTCCAGGAAACTGGGATTAATGCCCAATTTACCCCCTTTTACCCTTGGACTTCACTCTATTCATATATTTATTTTTATGCTGTGGAGTATTGGATCTTATTTCCACAACCAGGGATGGAAACTGTCCCCCGCTGCAGTGGGAGTACGGAGTCCTAATCACTGGATCACCCAGGAAGTCCCTGGGCTCTACTTTAAAAACACCTTTACAAAGAATAGAGTATGGAAAGGGGACAAAATTTGGGTTGGGAATTTAACTTTACAGTGGAGAAACTTAGCAATCAATCAATCAAAGACCAAAGTTAACAGCAGTGACATCTTAGTAGCAGGTACCATTTGATAAGATGTGATAAGAAATATATGCTGGTGACAGTATGTACCCTATGACAAGATACAGAGGAATGAGTATTTACCCCCATGGTCTCTGTCACCAAAGCCCATAATCCCAGTCTAACCATAAGAAAAGACATGTGTCAATCTCAAATTGAGTGACATTCTACAAAAATACCTAGCCAGTATTTGAAAGTGTAAAGGTTATGAAGCACAAAGAATGTCTGAGAAACAATCACAGATCAGAGGAGGCTATAAGATAAAAACTAAATGTAATGTTTTATCTTAGATGGATCCTAAAGTATAAAAGCACATTAGTGGGGAGAAACAGAACTAGTGAGGCTTAAATAAGGTGTGGAGTTTAGTTAGAAGTAATGAATGGCTGTCAGTTCCTTAATTGTTTTGATGCAGTTTAGTAATATATTAACAATAGAAAGATTGGGGTGAGAATATGTGGCAACTTCCTATCTTTGCAACCCTTTTGCAAGCATAAAACTATTATAAAACAAATAGTTTATAAAAAGATAGAACCACATTTCCATACCTACATTTTCAAACTCAGGGCCATGATAGATCATATACTGACTCAAGAAAAAAGCAACTTAGACCTAGTCATTACCAATAGTCATTGATTCCTAGGACCCCCTAGAATATCATGAAGAGCACTGATTCAGCCATGCTATTTTATTTTATTTTAATTGAAAGTTAATTACTTTACAATATTGTGGTGGTTTTGGCCATACATTCACATGAATCAGCCATGGGTGTACATGCATTCCCCATCCTGACCCTCCCTCTCATCTCCCTCCCAATCCCATCCCTTAGGGTCATCTCAGTACACTAGCCCTGAGCACCATGCCTCGTGGATCGAACCTGGGACTGGTGATCTATTTCAAATATGATAATATTCATGTTTCAATGCTATTCTCTCAAATCATCCCACCCTCACCTTCTTCCACAGAGTCCAACAATCTGTTCTTTACATCTGTGTCTCTTTTGCTGTCTTGCATATAGGGTCATCGTTACCATCTTTCAAAATTCCATATATATATATATATATATATATATATATATGTTAATATACTGTATTGGTGTTTTCTTTCTGGCTTACTTCAGTATAATAGGCTCGAGCTTAATCCACCTCATTAGAACTTCTTCAAATGCATTCGTTTTAATAGCTGAGTAATATTCCATTGTGTATATGTACCACAGCTTTCTTATCCGTTCATCTGCAAATGGACATCTAGGTTGCTTCCATGTCCTGGCTATTTTAAACAGTGCTGCGATGAACATTGGGGTTATGCATGTCTCTTTCAATTCTGGTTTCCTCGGTGTGTATGCCCAGCAGTGGGACTGCAGGGTTGTATGGCAGTTCTATTTCCAGTTTTTTAAGGAATCTCCACAGTGTTCTTGATAGTGGCTGTACTAGTTTGCATTCCCACCAACAGTGTAAGAGGGTTCCTTTTCCTCTGCACCCTCTCCAGCGTTTATTGTTTGTAAATTTTTTGACAGCAGCCATTCTGACCAGCATGAGATGGTACCTCACTGTGGTTTTGATTTGCATTTCTCTGATAATGAGTGATGTTGAACATCTTTTCATGTGTTTGTTAGCCATCTGTATTTCTTCAGAGAAATGTCTGTCTAGTTCTTTGGCCCATTTTTTGATTGGGTTGCATATTTTTCTGGAATTGAGCTGCAGGAGTTGCTTGTATATTTTTGATATTAGTTGTCAGTTGCTTCATTTGCTATTCTTTTCTCCCATTCTGAAGGCTGTCTTTTCAGCTTGCTTATAGTTTCCTTTGTTGTGAAAAAGCTTTTAAGTTTAATTAGGTCCCACTTGTTTATTTTTGCTTTTATTTCCATTACTCTGGGAGGTGGATCATAGAGAATCCTGCTATGATTTATGTCAGAGAGTGTTTTGCCTATGTTTTCCTCTAGTTTTATAGTTTCTGGTCTTACATTTAAATCTTTAATCCATTTTGAGTTTATTTTTGTGTATGCTGTTAGAAAGCGTTCTAGTTTCATTCTTTTACATGTGGTTGACCAGTTTTCCCAGCACCACTTGTTAAAGAGATTGTCTTTTCTCCAAGAATTGTATGTTCTTGCCTCCTTTGTCGAAGATAAGGTGTCCATAGGTGTGTGGATTTATCTCTGGGCTTTCTATTTTGTTCCACTGATTTACATTTCTGTCTTTGTGCCAGTACTATACTGTCTTGATGACTGTTGCTTGATGTTGTATAGCCTGAACTCAGGCAGGTTGATTCCTCCAGTTCCATTCTTCTTCCTCCAGATTGCTTTGGCTATTTGAGGTTTATTTGTAATTCCATAAAATTGTTAAATTATTTGTTCTAATTCTCTGAAAAATACCATTGGTAGCTTGATAGGGATTGCATTAAATCTATTGATTGCTTTGGGTAGTATACTCATTTTCACTATATTGATTCTTCTGATCCATGAACATGCTATATTTCTCCATCTATTTGTGTCGTCTTTGATTTCTTTCAGCAGTGTTTTATAGTTTTCTATATATAGGTCTTTTGTTTCTTTAGGTAGATCTATTCCTAAGTATTTTATTCTTTTCGTTGCAATGTGAATGGAATTGTTTCCTTAATTTCTCTTTCTGTTTTCTCATTGTTAGTGTACAGGAATGCAAGGGATTTCTGTGTTAATTTTATATCATGCAACTTTACTGTGTTCATTGATTAGCTTTAGTAATTTTCTGGTGAAGTCTTTTGGGTTTTCTATGTAGAGGATCATGTCATTTGCAAACAGTGAGATTTTTACTTATTCTTTTCCCATTTGGATTCCTTTTATTTCTTTTTATGCTCTGATTGCTGTGGCCAAAACTTTCAAAACTATGTTAAATAGTAGTGGTGAGAGTGGGCACCATTGTCTTGTTCCTGACTTTAGGGGAAATGCTTTCAATTTTTCACCATTGAGGATAATGTTTGCTGTGGGTTTATCATATATGGCTTTTATTATGTTGAGGTATGTTCCTTCTATGCCTGCTTTCTGGAGGGTTTTTTTTTTTTTATCATAAATGGATGTTGAATTTTGTCCAAGGCTTTCTCTGCATATAGTGAGATAATCATATGGTCTTTATCTTTCAATTTGCTAATGTGGTGTATTACATTGATTGATTTTGTGGATATTGACGAATCCTTGCATCCCTGGGATAAAGCCCACTTGGTCATGATGTATGATATTTTTAATATATTGTTGGATTCTGTTTGCTAGAATTTTGTTGAGGATTTTTTCATCTATGTTCATCAGGGATATTGGCCTGTAGTTTTCTTTTTTTGTGGCATCTTTGTCTGGTTTTGGTATTAGGGTGATGGTGGCCTCAGAGAATGAGTTTGGAAGTTTACCTTCCTCTGCAATTTTCTGGAAGAGTTTGAGTAGGATAGGTGTTAGCTCTTCTCTAAATTTTTGGTAGAATTCACCTGTGAAGCCATCTGGTCCTGGGATTTTGTTTGTTGGAAGATTTCTAATTACGGTTTCAATTTCTGTGCTTGTGATGGGTCTGTTAAGATTTTCTATTTCTTCTTGGTTCAGTTTTGGAAAGTTATACTTTTCTAAGAATTTGTCCATTTCTTCCAAGTTGTCCATTTTATTGGCATATAGTTGCTGATAGTAGTCCCTTATGATCCTTTGTATTTCTGTGTTGTCTGTTGTGATTTCTGCATTTTCATTTCTAATTTTGTTGATTTGATTCTTCTCCCATTTTTTCTTTATGAGTATAGCTAATGGTTTGTCTATTTTATTTATCTTCTCAAAGAGCCACCAGCTTTTCGTTTTGTTGATTTTTGCTATGGTCTCTTTTGTTTCCTTTGCACTTATTTCTGCCCTAATTTTTATGATTTCTTTCCTTCTACTAACCCTGGAGTTCTTCGTTTCTTCCTTTTCTAGTTGCTTTAGGTGTAGAGTTAGGTTATTATTTGATTTCTCTCCTGTTTATTGAGATCAGCTTGTATTGCTATGAACCTTCCCCTTAGTGCTGCTTTTACTGAATCCCATAGGTTTTGGGTTGTTGCATTTTCATTTGTTTCTATACATATTTTGATTTCTTTTTTAAATTTCTTTTGTGATTTGCTGGTTATTCAGAAGCGTGTTGTTTAGCTTCCATGTTTGTATTTTTAATAGTTTTTTTTTTTTTTTTTCCTGTAGTTGACATCTAATCTTACCACATGTGATCAGAAAAGATGCTTGAGATGATTTCAGTTTTTTTGAATTTACCAAGGATAGATTTATGGCCCAGGATGTGATCTATCCTGGGGAAGGTTCCATGTACACTTGAAAAAGAGGTGAAATTCATTGTTTTAGGGTGAAATATCCTATAGATATAAATTATGTCTAACTGGTCCATTGTATCATTTAAAGTTTGTGTTTCCTTGCTAATTTTCTGTTTAGTTGATCTATCCATAGGTGTGAGTGGGGTATTAACGTCTCCCTCTATTATTGTGTTACTGTTAATTTCCCCTTTCATATTTGTTAGCATTTGCCCTACATATTGCAGTGCTCCTATGTTGGGTGAGTATATAATTGTGATGTCTCCTTCTTGGATTGATCCTTTGATCATTACGTAGTGTCTGTCTTTGTCTCTTTTCACGGCCTTTATTTCAAAGTCTATTTTATCTGATATGAGTATTGCTGCTCCTGCTTTCTTTTGGTCTCCATTTGTGTGAAGTATCTTTCTCCAGCCCTTCACTTTCAATCTGTATGTGTCCCTAGGTTTGAGGTGTGTCTCTTGTAGAGAGCATATATAGGGGTCTTGTTTTTGTATCCATTCAGCCAGTCTTCGTCCTTTGGTTGAGTCATTCAACCCATTTACATTTAAGGTAATTATTGATAAATATGATCCCATTGGTATTTACTTTGTTGTTTTGGGTTCGAGTTTATAAACCTTTTCTGTGTTTCCTGTCTAGAGATGATCCTTTAGCATTTGTTGAAGAGCTGGTTTGGTGGTGCTGAATTCTCTGAGCTTTTGCTTGTCTGTAAAGCTTTTGATTTCTTTTTAATATTTGAATGAGATTCTTGCTGGGTACAGTAATCTGTGTTGTAGTGTTTTCTTTTTCATTACTTTAAGTATGTCCTGCCATTCCCTTCTGGCTTGAAGAATTTCTATTGAAAGATCAGCTGTTATCCTTATGGGGATCCCTTTGTGTGTTATTTGTTGTTTTTCCCTTGCTGCTTTTAATATTTGTTCTTTGTGTTTGATCTTGTTAATTTGATTAATATGTGTCTTAGGGTTTTTCGCCTTGGGTTTATCCTGTTTGGGACTCTCTGGGTTTCTTGGACTTGGCTGGCTATTTCCTTCCCCATTCGAGGGAAGTTTTCAATCATTATCTCCTCAAGTATTTTCTAATGGCCTTTCTTTTTGTCTTCTTTTTCTGGGACTCCTATGATTCCAATGTTGGGGGGTTTAACATTGTCCCAGAGGTCTCTGAGGCTGTCCTCCATGCTATTTTGAATCAGCTGTTATTCTATAGTAACCAGGCTTCCCAGGTGGCTCAGTGATAGAGAACCTGCAAGCCAATGCAGGAGACCTAAGAGAAATGGGTTTGATTCCTGGGTCAAGAAGATCCCCTGGAAGAAGGCGTGGCAATCCACACTCCAGTATTCCTGCCTAGAGAATCCATGGACAGAGGAACCTGGCAGGCTACAGTCCACAGGGTCGCTAAGAGTCATATACCAATGATGTGACTTCACGTGCACTAGCACTAAAGTAACCATGTTTCCATTCTTAATCCCTCAATCCATCACTCACGGTTACCTTTGCAATATGCCTGCTCGGAACACACTAAACTCCTTTATAGTTGTTAGAAAGGAACATCATAGAGTCGTTATCAAAGGCAGAGCTGGTCTAAACCTGATCCAGCCTGTCTTTCTGAGCTCATCTTTATCCCTCTCCCATTGTCACTCTATGTCCAGCTGAACAATTAGTTTTCAATTCTCTAAATCTGTTGTGACATAATGCCCTGGTATTTTATTGAACATGCGTGTATCTCTGCCTAGAAAGTTATTTCTTAATTACCTTTGATTATTATCTCCTTCAAGATTCAATTCCTTTCTACATAGCTTTCCCAGGTCGCTTTTCTTTTTGTCCTGTATGCTTATGGTTAGTCATTCAATCGTGTCCGACTCTTTGCGATCCCATGGACTTTAGCTCGCCAGGCTCCTCTACCCATGAGATTCTCCAGGCAAGAATGTTGAAGTGGGTTGCCATGCTTACCTCCAGGGGATCTTCCCAACCCAGGGATCAAACCCAGTTCTCCTGCATTGCAGGCAGGTACTTTACCGTCTCTTTGCTACTGGAGTGAGTAGCCTATCTCTTCTCCAGGGAAGCTTCCTGTTAGATTCCCAGGAATCTAACCAAGATATCCTGCATTGCAGGCAGATTCTTTACCAACTCTGAAGTCTATTGCATTGCAGGCAGATTCTTTACCAACTGAGCTACCAGCCTTGTATATCTCTATTGTAAATAATTATCATATGCATTGTTGACTTTCACGCCAGGATATATACTTTAAAAGAAATGAATCTACTTCTATTTTTTCACTTCTGTTATACTAGCATATATAAAGTGCCCAATGCAGTCAGTGCTTAATAAATGCATATAACATGAATGAAGGAAGTGAAAGTTTTAAGTTGTCGAAATGAAAAGGCCATTGTGTGAAATAATTTAAGCCTGTCATTCATTTAAATGTTTGTGTTCTAATAGATAGATTCTCAAAAACTTAGTACAGGGTAAGTAAGTTATTTATTTTTTGGAATAAAAGATATTTTAACATATTTACATAACATATGAAGCTATTAAATGGGAAGCAGTAAGCTATCCACATTTCAATAAGCTGAGTATTTCTTTTAAAAGCTTAGTAAAAATGATAAACACTTAATTTGAATGACTGGGTTACATAATTTCTTTTTAGGTTCTGTAGTATTTCTCAGAGGTACTTGTTTTTAGATTAATATTACCAATATTATAAGAATTAGTTAAATATGTTTAGAACACATTAAAAAACTCTAAAAAGAAGTAAATTTTAACTAGCATCAAAGGAAAGACATATAGTTATAACATCAATTTGTGAAAACCGTTGTAAGTTAGAGAATATGCTAATGCCAACAAAGGTCCATCTAGTCAAGGCTATGGTTTTTCCAGTGGTCATGTATGGATGTGAGAGTTGGGCTGTGAAGAAAGCTGAGCACCGAAGAATTGATGCTTTGGAACTGTGGTGTTGGAGAAGACTCTTGAGAGTCCCTTGGACTGCAAGGAGATCCAACCAGTCCATTCTAAAGGAGACCAGTCCTGGGTGTTCTTTTGAAGGACTGATGCTAAAGTTGAAACTCCAATACTTTGGCCACCTCATGCGAAGAGCTGACTCATTGGAAAACACTCTGGTGCTGGGAGGGATTGGGGTCAGGAGGAGAAGGGGACGACAGAGGCTGAGATGGCTGGATGGCATCACTGACTCGATGGACGTGGGTCTGGGTGAACTCCGGGAGTTGGTGATGGACAAGGAGGCCTGGCGTGCTGCAATTCATGGGGTCTTAAAGAGTCGGACATAACTGAGTGACTGAACTGAACTGAACTGAACTGATGATATTATTTTTGAGCATAGTAATTTCAAAATAAATGTTAATTTCATTTAGAAAACAGAAGAGAACACTTCACTAGGAAGAAAGAGGTTTGGGTCCCAGCCTTAGATACATTACTAGCTAGATTTGCCACCCTGAACCAATTAAGTAATGTTTGAATCTCAGTGATTTTGTACATGAAATTAGGCAATTAATATTTGCTCTGCCTTCTCATATTGTTATTTGAGGATCACCTTAAATAATGAATGTGTAAATTCTTTGAACTATATCAAGTATGATTCACATGTATAATATTGTGTTTATATTACACATAAAACTGCAGAGAAACTTTCGACAAAATCTCAGGTCTTTTTATTACAATGTACTCCCTGCCAAACTACATAAGCAAAGACTATTTTTCAATATGAGGGGAGTTGGAATTCTGTAAAGATAAATGTGAACAAATAGACCCAAGAAACTAACAACTTTGATGTAATGCAGTCAAATTCACTGGGGATAAAATTCTCATAACTCTTATGTCATGGAAGGAAAGCATGCCTTGAGCCCCCCATGAAGTGAAAAAACAAAACCTCTCTCAAGACCTTGCCTCAGAACTCCATGGTCTTCCTTCACTACCTTCAACCTCCACTCAGAGACAGCTACTAAAGCAAAGTTTGTGTCCAGACATTAAATAAATGAAGCTCTCTGCCAGTTTGTGTCATGACCTGTTTCAGATCCTTGAGTATAGCATACACCAGCAAAATGGAACTATTTTGCTGTTTACTGACTTGCTTTGAAATTGGGTAAGAATAAAAATTTTTCTTGATGTTTGACACTTTTCTTTACAATAGTCGTTTGTAGTCCTTATAATGAAGGATAAATAAAGGGGTCAAATTGAAGCATACATGTGTGCTCAGTCGTTCAGTTATGTCTGACTCTTTTTAATGCCATGGAGGGTAGCCTGCCAGGCTCCTCTGTCCATGGGATTTCCCAGGCAAGAATACTGGAGTGGGGTGTCAGTTCTTCTCCAGGGGAACTTCCTGGCCAGGTCTCCTGCATTGCACGTGGATTCTTTATAGTCTGAGCTGCCAGGGAAGCCTCTGTCATAGTGAGGTACTCTACATAAAACAGTATCAACCTACTGGCACTTTAGAAAAACAGGTACAAGTGGATAAAATGCTCAATTCCCTTTACACGTTGTTGTTTTGAGAAGTGTATCCACTCATGGTTTGTTTTTTTTTTTTTTTGCATATACACTTTTGACTGGTAGAATTCTTCATGGTGGCAGAGGTTGGGGATATGAAGAGAAGTAAGATACTTCTATTCTTAAGGTGATTTTTTTTCCTTTGAAGGATTGAAGCAACCCTACAACCATGGTAATACAAGTTGTTGAGACTGTAGAAAGTTATATCTGCTCTGAGAACCATGGAGGGTCAAGGGAAGCATGGCAAAACAGTTGAGGCTTGAGCCCAATCTGTAAGAAGAATAAAAATTTTGCCATGAATATGGTTTTTATGGTTTTAAGTAGAACATTATGTGGAAGGAGAATGTCCATGAAAGTACAAAATTATTGGGGCCTCCCAGGAGGCACTGATGGTAAAAAACTTGCCTGCCAATGCAGGAGACATAAGAGACTGGAGTTCAATCCCTGGGTTGGGAAAATCCCCTGGAGGAGGGCATGGCAACCCACTCCAGTAGTCTTGCCTAGAGAATCCCCATGGACAGAGGAGCCTGGTGGGCTACAGTCTATGGGATTGCAGAGAGTCAAACACAACTGAAGTGATTTAGCACATAAATGATAAATTTAGGGGATGGCAAATTTAGGGGACATGCATACAATACATGGTACGCTTATTATTTTCTTAGAACTGCCCTAACAAAGAAGCCAAAGCTCTGTGACTTGGAACAACTGAAATGCATTGTTTCATAGTTCTGGAGACTAGAAATTGAAAATCAAAATATCAGCAAGGTTGTTTCCTTCTGGTGGTTTGCTGGCAGCTTTTGGTATTCTTTGGATGCTAGATGTTATCACTCTGATCTCTGCCTTCCTCTTCACATGGAATTCTTCCTCTGTTTATGTCCATGTCCAAATCTCCCTTTGTAAGAGACATAACTCAACCCTTCACAGCATGATTATGGTGAGAATATAGGATATATAAAAAGGTGGAATGAGGAAAGGGGGAAATGGCTAAGAGCACAGAAATGAGAAAAGAAAGGTGGGCCTAGATTTCTTAAAGATAAAGAATTTTTTCCTGTTTTATTTTTTATTAATTAATTTTAATTGGAGGATAATTACTTTACACTATTGTGACGGGTTTTGCTATACATCAATATGAATTGGCCATAGGAATACATATGTCACTGCCATCCTGAACTTGCCCCCTACTGCCCTCCCTACCCCATCCCTCCAGGTTGTCACAGAGCTCTGGCTTTGGGTGCCCTGCTTCAGACATCAAACTTGCACTAGTTATCTATTTTACATATGGTAATGTATATGTTTCAGTGTTATTTTCTCAAAGCATCCCGCCTTCTGTTTCTCCCGCTGAGTCCAAAATTCTGTTCTTTACATCTGCGTCTCCTTTGCTGCCCTGCATATGGGATCATCAGCACCATATTTCTAGATTCTATATATACATGTTAATATATAGTATTTGTCTTTCTCTTTCTGACTTACTTCACTTGACTCAGTTGTAATGAGGAAGATGAATCTAGAGCCTATTATACAGAATGAAGTAAGTCAGAAAAATAAAGACTTTCTAAGTAGAAACACTTGGAAAATTGTTAAAGAGACTGTGGAAAAATCTTAAAGAGATGGGAATACCAGACCACCTGACCTGCCTCTTGAGAAATCTGTAGGCAGATCAGGAAGCAACAGTTAAAACTGGGCAGGGAACAACAGACTGGTTCCAAATAGGGAAAGGAGTACGTCAAGGTTGTATATTGTCACCCTGCTTATTTAACTTATATGCAGAGTACATCATGAGAAACGCTGGGCTGGAAGAAGCACAAGCTGGAGTCAGGATTGCTGGGAGAAATATCAATAACCTCAGATATGCAGATGACACCACCCTTATGGCAGAAAGTGAAGAAGAACTAAAGAGCCTCTTGATGAAAGTGAAGGAGGACAGTGAAAAAGTTGGCTTCAAGCTCAACATTCAGAAAACTAAGATCATGTCAT
The DNA here is from genome assembly GCF_029407905.1 of Bubalus kerabau. NCBI lineage: Eukaryota > Metazoa > Chordata > Mammalia > Artiodactyla > Bovidae > Bubalus > Bubalus kerabau. Next base: position 26,687,448 of record NC_073631.1, on the reverse strand, counting down.
CTGGTCCCATCAGTTCAGTTCAGTCACTCAGTGGTGTCTGACTCTTTGCGACCCCATGAATCACAGCACGCCAGGCCTCCCTGTCCATCACCAACTCTCAGAGTTTACCCAAACTCATGCCCATAGAGTAAGTGATACTATCCAGCCATCTTATCCTCTGTTGTCCCTTTCTCCTCCTGCCCCCAATCCCTCCCAGCATTAGGGTCTTCTTTTCCAATGAGTCAACATTTCGCATGAGGTGGCCAAAGTATTGGAGTTTCAGCTTCAGCATCAGTCTTTCCAGTGAACACCCAGGACTGATCTCCTTTAGGATGGACTGGTTGCATCTTCTTGCAGTCCAAGGGACTTTCAAGAGTATTCTCCAACACCACAGTTCAAAAGCATCAATTCTTTGGCACTCAGCTTTCTTCACAGTCCAACTCTCACATCCATACATGACCACTGGATCTTGTCCCATCACTTCATGGCAAATAAATGGAAAAACAGTGGAAACAGTGACAGAATTTATTTTGGGGGCTCCAAAATCACTGCAGATGGTGATTGCAGCCATGAAATTAAAAGACGTTTACTCTTTGTGAGGAAAGTTATGACCAATCTAGACAGCATATTGAAAAGCAGAGACATTACTTAACCAACAAAAGTCCATTTAGTCAAAGCTATGATTTTTCCAGTAAATATGTATGGATATGAGAGTTGGACTATAAAGAAAGATGAGCACCAAAGAATTGATGCTTTTGAACTGTGATGTTGGAGAAGACTCTTGAGAGTCCCTTAGACTGCAAGGATACCCAACCAGTCTATCCTAAAGGAAATAAATCCTAAATATTCATTGGAAGGACTGATGCTGAAGCTGAAAATCCAATACTTTGGCCCCCTGATTCAAAGAACTGACTCATTTGAAAAGACCCTGATGATGGGAAAGATTGAAGGCTGGAGGAGAAGGAGATGACAGAGGATGAGATGGTTGGATGGCATCACCGACTCAATGGACATGAGTTTGAATAAACTCTGGGAGTGGTGATGGACAGGGAGGCCTGACATTCTGCAGTCCATGGGGTAGCAAAGAGTTGGACGTGACTGAGCAAATGAACTGAACTGAAGTACAAACACAAGCACATACTCTCAGCATATGCGTCCTCTTACATCTAGTCTAAGATGCTTAATTCCAAGGACTCTGGCAAGGACTTCAAAGGCTTCCCTGGTGGATCAGATGGTAAAGAACCTACCTGCAATGCAGGAGACTTAGGTTCAATCCCTGTGTCAGGAAGATCCCCTGGAGAAGGGAATGGCAACCCAGTCCATTATTCTTACCTAGAGAATACCATGGACTGAGGAACCTGGTGGTCTATAGTCCATGGAGTCACAAAGAGTTGGACATGATTGAGTGACTAACACCTACACTCTGGCAAGTACAGGCTACCTTGTTCTGTTACATCTGCCTGTAGGTCCCCTAGCCTTGCTTGAATGTGGTCACCCTACATCACCCCTATTCTCAGCTTATCAAGCACCATGAAGTCCTCCAGTCCCAGTAGGGAGCTTGGTGTCCCTCCATGAATGGCTTCCAGATGCAGATGAGCTGTCAGTGATGTTTGCCAAAATATAAACATGAGCCTTCCCCTACCTGGGAGAAGCCTTTCTAGAATTCTGCACCCTTCTCAAGATCTCGTCTCTACTGTTGCCTCTTTTCTCTTTTTTTTTAATCAGCCAATATATGAATTTAAAACTTCACAGAGAATTGAGAGTTTTTCTGGTTTTCCCTCTTTTTTCCTCTGCTCAGATATTTTCATTAAGATTGTGAATTCACAAGTACATATACATTTTAACCTCCAGTTTTGTAGAAAATGTTTACCCCTCTTCAAGAGATCCAACCCTTAGATTAGTGCTTCTCTGGTGGTTCAGTGGTAAAGAATTCACCTGCCAATACAGGAGATGTGGGTTCTATCTCTGGGTCAGAAAAATCCCCTGGTGAAGGAAATGGCAACCCACTTCAGTATTCTTGCCTGGGAAATCCCATAGACAGAGGAGCCTGGTGGGCTATAGTCCATGGGGTCACAAAAAAAGTCAGACACAACTTAGCGACTAAAAGAACAATGAGAACCATCCTTAGATTGGTGACATTGCTTCTACTTTGTTCCTCTCTTGAACTTTGTCTTATCAACAACTCTTGGCATTTATTCTTCTTCGTTTCAACTGACTCTCTGAATACACCATAAATATACTGAAGTTTCTCACATTAAAACATACACACACACCTCTGCATACACACATACACACCTATGCATACATACATACCCACACACACACACCTATACATACACATGCACCATACATACACAGACACCTATACACACACACACACACACACACACACACCTATACACACACGCACACCTCTATACATACACACACCTATACACACACACACACCCCTATACCCACACACCATACATACATCTACACAGTCTCCTTCCTCATCCATATCTTATATTGGAGAAATACTTCTAGCTCTTTTCTTTCTTGTTCTCAGAGAAAAAGAGAAGTAAATCAAACCTACCTCTATTTCATCACTCCCTTTGAACAATTCTTAAACCCACTGAGGTTTGGATTGTAGGTCTACTGCTCCACTGATCCATGGCTGCAAATCCAAGGTAATTTTTTAGTTTAATTTATATTTGTAGGACATATTTGCTTACTTAGCAGCTTTCTTTGAATATTCCTCAAGCTCTTCAACACAATATCCCCTAGGTTAAAATTTATAAATCTAGTCTTCCTCCTGTATACCATCTTGATGAAATATCATTCTTCACACAAGCCAGAAATCTAGGTGTCTTCTGATTCTCCTCTGTTTCTCTCATCTCCTATGTTTAAATAGTTACCAAACTCACAGATCTCTTGCATGTATTCTGCTTCTCCATCCCTACAGATACTGCTGTGGTTAAATGTATATGATTTTTCACTGGATTATAGAAATAGGATTTCATGCCATTTTAAAATTTCTTACAAGCGTAAAAAACCACGTACATTAACTACTCTCTCCTGGTCTAGGATAAACTCAGTCTCCTTGTAATCACATTAAAAGACTCCCTCTCTGGTTTAACCAGTGTCTGTTGCTGTCGCTGGTTGTTCATTCACTAAGTTGAGTCTGGCTGTTTGGACCCCATGGACTACAACACTCCACACTCCCCTGTCCTTCACTATCTCCCAGAGTTTGGTCAGCTTCATGTCCATTCGGTCAGTGATGCTTTCTAACCATCTCCCTGTCTGCTTCCCCTTTCTCCTCTTGACCTCAATCTATCTCAGCATCAGGTTCTTTTCCAATGAGTAGGCTCTTCACATCTGGTGGCCAGAATATTGGAGCTTCAGCTTCAGCATCAGTCCTTCCAGTGCATATTCAGCGTTGATATCCTTGTGATTCATCCAGCCTGGCATTCTACACGATGTACTCTTCACAAAAGTTCATAAACAGGGTGACAATATACAGCCTTATACTACTGCTTTCCCAATTTTGAACCAGTGTGTGGTTCCATGTCCGATTCTAACTGTTGCTTCTAGACCTGCATACAGGTTTCTCAGAAAACAGGCCAGGTGGCCTGGTATTCCTATTTCTTTAAGAATTTTCCACAGTTTGTTGTGATGCACAGAGTCAAAGGCTTTAGCATAGTCAGTGAAGCAAAATAGATGTTTTTCTGGAATCTTCTTGCCTTTTCTATGATCCAGCTAATGTTGGTAATTTGATCTCTGGTTCCTCTGCCTTTTCTAAACCCACCTTGTACATCTAGAATTTCTCAATTCACATACCACTGAAGCCTAGCTTGAAGAATTTTGAGCATAACCTTACTAGCATATGAAATGAGTGCAACCGTATGGTAGTTGGAACATTCTTTGACATTGCCTTTCTTTGGATTGGAATGAAAACTGACCTTTTACAGCCCTCAGCCATGCTGAGTTTTCCAAATTTACTGGTATGCTGAGTGCAATACTTTAACAGCATCATCTTTTAGGATTTGAAATAGCACAGCTGGATTTCCATTATCTCCACTAGCTTTTTTGGTAGTAATTCTTTGTAAGACCCACTTCACCTCATACTCCAAGATGTATGGTTCTAGTTGAGTAACCACACCATTGTGGTTATCCCAATTATTAAGATCTTTCTTGTAAAGTATCTCTATTCTTGCCACCTCTTATTAACCTCTTCTGATTCATTTCAGTCCTTTCTTTTTTTATCCTTTATCATGCCCATCCTTGCTTGAAATACTCCTTTGAACTGGGCAATTTTCTTGGAGAGATCTCTAGTCATTTTCATTCTATTGTTTTCCTCTATTTCTTTGCATTGTTCATTTAAGAAGGCCTTCTTATCTCTCCTTGCTCTTCTGTGGAACTCTCTCTGCATGCAATTGGGTATATCTTTCCCTTTCTCCCTTTTCTTTTGTTTCTCTTCTTTCCTCAGCTATTTGAAAATCCTCCTCAGACAATCCCACTGCCCTCTTGCATTTCCTTTTCTTTGGGATGGTTTTGTTCACTGCCTCCTGTATTATGAAACTTCATCCATAGTTCTTCAGGCACTCTGTGTACGAGACCTAAGCCCTTGAATCTATTCATCACCTCCATTGAATAGTCATAAGGGATTTGATTTAGGTCATACCTGAACGGTCTAGTGGTTTTTCATAGTTTCTTTAACTTAAGCTTCAATTTTGCAATAAGGAGCTGATGGTCTGAGTCACAGTCAGCTCCAGGTCATTTTTTTCCTGACTGTATAGAGTTTTTCCTCTTCAATTGCAAAGAATATAAGCAGTCCGATTTTGGTAATGACAATCTGGTGATGTCCATAGAGTCATCTCCTGTGTTGTTGGAAAAGGATGTTTGCTGTGATCAGTGTGTTCTCTTCTCAAAACTCTTGTTAGCCTTTCAGTTCAGTTCAGTTAAGTTGCTTAGTCATGTCCAGTTTTTGCAACCCCATGGACTGCTGCACACCAGTCTTCCCTGTCCATCACCAACTCCCGGCGCTTGCTCAAACTCATGTCCATCGAGTAAGTGATGCCATCCAACCATCTCATCTCATATTGATTGTTTCTTTAGAAATCACACATTTCCCCATGCACACAAGCTCACACTTTATTGTAGTCCTATCAAGGGAGTTCACAGAATCCTTGAGACTCCATGGTTCCATCCAATCTCTTGCCACATTCTCCCAACAACTTCAGCAATGCCAGAATATTTATGGTCCCCCTCAGGGCCATGTTGTTTCTTCCTCATGATGTTCCTCATATCACCCCTGCCTGCCTCATTTACTTGATGAACAGAATAAAACCCACTCATCTCACCACTGCCATAAGGTCACCCCAAGACTTATTCTCATTCTTTCCTCACATTTACAGATTTGTGTAATTTCTTTCCTTTATAACCCCATTATATATGACATTTATAAAAGGATAAGAGAAATAACCTAGGCTAGGCTTCCCTGGTGGTTCAGATGGAACAGAATCTGCCTGCAGTGCAGGAGATCTGTGTTTGATCCCTGGTTGGGAAGATGCCCGGGAGAAGGGAATAGCTACTCACTTCAGTATTGTTGCCTGGAGAATTCCATGGATAGAGGAGCCTGGCGGGCTACAGGCCATAGGGGTTGCAAAGAGTTGGACATAACTGAGCAACTTTCATTTTCATTTTCAATAGTGTAATTTAAAGCTAAAGAGTCTTGGAGTCTGAATAACATGGTTTTGAACGCATGGCTGAAATGGATATATTTGGAAAACAGTATCATATCATCTGGCCTAGGTACTGAGAGTTTAAGTTTGAGGAAGAATAAATTTCTTCTGACAAATTAGTACCATTGGAAGCATTATGATGAAAGTGCATTTAAACTGATTTTAAAAACTGTATAGGATTTGGAAATAGAATAGATAAGAAGAATTCTCAGAATGGGATGTCATTTACTAAATTGTTTTCAGTTTTAGAAATTGGAACTTAGATGAATCATTAATGTCTTTTTACAGTATTATATGAATCACAAGAAATTACTTTTACTATGATTCATGTGATTTATTCCCTGACATATATTTTCATTTTTTATTAGAAATTTAATTTTTTGGAATTCAGTTTGAGTTCATTTCTCTAATTGTCAGTTCATCATTATATTTACTGATTTGTAAGATTTGAGACATTGTTTCATCACTTTTTTAATTGAAATATAGTTGATTTATAATGTGTCTGATATACAGCATAGTGATTCAGTTACATATATTGTTTTTCAGTTGCTCAGTCATGTCCTATTCTTTGTGACCCAATAGACTGCAGCATGCCAGGCTTTCCTGTCCTTCACCATCTCCTGGAGCTTGCTCAAACTCATGTCCATAGGGTCCAGCCATCCAACCATCTCATCCCTTGTCATCCCCTTCTTCTGCCTTCAGTCTTTCACAGCATCAGGGGCTTTTCTAAAGAGTCAGCTGTTTGCATCAGGTGACCAAAATATTGGAGCTACCACTTTAAAATCAATCCTTCCAATGAATATTCAGGATTGATTTCCTTTAGGATGAACTGGTTTGATCTTCTTGCAGTCCAAGGGACTCTCGAGAGTCTTCTCCAACATCACAGTTCAAATGCATGACTTCTTCAGCACTCAGCCTTCTTTATGGTCCAACTCTCACATCCATACATGACTACTTGAAAAACCATAGCTTTGACTATATGGACTTCTGTTGGCAAAGTAATATCACTGCTTTTTAATATGCTGTCTAGGTTTGTCATAACTTTTCTTGCAAGGAGCAAGCATCTTTTAATTTGGATAAAATGATTGTTACATATATATATATATGTATAAATATATGAATATATTTATAAAATATATTAATGTTTATAAAATACATTTATAAATATATGAAAAGTTTATTCATTTTCTTTTTCTTTTTTTTTAATTTTATTTTATTTTTAAACTTTACATAACTGTATTAGATTTGCCAAATATCAAAATGAATCCGCCACAGGTATACATGTGTTCCCCATCCTGAACCCTCTTCCCTCCTCCCTCCCCATTCCATCCCTCTGGGTCGTCCCAGTGCACCAGCCCCAAGCATCCAGTATCGTGCATCGAACCTGGACTGGCAACTCATTTCATACATGATATTTTACATGTTTCAATGCCATTCTCCCAAATCTTCCCACCCTCTCCCTCTCCCACAGAGTCCATAAGACTGTTCTATACATCAGTGTCTCTTTTGCTTTCCCATTATAGGTTATTATAAGATATAACCTATCTTATAGGGAACTAAACTATAAGTTCCTATGCTATAGTAGATCCTTGTTTATCTGGTTTTTACTTCCCTGTGCTTTAGTAGATCCTTGTTGTTTATCTAGTTTATGTATAGTAATATGTATCTATTAATCCCAAATTTCTAATTTATCCCAACCCCCTCCTTTCTTTCCCCTTGTGTGCTTGTGCTAAGTCCCTTCAGTCGTGTCTGACTATGCATATGGACCCTATGGACCATAGCCTACCAGGCTCCTCTGTCTGTGGGATTCTCTAGGCAAGAGTATTGGAGTGGGTTGACATGCCCTCATGCAGGTGATCTTCCTGTCCAGGGATCGAACCCACCTCTCTTATATCTCCTGCATTGACAGGCAGATTCTTCACCTCTAGCACCACCTGGGAAACCCTCTTTCCCCATGGATATCCATAAATTTGCTTTCTATGCCTGGGAGTCTGTTTCTGTTTTATAAATAAATTTATTTTTATCATAGTTTAATTTCACATATAAGTGATATCATATGATATTTGTTTTTCTCTGACTTACTTCCCTTAGCATTATAATGTCTAGATCCATGCATGTTGAAGCCACTGGCATTATTTCCTTGTTTTTGAATGGCTGAGTAATATTCCATTGTATGTATTACCACATCTTCTTTATCCATTCATCTGTCATTGGATATTTAGGTTGCTTCTGTATCCTTACTATTGAAAAGAGTGCTGCTATGAACATTGAGGTGCATGTATTTTTTCAAATTGGATTTTTCCTCATATATATTGCCAGGAGTGGGATTGCAGGATTGCATGGTAACTCTATTTTTAGTTTTTTAAGGAACCTCCATACTGTTCTTCATAGTGACTGCACCAATTTAATACCCACCAAGAGTAATTCTCCATATCCTTTCTAACATTTATTATTTTTAATTTTTTATGTTGTTGTTTATGATGGCCATTCTGACTGGTGTAAGGCAGTATCTCAGTGTATTTTTCATTTGTGTTTCTGTAATGATTAGCAATGTTGAGCATCTTTTCATGTGCCTATTTACCATCTGTGCATCTTCTTTGGAGAAATCTCTGTTTCTGCTCATTTTTTTATTGGATTATTTGATTTTTATATTAGGATGTATTTGTTGTTTGTATATTTTTGAAATTCAGCCCTTGTCAGTTGCATTCTTTGCAAATAGTTTCTCCCATTCCATGTGTTGTGTTTTTGTTTATGGTTTCCTTTGCTCTGTGAAAGCTTTTTATATTTAATTAGGCCCCATTTGTTTATTTTTACTTTTGTTTCCATTGCTGTAGGAAATGGATTCCAAAAACATGATTGCTACAATTTATGTCAAAGAGTGTTCTATCTGTGTTTTACTCTAGGTATTTTATCATATCCCATCCTACATTTAGGTTGTTAATCCATTTTGAGATTATTTTTGCATATGGTATTAGAAAATGTTCTGATTTTATTCCTTTACATATAGCTGTCCAATTTTCCCAGAATCACTTATTGAAGAGACAGTTTTTTTTCTCCGGTATATATTCTGTCTTCCTTTGTCATAGATTAATTGACCATGAATGCATGGGTTTATTTCTGGTCTTTCTGTCCTTTTACATTGACCTATGTGTCTGGCTTTGTGTCAGTACCATACTGTTTTGAGTATTGTAGTTTTGTAGTATAGTCTGAAGTCAAGGAAAGTTATCCCTCCAGTTTCATTCTTCTTTCTCAAGCTTGCTTTGGCTATTTTGGGTCTTTTGTGTTTCCATGCAAATTTAATTTTGTTTTTTTCTCTTGGTTCCAGTCCTGAGAAAAATGCCATTGGTAATTTGATAGAGATTGTAATGAATCTGCATATTTTCTTGAGTAATATGTTCATTTTAGAATATTGATTCTTCCAATTCAAGAGCATGGTTCAACAAATACAGGTTTAGGAAATCTAATCTTATGGAAAATTCCTGTGTTCTTTGGGTTTACAGACTTGTGGTTTGTACTCGCACAATAAAGACTCTGAGAAGTTCTATGGTAAAGAACTTCACTTGCCTAACTCATCTCTTCACAGTTTTTCTGATGACAGAACACCCTTTCCCATAAGAACTGTTGTTATCTCAAAGGACTATTTTTTCACACTTTAAGGAATTATGATGAACTTTAAATGTACATCTTGAATGCACTGTCTTTCCAAATGGAACTATTTAGTAAGCATGTTCTACATTTTCATTTATATCTCAAACTTTCTAAAATATTCCTTATTAAACAAAATAGTTAAATTATAGGTCATGCATGTTTTTCAAATATTTTTATTAACCTATTGTAAGAGAACTATTTTAATATATTACTATAATCAAATCAAATCAAAATACTAGAGATCTTTTGGAGCCAAAAAGATGGCTAGATTTCAAATGATCTTCTCCTTCACCATTCATTTGAACTGGAAACTGGAGCCTAGAGAAGTTTAAGAAATTTGTAAATATTACAGAGTGATTCTGTAGTGGAATGAAGACTTAAAAGGGAATGTCTTGAATAAGAGCCCAGTGTTCTTTTGTTGCTCACTAATCTAATCCAATGCTTAATAATTAATTTATAAATAATGAAACTGATCCTGTTGTGATGACAGTTAAGATTTTTCATGACTTAAAATTTGAAACAAAAACTAGAAGAGTTTACATAAATGTCTTATTTCAAATATATCATCATTACTAAACATTGTTGAAATAATATTTGGTCTAATTGAGAACAAAAGCTTTAAAATGATTCAGAAATAAAATTGTAATATTCCAAAAACATATTTTTTAAACAAATATCTCATATTTTGGAAATATTAATTGTATGAATCCCAAAATGTAAGTGGAAGTCAGCTTCTTTTTCTTCCTATTTGTCTGTTTAGTTTTTCATTTAACAAAATGTTTTCTCACAACATGAATCCACTCTTGGGGATCAAAGTCATTGGGAGAACACAGCAGATTGTGCTTGTTAGTTGATTCTAACCAGTTCTGTGGTTTAAGCACAAGTTGTTTTTCCAAGGCAGAGACATTTCCGTCTGTTAGGAAATAGGGACCTTCAAAACTTTTTCCACGATGGCACAATATCATAGCCCTTTCCTTAATAACTTTGAAAACATCAAGAGATATTGTAAACCACAAAAAAAGAAAAAAAAATAATTAAAGGGAACACATATTCTATCCTCTTCTCATATGAAGTTACTTTCTTTTATTATAATTCCATTTTATTACTCAGAATGTCTTAATAATACAGTGTTTAGGAGCTGTCAAGATATAAAGGAACATGGTCCTACATTTTTTTTACTTTAAAAAAATATTTTTGTGTATATTAAAAAACCTCTTTACTTCTAGGAAATACATCCAACCTTTTCAAAATTAAGGAAATAATCTACTGTGTATGCTGTTTTAGCCAGACATTATTAAATGTGAAACAGAAGTCCAGTGGACTTAGCTTCAACATGTCTATAACTTTATCATCATGTGGAAAATTAATGTTGCAAAGTCAAGCATGACAATAAAATATACAGAATAAGATGTATTTGTTAAAGAATAAGGCGTATTCCCTGAAGTATAGACTCAGAATGTTGAACCATTAGTAATAGTATATGTTATGTTGAGAAATCCTATGTACAAATGTATAATGTTTTAATCCTGCAGATATTCTACATTCCCCTGGCCCTCTTCATACCACCTTCAGTATATGCTGTTCATCTTCAGTTCAATCTCCTCTACCAGTTTTGGATCCATACAGAGGTAATTTTTTTCTTCAAGTTTTCTACCTAAATAGCCTAAAGCAATGTCCTGGAAATCCACTAGCAACTGATTTATTGTGTAAGAAAAATCTTTGTCTGCCTTCTTTAAGGAGAAACATCTGTTCATTTTTATTCCTTTTTACTGAATATATATTGCAAAGTTTATAAGAACCAATGAGGCCAGTTGGTCTCAATTAAATAAAACAATTTTTTGAACTATTAAGTACCAAAACATTTTAATACTGTATTCAATACAATATCTTCCTGTGTTACACTTTATTAAACATTGTTCACCAAAGATGTTGAAATTCATTTCAATTTAGAGATATAAACTTATCTCTAAATATATATATATAAAGTATATATTTGTGAATACTTTGTTTATATGTTTAATATGTTAGTATAATAATTTATATTTGTAATATAACTTATTGTTATATAATAAGCAATATTTAATTATATAAGATATATGATAGTTATACATTTATATATATATATATTTATCAGTTGGGAGACACTGCTTGAAAAGTCCTTGTGAAGGTCAATGTTAAAGGAATTTATCAAAATATGTTTTGATTGGAAATCTTGCTCTAATTTTAGAGTTTAGGTTTTACTTAAAGAGTATTCAGTATATTAAGTTTTTTTTTTCCTGCAGAAAAAGTGGACAAGTATAATTTCTTGGGTCCTCTGTGGTATTTCAAATTGTCAGACTTGAATGTTTGCAGATAGATCATTAAAAAACCGATTGTTTTATGAACTATCATACTGATCTGGTTGTTAAATACCCAAAATCACAGACCCAGAAAAATTCTTACTTATACACATGAGAACCCTTTCAAGCATTTGGTATTTATCGGAAGCCTTTTGAAGTCCTAGAGGAAGCATGTTGACAGGTGTTGCAACTGGTTGAACAATACCACAAATCACAGCTGCAGTAGATGCCAAAGCTTGATACAACAAAGTGCATTATTTCATTAATCTGCAGTATTTCATGCTACTGATTTACTTGGAATAGAGACTGTTACCATGACTTTGGACATATGTGGCATTATGTGAAGATCTGTCATGAAATAGTATTGCATTTTATGGTAGGTGACATACATCAAACAGTCAGTACTACAACCATCTGAAAGAGTGGTTGAGACCAATTCTGACTCCAGAGGTCAAAGACCAAATTTGTTTAAATCAGTGGAGGGAAACTTTCCGATGATTTACACAGAGGGGTTAAAGGAGAATTACATTTTTATAGCAGCTCTGCTCCAGGTCATGCCATGTGTTGGGTCTAGTGTTAGTCTGGATACAGAACAATGGTGCCTAAGCAACTTCCGCCTTTTCCTATAGCCATCCGAAAAGTCCACGAGCCCAGGGCTTGAGTTCCATCCTAGGAAGAAAGTGGAGAGTGGAGGAAAGTCAGTAGTCAGACATTTAGGCTCAGAAGCTCCATGTAGCTTCACTTCTAACTTGAGAGCAGTGCATTAGAGCCTCTCACTTGGGTTGTACTTTGTCCTTTTGCAAGTACTGTGTCATGTAGTCACTACAGTTGAGCTGCACAGAAGTAAGAGCGTACCTTCTGAAATTAAAGTTCCTGGAATTTTAAATTATACATTAGCTGTGAGTACATTTCTAAGATTTTTTGCACCTGTGTACTTAATTACATTGATTATTATAGACATCATACTATAATTTTTGCTAATAACAGGACCACTCAGGAAGTAGAGCCAAGAGATTCATAGCAGTGGCTGCTTTTAGAGAGTGATATAGAGAATTGATGCAGAAACTGTACCAAGTGATACAGAGAACTGGAAGGAGAAAACCCTACTTTTTAAAGATGAATACGTATTAGATTAAGAAACAAAAGCTGAAAACAATGGGCTTTAGCCTAGAGAAATATAGCCACTTCATGACTTTAAAATATATTAGCCCCTTTAGGCCACTTTGGCACTGTTTAACTTCAGACATAATCCTTGGGGCTCCATTCGCAGAAGCAGTATATAAGCCATAGATACGGCCGTGTTGACCAAAGAGCATTGTCCATACCTGGATGGAGAGTTGATATCTTACAGTTATTTCACTTCTGCTGACAACCATAAAATCACTTCTTAAACGGAGGGGAATCTGGCCTTAAGGAAGGACTGATTTTCTAAAAGTGAAGAGAAGTTTATTCCTTTTAATCAGATAGGATAAGAGGAAGGAAAAAAAGCAAACTAACATGTTTTTGAAAAACTGTAAATGAGAGATAAAATAGGTCATATAGAGTTTATAATGAGTTTAAAGAGTTTATAATGAAATTTTTTGCTTAGTTTCGAGTTACTACAGTGAAAACAATAGCATCTCTCTCCTTCCTTTTTGGGGGAAAAGTTACAAAACATTCTGATTCAAAGTATACACTGCTGCTTAATTTTTATGACTACATTTTTGTTTATTCATTCATCTAGTGTCTGCAATATATAGTTTTATACATCTAATAGAAAAAAAACAATATTTAATACTTGTTTTAAACTTAGTAACTCTGGAATATTGGAATTATTTTTTTAAGATATTAGACTCCCTGTTGGCTCAAACAGTAAAGAATCTGCTTGTAATACGGGAGACCTGGGTTTGATCCCTAGGTTGGAAATAGCCCCTGGAGAAGGAAATAGCAACCTACTCCGGTATTCTTGCTTGGAGAATTCCAAGGACAGAGGAGCCTGGTGGGCTAAAGTCCATGGAGTCAAAAAAAGTCAGACACTGAGCAACTAACTCTCATATGATAAGGGTTAACTGATTTAGACAATACAGTAATAGTAGTAACTTTATCATGCTTTTGATTTCACTTAAATTTGGGTTAGCATATTGTTTATATACATATCAGGGATGGTTGAACAAAGAAATAGAGAAAATAATTATTTGATATTGAAGATTTGAACTGTATGATTTCATGATTTTAATAGTGCTGAACTGGAGCTTCTATATGGAACATTATTTTCAGTTATAAATATGAGTGATCTCTATGTACTAATATGGATAGATCTCCAAATACACCAAGTTACACAACAGAGTCTGCTGCTGCTGCTGCTAAGTCGCTTCAGTCGTGTTCGGCTCTGTGTGACCCCATAGACGGCAGCCCACCAGGCTCCCCTGTCCTGGGATTCTCCAGGCAAGAACACTGGAGTGGGCTGCCATTTTCTTCTCCAATGCATGAAAGTGAAAAGTGAAAGTGAAGTCACTCAGTTGTGTCTGACCCTCAGCGACCCCATGGACTGCAGCCTTCCAGGCTCCTCCATCCATGGGATTTTCCAGGCAAGAGTACTGGAGTGGGGTGCCATTGCCTTCTCCAACACAACAGAGTCTAGTATATACTAATATTTGTATGCTAAAAAACAACTCTGTTTTACATGTTCACATGTACCTAAAATGCCTCTAGAAATATACTTGGATACTGACTGTTTTCCCAGGAGTGGGGTATTTGGAATGGCTGGGAGATAGGATAAAAATGAAATGTTAACATTAGTTCTACCCATTCTAATGTGGATTAAGAGTTATCATTTTGTGATAATACTCCCCTAGTAACTAATGATCTTTAGCAGTATTATATGTATTTATTGGGCATTGTTACATTAACGCAATGTCCACTAAATACATGTATGACTGTTCAGACTCTTTTTGTTTGCCTAATTGATTTGTTGAAATTTGTTGTAGATTCTAGATATAAATCATTTTTAAGTATATGTATTTTATATTTGTATTTTAAATACATTCCTTTTTATTCCCTCAGCATACCTTTCAATTTTCTTCTTCATGACTTTTCATGAAAATGAATATTAAATTTTGAAGATTAATTTGTCATTAAAACTTTAGTTATTTAGTTTAGTCATATTTTCTCTAAGAAATATTTGCTTTAATAAACTCTTAGAGAAATTATACTAGGATTACTTTCAGAAATTTTTGAGTTTGAATTTTACCTTTGGGTATGTAACACTAGAATAAATTTTTGTGAATAGTATTTGGTAAGGGTCAAAATTTATTATTTCTATGCACACATCCACTTACTCCAGCATTATTTATTGTGGATACTTTATTTTATCCATTGGATTATCGGAGTCCTTTTTTGAAAAGAAATTGACCATATGTGGTTAGATCCAATTTTAAACTTCTTTTTCATTGATTTGTCTCCTCTTATACGAATCCCTTACTTTATTGATTACTATATCTTCATAGGAAGAATTGTTTGTATGAGTTTAAACTAATTTGTTTTAAGATTCTCTGGGATGTTTTGGGGGCTTCCCAGATGGCCCAGTGATAGAGAATCTGCCTGCCAATGCAGGAGACATGGGTTCAATTCCTGAGTTGGAAAGATCCCCTGGAGCAGGAAATGGCAACCCACTCCAGTATTCTTGCCTGGGAAATCTCATGGACAATGGATCCTGGCAGGCTACAGTCCATGGGGCTGCCAGAGTTAGACATGACTTAGCAAATAAACAACAACAAGAAATATTTACTATGTATGACTTATGGCCTTTTATTTCTTTCTTTCCTGTGTTTATGTTATTTATTTTCCTTGCCTTATTGGTTAGAGTTCACAGACAGTATATTTTAAATCAAATTGGGGGGGGGGGGATCTGCATGTTATTTCCTTAAATATTATATCTATACCATTCTCACTGTCCTCTCTTGGGACTCCAAATACATGTTTATTAGACTATTTGATATTGACTCATAAATTAGTTCCAGTTCCAGTTCAGTTGCTCAATCACATCTGACTCTTTGTGACCCCATGAATCACAGCACACCAGGCCTCCCTGTCCATCACCAACTCCTGGAGTTTACTCAAACTCATGTCCATCAAGTCGGTGATGCCATCCAGCCATCTCATTCTCTGTCGTCTCCTTCTCCTCCTGCTCTTAATCCCTTCCAGCATCAGGGTCTTTTCCAATGACTCAACTCTTCGCATGAGGTGGCCAAAGTACTGGAGTTTCAGCTTTAGCATCAGTCCTTCCCAAGAACACCCAGGACTGATCTCCTTCAGAATGGACTGGTTGGATCTCCTTGCAGTCCAAGGGACTCTCAAGAGTCTTCTCCAACACCACAGTTCAAAAGCATCAATTCTTCGGAGCACAGCTTTCTTCATAGTCCAACTCTCACATCCATACATGACCACTGGAAAAACCATAGCTTTGACTAGATGGACCTTTGTTGGCAAAGTAATGTCTCTGCTTTTGAGTATGCTATCTAGGTTGGTCATAACGTTCCTTCCAAGGAGTAAGCGTCTTTTAATTTCATGGCTGCAGTCATCATCTGCAGTGATTTTGGAGCCCAGAAAAATAAAGTCTGACACTATTTCCACTGTTTCCCCATCTATTTCCCATGAAGTGATGGGACCAGATTCCATGATGTTAGTTTTCTGAATGTTGAGCTTTAAGCCAAGTTTTTCATTCTCCTTTTTCATTTTCATCAAGAGGCTTTTTAGTTCCTCTTCACTTTCTGCCATAAGGGTGGTGTCATCTGCTTATCTGAGATTATTGATATTTCTCCCAGCAATCTTTATTTCAGCTTGTGCTTCTTCCAGCCCAGCGTTTCTCATAATGTACTCTGCATATAAGTTAAATAAGCAGGGTGACAATATACAGCCTTGACATACTCCTTTTCCTATTTGGAACCAGTCTGTTGTTCCATGTCCAGTTCTAACTGTTGCTTCCTGACCTGCATACAGGTTTCTCAAGAGGCAGGTCAGTGGTCTGGTATTCCCATCTCTTTCAGAATTTTCCACAGTTTATTGTGATCCACACAGTCAAATTAGTAGTACTCCATAATTTTTAACATTTCACTTTTCAAAATCTAGATTGTATAATTTTGATTAATTTGTCTTCAAGTTCACTTACCCTTTATTTGCTCTCACCAATCCTTTTTTTTTTAAGCCTGCTCAGTGGATTTCTCACATCAGATATTATGCTTTAAGCTTTAGAATTGTTTCTTTGCTGAAATTGTCACCTATTATGACTATCTTTGTCTAAGTCTTAGTTATACTAATTGCATTTAAATTCTGTTTCTGCAAATGAAATTTTTTATTCTTTTTTATGGATAAGTAGCATTCCATTATATATATGTATCACATCTTCTTTATCCATTCAAATGTCCATGGACATTTGGGTTGTTTCCATATTTTGTTTATTGTGAATCATCACTGCAAATTTGAACCGTTTACCTTTCTGTGCTTCAGTTTCTTCATACGTAAAAGAAAAATAATAAAAATACATAGCATTGTTGTGACGATTATGAAAGATAGTTTATGTTGCTGCTGTTGCTGCTAAGTCACTTCAGTCGTGTCCGACTCTGTGCGACCCCATAGACGGCAGCCCACCAGGCTCCGCGTCCCTGGAATTCTCCAGGCAAGAACACTGGAGTGGGTTGCCATTTCCTTTTCCAGTGCATGCAAGTGAAAAGTGAAAGTAAAGTCGCTCAGTCATGTCCGACTCTTAGCGACCCCATGGACTGCAGCCCACCAGGCTCCTCCGTCCATGGGATTTTCCAGGCAAGAGTACTGGAGTGGGTCGCCAGTGCCTTCTCCAATAGTTTATGTTACAATCTGCTTATTAGAACATGTGGCATAAAAATACTAAAATTTTATTCAGTGCATTTATTATTTTTATTTCTACTTTTACACTCTAGATATCTATTGTATTGTACATCACTTACTTTTCATACTTAGCCATAAATACGGTCATTTGTCTATATTTTAGGACATAATTTTGATATAATGTATACTTCATTTAATATGAATTACTAATTAGAATAAATGCAGTTGGATTTTAGACTTGATTAATTAATTAATGTACAAATTTACTTTAGAAAAAAAATTCTTTCTTAACTATGAGAGTTTGAGATCATTATTATGAGTGCATTGTTCAGGTTTACTAAATAAACCTTTTTGTGTGACTTAGAAACTAATCAATATACAAAATTATGAAATTTGCCCCGTTGTATCTTTTTAAACATCTTAATTTTTGTACACCACAGACATTCACTGAGCACCTATAACATTCCTAGCCTTTCACATAACAAAACACCAGCATAGGGTTAAAGACTGGAATAAAGAAGTGCAGTATTCTGGAAGAAGGAAAATTATCTGAGCTTGAAAGTTCTGGGAAAAAAAAAAAAGTAAGACAAGTTTAGAAAGATAAACAGTTACAGTCATCCCAGACCAATAACTTTCCATTACTGATAGCTGTTATTTCTGAGATACCACAAGGAAAATGTGATTAGATGATGTTTCTGTTTGTTTACTTATTTCATTTTAAGTATCATATACATGTATAGCACTCCCTTTTTAGCATTTTATTAAATTATTAGATAATTCAATTTATCATTCATTTTAAAATTAATTTTGTTATTTTATTAAATTATAAAAGTATATAAAATATTAAACTTTAAGCATCTTAACAAATATTATCTCATTAAATCTTCATAACAACTCTATGAATTAGGTAATACTATTTCCTTCAATTAAATATACTAAGTAACTTATTCTGGGTCACATAATTAGTAAATGTCAAAGCTCAGCTTTTACAAGTCATCAGGATGCAGATTCCTTGTTCTCATTCAACACACTGTACAGCTTCTCCATAGATGGTTCATTTCTCATCTTAATGTAATAAAATAGCCACTGTGAATTAAGCATCCAGTATGTGCCAAGCAAAAATCTTTCATTTAATTCCCATAAAATAATTTGAGTCACCAAAGGCATATTAAACTTTTACAGTTTGTAAAAAATGGATATTCATTCAAGTAACTTCAGTTAAGGGGGCTTTATTTTAAGGGGACATGGAGAAGTACATGCAGCAGGAAACCATACCAGAAATTTAATAGATAATTTTAGAAAACTGGAATTTTTATATTCACCAGCCCTGAGCAAACAGCATAGCTTTAAAGCTAGTAATGGTGAGACTCTATGGTTTATATAAGGTTATGTGGCTGGTTCAGAACTAATCTTATGCCAGTACTCACATATCACACTTCTTCTTCAAACAAAATTTGCATTCGGTTATGTCTCAGCATACCATGGCTGATAACAGAGTTCATAAAGAACCAGTATGATACACTGAAAAGATCAAGGCTCATTGATTACTTAGAGGGTTCCCTGGTGAGTCAGTGGTAAAGAATCTGCTTGCAATGCAGGAGACACAGGTTCAATCCCTGGGTTAGGAAGATCCCCTAGAGTAGGGAACAGCAAGCCACTCCAGTATTGCCTGGAGAATCCCCTTGGACAGGGGAGCCTGGCGGGCTATAGTCTATGGAGTTAGAGTCAGACATAACAGCGACTGAACAACAGCAGCAATTGGTTAAGACAGAACTCAGTTGTAATCTTGCCTGTAACAAACAGTTGTGTGACCTTTACACATATCTACTTGGCCCTCCTGAAATTTAATCTATTCTCAGAGGCTACGTCTGCTGGAAGTTCTCTGGTGATGTTCTGTTGCTTGCTGTGCCTGCATGCCAAGTCGCTTCAGTTCTGTCTGACTCTTTGCAACCCCATGGACCGTAGCCTGCCCGGCTTCTCTGTAGATGGGCTTCTCCAGGCAAGAATATTGGAGTGGCTTGCCATGCCCTTCTCCAAAGAATCTTCCTGACCCAGTGATCGAACCATGTCTCCTGCATTCACAAGCGGGTTCTTGACCAGTAGCGCCACCTGGGAAGCCCCACTGCTTGCTGAGTCAAGTCTAATTTCTTGCATTTCCGGTTTCTCACGCACTGCTGCACCTATGTAGCTCACACCATGTGTCAGTCACTATGTGAAGTATTTCACAAGATGTATTTATTTGATTATACAATGTATTTATTAATGCAACCCTATTGTCCCTATTCAGAATGAGGAAATTGAGCTATATCGAGATGAAGAAACTAGTGTCGTTGCCGCTGTTAGTAGGAGATGTGCGATTCAAATCCTAGTAAACAATTATCTGTTTTTTCCTCCTTTGAAATCTTGTATCATTGGGTTCACGTCTCTCAGTGATGTCCCAGTTTGTCTGGTCCACCCCCAATATATATCTGTGTTTCTGGCATAGCTGTTACTAGCACGCCCTTTCACTGTCTTCAAGTGTTCATGGTATACTTGTTGAGTTTTCCTCCTAAACAGCGCTTTTCTCTCTCTTTTCCTTTTCCTTTCTAACTGCCTCACCTTAGTTTATACCCTTATCATCTGTTACATAGATGGTTACAACAAAATTCTGTTTTTTTTCCTTTATTCATACAGATTCCTTTGTCTCCTATATACTTGTATACAGCTGTGATGGTCTTTTTAGAGCCCAAATAATATCAGGACACAGCCAACATTAACAACAGACATTTTCATAATAAATGGCTCTCGACTGCCTCCAAGATAGAATCAAACACCTTACATACATCTACAGGTTTCAGCAACCATGTAATATGACCCTACTTACCTCTCCAATCCCATCCCATTAGTCAGCCGGATCAGCTGAATACACGGGTTTTTGCTCCCTAACCACATTGAACACATTTTTTTCCTCTGTACTTGCACAGGCTTTTTCTTTGCCTTTCCCCAAACATTCTCCATGATGCAGCTCAATTACCAGTTACTCTGAAATGTCTCTTTTTCACCTCTTAATGTTAAGTGCACTTTTCTTGACAGTACCCCGTGTATGTTTTTTTAATCCGTTTCCATATTGACAGTTAATGATTAAGAGCATGGGCTCTGTTATGTGGCATAAAGGAGATGACTTATCAGTTCCTGCACATAGGAAGCATTCAATTAATAATGGTGGTTTAATTTTTATATCACTGTGTTGTATTTATTGCTTAGCTCTGTTTCTCCAATTATTGTCTGAGTTCTTTGATGGCACCAAATGCCCCTAATCTCTTGTGTGAACATCTATGTACATGTATATGTTCATATATTATATACATATAAAACTGAATAAAAATAACTAACAGTACTTAAATAAACAGCTAGTTGTAACATTGATAATACTTATTAGTGTTAGATATTAGTAAATATATGGTGTGTACATATTTATATTTATAGGTAGAATATACTTATTCCATATCTCCCCTAGTAGAATATGAATTTTTGAGGGTAGGGATTCCTTATCTTTTGAAATTTTAAGGAATTTTTGAAAAGAAGTAAGTTGTATTTCAAAGTGTATGCTTTTGAAAAATGCTTACTTTAACAAAAATCATGCTATTTTTCTACCTAATGCTTATTCCAATAGTACCTAATATAATAAACCTTTTGTTCTTGAAATAAGTTGAGACATTTCTCAGCACTTGTGCTCTCCTTACTCCCTTACTCTGTTTAACTTCTTGCTGAATTTCTGGTTCCAAATCTCTTTTCTTCTTTCAGTATTCTTTCTCCTTAGTATTTAATTTACTTCACCATTTTTAGGTTCTCTGTAAGTAATTGCATACTTAGTCTATAGCTCTAGTACAAATTTTCTTATGGGTTTCAAATCAATGTTTCTAATGTTTGATATAACTTATTGATAGGAATACTTAATACCACTCTGAGTCAACAGGTCTGAAACATGTTTCATTACAGCTCCTCCCACCTTGGATCATCTGTGCTTTTTTGCTTCCATTGTTCCTTGAAGACAATGTCAAGATGAAATCTTGGTGTCATCTTTGACTCCTTGATCTCTCTTGTAGCCAGTCTTTAAGTTCTATGCATGTTCTCTTTAGAAAGAATCTTTTGTTCTGTTCTAGTTACCTTTTAAGATAACACCCTCATCCTGCTTATTCATGTATGTATTAATAGTGTTTTCCACATGTATTGAATATATAAATCTCTTTGAAGCTCATATATTTAAAAACATTTCTTAATTACCTATTCTAGGGCCAAAAAGTGATTCCAATTTTTTGACCTGATTTGGTACCCCTTATTATTACATTTTGAGAATCACAGCCCCCTTCCAGAAACTGTTGGATTCTGGTGAATCTTTCCCAAAGGAAAAACTTGGTGAAATTTTAAGACTTTTATTGAATTTCCTGAAGATTGTCAATAGATTATTTTAAAATTCATATATCATCATTGAAAAAGTGTCTGTTTAGGGCTGGAATTAAATGGAGGCCTTCAGACACAAGACATGAGATAGGACTCTATTACCAGAACTGAAGAGGAAGACATTTCAGATGAAAGAGAGTAATAAACTTAATGGCTAAGAATATAGGTTTTATAGTCAAAGAGAAGTCTATCCTCTATTAGAGGTTTAAACAACTTCTTCACTAGTGTGATCCCAGAATCTAAAAGTACTTACTTAATAGTAGTTCTATACCCTTTGTTGAAGGGGTGGGTATAGATATTTAGTAAAGTTATTTAAAATCTCTGACCTTGTTTCCAAATCTGTTAAGTGAAAATAGACTTATCTATCCTTTAGGAATGTTATTAGGATTAATGAAATAGCATGTGTTAAGTACATAGTCTGGAAAATAATATGTTTTCAATGAATGGCAATTATGAAAGAGCAAAAAAATACTAAACTACCTATTGGAATTGGTGAGACAGAGACAGAGCAAATAGAATCTAGTGTAACTGTTGTGCATCACTCACATGCATGAGAATTATTTGTGCTTATTTAAGATGTGGAATCATGGTCCCCTTCTAAGAACTCCAGAGTCTAAGTCTTTGGAGAGTTAGTGTAGGAAAACTTCATTTTGAACAAGACCTTTAGAGATTAGATTGAACATTGATGTGATGACATTTGAGCACAAGGACTGTAGGAACTGACAGTCAACTTCTTGAAGACAAGGACAATATTTTATTCCTCTTTGTTTTCCCATTGTCTCATGAAAGCATCTAACGCTTAGGGCCAGGTACAAGGTTGGTAATCACTGATATTTGTTGATTAATGAATGTCAAAGTAACACTGAAATTGGGAATATGATCATGACAGTCACAATGTACTGAGTCTTAGAATGAGTGAAACATTTGCCTAACCTCTCAGTTTATCAGTTATTTTCTTTTAACATTGGGTTACTACTACTACTAATACTAATTAGATGGTTTCTTTTCTCACTGAGTGCCCAAATTGTAAATATAAAATGATATTACACGAGAATGAAGTTTTATATAGTTGTGCTTATGAATATTTTTCATTTTCCCCACGTCAAATTAATTGGTGTTGTTAAAAAAAGTCACTTGGAACCCATGTCCCTTTGACGGAACACTTTCAGCAGCTACTTACATTCATTTTTTTTAAGGAAAAGTTAAAAGTCATAATCAAAATGTAAACTGAGATGAATTAAAATACAATGCTAACTTATCCATCTCTTGTCCTTTTGTTTGAGAAATAATACAATCGTAAACGATAGGAATCAGCCTTCAAACTAATTTATTATAAATGTGGTCCTTTAAAACCATTGTTTATTGTATAAACATAGCCTAGTCTCATTCTTCTTAAAACTAAGCTTTTAACTCTTTAACCCTACAGTATGGATTCATCAAAAAATTTACTCCCTATGAAGCTCTTTATGATCCCAACAGTCCTGATTCCTCCAGATTGTTTTATTTCCAAACTATAAATATTTTTTTTTCACTCCTTAGTGTGGAAATTTGGCTACCTCCATATTACATGCTTACTGAAGTAGAAAACTGCCTAATCAGATAGGAAAACATTTGGCTGTGAATAAATCAGCATTTGTCGAGGATTTCAAAGTGTGAAGTTAGGCAGACAAGCATAGATCCTAAGAGCTCTGCTCTCTCTTGCTTCCCTGTAGAGAAATCAGAGGCTAATATGACCTCCACTGCCATCTGTCTAAATACTTGAATGTGTTGTCTTGAATTAACACAACAGATCTAGTGGAGGGTGTAATTAAGATTTTATTTTTACATTTCACCACCAGGTGCTCTACAATATAAATTTATGCATTAATATGCAAATTGATTAAATATTCCTAAGGAAAACAATGAGTGTTTAAAGATCAACTAATTCAGATCAAGAATTAAAGTTATTTTAATATGTTGACTTGTAGTGTTTATGTATTTTATCCTTTGTTCTATGAGGAGTTGGTACAGATTTTCTTGAAAGTGAAAAACATATGACTATATATATATATATATTTATGTGATAATAAAATCTAACATTGTCACTTACACTTCCTCTACATCAATAGTTAATTTACCTGCTACTAAATTGTATTAATTTCTATTGTTCTTTTGTGACCTTTTAAAAGATCTTAACATGGTGCTTTCCATAAAATACACCCTCAGTAAATGTCTATTTAATAAATGAAACCCACATAGGTTATTTTAATTTCCGTCTAATCAGATGAAGTTCATGAACAAGGGAGAATTCTCTGCAGTGTTTTCCAGCAATAAGCAATGGGACTATTTGCAAAGTTGAACTAAGGGAAACTAAATAAAAGCATAAATCTTTACTAAAGGTGATTTTCAGCTTGAGACCTGGAAAAGGAACTCAATCTGCTTCTTATTAAATAATTTTTGTGCCAATTATACATTCAAATTGATTATAAGCTCAAATGTAATATCTGTATCGGGCATTGCAATCGATGACAAACAAAAAGACTGATTTTCTCATCATTTCCCCCAAAACTCAAAATTTTATGAGAAAGATAACTTTTTGGAAAAATTTTATTTCTGAAATAACTGTACATTTCCATTGAAGAAATGGACTGTAAATAAGCTTCCTATGGGAAGTATCTGTAATATGCTTCCTGTGGGAAGTACTTTATTTCTTTTTACTTCTAAAACCTAGCATACTTCATAGAAATGCAATAAAAGTTTACAGAATGAATGGAATTACTGACAAGAGACTTCTTGCTCTGATTATCTGTAAGTAGCTTTTAATAGTAGACTTCGATAATGACCTATAAATGACTTTGATAATGACCTGTAAATGTCTTCGATAATGACCTATAAATGCAGGTTTTAATCTGCTGAAACAGATTATTTCCAACACTAATATAAAACCCTTATCAGTACTTTGGTAACTAAAATTGTTGATTGACATTTGACTTTAGATTTAATGTTTAGTGCATATAATAAATATCCTTAATAGGAATAGATCTATGTATATGCATTAATAATTTTGCCCTTCACATGTGTAATCTGTAAGTGGGACTAATATACTGGAATATATTATTGAAAGGTCATAGAAATATTTATAACCAATTGCTTTTCAGAAAGATATGGGTAAGCCTATAGATAATTGTAAAGATCTTTCCAAATAAGAGATTCATCACATTCTTTTCTACAAAAACACCCGTGGAGAGATAGCTGAAAGAAAAAAGGATAAAGTGAAAAATAGAGAGGGGAAGAAAGGAAGAAAGAATGAAAGAAAATTGGATAGAAAAAAGGCAAATAATCATAGTGTAACTATTAGTCTCTTATTTAATTTGGATTTGTACTGAATCTTGCCACTAATTAACCTGAAAAGTTTTGCCACTTTTAGACTGCACTTCACACATTTATTTCTCAGTTAAATATAATATGACAATAATTTTTATATCAGATGATAAATGTATTAGAAGCTGGCTTAGTTTTTCCCTTAAATACTGATGCAGTAAAAGCCAGAGCCCCTCAGTGGTATGGGTCCCTCTGGAACATCAATCATGTACGATGCTGTAAGAAGTCTTGGCGAGTTAGACTCAATGTCGTCACTGGAACCTACGCTCATCTGAATGCAGGTATTTTTCTACTGTGGAGATTTTATTTCACTTCACCCTCAACCCAGTCGCTCCTCAGCATTTATCATATTGTTAACACATTCATTTTTATAATGAGAATTCTGTAAAACACATGCTTTTTAGGACACATTTTCCCTATTATAATTTTTTCCTCTCAGACAGGAAGCATGGATATTTGTGCATCTCTTATTTGCAAAGAACTTTACAAATAACTATAAACTCATGCCTTCTTCCTAAAAAGTAAGTTGTTAAAAGTATATCTATCACCTTTTAATAATATGTTTCAGCATTTTAGTGCCAGTTTGCAGACAGAAAAACTGCAGGGTAGACATGCAATATGATATTCTCATATTCTAAAATGGGAAAAAAAATAGAATTAAGAGTTTTAAAAATTAGATTTAGAAAGTTATCTTCCCTAACCTCAAATGTCAGAGTGAGCTGAGAGGGGGCAATTTTCTAAGCAATATGGACAAATGAAATACTTTTCTCTTGAATTAATTACTTTTGTTGAAAGGAAGTCTTGTCATCCAACTTGAGCAACCATTAATTATTTCTGTATGCTTAATTATAAAAATCTAACCAAGATTTAAGAATCAGAAGAGTCAGTGAAATTAATTAAGAAATGTATTAAATGGACTGTTATTTTTATAAGAAATAATTTTAGACAAGACACTAATTTCGAACATTTATTTTAGTGCTTTTAGAGTTTAAGTCTAAGTGATTTTTCTATTTCAAAAGGAGATACGTTTTTTATGTAATGTATAGTAATGAGAGAAACTTCTGAGAAGTATATCATGGAAAGAATTAATTGCAGCCAGTTCTTAGTAAACAGTTAAATATTTAATTTACCACATGTACTTAGTTTGCTTAGCTTATCAATTTACAAAGCAAAATTATTTCAGTTTGGTAACCCACATACTATGGAAATTTCATCATTTTTTAGGCCTCTAATCTATTCAGCTTACTCGGAGTGCAACTGGAGGGTGGATGGGACAGCGTGGGAGGTATTATGAGAATTCTCAAAAAATTTCAAAGCACTTGATGACAAGGAAACTGTATTTTCTGTTTCTAATTCTTTTCATTAAAACTGAAGTCCAGACAAACCTGTTCTAAGAGAGCATAAAGATAATTCAAGAAAGTCATCTGCCAATGGTTACCATAATTCAACCATCCCATCATCTACCCTGTGATTTTGTATTTCTTTTTGTTGTTGTTTTTAGCCCCTTTATTTTAGTTATTTATCTTAATTTTTGACTTCACCAGAATGAACATTATGTTTGGACTCACTTCCCTGGCTTTACTCTCTGAGGACATTTTAGACTTATTTTTTGCCTCCACCCTTGGGAGTGACTACCAGGCTCATTCCTTAATGTACCTCTTCCCCTCTGATCTCCCAGTTAGAAGGCAGAAATTATATAGAGCTTCCCTTCTGAACTACACAAGACTGGAGCTCAGAAAGACACTCGTGGTGTAGAGGTTCTCAGCCTTAAACTATTGACATTTTGAACCAGATAACTTTTATTTTGGGGAACTGTGCCCTCTGGGATATTTAGCAGCACTAAAACCCATTGTGTGTGTACATGTGTGTGTGTGCTCAGTCATATCTGACTCTTTGGGACCCCATGGACTGTAGCCTACCAGGTTCCTCTGTCTATGGGATTCTCCAGGCAAGAATCCTGGAGTGTGTTGCCATTTCTTCCTGAGTCTGTGTGTCCTGCATTGGCAGATGGGTTCTTTACCACTGCACCACCTGCAAAGCCCATGAAGTGCACTAATCATTAGATACAATACTATTTCCCCAGTTGAGACAGTCAAGTGTATCTCCAGACATTGCCACACATCCCTTGGGAGCATAATCACCCCCTTTTAAGAAGAATCACTCCCACCTAAATGAAACAGTGTGGAGGCAGATTTATCTCCCCAGTACAATCCTGCTGAGCAACCACAATGTGTAAGGCACTATTGTTATGTACTGTGAAAAAATTTGAGAAATGAGAAGTCCAGTTTCTGTCTTCACAGAACTTCTGGAATATATAGGAAATGAATACAAATAACGAGAACATAGGACAACCTCACATAAAAGTAGTAATCTCTTGATGTGTATTCAGAAAGAGGAAAATGAAATTCCCTTTGGAAAAATAAAAAAGAGTGCTTGGAAAATGTAGGTAGGTCTTGGAGGTAAAGGTTTTCCTGGTGGCTCAGACAGTAAAGAACCTACCTTCAGTGCAGAAGACCCAGATTCGATCCCTGGGTCTCACAGAGATCCCTGGGTCCCTGGGGTCTCACAGAGTCGGACATGACTGAGCGACTAACACACTGGAGGTGGAACATGATTGCTGTGGATCAGAATGGAACATGAAGGTGTTGAGGAAGAATTGTGAACAGCTTTGAATTCCAGATGTTTGGACTTTTGTTCATTATGAAGATACTTTCATTTAAGTTTGTTTTATTTTTGATGAAGGGAAATGACATGATGAAACTCATGGCCCCTGTTCTCTTACTTTTACATTCAACTCTTTTCTACACCCACCATAAATTGTGGGTAGAAAAATAAGGAGTTTGTGACCAGTTCAACAAATCCAGTCCAGAGTACTTCTGCTGGGTAAATGTTAATTGATAGAATGCTGCTGCTGCTGCTGCTAAGTCGCTTCAGTCGTGTTCGACTCTGTGCGACCCCATATATGGCAGCACAGCAGGCTCCCCCGTCCCTGGGATTCTCCAGGCAAGAACACTGGAGTGGGTTGCCATTTCCTTCTCCAATACATGAAAGTGAAAAGTAAAAGTGAAGTCGCTCAGTCGTGTCTGACCCTCAGCGACCCCATGGACTGCAGCCTTCCAGGCTCCTCCATCCATGGGATTTTCCAGGCAAGAGTACTGGAGTGGGGTGCCATTGCCTTCTCCGATTGATAGAATGGATGGAACTTATAAAATCGTTATTTTTATTATTTATTCATTTTAATAGTTTATTATGAAACAAGTACAATAGCTTAAGAAATAATCTTGTTGGAAAACAATGATATCAAGAAATAGGCAGAAATATATTAAAGTTACTATCTTTGAAGATTGGATGGGAAATTAGCATCCAAGTTTTATAATATTGAAACTAAAAGCACAATATAAATAAGAAAGGCAAAGGATATAATCTAAAGCTGTCTGTTTAAGACATTGATTCTTAACCTCTGGGGACTAAAGGATCCCTTTGAGTATACTATGAAAGTGATAGTTTCCCCAAGAAAAATACCAATAGTCACATACTCATAAAATCTGGTAACACACTTGAGGGTGTTCTTGGCCTTCTGAAGCCCATACATGGCCTTTCTAGGCATCCATGGCCCTCGGGTTATAAAAAATCCTGACAGCAAACTGCAGCTACAAAACGCAGACCATTGTTTCAGAGATCTAAGAAACTTTATGCTATGCTATGCTATGCTAAGTCACTTCAGTATTGTCCGACTCTGTGCGACCCCATAGACTGCAGCCCACCAGGCTCCCCCGTCCCTGGGATTCTCCAGGCAAGAACACTGGAGTGGGTTGCCATTTCCTTCTCCAATGCATGAAAGTGAAAAGTGAAAGTGAAGTCGCTCAGTCGTGTCCGACTCTTAGCGACCCCATGGACTGCAGAAACTTTAGAAGTGCCTAAAACAACCATAAGCACAATTTAGAAGCTGAAATTCCTGGGCTCTTTATAAATACCTGGATTTCATCTTGAAATGTAGTCAGAAAGCATTTAGTTAGCATTTCCCATTATAAAAATGTAGATTACTTTTATTTGATGGGAAAAGTGCTGTATCTTTTAAAAGCAACATGAGAGAGCAATAGAAGGATTAGAGTTGAAACTGAGAAGACTTTAGGGCTCCTTCCAAGACATTTAAACTTGGACTAGTAATTTAGCTTCGCTGAGCTTCAGTTTTATGCTTTGTGATAATACAGTCTTGTACTATCTTATTTTTAAGTCCTCTATATGGTCTAAAATTTCATAATTTAAATTAACTCATCTACATCTAAAAAGACAAGATAAATAAATAACTTCTAAAAAATGAGAAGAGCTCCAATTATTTTCACAGTAACATATTATCAGGAAGTGATTCAAAGCTGGACATAGTTGAATTGCTAAACGACTGAATTTGCAGAAGTGGGCGATAATTAAGTTGTTACACTCAGTCCTAATTAATTATTAATGACTTTTCCATGACTTTGAATCAGAAGGGTTTTTTTCAGGAGAGGTTCTGACTGAGCTGTCTGAATGATGAATCATCTCCCACACCGAGGTGGTCTTCCCCAGCTCCAAGGTACTCATAGGAACTACCAGGAAATTTGACTGTGGTTGCCTGTGTTGTACTTGGCATTTTACTTAAAAAAAAAAAAAAAATTCGCTTTCAGTATTGATATCACCATGCTTTAGCCTGCAGAAGCAAAAGATTTTCTTTGAGGAAAAGTGCTTGACATTAAAAAAAACAATGCCCTCAGCCAAGGCTCTCATCATGTGAATTCACTCACCATTTGTGTGGCTTTAAATGTGGCTGCACACACACCAGGACCAGGGATCAGAAATGCATCTGGGTAGCAGAAGCCGGATAGTGTGGCCTCCTCCACCCCCTTTTGTTGTCTGTTTTTGTAACATATGTTAGCCACCAAAGAGACAAACAAGGATAAATGCTTTTCTCCTTTCCCATCTGGTTCTCTGCCAGAGATACAGGGCCTGTGCAAAGCATCAGATTTCAATGTCCCGACTGCTGAGAAATCCCACTTTTTTGTTCTCTATCCATCACCATTCTTCTTCTCAACAAATATTTTTCCATCAAGTACAAAGCAATGGAGTCCAATAAAATCCAGGGTTGTTTCCACTAACTCCCCTCCCAATTCCTGGTCATTAATAATGCATTTGTAGGATAATATTTTTGCACCTTATTTCATAGAACTGTGGTCTGATATAAGGGCTATATATCCACAACATTTTGAACTCCTGAAACTAAAAATTACAGAGTTTTTCATATATAAATGAGTTCTTGTCTATGAATCAACCAAAGTCTGTTGTTTGGACCTCATAATACATTTCTTATGGAAATAGCTTTGAAAATGACACTAGAACTATAGATTAGAAAAGAGAGACAAGAAGAGAGAGAGGAGCCTAAATCAACATACACTACATAACATTATACATCCTTTGCATTGCAAACATTTGTATTCTTTGCATGTCTGTTCCGTAATGGAAACCAAGAAGCCCTTAGAAGCTGGTCAGCAGGGTACGGGGCAAGGACTGTTTCTTTCAGGTGTGTAAACAGTGAGTCTCATAAGGAGATGCTGGTTGCACCTGCCACATGGAGAGTTGTGGCACTGTTATGAGGCCGTGCTGCTGTTTCTTCTACATTAGGAACCTTCAGAACCCCACAAGCTGAGGACTGTGTGGCTGCTGCCACAGTCCACATTTGCAATTTTAAATTGTAAATTGGATGTTTCAATATCAGAGGTTGCCAAAATGTGATTAAACTCTGCTACACGAAGAGTTATAATCTAGACGTTTTGTTTGGAACTGTAGGGATCTATTAATATTTTCAACTGGTTAAATGAGCATGACTGTATAATACCAGAGCAGTGATTTCTTTTATTAAAAATTTTCAAGCATTCAGAAAACGAGAGAGAATAATACACTGAATCTTCTTAGCTCTATCACTTCAGTTTAAAAATCATTATGATATCTTATATTAACCTATAGTGGAAAAGAATATGAAAAAGGATATGTCTACCTGAATCACTGTGCTGTACATCTGAAACTAATATAACATTGTGAATCAACTATATTTCAATGAAAACAATGATTTTGATTCGTTTTCATTAGTTATTTTTTTCCTTCTAATTGCCAAATATAATGCAGCAAAACTAGATTTCATGTCATGTATGCTTTAGTTATACAACTCAGAAAGCAACTGCATTTTCTTATGTAGTGACAATGACATCATAACTCTTAATAAACGTATTTTTATTATGTCATACCATGTTTATAATCAATTTTCTCTCCTTGCCTATAAAATATATTTTATATTTGGTTTGTTATCTAAACAGGATTCCCCACAATACATTTGGGTGTTATGGATCTTAAATATCTTTGTGTTTGGAGCAGTCGCATTTCCCTATTTTTTTCTTGTACCATTGACTTGTTGCCAAATCTATGCCAGTGTCGTTATTGTCAGTGATGTTTTTTCCCCTTAAGAAGTATTTAACATGTTACTTTATTCCTTATATTAAGATATCCTTTAAAGGGACATTAACTTTGGAGGTGAGCAACCTCTTAAAATATCATTACAGTGTACTGATTTTGTAATATGTAGATTCTAACAGATCATTTAGATTATGATTCAAGAAAAGTAAAAGACTGTTATCTCCCATCATTGATGGAAGAAAGAATAATGTGATCGAGATTAAAAGAGTTGCCACATTGTTTAATATTAATCATATACCATAACAAATGTTTTATATATGGCCTGCTCTTTTTAATGCTACTTGTCTGGTTTCTACATTTCTTGAAGACTCTGGCACAAGGGATTCTTACTGAGAAATGTTGGGAGAGAACATTAGAGAATTCTAGACCAAATTTCAGAGTCTTTAATTTAAAAAGAAAAGGCCCCTTTACATATTTGACTTTGAAATATGCCTCAAAAACGGACTGCAAAATGAGGCGTCTACAGTCAGAGAACATTTAGGCATCTACTTGAATAAGCAAGGACCACCCTTGCTACTGCAATAGTAAGTTGCTACATTATTGGTTGCATGATTATTTGGTGAAAACTCCAGAAAATGAATGTAATACTTGGTTTTCTTTCCCCTGGTTATGCTTTGTTATTATTAGTCAACAAAGAATAGTGGATAGTGAATAGCATAAAAGACATAAAACCTGAAAGCGTGCCTTGGCAATAGTAGCATCTAAACACAGTAGCATTTGTAATCCTCAGAACACTATTATGTGGCTACTAAAGTGGAAGTGTTAGTTCTCAGTTGTGTCCCACTCTTTGTGACCCCACAGACTATAGCCTGCTAGGCTCCTCTGCCCATGGAATTCAGGCAAGAATATTGGGGTGGGTTGCCATTTTGTTCTCCTGAAGATCTTCCCAACCCAGGGATCAAACCTGGCTCTCCTGCATTGCAGACAGATTCTTTACTGTCTGAGCCACCAGGGAAGCCAGGTACTATTATTATTCCCATTTTAAAGGTAAGGAAACTGAGTTACAAAAACTTTAAGTAATTTCCCCAGTATCACATAATAATAAATAGAGGATTCAGGAACTGAACTGAGGCAATCAAGCTCTTAACCTCACTGCTATGCTGTATTATCTCTTTGAATATATGATGAGCTTATTGCTATCTTTATGTAAACAATAGAAGATAGAGAAATTTCTTCTGACTCTAAAAATTGCAACATTTTATAACCCACGTAGAATTTTAATTTGAGTACTTAAATATTACATATGATTTAATAATAACTATGTTCCTTTTATTTTAAAAAGGTCATCGATAACCTTGGTCCTTTGGAACTGATTCTTAATACTCCTAGCCATCATAGAGTTCATCACGGTGAGGAAATTTGATCTTTTCTTCTTCATTTCTTAAAAAAATGGTATTATTTTGTATCATTTCATCACAATTACCCAACCTAGTCACCACATATTTTATAAATAGGCATTTGCTTCTTCTTTTGTAGCTGGACAAACCTCATCTTCAAAGCAAGGATTGGAGAAAAAAAGGAAACAAAACAACCAAAAAACCTTTATATGTCTGGCTTTTAGATTTTCCTCTTTCCTTAGATCTCCTCAGATGTAGTGGGAAAAAGAGTTAACCAGACGCTGGAGTACACACTTCATAGAATCTAGTGTTGTCAGTGAAAAGATATTTTTAGGAATATCATTGTTTCAAAAGTATAACTTCCTTTTTTTAAAAAAAAACTTAATATTTTGTCTCACAGGCAGAAACCGTTATTGTATAGACAAAAATTTTGCTGGAACTCTTATTATATGGGATAGAATTTTTGGTAAGTAAAAAGTACAAGCATTTAAAAAATTAAATTAACTCCTTAATTCACAGAAAGTCAAAGATCATATCATTATTGTTTGTCTTCCAGGGACATTTGAGGCAGAAAATGAAAAAGTTGTATATGGTCTAACACATCCCATTAATACATTTGAACCTTTCAAGGTGCAGGTAATGTTACTGATTTTATTCTTTCTGAAATGATTACATCTTCTTATAAATTTTATATTTCAAAGAAAATTTAGTTGCTTAAAGGTAAAAGTACATTACATTGACCTGAAAAAAAATTACTTAAGCTGTAGAAGAATTTGAAAATAACTCTGGCACTCCAAGACTTGAATCAAATTAGGCCAAATAAATTTGAAAACAATTCATTGCCACAATTTTTAAAGATGTCTGTTACCTAGAATTAAAAGAAATAGTTCTTTAGCACCATACCTCTCAGAATAGACCTGAAATATATTCGTGTATTCAGAAGGAGTGGTAGTAAAATGTGTAATTAAGACTGATCCCAGAGTAAGAAAAATATTTGTTTCAAGGCTACATGACTCTGGTTAGAAATTCAAGGTGAGGCCTTTGCCCTCCTCTTCTTGGACTGAGGTGTCAAGAGCTATTATGGGTGGGTTAGGTCTGCACATTACCTCACCTGCTAAGACTCTTTGCCCTGGACCAGTTTTCTGTCAGACATGTGGTATTGGTTGTTCGCTGGTCTCAATGGTTGGCACTAGAGAGATGAGGAATGTCTGTGAAGCTCTGATCCGTCAGCAGCAGACCACCGCAAACACTCCCTGGGGTCAGGACTAATAAATGAGAAAAAGATAAGAATACTTGAAAACCTGAAGAGGTCAGTCAATGACAGCTGTGTCCAGGGGACTGGATATACAGCATTTAGAAAGGGAGAAAGTGCAGGTTCATGTTGGGTCTGCTTTACAAACCTACGTCCTCCAAGTTTTTAAAGAAAGTTAAAGTAAGAAAATTGACATTTATTGGGCTTTGACTATATGCAGGGCATTACTAACAGCACAAATATTTAACCATTGTTAAAACTTACTAAGGTTTATCTTCTGTTCAGATCAGCTCAGTCGGATCAGTCAGTCAGATCAGATCAGACTCAGTTGTGTCGGACTCTTTACGACCCCATGGACTGCAGCACGCCAGGCCTCCCTGTCCATCACCAACTACCAGAGTTTACCAGACTCATGTCCATTGAGTCGGTGATGCCATCCAACCATCTCATCCTCCGCCGTCCCCTTCTCCTCCTGCCTTCAATCTTTCCCAGCATCAGGGTCTTTTCAAATGAGTCAGTTCTTCACATGAGGAGGACAAAGTCTTGGAGTTTGAGCTTCAGCATCAGTCCTTCCAATGAATATTCAGGACTGATTTCTTTTAGGATGGAATGGTTGGATCTCCTTGCAGTCCAAGGGACTCTCAAGAGTCTTCTCCAACACCACAGTTCAAAATCATCAATTCTTTAGCGCTCAGCTTTCTTTATAGTCGAACTCTCACATCCATACATGACTACTGGAAAAACCATAGCCTTGACTAGATGGATCTTTGTTTGCGCAGTGGTGTCTCTGCTTTTTAATATGCTGTGTAGGTTGGTCAGAGCCTTCCTTCCAAGGAGTAAGTGTCTTTTAATTTCATGGCTGCAATCACCATCTGCAATGATTTTGGAGCCCTCCCAAAATAAAATCTGTCATTGTTTCCATTATTTCCCATCTATTTCCCATGAAGTGATGGGACCAGATGCCATGATCTTAGTTTTCTGAATGTTGAGCTTTAAGCCAACCTTTTCACTCTCCTCTTTCACTTTCATCAAGAGGCTCTTTAGTTCTTCTTCACTTTCTGCCATAAGGCTGGTGTCATCTGCATACCTGAGGTTATTGATATTTTTCCCGGCAATCTTGATTCCAGCTTGTGCTTCATCCAGCCCAGGGTTTCTCATGATGTACTCTGCATATAAGTTAAATAAGCAGGGTGACAATATACAGCCTTGATGTACTCCTTTTCCTCTTTGGAACCAGTCTGTTGTTCCATGTCCAGTTCTAACTGTTGCTTCCTGACCTGCATACAGGTTTCTCAAGAGGTAGGCCAGGCGGTCTGGTATTCCCATCTCTTTCATATCTTCTGGTATCCCTCGTATCTTCTGTTAGCCTCAGTTTTTTTGTTGTTGTTGTTTTGTTTTGTTTTTTGGTGGATAAAACAGATTTCCAGGATTTAAATAATTCCTCCAACTGTTCACAGTTTGTCTGATTCAAACCTAAAAGTAGAGTGGGTGGGTTGAAAGCCCAGTTCCAAACTTGATCAACTCAATTTTATGGAAAAGGCTGTCATAAATTGACTTCACTTTTCAAATGAAAGGCATTTTTATGTCACCTTTCAGAAGAGAAAAGTTGATTATTTCTCTTCCTTCTTCTCAACTAATTGTATTTTTTCTGTCTCTCACTTTCTCACTCTTACATGCTACTAAGAATGTGATAGATTTTTTTTTTTTTTCAGGAAGATATTAGCAAATATTTCCAGGTAACTTTTAAGAAATATTTCTAGGTACTTTCTTTATAGAACTGAAGTCAAATTTCGAGATAATAGACTTAGAGACACTTCTTCTTTGGGTGTGGTCTTCTCTTCATAATGTAGAAATTAAAAAGGAAATACAACTTAGTCTCCGTCCTCTACGAGAGAGCCTTTCAAACCTAATGTGCATACAAATCATGGGAGGGTCTGATTAAAGGATGGGTTCAGTAGACCTGAATTCCATCCAAGACCCTGTGTTTCTAACAAGCTCCCAGGAGATGCAGACACTGCTGGTTGATGGTGATCCTTTAACTAGCAAGACTTGGGGAGTGTACACGTGGAGGAAAAGGGGCTCTTACTCGAGATACAATAAGAGGTTGAAAACTGCATGGCATGAGCTGCACAAGGAATTGGATGATTAGGTTTTGAAGACACAATATTCAGACAATCACAGGTCTTTATGAGCTGCTGCTGAATCTGTGTTCAATAATCCAGGCTTCTGCCCTCAAATAAAATTTCCTTTAGCATAATAATTGTCAGAACTGTGTCTAAGGCTTAGTCTTCTCATACTCCCTTATATTGTCAGAAATATCAAATCAGGAAATTGTAATAATTAGGTGTTCCTCAACTTACAAAATTGCGTATCTACTTTCACTTGTATTGCTCTATGTTTAGCTAATTTTCTCACCTTCCCATCAGAGGATTCAAAAGCAACTTAGAATGGCCCCTGTTAGATAGAGAGGGCTTTTTTTCCCTCCTTTATTTTTAAGTGTAGATCATTCATTTTGCTTTCCTTTGGGGTCCAGGTATTTCAGGCCATTGGCAAAGAAATAAGTGACAAAGTGCTCCTTATTTAAAAACATTACCATGTATTTCTCATGGCTTGTGTCTAGAATGATAGTAATACAATTGCAGTCAGTTTTTAAAATAGCAAAACAGGTAAGTGTATTAATGTGTGTCATGCCATTAATTTTCTGTATTATTATTATTTTATTACAAAGCCTCAACTAAATCCTGCATTGTTCCTTAATTGCTTTAGATTCCTTATTGTAATATTTCAAGTAATTTTAAAAG
Organism: Bubalus kerabau; assembly: GCF_029407905.1. NCBI lineage: Eukaryota > Metazoa > Chordata > Mammalia > Artiodactyla > Bovidae > Bubalus > Bubalus kerabau. The sequence goes on along the minus strand of NC_073631.1, from coordinate 26,650,230 downwards.
CCATTTTTATAATGTTAGCAGTTTAAATTCTGTAAGAGATCATGAAAATACACATGAGACCACAAAGTCTGATAGAACCAAAACTTCTTTCTGCATTAATTTATTACTACACGTAGAACTCATTTTTAGAGTTTATAGCTGATGCCCAATATCTAGGACTATCTTTAATTCTATAATACATTATTATAACATGTGTGGTATATATAGCTAATTATCATGAGTACTTGTCATGCATTTGCATACTTTAACTTTATACCTATCAAGTGTATTTTATTTAAAGAATGTGAATTGCTGCTATAAAGCTCAAGGTAAACTTTTGACTCAGTAAACTTTTTTCTTATTACAGAATACGAAAAATACTTACAAATCTACCCTCAGAAATGGCACTGAAATTTTTTTCTTAATGTGATATGTTCACCTATAATTCAATATAGTAAATAAAATTCTTTTAAAAATATATAGTGGATACGCATATTTATATGATTCTAGTTCAACTTTAACAACTGTTAGCAAGTCTAGAAAAGATGTCATTCGACATGGCTTGTTGAGTGCACAGACTGCTAGTTAATACCATTGGAAGTAAAGTCTCTGAACTCATTTTTGTATTCTTTGTTGATTTTCTAAACCTTTGCCATATTTTAAAATTTCAGATTTTGTGGAGTTTCAGAAATATTGATAAGAATACATTTAAGCATAAAGGTATACAGAATGCATAGAATAAATTTCAATTTATAACACAATTGCATATTAATCATCATTAGCAAATTATATATAACTATATATTAAAGAATAATTTATAAATTGCATTATACAATAAAATAAAACACATGACTTAACATATGTAACCTTTTTGTTATAGGTTTTCCTTATTTCAAATGAATTATATTTTTATTCTTCTAGTTCCATCATTTAGTTAACATATGGACTACATTCTGGGCCACTCCTGGGTTCTTCAATAAGTTTTCTGTCATATTTAAAGGACCAGGATGGAGTCCAGGTAAACCAAGACTTGGACTGATTGAAGAAATCCCAGAGGTAAATAGTGTTCATGAATTTAACGATGGCAAAGATTAATTTCCTATTGTCAGGTCTTCAGCCAGCCTGTAATTCATGCTGACTTCATGCAAATCTGAAAAAAGATGTTTCCTGAGGCAGATGCAGTCACGCAATGTGTAACTTAATGAGTGGACACCACCTAGGGGCCAATAAGAGGGGTGCCGTCTCCCAGACTGATGCTGCCTCTTCCTAGGGAGCATGGTTTGGGGCAGAGCACCAGAGACTGGTTTTCTTGGCTCAAACCCACAGCCAAGAGCCTTTGTGTACTGCAGAAACCACACAGACACTTTTGGGTCTATCACAGAACCTAGAATGTGAGAGATGGAGGGAGCCTTTTGGATGATTCTGTCCAGTCTTCATTTGTCCATGAAAAATTGAGATCTCCAGAATTGAAGGTCTAAAGCCACACCAAAATGATGCGGTTATTGGATTGGACTACAACTTTTTCATTCCATAGTGGAGTAGTAGCATTAAATGCAGAAATCCATTAAAACTAAAACATTAAGCAAAGTGGAGATGTAAAACATAGAAATCCAAATGAAAAATTTAGTTTCAATATGGAATTCCTCTGATGAAAAAGGAATTTCTTTCCATCATTTAGCATATATATTGTGATTGCTTATCAAGGTAACTGTCATTAATAGTAATAAAAAAACAATAAGCTACTCGATTTCAGAGATAATTATGAGTTAGCCAGTATTTCGAGGAAATGAAAATCATATGTTTTATTTGAATATGTTATTTTTCAAAAATCTCGATTTAAATAAAGATGTTTTCTCTTACAGTTACAAAAGCTGCTGTGTTGAAATTTCCCAGACACCTGGTTAAGTTCACAGCTAGTTACAGAACAACATTCTGAATTGATATAGGTGAAAATAGTTTGCTTATTTCAGCTCCAGAGAGTCTAGTCAGCTATGGTTCATTTATTATTTTCCTTTTTTTCAATAGATAATTCTAAGTGAATATTTTAAAGTCATATTGATGTCTAAATCTGCATTATAAGGATAGGAACATAGTGTTTCTGGGAAACTGTAGTCTGGGAAAGTTGTTTTCAATAAGACAGTGTTTCTCTTTGAAGCAAGATTATCTCCACTACTCCAAATCACCTTCCATTTTCATCTTTTGCTAAACTTCGATGTATAATCATGGACATATTTTAATATTTCATATAACATGTTCATTTTTTATGTTAATCATCAGTATCAATTCTTACATTGAACTATATAAAGCAGACAAGATTAGACTCATGTTTCTGAAATGAGACACAAGTCTCCTAATTTTTACATTTTTTCCTCTCTGAAGTAATAAACATGAGTCGTTTCAAGGGTCTGAAAAAAAAAGCAAAATCTTTCATTTCTTTTTTCATATCTCCTCTTCACTTAGTGTGAATTTCATTGAGAGAGACAATGAAGCAATATCATGGAAAAGTTTTTTTCTATCTTCCTAGGTCGAGGGGAAAGAAGTTCCTTTCTCATCATCAGCCTCTCAGCTATTGAAGATATATGTAGTGGTACAGTTTGCTCTGATGCTGGCATTTTATGAAGATACCTTTGCAGATAAAGCTGTAAGTAGTATTAATTTTAAATAGAGTGTGAAAAAATTGTCTGTCACTCTGAAAATGAAAATAAGCTCTCTTTTCTCCCTGTGCTCTATTCTTTTCTGTAGTTTTTTTTGAATTTTTGCAGTATCTCACATTTAAACAGGTAAATTAATTCATCTACAATCAATTTAATTAATTGAGCCAATTATAAGTTAATTATATCCAAAACATTTCTGTATAAAGTGTCCATCAAATAGTAAATTATTAATCTAAATGGCAAGTAGGAAATGGTTTGCCAGAAATAAATTCTTCAACAATTATAAAGAAAGTATTTCAGAAGTTAAAATTAAACGTTTTGGGGAAAGTGGACTTTACATCAATTTCAATATGCTTATCTTCAGTTAGAGAATACCCTGATAACTTGAATTTAGGGGATTTGCAATATATGATGAAGTTTATTTATTGTGTCCTTTCTAAATATTCAAAATATTCAGTTTGTCTTACTCAAGCATAAGAGCACTGGACCAGGATTTAGAATCTGGATTCTGATTCAGGCATTACCACCTGGGGAATCATTTTTTGGCCACATAAGAACACCCTCACTGCCTACATCTTGAAGAAAACAAAAATAGCGTAATGTACATAACAATGCCCTTTAAACTATAAAAAGATAAAAACAGAAGTATTTTTAAATATTTGTTTTGTATCATAGATGTATTCACAGTATGTTTTTTTAAAAAAATATTTAAAATATTTCAAAGAAGTACATAAATTATAATAAAGTAACTAGGTTGGAGACTTCCCCCATGACTCAGAGGTAAAGAATCTGCCTTTAATGCAGAAGACACAGGAGACACAGGTTCAATCCCTGGGTGGGTAAGATCCCCTGGAAGATGGCATGGCAACCCACTCCAATATTCTTGCTTGGAGAGGGCCATGGACAGAGGAGCCTGGTGGGCCACAGTCCATGGGGTCACAAAGAGTCGGATACAACTGAAGCGACTGAGCACGCACGCACAGCTAGGTTGGAAACAGGTGAAACTGAAAGTAGAATGACAGAAGAATGGAAAATCGGTGTTTTCGACTTTGTTACCAAGTAAATACACACCTCAGAAAAGAACCTCACTGAGTTAAGAATGTTGAGGACTCAGTGAGGACTCATTCATAGCTCTGTATGAATAATGGTTAGTTAGGCTCTAAAGAAAGAAGGAAAAGGGGATTTATTTTCAGCAAAGTGGGTTAAATACACAGACATCTTTTTAAGGTATATCAAACACCTAAAATTGCTGACAAAATGTAATTTTTAAGAAAACTCTTTACACTACATAGAAGAGTTAGCAAAAAGATTGAGGTACTCCTTAGAGGCTGAAAATGTTGAGAAAATGCAAATTCAGTGAGGTTCTGTTTCTGACCTGACCGCTGTCCCGGGCACTGAATAGTCACTGTTGGTCAGTTCCTTAAGGGACCCGAAACAAAGCTGAGAGTCTACATGGGTAGAAAATCAGTTATAGAATTTCAAGTAAAACAGCTGAAAGCAAAAGAAATACTCTTAGTGAAGGGATGGAGAGGACAATGAGGAAAAGAAACATAAGACAGAAACTTGCCCTTACTGGACTTGGCTTTGAGGAGGCAAAAAAAATGTCTTCCCTGTGATTGTTTAGCTACAAACCATCTCTCACTCAGATATACATTCAGGATTTACACTAATCAGTAGTTTATAAACCTAAACTGAATACATAGTTTGGTGTCAGATGAGGACTCATGTTTAAAAGATTCATGTTCAAATCATGCTTAGAGCAGTCCTCTCAAACACAAGTCTCAGCATAGTCCCCAAGTAATATCTCAATGATGATGAACATAGAGATAAAAAGCACAGAAACACACGAGGAGAAAGCCATCATGACAAAGTACTTAGCAGAAATAACAAAGGGGTTAATAGATTTTGAAAATAAAATCAATTAAAACATGAATTAAGCAAATTTAATATGTTTGAAGATGCAAAGTTGAAATTAAAAAGAAATTAGAAATTATGGAAAATCAAGATGCAATGATGAAGCACATTTAGAAATAATCAAATTAAACTTCTAGAACACAAACATACAGTGGACATGAGGAGGTCAACGACTTCACTGACGGTTTCCTGCTGCTCGTAAATTGCTTCAGTTGTGTCTGACCCTGCGACCTGTGGACAATAGCCCACCAAGGCTCCTCTGTTCATGGGATCCTCCAGGCAAGAATACTGGATTGCCATGCCCTCCTCCAGGGAATCTTCCCAACCCAGGAATCGAACCCAGGTCTCCCACACTGTAGGTGGATTTTTTTAACCTTCTGAGCCACCAGGGAAGTCCACAAATACTGAAGTGAGTAGCCTTCTCCAGGGGATCTTCCTGACCCAGGAGTCAAACCAGGGTCTCCTGCATTGCAGGTGGATTCTTTACCAGCTGAGCTACTAGGGAAACCCCACTTTACCATAACATCACCTGAAGACTACTAAAGAGAGAATTAGTGCATTAAAAGAGGAAAAAAAAAAAAAATATATATATATATATAAAATACAGTGCTAACAGACAATGATATAAAAATAACTAATAGAAATTAACTTTAGACATAAAAAACTAGTGTGAAAAAGTCTAAGAAAATGTAAAAATCAAGAAATATCAATTCAAATTTGCATATGAATACAAATGGGATTAGTGGGCAGTGAATTCAGGCAAGATAAATCACTTTTTTCAAAGATTATTGACAGATATCAGTCTATTCATGAAAGCTCCATAGTAGAAGTTGATAAATAAGATATGCAGAAAAATTAGTCTAGTATAAGGCTATGTTAAAATAACTTTAATATATAAAGGCTTCCCTGGTGGCTCAGATGGTAAAGAATCTGCCTGCAATGCAGGAGACCTGGGTTCGATCCCTGACTTGGAAAGATCCCCTGGAGGATGGTATGGAAACCCACTCTAATATTCTTGCCTGGAGAATTCTATAGACAGAGGAGTCTGGCAAGCTACAGTTCACAGGGTCACAAAGAGTCTGTTCTAAGGAACAGAATATCCAATTAAATGCAGCTTAAATAAAACTGAAAATTCAGAGTCGAGTATTTCGAGGATTGATTAGTTTAGCAGTTCAAACATGCAGAGTTTCCAAAAGGCTTCTCTACAGTTCTCTGGACTCACAATTAGAGCAGTTCTGGGCATCCTGTCCTGACAGTGACACCAAAGGCAGCAAGTAGTTTCTTAGAAATTTCTTTTAAGAAAGAGAGGAGAAAAATTCCAGAGTATTTCTCAGTAAATGTCCTTTCATGTCTCTTTGTTCAGGACGAATTCATATGCCCACACTGAAACAATATCCAACACCAGGTCATGAATTAACCATGAATATATCATATGAATAAATCATATTAAATCATATTGTAATTCAAGCCCTGGGGATAAAGGGTTCACTTTCTTACTGAGCATATCCCTGCTTTATACCTGGATAAAATCAGCATAGTATTAATACAGAAGAAATGGGGGATATTTTCTGATTGGACAAATAACTGTATGTCACAGTGTATCTTGCTAAATAAAATAGATTTACAGAAAGTTATCACAGAGACTATTGGATAACCTTGAAGAAAGCCATTTTAATTTTAAACATTATTTAAAGACTTTAATGATCCATGTATGTTTGTGTGTTTTTTGCATTTAAAATTAATAACCCGATATTCCTATACACAGTGACTCCAATTTTGGACAACAGACAAGTTCACTTGCACTCTCACTCCATGTATAACTTAAAAAAAAAAAAAAACTACAGAAAAGACTTCCCTGATTTTAGCAGAAAACAATGATTTCATTTCTAGTTTCCATTCTATTAACTTAAAAGAAGAAATAGGATACAGTGTGACCAGAAATGCTTTGGAAATACCATGATAGGAAATATACTGGTTTACTCTTTGCTACAGTAATGAAACCAGTTCCACACTGTAGCAAGTTCATTTGTCTTTAGCTTCCAAAGAAACAAAATTTGAAGCCAACAATTTCTTTCAGGAGCAAAGGTTTCTTAAAAGCAGCATGAATTAACATGACTCGGAGCAATGCGTGTGTTGATGTCAAACTACCATAATGGTTAGGCTTATTAATTGCTTCACCTATGGCCTCATAATCATGTCTTCAAGTATTAATAATTATCCCATCACTGATTACTTTGTAATTTTAACTTGTTCACCTACATTATGATTAAAATATATGTGCATTAATGGAGGTTAGATAATTGAGTAACACCAGAAAAAAAGCTGCATCATCTATATCTAAATATCTATCTAACTTTTGATATAATGATCAATACTGAGTACAGTTGGCATTATTGAATTTTTAGACTAAATATAGTCTCAAAATAAATTAACCTAATTCACAGAAATAAAAATGAAGATTTATTCATTTTGACTTTGCAAGAGAGGCCTTAATATTAAGTTCACCAAGAGAATTTGAATGTCTAGGCGTGCATGAGTGCTACTTAGGTTAAAATGTAGCCAGACAGGGTGTATATTACAATGTGTAACTCATAGCATGGTATTTGCAAGATTTTTCCGCTGTCGTAAAAAACTGTATCAGAAATTGATGTAGATATGTTGACAAATAGAAATATCAAGTGATGAAATCCTTTCAGATTGAAATTAGAGTTGGAGACAGCTTCATCCTTGACACAAATTAATTTTGAAAAGTGCATTTGCGTATTTCCCACACATGTTTTCCTTTGCTAAAAACATGCTGTGCAACGAGGGGGAAAAGTTTGCTTATTTGCAAAATTCTATAGTGCCTTTGTAGTCTCAGGGATGTTTAAAAGCATCTGAAGACGTTAAAATCCAACAGAAATATTTTTTTTCCAGATTGACTGTAGCCAATAATCACACAGAAAAAGTTGTGGCTGACTTGTAATTGCGGACCCTGCTGTAGTCTGACAGCCCTTTCTGTTTACGCATATACCAGAGTAGATAAATACTTACTTGTTTAATGTACGCAAGTTCTGCATAAATAACTCTGAGAGTCAAAAAAGCAGTTTGATGGCCGCCAGAAAGATGTAAAAAGGCACATTCCTTTCTCACTGAAATCTGCAGTGCATACATTTAAATATATATTGTTTAGTTTAGTGATATGACCCACAATCTTTCATGTTGATTTTACTTTAGTAATGCTTGGGAAATCAATTCCTAAGCTGCCAGGGTGATGTCATGAATATGGGTTTGAAATGGAAATATGGATGCACTAGCATGTTTCCAAAGTAAAACTTTAAAGGCAATGCTATCCTTTTCAAATAATAGACTCAAAACAGTTTGACTATTTAATAAGGTTTTATAACAGAATATGGGCTTCCCTGGCGGCTCAGATGGTAAAGAATCCGCCTGTAGTGCAGGAGACCCAGGTTCATCCCCTGGATTGGGAAGATCCCTTGGAGAAGGAAATGGCTACTTACTCCACTATTCTTGCCTGGAGAATCCCATGGACAGAGGAGCCTAGTGGGTGGCAGTTCATGAGTTGCAAAGAGTTGGACAGGACTGAGCAACGAACACTTTCACATAATAGAATGTATAGTAAAGTTAGTGCAGATATGTCTAACACGGATTATTTAGTGATACATTTCAAGTTAATGAGGCATTTGAGATTATTCACATAAGTTTGGAAACGGGTTTTTATAGTCTTCAATTCCCCTGAATGCTGTACTCTGTAAAGCATTATGGGCACTAAAATTTTGCAACCAGTACTTTCCTATTGACAAGTTTTAACAGATCCTTAGAAAAAAAAATCAATATATCTAGTTGTACTGTCATAACAGAGAGTGTCACTTGCTCAGATTAGATCTAATTTAGGACCTATGTGAAACCTCTCCAGTCAATATTCCACACATACTGTTTTCCTCCAGGGCAGCCTACTGGGATTTAATTTAATTTCCTAAAGTTTTTAGGTGGTAACTGAAGTAACATGAAAAAAGAAATGTGAGCTAAATTGAGTATCAATTATAACTTAAAGCCATGAAGTGAATGCAATAAATGTGTATTAGTAAAGGGAGGATATTACCAAAGCTACTTGTCCAATAAGCATAGATTTCAGGAACTTAGAAAAGTGATTCCTGTGAATGCCAATGAAAAATATAGTTTTGTCCGTTGTATTGAAATATGATAGAGTGGAAAATTGAAAGTTTAAAATGCCTTTTGCATCAAATAATGGAATATTAACTGAAATTAAATACATCTTCATACTATTAGTACTGTCTTAAACTTTGGTCAGAATCAGGCAACTCCTGTAAAAGCTTTCATATAATAAACACAACCAACCATAAACTGCTTATAATTTGAATTAGTATCTCATTTTGATTTATTAAACCTATCCAGCATTGGAAACTCAAAATCTCAGTGCACAGATTTTGAGGGTCTTAGTTAATAAAAGTCATCCTCCTGAAAAGGCGGGCTTCCCAGGTGGATCAATGGTAAAGAATTTGCCTGGGATGCAAGAGACATGGGTTGATCCCTTGGTCAGGGAAATCCCCTGGAGGATGGTATAGAAACCCACTTCAGTGTCCTTGCCTGGGAAATCCCATGGACTCTGAGGCCTGGCAGGCTACAGTCTATGGGGTTGCAAACAGTTGGACGCAACTGAGTGACTGAGCATCCTGAAAGGAAGTTTGCCTCTCTGAGACTGTCTTTTAAAGTCTTTGTTATCTTTTGTATTTTGGGGAAGAACTAAAAGGTGTATAACTGATATTTCTATTTATTTCTTAGTGAAAAAATAAAAGTATCCTATCAAGAGTATAGAAAAAGTTGGCATACTGAGTTTAGTGCAATCTTAAAACAAATACTGATAACTTAGAAAGATTCCAGTGACCCCTGGAATAGTTCTAGTGAACATCCAAAAATGATAGTGATAAAATCAATGTGAATGTCTTCCTAAGCAAATGTCACTTTCATTGCTTAGTTTGCTCACCCTTGGACTAATTGCTATTCGTTACTGAGGCAAGACCCTTCCATGTTCTCTACCCACTTCCCCGTGAATCATGAGGTGGTTCATTCTGCTGGTGGCAACCTGTACTAGAGCTGGCCCTGCTGTGAGCCCTGGGTGTTGTGGACTCTAGTTCTCTTTTAGCCTTTGATAGTCTCCTCATATATGCATGAGCTGATATACGAGACCTGATGTGCACCCTCTGCAGATGAAGAGAGTTCTGACTATGCAGCTGTCTCCTCTTTGGTCCTATCTACCAAACAGTCCCTCATGGCTCAGGCGGTAAAGAGTCTGCCTGCAGTGCAGGTGACACAGTTTCAGTAGGGATCGGGAAGATTCCCTGGGGAAGAGAATGGCTACCCATTCAAGTTCTCTTGCCTGTAAAGTCCTATAGATAGAGGAGCCTGGAGGGCTGCAGTCCATGGGGTCGCAAAGAGTCAGACACGACTGAGTGACTAACTTTTTCTTCCAAACAATAGCCTCTGTGGGCTGCTCCAAAACCCCAGCTCTCTCTCCTCAAATCAGGAAGTCTACCAGGTCCCTCTGAGTTCCCTCTGGGCTGCAGCCTAGAAGCTCTCTCAAGGTAGTAAACTGGGGCAATAGTAGAGATTCATGTCTTTTGTATCCCATTTCCCTGGAATCGCTGATCTTTGTTGCCTAATATCCAGGGTCTTGAAAATGATTGCTTTGTTGATATATTGTTTATTTTGTTTTCAAGTGGAAGGGAAAAATCCATCCTTGTTTCTCTATTTAGTTCAGCGCACATTCATTGTTTCTTAACAGAGTAGAATCATAGCTTAATATATAATTGAAAATAATTATTCAAGTTATGTAAAAGTTTTTAAATAAAATTTTTGCTTTTACTTCTTACATGTTTTTGTAGAAAGTCACTAACTCCATATAAATTAATTGCTTCTTAAGTGTGCATTTGTTATACATTTTAGGCAATATATTTTCACCTTTGATATATATTTATTTTGCTTGCTTCTAGTTTGAAATTATAGAAAATGTTCATTCTGATCTATTATCTTTATGTATACTTCAATAGTAACCAAAAGTTCTGAAAATGTAGAAGAAAACAATATGGTCAGTATTGATTTTTTATATATATATTTATTTTATTTTGTTTTTTAACTTTACAATATTGTATTGGTTTTGCCATATATCAAAATGAATCTGCCATGGGTATACACATGTATTGATTTTTTAAAAATAAAACAGGATTTTATTTTGATATAGATTATTTAGATTCATGTAGAATTACAAATTGCTTTATGGCATCACCTTGAGTTCTGCTCCTGTGTCTATGCTGTAATTCTGGGAAGCATCTTCAAGCCTTCAGGTTTCAGCTCAGGGTATTTAAAAGGATGAGGGTGAGATGGTTGAATGGCATCACCAACTCAATGGTCTGAGCAAACTACGGGAGATAGTGAAGGATGGGGAGGGAAGCCAGGCATGTTGCAGCCCATGGGGTTGCAAAGAGTCAGACATGACTTAGTGACGGAACAACAACTTCAGTCTAAAAGAAGCCATTAGAGTCATGGGGATGATGAGGTAGTGGAACAGGTATGCCTCCAACCAAATTTTCTTCCTTCACATCAGCGGTAACGGACATTTAAATATTAGGGAATTTTTTACCTTATTTTTACAGATGTTTGGGAAGATGAGCACTCTGGATCAAAATAATGATTTTAGTAGACTTTTTCAGACACCTTACAGTGAAACTCCTAAAAATATACACCGTGATATAATAAAATGAAGACATTTTCATCTCTAAATCCGTAGGATTATGGAAAATATTATCAAATTATCTTTGACAATAAACTTCTAAAAAAGAATTTATATAGAAGATTACTATTATTTGAAGATGTACTGTGTGGGTCTGATATCTCCCTTTGTGAGGTTTGTTGTGTGGGAAAATATAAAAGGTCCTTGTGTTGATCACCAGAATTTTTACGTGAATGAGTAAGACAGTGATATCTCCATTCAAGAAGAAAACGTCTTTCTTCCTTATATCCCTATGGGCGAGGAAGGACTCTCACACTTTCATTAATTGTTAAAGCAACAAGCATGTAATTTTTGCATTCCTATGTAGTTAATGTTGCCTTATGAGTATTTTTTTTCTCATCTACTTAAAGTAGAAGGGAAGTAAAGTTCTTCAGGCACAAATGCATGGATGGTGATTCCTATACCAGGAAACCTAAGGAAATAAGAGCTACCAAACTGCTTGGGATTTGAAAGATAATTTTAAAGGAGAAAAATTAATTCCTTGCTTCATAAGCTTTTTATAGTTATGGACTTCCTCATTTTTGTGATAAAGACTTATATTCAATGCTTAATTTTAATTCCATTTTAGCACTCGATGAGAGTGATATTCTACATGAAAGATATACTAGCAGTAAATGGTGTGAGATGGTGGTAAGCCCAATGAAAAATGAAATTGTACTGTTCTAAAAAAATTAACAAGCTTCATGTCGTTTCACCTCTTGTTTAAAACACAGGAGGCTAAGTATTTACAGTGATCAAAGTCTATAAAGTCTATTCTGTTTTTTTTTGCTTTAGTGTAGCTGGACTGTTGTCCAACCAGCAGGCATTAAAGCACTAAGGTTTCTGGGGCTGGGATTCTGACTTTCCTGCTCACTCTCGTAAACGCCCGTTTACCACAGTGTCTAGCAAGGGCTCAATACATATTCATACAATGAATCTGTAGAAATCAGAGAATGTCTCCTGCATTGGCAGGTGGGTTCTCTCCACTAGTGCTACCTGGGAAGCCCCAACAAAGGATATTATATGGAAAAATGTAAAAGTTCCATAGAAAAATGGACTCTTTAAGGAAACATATGCTCTATATTGAATTCCTTTTTTGAGTAATCTGTTTCCTTTAAATTTAGATTCAGGATGGTTTTTTTCCTTATGAAATTAAATATATAAATATTAAAGCAGTCAGTGTTTTAAATTAATATTGTTCATCAAAAAACTGAATTTTTTAATTTTAAGGAACTAATATATTTATATTAAGTTAAATATTTAATGTTTTAATAATAAAGTACTTATTAGGGCAGTTAGAATTATATTAAAGTTATGAATAATAAACACATATGTAAAATATTCAATCATTTGGTCAGTCACTCAACAAACATATTATTGATGTTATATGGAAAATACAACAGAATAAAGTTATAGATCAATATGGAGAATTACTATTTTACATAGGGTGAACAAGGATATGTGATAGTTACCTGAATGAAATAAAGGAATAAACCTTAAGGATCACTGGAGGAAGTCATTTTAAGCCTAAGAAACTGTAGAGGAAATAGATTTGAGTGGGAAGTCTATCATATTCAAGGAAGAGCAGAATTTCTGATATAGCTTAAGAGTGAAAGACAGAATTATTCAGGGGTGATATGATAATAGTGGGTATGTTGTATAGACGCGAGAGTAAAGACTGAGCTTTATTCAGAGTGAGATTTGAAGCTCGTGGGGGATTTAGAATATAAGAATGATATAACATGACTTACATATTTGAAGAGATAACTCTGGCTACATACTCAGAGTGGGAAGCCGGGATAGGTGGACACACACTTAGAATTAGAGAGGCCAGTCAGGAGGGTGTTTTAATTGTGTGTATGAGCGAATGAAAAACTGGAGATGCCACCCTCAAACGAAGAGAAGCAGGGAGAGTGTGGAATGGAAGAGGAACTCAAATACAGGGTTGTAATCAGGCTAAATTTCAGGTACTTAGAAGCCAGTAGAGGCTTGACAAGGCAGGCAGATAGTCATATTACGTTGGGTTTCACACCAACACCATTAGCCAGGATGCAATTTACAAAAAGAGGAGTTCTTTATCATTTTTTGGCTCAGGGATCATAAATTCCCTTAACAAAACAAAAAATATATTTTGTTCTGTCTCTTAATTTCCTGTGATATTTGGAAGAGCTGATTAACCTTTTATTTGTGCTTCCTTATCATACTGTAATTAATTAAGATTAGCTTGAGTGCTATTTGGAAAATTAGTAAAGCTTAAGTATAATAGCATTGATACTTATCATGACCATTAGTTGACTTCTTACTTTATGCCAAGCACTCGTCCAAACTCATATTTTGTTTGAAATGTACTGATCACTTAACACAGGTTAGAAATGCTGAAAAATCTGACCATGTTTACATGGCTAATAGGTTCAAATGATTTCAAACCCTGCGTTCTTTTAGAGCATTTAAAATCATGCTACAGGTGTGAGGCACAAATCATTTCTCCCTTCCATATGAATTTTAAGTGTCTTTTAATTTCATGGCTGCAATCATTAGAATTGTCTAATTCATTCTCCAAGTGCCCAACAAGATAACTAAATGATATTAGGAAAACCAAAATATTCCTTGTATATTCATATACAATGTATATAATATACAAAATATTCCTTGTATATTCAACCTTCTTGAAAAATGTCAGTAACAAATGTTGCAACATAAAATAAAATGGGGGCTGTTATTCCTGTCAGCTTTAAATTCTAATGCTCACTTGGCTGACCCACCTAAAGAATCCATTGGTCTCTGTGTTTGTTTGACAGGTACTAGCTCAGGTCACTGTCCTTCTGAGGGTTTGCTTCATTATCCTGACCTTGACCTCCATTGGATTTCTTTTGGATCAAAGGTAAAAAGTGAAATTCTTTCATCTTATGTGACTTTGTAATGTGATTTTTAAAATATTTGTGAAATTTTGAAATTCAGCAAACATTTGTTATCAAAAGAGTATAGCTGAAACTGCAAATTCACACTTTCATTTTAAATGCAACAGACTAGTGGTTTGTCTGATTTTATATCAAGGGTTAATTATAAATCTAAGCCTTTTAGATGAAATTTAGGTTTTTCAAATATATTAAGAAAGCCCATAAAATAAAATGATTAATTTGGCAAAGCATAGAGTATAACTCTGAGTACTTAATAAAATATAAAAAAGATTTGATTATTTTCCTTTGCTGTTGAATAGTTCACAATATATGCCTAAATGTATGTATAGTTGTTTCTCGGTATCCATTAGAGATTGGTTCCAGAACCTAGCCCCTCATACCAAAATTTGCAGATGTTCAAGTCCCTCATATAAAATGATGTATTTATGCACAGAACCTATGCACAGGCTGCCATAAATTTAAATCATTTCTACTGCTACTGCTAAGTCACTTCAGTCGTGTCTGACTCTGTGCGACCCCATAGACGGCAGCCCACCAGGCTCCCCATCCCTGGGATTCTCCAGGCAAGAACACTGGAGTGAGTTGCCATTTCCTTCTCCAATGCATGAAAGTGAAAAGTGAAAGTCAAGTCGCTCAGTCGTGTCCGACTCTCAGCGACCCTATGGACTGCAGCCTTCCAGGCTCCTCCATCCATGGGATTTTCCAGGCAAAAGTACTGGAGTGGGGTGCCATTGCCTTCTCCAAAATCATCTCTAGATCACTTATAATAGCATTTATACTGCATTTATAATACAGTATACATTGTATTAGGTATTATAAGTGAAATCATCTCTAGATCACTTATAATACCTAATACAATGTATACTGTATTATAAATGCAGTATAAATGCTATGTAAATAGTTGCTGGCAGTGGCAAATCCAAGTTTTGTGTTTTGAAACTTTCTGAAATTTTTAAAAAATATTTTTTCATCTTAGATTGGTTGAATCTGAGATCCAAAACCCATGATTATGGAGGGCCACCAGTGTATTTAAAGTTGATGTTCTTACCCTCATACAGTACAGTATGAAATATGTATTTATTTTTATCATTTATTTTATTTGACTTTTCATCCCTACTTTGTTATACTAGAAATAAAATACATACTGAGCCACAGAAAAGAAAAATAGAAAAACTGAGTCAGAAGACAATCTGAAATAATAACCAGATCCAAAGCATCAGGATCACATTTTAAGGATCACAATTCTATTGTTTGCATATACTTACTAAAATGATCAATCAGCAATATCAACAGAATACTGCTTTTTAATATAGACTTTTTTATTTCCATGGATACAAATAAATAAGCTGAATAGCAGGCTATAGATTTTATTGCAATGTATCCTAGGGTATAGTAAGTTATGGTATATGTTTATATAAATGTCTCCACTGCCTTTGGCCTTATTTAGGAACTTATACTGGATATAGGTATGTCATAGTGGAAAGGAAGTGAAATGTTGAAAATTTTCCTTTGAAACGAAGAACCAGTTAGATATGTCTGTTATTTAATGCTGGGCTGGAAACTGTCAGTGGAGAAATGAAAGAGAAAGAAAGAAAAGGCATAGAGATTTGAAAGGAATTAATAAACTAATTGGAAAATTAATTTATATTAATTAATCTAGAAATCTGAATAGTGAATTAATTAGAAAATCGAAGGAATCTATCAGGAATGTATTCAAATTAATGGATGAATTTAGGGAAAGTTTTAAATAAATTATCAACTATATTTTTACATACTAGAAAATATAAAAAGTTTATGCAAAAGATCAAATATATCATATACAAGAAAAAAACAGTCCTAAAAAATGAGTAGTATATCTCTAAACCATACTATAAAACTACTGAATATTATGAAAAATAATTAAAAAATGGAGAGATACTATATTCATAGATTGGAGTACTCAATTTTATGAAGATTACATTCATAGCAGTTGGTTTACATACTCAGTGCAATTTGAATTAAAATTATAAAAGGTTTCTTTCCTATAGAATTTGACAGACTCTTTCTAAAATATATGTATATGGAAATGCAAAGGCCTAATAATAGCCAACACAGTCTTGAGATTTTTTTTTAGTGGCAGGAGCTGAGCTACTGGCTATCAAGATATATTATAAATCTATAGTAATTAAACATGTTTTATTGGCATAAAGGTTAGAACAGAGAATCTAGAAACAGATCTATGCATATATAAAGACTTGATTTCTGACAAAGTCATCCCTGAAGAGCTATGGGAAAAGGAAAATGCTGTCTTTTCAGCACATGGTCTTAGAAAAATTGGATTTCCACATAGGAATAAGAAAAATAAACTTAACAAATAATTCACTCCATAAAAATTAATTCTGGTTTCAGGGGATTGTAGACTTTAAAGTGAGGAAAGTCAGTACATATTCCAGCAGATAGCATAGTAGGTATATGTCTATTACCTTGGAGTAGGTAAAAATATTGAATGGTCCACAACAATCCATAATATAGATAAAATTGGTGAATTAGGTTATAATAATATTATGAATGTCAGTTCTTCAAAAATTAACCCTTAATAAGGCAGTAAAATGGAGAAGGAAATGGCAACCCACTCCAGTGTTCTTGCCTGGAGAATCCCAGGGGCCGGGGAGCCTGGTGGGCCGCTGTCTATGGGGTCGCACAGAGTCAGACACGACTGAAGCAACTTAGCAGCAGCAGCAGCAAGGCATTAAAAAAAATAAATTTTTGAGGTAGGAAAAGCTGTTTGCAATTTTTTATAAACTTCAAAGATCTTACGTCAAAAATGTCTAAAATTAAAAGTATTGACAATACAAGCTGTGAAATGCTTATACTCTGCAGAAGGTGGTTTATATTGGGATACTTAACTTGAAGAATGTTTGAGTATTTCATTAAATTTGGCTGTTCAATCCCAGGCGTATACTAACCAATACACCCAAAGGCATATAAAAGAATGTTCAGAAAGCATTGTTCTTAATAAAAAATGTGGCCAACAATCTAAATGTCCTTCCCGAGGTGAATGGATGTGTGAATATTGGTCTGTTCACACAACAGAATACTATGCACAAGTGAAGAATGAGCTGCTGCTATATGCAGAAATGTAGATGTGTCTCACTAACAATACTGATTAAAAGATACTAATACAAAAAAAGTGCACATGATTCTATTTACAAAAAATAGAAAAAAAGATAAAAGTAAAAAAAAGTTTTTAGGAATTTATGCTAAATCAATAAAAATGTAAATAAAAAGGTAGGAGATGGTATGAGTACCATAAACGGTAAACAACAGCTAGTGATTCTTTCTGCAACAGAGGGAGGGTGGAACACTGAGGGGGTGAGATGTGCCTAGGGTGCTGATACTGAGTGGTGTTTATATGGTTGTTTATTTGTTGAGAGTCATTGAGCTGTATATTTCTGTTTTGTGTGCTTCTTCCTATGTATGTTTTAATTCACAATATCACCAGTCCAGGTTCGATGCAGGATACAGGATGCTTGGGGCTGGTGCACTGGGATGACCCAGAGGGATGGTACGGGGAGGGAGGTGGGAGGGGGGTTCAGGGTGGGGAACACATGTACACCCGTGGCGGATTCATGTTGATGTATGGCAAAACGAATACAATATTATAAAGTAATTAGCCTCCAATTAAAATAAATAAATTTAAATTTTTAAAAAAGACCATTAGTTCAGTTCAGTTCAGTCGCTCAGTCGTGTCCGATTCTTTGTGACCCCATGAATCGCAGCACACCAGGCCTCCCTGTCCATCACCAACTCCCGGAGTTCACGCAGACTCATGTCCATCGAATCAGTGATGCCATCCAGCCATCTCATCCTCTGTCGTCCCCTTCTCCTCCTGCCCCAAATCCCTCCCAGCATCAGAGTCTTTTCCAATGACTCAACTCTTCGCATGAGGTGGCCAAAGTACTGGAGTTTCAGCTTCAGCATCATTCCCTCCAAAGAAATCCCAGGGCTGATCTCCTTCAAAATGGACTGGTTGGATCTCCTTGCAGTCCAAGGGACTCTCAAGAGTCTTCTCCAACACCACAGTTCAAAAAAGGCCATAGAACACAATTAATAAAAAATAAATTGTTTTAAAATAGAAATTTTATTTTCTGTTTTATCATTGAAAATTACCCAAATACCAATTAGAAAATAGTTTACAGTGATAATACAAAATTGTTTTACAAAGGGAAAAATTTCTTGACTTTTTGCACATACACAAAATCATGCTGCTGCTAAATCGCTTCAGTCGTGTCTGACTCTGTGCGACCCCATAGACGGCAGCCTCAGGCTCCCCCATCCCTGGGATTCTCCAGGCAAGAACACTGGAGTGGGTTGCCATTTCCTTCTCCAATGCATGAAAGGGAAAAGTGAAAGTGAAATTGTTCAGTCGTGTCCAACTCTTAGCGACCCCATGGACTGCAGCCTACCAGGCTCCTCTGTCCATGGGATTCTCCAGGCGAGAGTACTTAGTGGGTTGCCAGTGCCTTCTCTGAAAAATCATACTACTGTATTCTAAATTACTAAATAAAATATTGCTATATTATAATTATATTAGTTCAATAATATTTTATTAGAAAATGTACCTGTCATAAAAATACCATTTGCCTTTTATGAAAATATTTAATTATACAATAAAAGTTGGTTGAATTCATTGTGAAGCTTATTTGAATCTGATAAAGCAGCTGTTCACTACTGCTATTATATTTTTAAATGCCTGTATATGACCCTCAACTTTGTTTTAAATACACATACCTATTTTATGTATGTCAGAGTTTGAGTTTCAAGAATTCTGTATTATAAAGAAAACATTCATCACAAAATTATTGACAAAGATCTATATTCATGCTACCTATAATATCAGAATTAACAACATATTATCATGTTCCCGATATTTCACTATTCAAGCATTCATTGTTTTAGAGTAGTTAACTATATCAGCCCTCCTAAGAAGTCATTTATTAAATGAATGAAGTATTAAGATATTGGGTGAGTGAGGGGAGTCTAGTCTCTAAACCCTAGAAATTTAGTTGTCTAATATTTTATTTATTAGTTGAAAATGTTTCACCCCAATTCATCAGTGCTCAAACTAAGTAATACATTGATCAATAATAGATTTTCTTTAAAAAGATGCATGTTCTATCTTAGTTTAATGCCTGTTTACAAACAGCTTCAGAGGTACATACTACTCAAATATATTAAAATACTAGGTAAAACAAGTTATAATTATTAAAATAATCAGTGAATTATTAACAATTTATAATTATTAAAATAAATATATTAATAAACCAATACATTTTATTATATAACAGGAAAATAAAGAACATTCAAAGGTAATGCATGTAAATGACATTTTATTTCAGACCTAAGGCAGCTGTTCTGGAAACTTTCCGTTGCTTGGTGTTCCTAATGCTGCGTAGATCAGGTCATCTGAAGCCTTGCCTCTCTTCTTCGTCATTTGTTTTTGAGGTAAGATGTTTGCTTTAGATAGCTGTGGCAGGATTAAAAATTGGTTGCATATTTCACTCATCCATTCAACAATGTTGTTGTCTGTTTATTCTGTGACTGTTACATGTGGGAGATTTTTATCCATTCACTTACAGTACTTACTTGTTGTGTTCCTCAAGCTATTTAATATTGTTGAGTCTCAGTTTTTTTGTTCTCTAAATTTGGATTGATATCATTAACCTTCATAAAGCGGTTGGACAAATTGCGTCACATGATGTTTATAAAGAAATTAGGCCATATAGTTTTTTCTCAACAAGTAGTAAAAGTGATTTTTACAAAAAAGTTCTTGGCAGAGACTGTGCCATTTGAGACTTTTCTTTTTTAGGCTCTTAAGTGAAAATTGTGATTAAGATATTTTGTCCAAAAAAAAAGAGAGACATTTTGTCAAGTACCTGCAGAATAAAAATTCCTTAGAAATAATATCATTAATGTCATTGAGATCTTTCTACAACTGAAAATATGTTTAATTTGACCTTGTGTTTTTAGGAATAAAACTTGTCTTCTAAGAACTACATAGAAACTTTGAATCCATATTTATGACTTCAGATCTTAGGTGTCTGTTTAAAATGTTACTTTTATCACTAATGCTTTAATGGACAAGGTTTTAGTCTTTTAAATTTAAGGTTATATCATTTAACTTTGGTGCTAAGAAACCTGCCAACATCCCTGGAATGTGTGTTGTGTAACCTTATTTAAGCATGAAACATAAATGCAAACATTTTCTCCAATGTTCATGGAAAAATTGAAGTAGACAATTTCATAACTGAGTAACAGTTATAAGTTTGGACCACCTGTTTGGAAGAGAATTCAGTGATATGTGTCAAATTGCAAATACTCTTACCCTTTGATCCAACACTTCACTCCTAGGAATTTATGCTACACAAATGATATACGTGTGTGAATTAATGTATATGGAATATTAGTCATTTGTAATGGAATGCTGAAAACAGTCATTACCAATCATTAATGTCCTATTAAGCCATTAATAGGAAACTGCTTAAAAATTATGGTTAACGTAATGAAGAATATGCATTTAGCAGTGGAAACAGGGAAGTCTTTAATACCAGTATGGAGCATTTATTAAAAATACATATATATTTGAGCTTGCTCCATCATATGTATGGCCTTCCATACTGGCTCAGCAGTAAAGTATCTGTCTGCAATGCAAGAGATTCAGGTTTGATCCCTGAGTCAGGAAGATCCCATAGAGAAGAAGATGGCAACCCACTCCAGGATTCTTGCCTGGGAAATCCCATGGACAGAGGAGCCTGGAGGGCTACAGTCCATGGGATCGCAGAGTCAGACATGACTTAGCGACTAAACAACAATAACAACAGGTGTGTGTGTGTGTGTGTGTAAATATATATATATATATATATAAAATGGAGAGAGAGAAAAGAGAGAGAATAAAACAGGATACAGGAGAGTCTGTGAAGTATGTGAAGCGTTCTGCCATACAAAGTGCATTGTATAAAAATGAGGAAGGGGAGTAATATGCATATAAATATTTTTATGTTTGCAAATATTTCCAGAAATATAGTCAAGATTCTAATAAATGGTTGCCTGTGGGAAAGTGAACTGTGTGGCTTGAAGAAAGTACTAGAGGAAAGATTATTCATTAAGTTAATATTTTTGGTACCTTAAACTTTCTGAACCATGTAAATATATTTCTATTTCTAAAAGTATCTGAATTAAAAATGATGAAGCATTAAATCTTAGAATCGGTATATTAGATATCATCTAATCTATATATTTAAATAGGTGTTAAATAAAATTTATACATCTACATATATTTTGTTTCTTGAGGTTACAACCCAAAATTGAAATGAAAAAGCATAAACTGTACATGTTTAATGAAGTTTAGAAATATAAATGCCAAAAAACCTTAAAATCTAAAATCATAGCATTTTCACATCCTGTAGAAGGGAAGATATTCTAATTGTAGGGATGAAGCAGAGTAATTCCACTTAATAAACCTACTCTTGGGTATATTGTGATAGTTTATCTTAAATGCTCCAAAAGAATGAGAGAATGTAGGTTCATAAGTCATCCATGTTGTAAATGTGAAAATATATGATTACAAAAACACTGGGGTTTTTGATGGTGGGATGGTGAAAGATCCAACTTTTGACTGGGATGAAATCTAGGGTTGAAATGCTATCTCTTCACTTAAGTTAGTCAGTAGGTGAAAGTGAATGTTAAGACTTGAGCCACGTTGTCTAAATTTGATTCCTGGCTCAGGAACTTACTGGCTGTGTGTGTCCCTGCACAGTTACTTGATCACTTAAAGATTCTTAGCCTTAACTTCCTCATCTGTAAAGGGAGAAACTAATAATGTCTATCAAATAGGGTTTTGAGAATTAATGTGACAATCTATGTAAGAAATTTAGTACAGTGCTTAACACATAGTACGTTTGCTTAATAAACGTTCAGCTCAGTTCAGTTCAGTCACTCAGTTGTGTCTGACTCTTTGTGATGCCATGGACTGCAGCACACCAGGCCTCCTTGTCCATCACCAACTCCTGGAGTTTACTCAAATTTATGTCCATCGTGTCGGTGATGCCACCCAACCATCTCATCCTCGGTCATCCCCTTCTCCTCCTGCCCTCAATCTTTCGCAGTATCAGGGTCTTTTCCAGTAAGCCAATTTTTCACATCAGGTGGCCAAAGTACTGGAGTTTTAGCTTCAGCATCAGTCCTTCCAGTGAATATTCAGGACTGATTTTGTTTAGGATGGACTGGTTGGATCTCCTTGAAGTCCAAGGGACTCTCAAGAGTCTTCACCAACTCCAGAGTTCAAAAGCATCAGTTCTTCAGCACTCAGCTTTCTTTATAGTCCAACTCTCACATGCATACATGACTACTGGAAAAACTGTAGCTTTGAGTAGATGGACCTTTGCTGGCAAAGTAATGTCTCTGCTTTTTAACATGCTAATGTTAGGCGCTATTATTATTATTTTATATGAACCTAAGGATCCCTTGAAATAATTCTTTTGTTTGTCACAAGATCCAAAATCAAGTTTGGGAACAACTGACATGGGGTTTGGAAGAAGCAACAATGTTGACCATAAAATTATGGTTATGAGTTCTTAGCTTGATACTCACTTTGTTGGACATTGGATTTTGTGCCTCAGATTGTTTACCTGTAAGATAGTTTTAATGAGAACTAATGTGCATGGAACTTGTACTATGTTCTAAACGGCATATTTGCATTATTCCATTTAGTCCTCATATCAAACTCTTGATGTGGTAACTATTATTTATTTTTATAATATAAATTTATAATTTTTATAATATAATTTTATAATTTTTATAATGGCAAATGGAGTAACAGGTTGAATTCACATAGGTAGTATGCAAAGAAGTCAGGATACAACGCAGGCAGTCTGACACCACAGCTCTTAACCACTGAGCAATGCTTTCTTCTGTGTATGGACAGCAGTACTCAGCTACCTGAAGGGGTTTAGATGAAATTTCAGATGCAAGGTAGCAACAGAACCTTGAAAAATGTGGAGAGCTAAAAGGTCTTATTGATTTAACTGCAAAGTGTTTTGAAAAGACTCATAATGTGAAAAAGTTGCCCCTGAATTATTTTTGGTTTATGATTCAAGGAAGGGAGAACCATGGCAAAATATTTCTAGAAAGGCACACACCTGGCCACTTCTTCAAGAGCCGGTATTGCCTGCGATTTGGCACTAAAACATGTCCTTAAAGTGGTGTAATAATGATATCTACACCATGTGGCTCAGCGGAAAAATTGAATGACACAGAGAACATAGGAAGCACTTGATACATTTTAGTTATCATTATTCATATTGCTATTATTGTTATAAAAAGTATTTGCACTACTGGTATCATCATTAAAATATATATTTAACCACTGAATTTCCAAGATTAAACCTGAATAAGTCTTCTGTGACTAGAGGTCAATAACTAGATGGTAAAGACTAGACAAGTATTTTGTTATCAACATTTTGTACCTGGGGATCTGTTTTAAATTTCAAAAAATTAGAAACAGTTAGCAATTCTTATTTCTTAACTGTGAATTTGAAATTTGTGTTTTCCTCACACTTTTATATCTTAGAAATTTATGTACATCTTTGCAATTTATCAGAGTTTTACTAAACCAGTTCTTTGCACCCACAAACTGTACAAAAACCTAATGCATGGCTTCAGTGACTCCATTCAGTATAAATTAAGAATGAGTGACAGGAGTGATTATCCTACAAGGACACAGTGTTCTCATCAATTTTCCTTGAATCTATCACTAGAATAACTGACATTGAAGTAATTAATCCTCTCTTTCTTTTATAAATCAGTATTGTATATGTTGGCAACATCAGCTAGTAGCTCTATGACTTCTATATTTATCTCAACGACTGGTGGCAGGTTGTTATATTGCTTTATTATGTAAGCCAAATTTCGTAGGTGTGCATAACAACAGTTCTATACTGAACAGGCATACTGCTGGTCACACTTAGAGCTAAAAACTCATGTACACAAGCATGCACAGACTGGAGAATTGGCCTTAAATTATTTTTCACTTGGATTGTAAAAGAGCTCTTAGGTAATTACAAGTCAGAAATACAAAGGAAATTTTGAATCTGATCCTATGACTTCCTCTGGAAGTTTTTGTCCTCTTTAGCTTGGATCCACAGAACATTAAGTAAGGGTGTGGTTCTCTTGGTATTTATAAATAAAATTTACTGCTATACCAGTACACAGTTGTCTGTCTAGTTTGTGCAATGATGAGTCCGTGCCCTTGTACATTTCTCTTTGGATAGATCAATCAGTATCTTGACTGACTCACATAATTTTTTCTTCAAAACTTGCTGTTTTATGGATACAAAATTTGACACAAAAGCAATCCCTTCATTCTTTTGTTCCTTCATTTCTCACTCACATAAACACACACATTTTTCTTTTCTGTTGACTCAGGTATAATTTGTTCTAAAATCACCTGTGGATTTGTGATAAATTTTATCAGTAGGCTTAAAGGTGTCTAACCTTGTAGACACATAAACAGAAGGTAGCAAAGTGAAAGATGAGTAGATATTTTGATAAGTATATAGGTATATAAGATAATGAGAAATACTTGTTTGCATATATTTTGTTTCATGTAACTTTTTATTTAATGAAGGAGATAGTTGAGAATACTGGAGGGAAAAAAAAAAAACAACAACATTGAAGTCACACAACTCTAAGTAAGTGTCATCTCCAGCTCTGCCAATTGGTTTTATGACCTTTAGTGATTATCTAAAATAACCACATCTTAGTTCCCTCCATGAAAAAGGAGGATAAAAAACATATTAAAGTTGATTTTTATATTCAAAGGAGTAAGAAGATAGTCTGTAAAACCTACCATAATATCTGGCATGTAAGTAATAATTGTATCAACTTATCTATATCATATACACATACAAACTACATACTACTACTAAGTCACTTCAGTTGTGTCCGACTCTGTGCAACCCCATAGACAGCAGCCCACCAGGCTACCCCGTCCCTGGGATTCTCCAGGAAATAACAGTGGACTGGGTTGCCATTTCCTTCTCCAATGCATGAAAGTGAAAAGTGAAAATGAAGTCACTCAGTTGTGTCCAACCCTCAGCGACCCCATTGACTGCAGCCTTCCAGGCTCCTCCATCCATGGGATTTTCCAGGCAAGAGTACTGGAGTTGGGTGCCATTGCCTTCTGAATACAAACTATATACATACATTTAAAATAATATTTTGAACAGCGGAGCAGAAAAAGAAATAAAAGGAATCCAAATTGGAAAAGAAGAAGTAAAACTCTCACTGTTTGCAGATGACATGATCCTCTACATAGAAAACCCTAAAGACTCCACTAGTAAATTACTAGAGCTAATCAATGAATATAGTAAAGTTGCAGGATATAAAATCAACACAAAGAAATCCCTTGCATTCCTATATACTAATAATGAGAAAATAGAAAGAGAAATTAAGCAAACAGTTCCATTCACCATTGCAATGAAAAGAACAAGATACTTAGGAATATATCTACCTAAAGAAACTAAAGACCTATATATAGAAAATTATAAAACACTGGTGAAAGAAATCAAAGAGGACACTAATAGATGGAGAAATACACCATGTTTATGGATTGGAAGAATCAATATAGTGAAAATGAGTATACTACCCAAAGCAATCTATAGATTCAATGCTATCCCTATCAAGCTACCAATGGTATTTTTCACAGAGCTAGAACAAATAATTTCACAATTTGTATGGAAATACAAAAACCCTCGAATAGCCAAAGCAATCTTGAGAAAGAAGAATGGAACTGGAGGAATCAACCTGCCTGACTTCAGGCTATACTACAAAGCCACAGTAATCAAGACTGTATGGTACTGGCACAAAGACAGAAATATAGATCAATGGAACAAAATAGAAAGCCCAGAGATAAATCCACACACCTATGGACACCTTATCTTTGACAAAGGAGGCAAGAATATACAATGGAGAAAAGACAATCTGTTTAACAAGTGGTGCTGGGAAAACTGGTCAACCAATTGTAAAACAATGAAACTAGAACACTTTCTAACACCATACACAAAAATAAACTCAAAATGGATTAAAGATCTAAATGTAAGACCAGAAACTATAAAACTCCTAGAGGAAAACATAGGCAAAACACTCTCCAACATACATCACAGCAGGATCCTCTATGACCCACCTCCCAGAATACTGGAAATAAAAGCAAAAATAAACAAATGGGACCTAATTAAAATGAAAAGCTTCTGCACAACAAAGGAAACTCTAAGCAAGGTGAAAAGACAGCCTTCAGAATGGGACAAAATAATAGCAAATGAAGCAACTGACAAACAACTAATCTCAAAAATATACAAGCAACTCCTGCAGCTCAATTCCAGAAAAATAAACGACCCAATCAAAAAATGGGCCAAAGAACTAAATAGACATTTCTCCAAAGAAGACATACAGATGGCTAACAAACACATGAAAAGATGCTCAACATCACTCATTATCAGAGAAATGCAAATCAAACCCACAATGAGGTACCATTTCACGCCAGTCAGAATGGCTGCCATCCAAAAGTCTACAAGCAATAAATGCTGGAGAGGGTGTGGAGAAAAGGGAACCCTCTTACACTGTTGGTGGGAATGCAAACTAGTACAGCCACTATGGAGAACAGTGTGGAGATTCCTTAAAAAACTGGAAATAGAACTGCGTTATGACCCAGCAATCCCACAGCTGAGCATACACACTGAGGAAACCAGAATTGAAAGAGACACGTGTACCCCAATGTTCATCGCAGCACTATTGATAATAGCCAGGACATGGAAGCAACCTAGGTATCCATCAGCAGATGAATGGATAAGAAAGCGGTGGTACATATACACAATGGAGTATTACTCAGCCATTAAAAAGAATACATTTGAATCAGTTCTAATGAGGTGGATGAAACTGGAGCCTATTATACAGAGTGAAGTAAGCCAGAAAGGAAAACACCAGTACAGTATACTAACGCATATATATGAAATTTAGAAAGAACGGTAATGATAACCCTGTATGCGAGTGAACAATTGAGACACAGATGTATAGAACAGTCTTTTGGACTCTGTGGGAGATGGGGTGGGGGATGATTTGGGAGCATGGCATTGAAACATGTATAATATCAAATAAGAAACGAATTGCCAGTCCAGTTTTGATACAGGATACGGGATGCTTGGGGCTGGTGCACTGGGATAAACCAGAGGGATGGTATGGGGAGGGAGGTGGGAGGGGGGTTCAGGATGGGGAACATGTGTACACCCGTGGCGGATTCATGTTGATGTATGGCAAAACCAATACAATATTGTAAAGTAATTAGCCTCCAATTAAAATAAATCAATTTAAATTAAAAAAATAAACTAAAGGATCCTAATCTAGAAAAAGGCATCAAACAGAAAATGAAAAATATACCTAGCTGTCAAAAAATTATTATTCTGAGACAATTTTTGTTTTACAAAGACCTTTGTTTATCTATAGTAAAGTGCAATGAAGCATATACACATATATATTTGTAGATTTTAAATGATGTTCAATGTTTTAGGCTTTCAAATACACCTTATTTTGAAAGATAGAAAACCAATTGATTGACATAATGAAGTTTTAACATTAAGAAGGTAAAATATGAAAAATTACAAATTTTGATTAAAAAGTTAAAGCTTTTATTGGTAATAAGGTAACGGACAGTTGTTTTACTCTTCGTCAAAGTGCTTTTGCACTTTGTTAAAAAGCAGTTGGGCATATTAGTGTGGATCTATTTCCAAGTTATCTATTCTGCTCCATTATCTGTCTTCTGGAATACTGGAATCTCTTTTAAGATTTTATTTTGTTCTTTACATAGTGTTTCCTAGTAGCTTTTTACATATGTGCTATAGTTTTTATTTCACATGTACATAACTTTTCACAATCTGTGTCATCATTTTAACTAGCTAAAATACAATGTAGACATCTTATTACCATTTATGTCACTTTATCCTCCCATATTTGTAACATAATTGTTAAAATATTTTCTCCACGTACATTTAGAATCACATTTAGTAGGTTATAATTTTAGTTTCAATCATTAAGCATAATTTAGCCATCTCAAAAGCAATCACTCTTATTTATGTATTATTTTTATTTAGCATGTTTAAAAAAATAATGTAATAAAATAATACTTGGAGGACCAGGTCATTTAAAGCAATGAAAACATGAACCTGAGAATATCTGCTTATTAGTTGATTCCAAAAGAACATGCCATGTCTATAAATTTAGATGGCAAAAATTTTTTTAATCTGATTTACACTTTTTGTTGAAATCATTCAGATGGAAGCATATCACTGTAAAAAGTGTTACTGGCTCAGTCATGTCCGATTCTTTGCAACCCCATGGACTGTAGCCTTGTTCATGCCATTCTCCAGGCAAGAATATTGGACTGGGTAGCCATTCTCTTCTCCAGAGGATTTTTATGACACAGGGACAGAACCTGGAGCAGATCCTTTACCATCTGAGCCACGAGGGAAGCCCCATCATTTTTAAATGGTAAACAAATTTGTGTCTGCTGAAGATACACACAAGAGGTGGGTAGGACTTGAACAAGCAGAGGGGAAGGTGAAGAGCATTTGACTGACTGAAGGGAGATTACAGGGAAAGGTCTGGAAGCAGGGGTGACCATGAACAGTCTGAGTGGTGAGATGAACCTAGTAACAAAAGCCTAGATAAATAAATCCTTGCAGAAGACAGAACCAGCTTGCCTAATGCTCTAAATGACAAAAAGAAACGTTTGTTCAGTATTCACTGATTGCCTGGGCTGGGCAAAAGCACAGCAAAAGCCTTGTCTATGTGGAGCTTGATTTTAATAAGTGTAGTGTTAATTTTTGATTTCTGGAAAAACTTACACAAATGTAATCACTTAGTACTAAACACATTCGCTGTCTAACAGTTTCCAGAGATTGGGAGGTCAGGCACTGTTTAAACTTCATACTCATCTCTCTGCTCTGGGTCTCAAAGGCTGCATTGCAGGTGTTGGCTAGATTGTGTTTTCATCTTGAGATTTACCTTTGGAAAAATCCACTTCCAGCTCTCTCAGGTTGTTGACAGAATTCATTGCTTTACAGTCATATGGCTTAGGACCTCACTTTCTGGTGCTTTTGACTGGAGGCTGCCCTTGAGGTCCCCGAGGCCACCTGTGGGTCCTGGCCATGTGGGCTTCCTCCGCATGACAGTCTGCTTCATCAGGCTCCAAGGAGAAACTCGCACTTCAGGGAAGGCTCAGACCCTCTTTTAAAGGCTTTTACCTGTTACAGCTGGGCTCATCTAGGATCAGTTCAGTTCCGTTGCTCAGTCATGTCCGACTCTTTGTGACCTCATGGACTGCAGCATACCAGCCTTCCCTGTCCATCAGCAACTCCCAGAGCTTACTCAAACTCATGTCCATTGAGTTGGTGATGCCATACAACCATCTCATCCTCTGTTGTACCCTTTTCCTCCTGCCTTCAATAGTTCCCAGCATCAGGGTCTTTTTCAATGAGTCGGTTCTTTGCATCAGGTGGCCAAAGGACTGGAGTTTCAGCTTCAGCATCAGTCCTTCCACTGAATACTGAGGACTGATTTCCTTTAGGATGGACTGGTTGGATCTCCTTGCAGTCCAAGGGACTCTCAAGAGTCTTCTCCAACACCACATTTCAAAAGCATCAATTTCTTAGGTGCTCAGCTTTATTTGTAGTCCAACTCTCACATCCATATGTGACTACTGGAAAAACCATAGCTTTGACTAGATGGACCTTTGTTGGTAAAGTAATGTCTCTGCTTTTTAATATGTTGTCTAGCTTTTTGGTCATAGCTTTTCTTTTAAGGAGGAAGTGTCTTTTAATTTTATGGCTGTGGTCACCATCATCAGTGATTTTGGAGCCTCCAAAAATATTTCCACTACTTGCCTTCTTGCTTGTTGAATTCCAGGCATGTGCAGTGCTCTACAAATGTGCTCACTCTAACCTGTCTTGAAACTTTGCTTTTGATTTTGCCTTTACCTGTTCTTTCCCAGAAATCCACCTGTCCTTCCCCTTATATCAGGTCTGAACTGAAATGCCACCAGCCTTCCTTGGGCATCATTTTTGTTGTTATTTTCTAATTTTGCCTCCTCTGCTCCTGACTTGTTTTTCACTTTACTATCTATCATTATCTAATATATATATATATATATATATATATATATGTTTTATAAATATATATGTTTATAAAATACAGCAAACAAGAAGGAAAGTAGTGGAAATATATATATATTTAAATATATGCTGCTAAGTCACTTCAGTCGTGTCCGACTCTGTGCAACCCCATGGACTGCAGCCTACCAGGCTCCTCCATCCATGGGATTTTCCAGGCAAGAGTACTGGAGTGGGGTGCCATTGCCTTCTCCCATTTAAATATATAAATGTGTATAATATTAACACACACATATAAATATATATATATATGTATGTATTTATGTGAGTTCTTGTCTGTACCTTCTCTAACTGTGACACTCAGAACCTTGAGTGGCCCCATGATTCCTGCCACTGCTGTTTATGACCTGTCAGCCTGTGTACTCCCTTCCCCAGAGTGTGGGTGAGACTTATGGATGCTTCTGGCCAATAGAATATGGTCAAGACAATATAGTCAAGACTCTTTAACACCTATTTATTGATTCAGTAACTATTGAGTGGACACTGACATTCCCTACTTGATAGCTGTTACTCACCAAAATGGAGGAGAGCAAGTTGCTGGAATTTTCACCTGACGTAGAATTCTGAATTTTGAGTGACTGCAAATGACAAGTCATAGGTAGTCAGAAGTCCCTTGTTATCCAAATGGTTGATTAAAATACATGCATCAGAAAGTGAAGAGAGGCTTAGCAGTTCTTGGTATCACATTTCATAGATCTTCCTTTCTTCTTCTTTTTTTTTTATTGTGTTGTCCTTTATTTATAAATATGTGTGCATTTTTAAATGATATATGTATGAAATCATTCACCATAGTTCCTGGAACACAATGACTCAGTGAATGTGGGCTCTGTATATATCTGTAAGTGTGACTTTCCCAAGTAGATCATGAGCCCCTGGGAGTCACCGTGCCTCCACATTTCTGCAAATTTCCATGGCTCACGCAATCCTTTTTTTTTTTTTTAATTTTATTTTTTTTTTAAACTTTACAATATTGTATTGGTTCTGCCATATATCGAAATGGATCTGCCACAGGCATACACGTGTTGCCCATCCTGAACCCTCCTCCTTCCTCCCTCTCCATACCATCCCTCTGGGTCATCCCAGTGCACAAGCCCCAAGCATCCAGTATCGTGCATTGAACCTGAACTGGCAACTCGTTTCATATATGATATTATACATATTTCAATGCCATTCTCCCAAATCATCCCACCCTCTCCCTCTCCCACAGAGTCTAAAAGACTGTTCTATACATCAGTGTCTCTTTTGCTGTCTCGTATACAGGGTTATTGTTACCATCTTTCTAAATTCCATATATATGCGTTAGTATACTGTATTGGTGTTTTTCTTTCTGGCTTACTTCACTCTGTATAATAGGCTCCAGTTTCATCCACCTCATTAGAACTGATTCAAATGTATTCTTTTTAATGGCTGAGTAATACTCCATTGTGTATATGTACCACCGCTTTCTTATCCATTCATCTGCTGATGGACATCTAGGTTGCTTCCATGTCCTGGCTATTATAAACAGTGCTGCGATGAACATTGGGGTACACGTGTCTCTTTCAATTCTGGTTTCCTCAGTGTGTATGCCCAGCAGTGGGATTGCTGGATCATAAGGCAGTTCTATTTCCAGTTTTTTAAGGAATCTCCACACTGTTCTCCATAGTGGCTGTACTAGTTTGCATTCCCACCAACAGTGGAAGAGGGTTCCCTTTTCTCCACACCCTCTCCAGCATTTATTACTTGTAGACTTTTGGATGGCAGCCATTCTGACTGGCGTGAAATGGTACCTCATAGTGGGTTTGATGTGCATTTCTCTGATAATGAGTGATGTTGAGCATCTTTTCATGTGTTTGTTAGCCATCTGGATGTCTTCTTTGGAGAAATGTCTATTTAGTTCTTTGGCCCATTTTTTGATTGGGTCGTTTATTTTTCTGGAATTGAGCTGCAGGAGTTGCTTGTATATTTTTGAGATTAGTTGTTTGTCAGTTGCTTCATTTGCTATTATTTTGTCCCATTCTGAAGGCTGTCTTTTCACCTTGCTTAGAGTTTCCTTTGTTGTGCAGAAGCTTTTAAGTTTCTTCTTTGGTGTTTAAGGTATCTACTTCTATATAAAAAAGAACCCAAAACTTAATGGCTTAAAATGATGAAGATTTATTTCTCACAGTTGTGTGGTATTTCCACTGCTGCTTTAATGCAAACTCATTCATCAGATTATATGTGGCTTAGGGGTCAGCTGTGCTGGACATACACAAAGGTCACATGAGGGGGCTCCATTCTGGCTGTTAGTGGGAACACCTTTATTTTCACTCCGTGAGACCTCTCACTCTAGTAGACCAGACCAGGTTTTTAACGTGGCAGTTTCAGTTTCGTGACAATGGAATCTGCCACACTTCTTGGAGCCCAGGCTCTGAAACTCAAAAAGTGTCATTCCTGCCATATTCCATTGGTCAAAGAACATCACTAGGCCAGTTACTCACTGTTCAAGGAGTGGAAAAATAGACTCCATCTCTTGATTAGAAGAATAGTCAATTATAAAAGAGTAAGCATGGATTTATGGCCATTGTCCAGTCTACCACACATGGATTTTATATTATTTAAATTTATCTCACAATGATGATTGGTATATCACAGGACATAGACATGTTTGTCTGAAGACATCTTAGTTGATTTTTTTTCAGCTATACACCTGGCCTCATAATGAATATAAAGAATAGACTGCACCCAACTTTTAATCATGAAATACATGCTGCTGCTGCTGCTAAGTTGCTTCAGTCCTGTCCAACTCTTAGCAACTCTATGGACTGCAGCCCACCAGGCTCCTCCATCCATGGGATTTTCCAGGCAAGACTACTGGAGTGGGGGTGCCATTGCCTTCTCTGGAAATACATGCTACTCTACCATAAACTTAACTTATTGATTTAAGGGGGAAAATAACACACATGCATACACACACACACTGACTTATGAACGTTCATAGTATACAGTTTTGACTAATCTATTTTAATATTATTCAAGCCTCAAATATGATATCAACTATACAGAGTTTGCATTTGTGAATTATAGCTCTGTTTTAAATAATATTTTCTTCATATCAACTCATAACTTTTCCCATTATATAGTATTTATTATACACTAAATCATATAAAGTAGCTTTTAAAAGACAATAAAATTAAAGCCACCCACCTTAAAACTAAATGTTACAATACCAGTGAGGTATTATTAACACCATGACCTGCTGCCTGGGTGATCCTGCTCTAGTTCACACTCCCACACATACTGCCATTGTTCTGTATGGTGCGTTTATGTTGCCATGGTTTTTTCTATACAAACCCCAATTTTTTCATATATTCTTGAATTTATTAACTAAAGAATATTTAATTTATTTAAAAACTTTTTGAGCATAATACAATGATACCATATTATACATAGTTTCCTGCAATTTCCTTTAATTTACTGAACATCTTCTTTCTAAAATGTATCCTTTTAGTTGCATTGGTTGTAGATTATATACATGTTATATAACTATATCCAGTACCCATTTTCCAGTGTTTGCTTCCAGCTTTTACAATGCTACAGTGAAAATCCATGCACACATCTAGTGAATGTGAAATATATAGAGTTTCTCTAGGGTTATACAGCTGGATATGGAATTGCTGGATTATAGGAAATGTAGCCTGATTACATTCTTAAGAGAATGCAAATTTGTTTTCCAAAGTGATTTTAAAATTTACCACTGAAAGAGTATACATTCCCTCTCCAAAACTGAAATTGTCAGATATCTTAACTTTTGTTCATTTTGGACATTAAATGATTTCTCATTATATTCCTAATTACTATTCTCTTGCTTATTACTGAGGATGGCCATTATTCCATCTTTATTGGTTATTTATGTTTTCTTTTCCAGTGATATGCACGTGTATGTCATTACCCATTTCCCTATTCAGTTGTTATTTAGTTCTTCTTTTAAGAAATTCTATGTAGGATACCATTCCTTCATCACATTTGTTAAAAAGCTTTCCCTAGCTTGTAGTTTGTCTCGCTGCCCCTGTTTTGAACTCAGATGGATTTTATTTCCATAGAGTGAAAGTGAAGTCACTCAAGGTGTGTCCAACTCATTGCTACCCCACGGACTGTAGTCTGCCAGGCTCCTCCCTCCATGGGATTCCCCAGGCAAGAATAAGGAAGTTGGTTGCCCATATAATTGTATACTACCTCCACACATAAAGATGGTACTACTAAATCATTCATTATTACTAATTCAGATAAATATATACTTTTTTCCCCATACATAGTGCTAAATGTATCCAGCTACAGTTCTTGTAACTACTAGCATAAGTCTATGTGAATCTTATCTATAATTATGAAAAAATATAAAACTAACATATAATGTGAACTTTAATTCCACAAGCATGACTTATTTATCAACATTTATTGCCTATCTAAGTTTTAAATACATCTATCAGAATTTCTTGTATCCTATTTTAGGAGACAGTACTCAAACTTAAAATTAATTCAAAAGCTTTACATCATAGCAAAACTGCTAAAATGTACTGGAAAGCTTCTGTATCTATGATGCTATGTTACAGAGAATATGTGGCTTCTATTAAACAATGCAATTATTAGCCATTACTTTCTGTTCAGTAGCTATTTATCTCTGAGCTTCCCTGGTAGCTCAGTCAGTAAAGAATCTGCCTGCAGTGCAGGAAACCCGAGTTCTATCCCTGGGTCAGGAAGATGCCCTGGAGAAGGAAACAACAATGCACTCAAGTGTACTTGCCTGGAAAATCCTATGGACAGAGTAGCCTGGAGGGTTCCAAGAGTTGGACACAACTTAGTGACTAAACCACCACTAGCTATTTATCCAGAAGGTGAATGTAAGCCACTTCACCAACCAGATCACAGTTCCAGAAAGTAAAACCTTGTGTACTCTGTGCATTAAGAAATTTGAAAACTACTTACATGTGACATACAAGAGAATATGTTTTATAGGACATAAGAGAGTTTTATGTTGAGGAAAATATGAGACAGCCACAGAATAGAATAGAGTAAACACACTTTGATATTATTAGCAAATTTCCTTTAGATTTTTTTGTGTCTTCATATAATAAACTTGGACTTTGTGGTTCACAACAAACTGTGGAAAATTATTAAAGAGATGGGAATACCAGACCATCTGACCTGCCTCCTGAGAAATCTCTATGTAGGCCAGGAAGCAACAGTTAGAACTGGACATGGAACAACAGACTGGTTCCAAATCAGGAAAGAAATACGTCAAGGCTGTATATTGTCACCCTGCATGTTTAACTTCTATGCAGAGTACATCATGAGAAACACTGGGCTGGATGAAGCACAAGCTGGAATCAAGATTTCCAGGAGAAATAGCAATAACCTCAGGCATGCAGTTGGATGACACCACCCTTACTGCAGAAAGCAAAGAACTAAAGAGCCTCTTGATGAAAGTGAAAGAAGAAAGTCAAAAAGTTGGCTTAAAACTCAACATTCAAAAAACTAAGATCATGGCGTCCAGTCCCATCACTTGATGGCAAATATATGGGGAAGCAATGGAAACAGTGACAGACTTTATTTTGGAGGGCTCCAAAATCACTACCGATGGTGACTGCTGCCATGAAATTAAAAGATGCTTGCTCCTTGGGAAAAAAGCTATGACTAACCTAGACAGCATATTAAAAAGCAGAGACATTATTTGCCAACAAAGGTCTACCTAGTCAAAGCTATGGTTTTTCCAGTAGTCACATATGGATGTGAGAGTTGGACCATAAAGAAAGCTGAGTGCCGAAGAGTTGATGATTTTGAACTGTGGTGTTGGAGAAGACTCTTGAGAGTCCCTTGGATTGCAAGGAGATCTAACCAGTCCATCCTAAAGGAAAGTAGTCCTGAATATTCATTGGAAGGACTGATGCTGAAGCTGAAACTCCAATACCTTGGCCACCTGATGCGAAGAACTGAAAAGACCTTGATTCTGGGAAAGATTAAAGGTGGGAGGAAAAAGGGACAACAGAGGATGAGATGGTTAGATGGCATCACCGACTCAATGGACATGAGTTTGAGTAAGCTCCTGGAGTTGGTGATGGACAGGGAGGCCTGGTGTGCTGCAGTCCATGAGGTTGCAAAGAGTCAGACACAACTGACCAACTGAACTGAACTGATAATAAACTTTTCCATTTTTCTGTCTTCACCTCTAATTCAGATTAAGTATTACTGCCACTTTCTTTTCTTTTTTTTTTTTGCTATTTTATTTTATTTTTTTAATTTTATTTTATTTTTAAACTTTACATAATTGTATTAGTTTTGCCAAATATCAAAATGAATCCGCCACAGGTATACATGTGTTCCCCATCCTTTTCTTTTGACATGTTTTTATTCTTTAACTTTCCCTTATAGTCCTTGTATATTTAGTATCTAAAGATATGCATATTTGAAGGTATATTATGACACACAAATAGCAAATACTCTGCTCCAGGTCATGTGCAGAGAGCTTTATGTGTGTAAACTCATTCATAGTGCATATGTATCTCTCATGTCCATTCATTTACAGTTTTATAAGAGTACTTAAAAAATATTTAATGCATTGAATGCAGAGCAGGCTAAGTAGCAAGTGAAAATAAACTAATTAGGATGATTTATATGAGGCCCCTTTGAAGTGAAGTTGCTCAGTCGTATCCAACTCTTCATGACCCCTGGACTGTAGCTCACCAGGCTCCCCCGTCCATGGGATTCTCCAGGCAAGAATACTGCAATGGGTTGCCATTTCCTTCTCCAGGGGATCTTCCTGACCCAGGAATCGAACCCAGGTCTCCCGCATTGCAAGCAGACACTTTACCGTCTGAGCCACCAGGGAAGCCCCAAAATTAAGAGGTATAGATATCTTATATTTTACCCACCCGTCCCTTTTCCCTTAGGCTTTTATTTAAAAAGTATAAGCATGGACATCTAACAAGTATGGTTGCTTTTGCAAATACTATAACTTCAAGGTCATTTTCACCATCAAGCACTTTTTACCCATCTTTTAATATTATGTATATTATGAAGAACACTATTAATAATTTTATATATTTCTGTTAACTTATACTCAAATTATCAGAGCATAGGTGATTCGAGGAGAATTTTATCTAAGAATATATTGTTTTTTATAAACTATATTTTACAATGCATTTCTCTCTGTATAGTTTTTGTTTCTTTACTTGGTCTTGATTTTCTGCCTGCTTAACTTTTCTTGTTTGAAAATAGGAGTGCCCAGAATAGATTAACCACAAGAGCAAATATGTTGAATTTTTTTCAGTATCACAAACTTTGGAATTCCGAGTGACTTCTAAAATTGATACCATCTCTCTTAATCATATTGCTTAGATAAAAACAGAAGTATAGGAATGTTAGAAGTCTAGCATTCTGCATAGCCCCTCCCTGGTTCAGTGGAACCAGTTTCCGTCCTGGTGAGTCACATAACTCTACATTTTTCATGGCTATCCTTTTACCTGCCTTATTTGTGGGCGTAATCTACCAATGTCAGCATAGTGAATTACGAGCAGCAGCTTAAGGTAAACATCATTTACTCATAAGAAATTATTTCCACATCACCTTGGTTTTTGACTTGGCATTAAGAAAAAAGAAAAAAAAAAAAGAAATCCCGTCCCTTTTTATAATCACCTGTCATACATTTGAAATAACAAAGAGCCTCGAATTCTGCCTTCTCTAGCCTGAGTGTGCCATGCGCTGTGCTATGATTTATGACCTGAGCATCCAACACCCTCCATGCACTAACAAGATTGCCCGCTGTGTTTGAAATATACCCCCCACCCCCCGCCAATGAAAGCAAACACAGCCTTGTGTTATAAAGCCTTGTCTGCATTCAAGGAATTAAACACACATGAGTTCTAATTTTTAGTCTTCTTTTGGCATTGCCTTTAAAAATGGCTAAAATAAGATCCATGGGTGAACAGGATTTCATATACTAGATGAGGGCTCTAAGGGGAATCCTGACCCCAAGAAAAAGGTGCAGGGATATTTGGCAGAATGTCAACATGGTTTCCACTAGAACATGACAGAGACTCATTATGGGCTTGCTGTTGCCTGTGAGCTGGTTTCACTACCATCAACTATGAGGCCAGAATGCCTGGTTCCAGATGCTCTTGCCAATTGACCGTAAAATTGCTATGCATTTCTGGCCAAACCTGAGATTTTAAAAACTCCCCTCCCCCTCCCCTCAACACCCTAACCCCCAATTCCCTCTAAAAAGCTGCTCATTATTCTTCCTTTGCCCCCTGATCTCAGCAAAAGAAATACTTCTGGAATCAATTAGAAATGTCTGCCCTTGATGAGGTTTGCACGTGAGTTTGGAGTTGTGAGGCTTTGATAGCGGCAGCCAACAGCTGCAGTTTCAGGTGGTAAAATCTAAGAAGGAATTTTCCAGGGTTTATTTACCATCATAAAAATTTTAAAAATAGGCAAGACACGTTAAGAGACCGACTCCTATGCCTTTGAAAGTGAAGTTAAATTTGGATCTTGTATTTGTTTTATCCACAATGAGCAAGCTGGAGCTCCGATAGGGGGTATCTTTTCATTCCTTTAATAGATTGTGCCAAATGATTATAAATTCTGGTGATGGGGATCTCCTTTCTGAAGGTAATAGCCAAAGAACATCTGTTATTTCTTCTGTCAAATTAATTGTTTGAAAAGTAAAGATAGCTGAGGTTAACGGAAATCAGAACTCACCTTATGAATATAAGGTGAGTTAGTGTAATACATTTGCCTACACTTTTTCTCTCTAGCTATATGTGTATATAAATTATTTAATAAAAACAACTGCAATAAGAACTTTTTCCTTTATAAATATAGTTATTTGGTAAGTCTTTGTTAGTTCTTATTTGATAAGATACGATCAGCTTCTTTTTTTTATTTATGTGTTTAACTAAATCACATCAGCTATTTGAGCATGAAAATGAAGTGATTTTTCTAAAGCCAAACTAAAAGGCATAGTAACACAGGTATCCAAATTATCACCTGGCACAAGTCCTTTTCCTTCCTTGAGTACATGATATGCTTACTGGAAGCCTGCTTTTGTTTCTCCCACTGGCTAAAAAGCAGAAAAAATTTCAGGCACTAAAATTTTCAATCATGCCTTTAAGAAATGCTATCAGACTTTTGTTTTCCTCTATGGTGGTGGCCCCATCACTTCATGGGAAATAGATAGGGAAACAGTGGAAACTTTGTCAGACTTTATTTTTGGGGGCTCCAAAATCACTGCAGATGGTGACTGCAGCCATGAAATTAAAAGACGCTTACTCCTTGAAGCAGCGACATTACTTTGCCAACAAAGGTCCGTCTAGTCAAGGCTATGGTTTTTCCTATGGTCATGTATGGTTGTGAGAGTTGGACTGTGAAGAAGGCTGAGTGCCGAATAATTGATGCTTTTAAACTGCAAGGAGATCCAACCAGTCCATTCTGAAGGAGATCAGCCCTGGGATTTCTTTGGAAGGAATGATGCTAAAGCTGAAACTCCAGTACTGTGGCCACCTCATGCAAAGAGCTGACTCACTGGAAAAGACTCCAATGCTGGGAGGGATTTGGGGCAGGAGGAGAAGGGGACGACAGAGGATGAGCTGGCTGAATGGCATCACTGACCTGATGGACATGAGTCTAGTGAACTCTGGGAGTTGGTGATGGACAGGGGGGCCTGGTGTGCAACGATTCATGGAGTTGCAAAGAGTCGGACACGACTGAGCGACTGAACTGAACTGAACTGATGGTGGTGGTGGTGGTGGTAATTTAGTTACTAGGTTAAGTCCGACTCTTTGCGACCCCATGGACTATAGCCCTCCAGGTTCCTCTGTTCATGGGATTTCCCAGGCAGCAATAGTGGAATGGGTTGCCATTTCATTTTTCTAGAGAATCACCATTAAATACAGAATTTTAGTTCCCAGAAAAACCTGCTGCTGCTGCTGCTAAGTCACTTCAGTTGTTGTGTCCGACTCTCTGCGACTCCATAGATGGCAGCCCACCAGGCTCCCCACTCCATGGGATTCTCCAGGCAAGAACACTGGAGTGGGCTGCCATTTCCTTCTCCAATGCATGAAAGTGAAAAGTGAAAGTGAAGTCACTCAGTCGTGTCTGACTCTTAGAGACCCCATGGACTGCAGCCTACCAGGCTCCTCCATCCATGGGATTTTCCAGGCAAGAGCACTGGAGTGGGGTGCCATTGCCTTCTCCTGAGAAAAACCTAGTCTGTAGTTAAATGGAACTGTAAGCATCTGCTACTTCCTCTTAAAGTAATGTGGTTTCTATTTATATAATGATCGTGGGTATGTGGAAGGAATTTTATGTCTATTTCTCTGATAGTATCATCATATTTAAAGGCCATAGAGATAAGTTTATTTATTTATTTTTTTAGAGATAAGTTTAAATTTGAATTTTTATGAGAACTCTCTCCACATGTGCAGACATCTGCCTACCAATCAGTGCAGTTTCTAGGTTGAAATATATTAGTAGAACTAAATGACTGAATTATCAAGTGTACCTAAAATATGATACAATTTTATTATATTCATAGAATAACTTTAGTTCTTCAGTAGGCTGAAAAACAGTTACATAGAATACCTAATGTCACGTGTATGACACAATGTAAGGAAGGTAAAAAAGATACCTATATTTTGCCTAGTAGTTTCCTGGGTAAATTAGCATATCAACAACAAGATCAAAACGAAACAAGGCTGAACAACTTAATTACCATCTTTCAAAAACAATGCCTCATTCCTTCTCAATATCCTCCATGTGCTCTTCATGTAATTGGTAAGCCAAACTTCCTTGTATTGAGCAAAATAAAATAAAACAAAAATCCTATATGTAGCCTTTAACAATGTTCTAAAAGTTACTTCCCTGTGATCAAATTGTTACAGAAAGGAAAAGGTGACATTAGCTTATTCCTTTTATCTGAGATGAAATGTCCCATGTGCCACCTTTTTCTGCTGCTTCTGCTAAGTTGCTTCAGTCGTGTCCTACTCTGTGCGACCCCATTGACGGCAGCCCACCAGGCTCCCCTGTCCCTGGGATTTTCCAGGCAAGAATACTGGAGTGGGCTGCTATTTCCTTCTGCAATGGATGAAAGTGAAAGTGAAGTTGCTCAGCCCTGTCAGACTCTATCGACCCCATGGACTGCAGCCCACCAGGCTCCTCCATCCATGGGATTTTCCAGGCAAGAGTACTGGAGTGGGGTGCCATTGCCTTCTCCCCACCTTTTTCTGCTACTGCTAAGTCGCTTCAGTCGTGTCCGACTCTGTGAGACCCCATAGACAGCAGCCCACCAGGCTCCCCTGTCCCTGGGATTCTCCAGGCAAGAACACTGGAGTGGGCTGCTATTTCCTTCTGCAATGGATGAAAGTGAAAGTGAAGTTGCTCAGCCCTGTCAGACTCTATCGACCCCATGGACTGCAGCCCACCAGGCTCCTCCATCCATGGGATTTTCCAGGCAAGAGTACTGGAGTGGGGTGCCATTGCCTTCTCCCCACCTTTTTCTGCTACTGCTAAGTCGCTTCAGTCGTGTCCGACTCTGTGAGACCCCATAGACAGCAGCCCACCAGGCTCCCCTGTCCCTGGGATTCTCCAGGCAAGAACACTGGAGTGGGTTGCCATTTCCTTCTCCAGTGCATGAAAGTGAAAAGTGAAAGTGAAGTCGCTCAATCATGTCTGACTCTTAGCGACCCCATGGACTGCAGCCTACCAGGCTCCTCCAACCATGGGATTTTCCAGGTGAGAGTACTGGAGTGGGGTGCCATTGCCTTCTCCAACCTTTTTCTTAAATATGTTCAAATCTAAGAGCAAAATCCAGCTATTTGGTAGTAAACACATTGACAGTAGAAACAGTCTCTTCAGGGAGGAAGAAAACTTTCAAATAGAAGGCCTGCTTGAAGAGATCAGATAAGACTACAAACCTGGTAATAACCATTTGGACATTCAATCTCAGAGAAAAGCACTCTAGCTGATGGAGGATTATCACCTGACACCCTTGCTTATGGTTCCTGTTTGCTTTCTCAGTGGTATCACATCTTCTCTTTATGCTTACATTAAGGATCTAGAAATTAGCTGATACAGATTAAAAACTAATATGAATTTTCAAGAGTTTACACTGTATTTTACATTATTTCTTCCAAAATTAAGTACTTAATTAGATATTTGTAAGGAATTTGGTCTAGCGGGCAGCATAGGAGGGTTTAGTTCAGTCCCTCAGTTGTGTCCAACTCTTTGCAACCCCATGAATTGCAGCACACCAGGCCTCCCTGTCCATCACCAACTCCCAGAGTTCACACAAACTCATATTCATCGAGTCTGTGATGCCATCCAGCCATCTCATCCTCTGTTGTCCCCTTCTCCTCCTGTCCCCAATCCCTCCCGGCATCAGAGTCTTTTCCAATAAGTAACTCTTCACATGAGGTGGCCAAAGTATTGGAGTTTCAGCTTTAGCATCAGTTCTTCCAGTGAACACCCAGGACCAATCTCCTTTAGAATGGACTGGTTGGATCTCCTTGCAATCCAAGGGACTCTCAAGAGTCTTCTCCAACACCACAGTTCAAAAGCATCAATTCTTTGGCACTCAGCTTTCGTCACAGTCCAACTCTCACATCCATACATGACCACTGGAAAAACCATAGCCTTGACTAGATGGACCTTTGTTGGCAAAGTAATGTCTCTGCTTTTGAATATGCTATCTAGGTTGGTCATGACTTTACTTCCAAGGAGTAAGCGTCTTTTAATTTCGTGGCTGCAATCACCATCTGCAGTGATTTTGGAGCCCCAAAAAATAAAGTCTGACACTGTATCCACTATTTCCCCATCTATTTGCCATGAAGTGATGGGACCAGATGCCATGATCTTAGTTTTTTGAATGTTGAGTTTTAAGCCAACTTTTTCACTCTCCTCTTTCACTTTCATCAATAGGCTTTTTAGTTCCTCTTCACTTTCTGCCATAAGGGTGGTGTCATCTGCATATCTGAGATCATTGATATTTCTCCCGGCAATCTTTATTCCAGCTTGTGCTTCTTCCAGCCCAGCGTTTCTCATGATGTACTCTGCATATAAGTTAAATAAGCAGGGTAATGATATACAGCCTTGATGTACTCCTTTTCCTATTTGGAACCAGTCTGTTGTTCCATGTCCAGTTCTAACTGTTGCTTCCTGAAATATAGGTTTCTCAAGAGGCAGGTCAGGTGGTCTGGTATTCCCATCTTTTTCAGAATTTTCCACAGTTTATTGTGATCCACACAGTCAAAGGCTTTGGCATAGTCAATAAAGCAGAAATAGATGTTTTTCTGGAACTCTCTTGAGTTTCTCAAGAGGCAGGTCAGGTGGTCTGGTATTCCCATCTCTTTCCGAATTTTCCACAGTTTATTGTGATCCACACAGTCAAAGGCTTTGGCATAGTCAATAAAGCAGAAATAGATGTTTTTCTGCAACTCTCTTGCTTTTTCCATGATACAGCAGATGTTGGCAATTTGATCTCTGGTGCCTCTGCCTTTTCTAAAACCAGCTTGAACATCTGGAAGTTCATGGTTGACGTATTGCTGCAGCCTGGCTTGCAGAATTTTCAGCATTACTTTACTGGCCTGTGAGTCCTTATCTATCAATAATTACATATATATATATATATATGTAAGTGGATTAAATTCCCTGACCAAAAGTTATATAGCTCAGTGGATAAAAGAACAAATTCAATAATGACATGCCTACAAGATAATTACTGTAGCCTTAAACACATTTCAATCAATGGTTACCAAAATAAAAGCATATATAGCCATACTTATATCAGACAAAATATACTTTAAACTAAAAATGATAAAAAGAAACAAAGAATGTCACTATGTAATGAGGAGGCCAATCCTTCAAGAAGATATAGCATTGATAAATATATATGTACCCAATGGTAGAGTACCTAAATATGTAAAGCAAAATCTAACATAATTAAAGGGAGAAGTAAGCAGTAATACAATAATAGTTGGGAACTTTCGTCCCCACTCTAAACAATGAATAGATTATATAGACAGAGAATCAACAAGGAAACAGTGATCTGAACAACACTATAGATTAAAAGAAC
Source organism: Bubalus kerabau (assembly GCF_029407905.1). Classification (NCBI taxonomy): domain Eukaryota; kingdom Metazoa; phylum Chordata; class Mammalia; order Artiodactyla; family Bovidae; genus Bubalus; species Bubalus kerabau. Next base: position 26,605,645 of record NC_073631.1, on the reverse strand, counting down.
CTAAGAAAACATACACAAAACAGACAGTAAAGAATTCAGGAAAATTCCTGGGTACAAAATTAACATACAAAAATCAGTAGTATTTCTATACACTAAGAACAAAATTTCTGAAGAAAAATTTTAAAAAAATTGATCTCATTTATAAAGTGTTCAAAAACAAAATTCTTAGGAATAAATTTAACTAAGAGGTGAAATTTTTATGCTGAAAACCAAAGAATATTAAAAGGAATTGAAGACATAAATAAATGGAAAGGTATACATGTTCATAGGAGAAGGCAATGGCACCCCACTCCAGTACTCCTGCCTGGAAACTCCCATGGATGGAGGGGCCTGGTAGGCTGCAGTCCATGGGGCCACTGAGGGTCTGACACGACTGAGCGACTTCACTTTCACTTTTCACTTTCATGCATTGGAGAAGGAAATGGCAACCCACTCCAGTGTTCTTGCCTGGAGAATCCCAGGGACGGGGGAGCCTGGTGGGCTGTCTGTGGGTCACACAGAGTCGGACATGACTGAAGTGACTTAGCAGCAGCAGCAGACATGTTCATGGATTGAAATTATTAATATTATTAACTTTGCAATACTACCATAAGTCTTCTACAGATATAATGCAATCCCTATCAAGATTCCAATGGTATATTTTAAAGAAGTAGAAAAAATAGACCTAAAATTTATATCTAACCACAAAACAAAAACCCAAATAGCCAAAGAAATTCCAGGAAAGAATAAAGCAGGTGATATCATACTTCCTGAGATGCTATAAAGCTATAGTCATCAAAACTATATGGTATGGTATGATATGGCAAATAGACCAGATGAACAGTATCAAGAGCCCAGAAATAAACTCCGATATATATAATCAATTAATATTTGATAAGGGAGATAAGAATACTCAATGGAGAGAGAACAATCTCTTCAATGAATGGTGCTGAAATAATTGGATATTCACATATAAAAGAATGAAACCAGATTCATGCCTTATGCTGCTTACCAAAATTAATTTGAAATATGTTAAAAATGTAAATGTATGACACCATAAAACCCCTAGAAGAAAACAGGAATAAAGCTCCTTGATATGGGTTTTCATAATGATTTTTTTGGATATGATAGAAGCAACAAAATCAAAATTAAATAAGTGGGACTACATCAAACTAAAAAGTTTCTACACATCAAAGGAAATCATCAAAAAAGTAAAAAGACAACCTATGGAATGGGGAAGGTATTTCCAAACTGTACATCTGATAAGGGACCAATAGCTAAAATACATGAACTCATACAACTCAGTAGAAACCCTTTCAAATATCCCTATTAATAGACAAAAGATGTAAATAGTTATGTTAAATAAGTACTAGGGATATAATGTATAGGATGATGACTATAGCCAACACTGCTGTATGACATATAGAAAACTTAAGAAAATAAATCCTAAGAGTTCTTGTTATAAGAAGTTATTTTCCTTTTTTTCTTTCTTTTCTTTTTATTGTATCTATATGAAAGATATGGCCTTCCCAGGTGACTCAGTGCTAAGAATTCTTGCCAATGCAAGAAATATGAGTTTGATCCCTGGATCAGGATAATCCCGTGAAGAAGAAAATGTCAACCCACTCCAGTATTATTGCCGGGGATATCCCGTGGACGGAGGAGTCTAGTGGGCTGCAGTCCATGAAGAGGCAAGAGAGTCTAATGCAACTTAGTGGCTAAACAACAAAAACGATATGAAAAGATGGATGTTAGCTAAATCTAATGTGGTAATTGTTGTTCAGTTGCTAAGTCATGTCTGACTGTTTGTGACCCCTTGGACTGCAGCATGCCAGGCTTCCCTGTCCTTCACTCTCTCACGGAGTTTGCTCAAACTCATGTCCATTGAATTTATGATGTTATCCAGCCATCTCATCCTCTATTGCCTCCTTCTCCTCCTGCCCTTAATCTTTCCCATCATTGGATCTTTTCCAAGGAGTCAGCTCTTCACTTCAGGTGGAGAAAGTATTGGAGCTTCAGCTTCAGCATCAGTCCTTCCAATGAAAGTTCACAGTTTATTTCCTTTAGGATTGTCTGGTTTGATACCCTTGCTGTCCAAGGGATGCCCAAGAGTCTTCTCCAGCACCACAACTCAAGAGCATAATTCTTTGACACTCAGCTTTCTTTATAATATAACTCTCACATCCATACATGACTACTGGAAAAACCATAGCTTTGATTATATGGACCTTTGTGGGCAAAGTGATGTCTCTGCTTTTTAGTATGCTATCTGGGTTTGTCTTGGATTTGCTTCAAAGGAACAAGTGTCTTTTAATTTCATGGCTGCAGTCAACATAAGCAGTTACTTGGGAGACCAAGAAAATAAAATTGGTCAGTCAGTGTTTCCGCTTTTTCCTCTGCTATTTGCTATGAGTTGATGGGAATGGATGCCATGATCTTTGTTTTCTAAATGTTGATTTTAAGCCTGCACTGTCTTCTTTCACCCTCATCAAGAGGCTGTTTAGTTCCTCTTTGCTTTCTGCCATTAGAGTGGTATCATCTGCATATCTGAGGTTATTGATATTTCTCCCAGCAATTGATGCCAGCTTGTGATTCATCCAGTCCAGTGTTCTACATGATGTTCTCTGCATAGAAGTTAAATGACCAGGGTGACAATATACAGCCTTGATGTACTCCTTTCTCAATTTTAAACCAGTCCATTGCTCCATGTCTGGTTCTAACTGGTGCTTCTTGACCTGCATATAGGTTTCTCAGGAGACAGGTAAGGTGGTCTGGTATTCCCATCTCTTTAAGAATTTTCCACAGTTTGATGTTGTCCATGTAGTCAAAGGCTTTGGTGAACTCAATGAAGCAGAAGAGGTTTTTCTGGAATTCTCTTGATTTTTCTCTTTCTTTTTTATCTGGAATTCTCATTCTTTTTCAGCATCCAATAGATGTTGGCAACTTGATCTCTGGTTCCTCTATCATTCCTAAATCCAGCTTGTTTATCTGGACCTTCTTGGTTCATGTACTGCTGAAGCCTAGCTTGAAGGATTTTGAGCATTACTTTGCTAGCATGTGTTTGTATAGTAGTTTGAACATTTTTGGTATTGCCCGTATTTGGGATTGGAAAAAAAAAAATCTGATCTTCCCCAGTCCTATGGCCACTGCTGAGTTTTCCAAATTTGCTGGCATATTGAGTACAACACTTTAACAGCCTCATCTTTTAGGATTTTTAATAGCTCAGCCAGAATTCTACCATTTCCATTAGCTTTGTTCTTGGTAATGCTTCCTAAGGCCCACTTGACTTCATACTCTAGGATGTCTGGTTCTAGTTGAGTAACAAAACCATCATGGTTATCTGTATAGTTTTTCTATGTATTCTTGCCACCTCTTCTTAATCTCTTTTGCTTTTCTTAGGTCTTTGCCATTTCTTTCCCTTATTGTGCCCATCTTTCAATGAAATGTTCCCTTGATATCTTCAATTTTCTTGAAGAAATCTCTAGTCTTTGCCATTCTATTGTTTTCCTCTATTTCTTTGCTTTGTTCACCTAAGAAGGTTTTCTTGTCTCTCCTTGCTCTTCTCTAGAGCTCTGCATTCAGTTGTGTATATCTTTCCCTTTCTCTCTGCCTTTTGCTTCTCTTCTCTTCTTAGCTATTTGTAAGGCCTCCTCAGCCAACCACTTTGCCTTCTTGCATTTCTTTTTCTTGGGAAGGTTTTGGTCACTGCCTCCTATACAATGTTATAAACCTCCATTCATAGTTCTTCTGGCACTATATCAGATCTAACCCTTAAATCTATTTGTCATTTCCATTGTATAATCATAAGAGATTTGATTTAGGTCATACTAAATGGCCTAGTGGTTTTCCCTGCTTTCTTCAATTTAAGTCTGAATTGGGCAATAAGGAGTGCATGATCTGAGCCACAGTCAGCTCCCAGTCTTGTTTTTGCTGACTGTATAGAGTTTTTCCATTTTCAGCTGCAAAGAATATAATCAATCAGATTTTGGTATTGATCATCTGGCGAAGACCATGGGTAATTACTTCATAATACATGTAAATTAAATTATTGTGCTGTATGCCTTAAACCTACTCAGTGATATATGTCACTTATTTTTCAATAAAACTGTAAAGGTTTTTGATATTTTACCAACATTTAAAATCAGGACACTCTTAAGAACCCAGATTAATAATATCTCTTTAAAAATTTGACAATCTGGCAACACCGAACTGGCATAACATTTGAACATCAATGAGTTAAAGCCAAAGAATGGTTTTGAGTCCATGAATGCTCCTCTAGGCAAGGTTTTGATTCCTTCAGGTCATAGATGTCAGGAAGGACAGGCAAATAGAAGTTACAGACAGCATGTGCATACTTGTAATTTGTGCCATGGGAGAAAATGAGTAGATTACCTTTTATAGATTAAAGGACAATATTTCGACTTTGAGGCAAAAATAAATGAAGGGATAAACCACTATTGTCAGCTTTCATCATTTGAGGTATTTTAGAATTGGAAGAAACCAAATCATCCTTTTTGGCACTTTAGAGGTGTGCCCTACATCTAAGAGATTCAGTGTCTTGTCCAGAGTTACATGGTTAGTGTGGAGCCCAGACAAAGATCTAAGTCTTTTGGTATTTGTATTATTTATGGTTTGTATGTGCATAAAATTTGTCAGGAGGTACACACACACACACACACACAACAACATTAGAATGCTCTGGGGAGAGGAATTGTATCACAAAAGAATAGATGTGGAAGGGACCTTTTCACAGAATCTTTAAAGTTTGATTCATGTGAATGTACTACCAATTTTTATGACCTTATTGATACACCAAAGAGTAATTTTTTCCATGAATGTATAGGAAATAAATATAATACACTAAAGCATATAAATTTAGATATATAAAATGGTTACTTATAAATTCAAACAAATAGATCTAATTTAAAAAATAACCAGGTGTACTTCAATTTAGACAGCTTTGCTTTTTTCCTGTAATCAATACTGAAATCACATTTTTTCCGTCATGTGTTGAATATACTCATTGTCTGATTTTTTTTTTTTTTTTTTTTTTTTTTTTTTTTTTTTTTTTTTTAATTTAATTTTATTTTTAAACTTTACATAACTGTATTAGATTTGCCAAATATCAAAATGAATCCGCCACAGGTATACATCATTGTCTGATTTTAACCCTTGAGTAATTTTTAAAGTCTAACATCTTGACTAAAATCAAATTGTTGAATTTTTTTGAGTATAACATTAAAAATTGCTTTATGTTTTACTTCTATATCTGTGATTTAGAAAAATGAGGGAGCTTGAAATATAAGGAAGGTATAACAAAACAATATTCCTCTTATTATTTAGGTGTTATGCAAGAAAGCGCAGTTAAAGTAAATTATCCCCATAACTGTCAAATAAAAATTGCTTGATGAGGTAATATTAACAAATGTCATGCTTTACCATTGGATCCTAAGCCCAGAACTCTTGAAACACTTTGTAATGTTTAAATGTGGGAAATAGGTGTTATGAAGAAATGAATATACAAAGCCCAAGTTATTTACTAAATAAAGTACTTGAGACCTAAACCAAATAATGCTGTTACTTCTTTCCCAATGGGATTTGAGTGATTACATCTGTCTTGGCAAAAGTGGATTGGTTTATCTTAATGTAAAGTCCATGTAATGCTTATATTACATTGTTTACATTGCTGATTGAAAGCTAATATACAATATATGCAGTTTGAGATGCCTGTTTCCAGTTTAAAGGGTATAGTTTTTATAGGACAAAGAATACTATCAATGGGCTTTGAAATTTACCTGAATATAATACATCTTTTTTTTATTATTCCTACCAAGAAAGAATAGTATTTTTCTTACTATTAACAATAAAATCTGTTTAAATGATCCTCTCTTTGATTTATAAGGAAAATGGTAAGTTATATTGAATAATAATGTTAGCACTTTAAAAAAAATTTTTTTTAATTTTATTTTATTTTTAAACCTGAAACACTGTTTTAGTTTTGCCAAACATCACTTTTATTAAAGAATTAGTATTTTATTAAAACATTGATGTTTAATTCAACTTACTTTGATTTTAATATATCCCAGAATCACATACTCATGAAATATGAAGTACCAACTTTGCACTGGGATATTTATCATAGAGTTTAGGAGCAGAGAGTAGGAATGCACAAAGTTTGATTTGGGTTCTGGCTTTGATATTAATATTTACAAAGTATATGAATGTTAGGAAGTTTTCAACCTTCCTAGGGATAATGATAGAATTTTTGCAAGAATTAAGTCCAATATTGCATGTGAAGCCCTTAAAGTAGTTTCACTGCGTGGTGCATATTTAACAAGTCATAACTTGTCTTGTTATTGATGATGAAAACAACGATGACATCACCAGAATCAGGTACTGAGACTGATACTATGAGAAATGGCAAATGAGACCTTATCCCAGCCTTTAAGAATGTGGAGGAGACGATTGAATAAACCAGTACTTCGAGTAGGGTTTGATAAATGCTCTGTTAAAGTTATACACAGTGTGCTCTGAGAGAAATAAAGAAGAAAAACAAATAAAACAGTGCTGGTGTGTGATAAGATTTCCCGAGGTGATGATATGTATCTTGGGCATGAGTAGAAACTTACCAACTGAAGAGTTATGAGGGGGGACATGTCAAGCAGACCAAAAAGCTGGGGCCGAGGCCAGTAGGTGAGAAAATGCCTGTCATGTTGGAGAATTGACAGTAGTTCTTTATGGCTACAGTGGAGTGAGAGTGGAAGAACCCAAGGAATAGTATTTGAAAAATGAAAAGGACAATCGTAGAAAAAGAAGTATAGAGTTCACAATAGGAGCTAGGGCTTTTGTCCTCAGGGCACTAGTACCTATACCACTGAAGAATTTGCTTAGATTTATATTTTAATATGATCACTGAAAAGATTCTGTAAAGAAGGAACTGGTAGGGAACAAGTAAGGGGCAAGTAGTATATCTGGGACTAATTGCAGTAATTCTGGTGAGATATGACAGCGACTTGAACTAGCATTGGGATTCCCTGATAGGTCAGTTGGTAAAGAATCCTCCTACAATGCAGGAGACCCCTGTTCGATTCCTGGGTGAGAAAAGTCCCTGGGAGAAGGGATAGGCCACTAATTCCAGTATTCTTGGGCTTCCCTATGGCTCAGCTGGCAAAGAATCCACTTTCAATGCAGGAGACCTGGGTTCGATCCTTGGGTTGGGAGGATCCCCTGGAGAAGGAAATGACTACCCACTCCAGTATTGTTGCCTGGAGAATTCCGTGGCAGAGGTGCCTGGCAGGCTATAGTCCATGGGGTCAAAAAGAGTTGGACACAACTGAGCAACTAAACTTTCACAGTTCAGATATATCAGTAATGAAAAATATGTGCCATTTTTAAAATGAGTAACCAAGAAATTAATGATTAACTCTTAATCTTAGAATTGTATCTTTTTATTCTTATCAGCCCTAGTGATTACAAATTTTTTTCTTTTTTTTTTAATTCCCTAATCTAAAAGAGGAGAATGATAGCCAGCATCCTCCAGTGATTTTACGGATAGTTAAAGGAGAAATGTTATTTTATAAATCTTGATTCACATGTGTGCAGGAGTGAGTACAAATTTCACGTTTTAAGCCATGTTTGAAGACATACTACCAGAGGGAAAATTTTGTCCACTATTTCAGTACTAAGTGATAAATGGATCTCTCTCTTCACCTTTCCATGATTCAGAATCATTTTTTGAAGGCCAACACTAATATCATAGGTTTGCAGAGATTTTGTGGTCAATATTACAGCAAAATGTAAGTGGAAACTATAAAGCTCATGTCATTTTCAAACATCTACAGATACGAAAACAACGGTAGTGCGGTGACTTAAGGGTGTTTGTAAGGTGTTGTGCATATGATAGTTTTTGTGTGTGTGTGTTACTTTCATAATCTGATCCTTCGAGTTATATTTTTTTCCTTGATAGTAACCAGTCCTGAAAGATGATAAGATATCTTAAATGCCAAAAAGTGAACCTGGACCTGCTAAAAATTCTGTTAGTGCTTTCCCTAACTCCAATTATTCAAAAACCTTATAAACCAAATATTCAGGGCTCTTGGCCTTACTTTTCATATCACTGAAAACACAGTTCCCCAACCTCCAGGACCTAATACCTAATAATCTCAGGTGGAGCTAATGTAATAACGATAGAAATAAAGTACACAATATGGTAATGGGTTTGAATCATCCCAAAATCATTCCCCAACCCAGTCCATAGGGCTTCCCTGGTGGCTCAGCTGGTAAAGAATCCGCCTTCAGTGCGGGAGACCTGGATTCAGTCCCTGGGTTGGGAAGATACCCTGGAGAAGGGAATGGCTACCCACTCCAGTATTCTGGCCTGGAAAATTTCATGGACTGTATATCCATGGGGTTTTAAAGAGTCGGACACGACTGAGCAACTTTCACTTTCACCCCAGTTCATGGAAAAACTATCTTCCATGAAACCCATGCCTGTTACTGAAAAGATTGGGGACCACTGACTTAGAGGTATGCTGGTGACTTAGAGGTATGTAACTTAGGAAATGAATTAAATATTTGATACAACATTGCCTATAGTTATTGTAATTTGATATTTAAAGTTTATATATGAAATAAAGGTGAGTTAACCAGTAGAATCTCAAGTGCTCATTGGCAGGCAATTTTATATTGAATATATTAAGAGAAAAAGGTATAAAAGATACATAGTAATAAATAGAGTTGATCATTTTATAGCAGAGAGTTGTGAAATACACCATATACTATTATGTTAGTATACTACTACAAGGGGTTCCTCAGAATGTAACAATATCAAATATAATTTAGGTTTTAATAAATTGCTATAGAAAAATATAAAATTTCTGAAAGATTTTCATGTGTATAATTATTATTAAGTACCATCTCAGATTCCAGAAAGGCAAAACATGCATTCAAAACATGCAAAAACATGCATGAAAGCCACTGATGTTTACCTAGTGTCTATTCCATTCTAAGTATGCATTTTCATTTACTCACAGCATCATTTGGGCTTCCTTGGTGACTCAGATGGTAAAGAATCCACCTTCAATGCAGGAGACCAGAGTTCGATCCCTGAGTTGGGAAGATCCCCTGGAGAAGGGAATGGGTACCCACCCTAGTATTTTTGGAGAATTCCAAGGACAGAGGAGACTGGCGGGTTACAGTCCTTGGGGTCACAAAGAATCTGACACGACTGAGTGACTAATAGTTTCAACACTTGAACAGCATCATTTAGTACATATTATTATCCACGCTTTTCAGATGGGGAATTTGAAACCCAGAAAGTTAGTTAATTTTGTCCAAGGCCATATGATTATAAGTTATAATGGTAGAATTCAAACCTTTTTGCTCTCTGTGTGTTTGCTATTATAGTATATTCCCACGTAATAATATTATATTATTCTCTCTCCCAAAGAATAATAATGACTATGTTGATGAGACTATTTATACATATATAATTCCTTTATAAATATATACATTAATGAAATAAGATATTTTTAAAAAGTCTGATCAGGACAGTAAGCTCAAATCCCTTGACCTCCTAAAAATATTCCTATTCTGAGAAATTTTATTGATGTATCTGCCTGAAACCTTGGGAGGTCATGATATGAACTCTGGTGTAACTAATGGCAGAAGTGGTGGGGAATGATGGAAGTTGGTAGTGGGAGGTTTAGCAGTAAAGTCATTAACACTGGATTTTAAAAACAAGTTAACTCTCCTTAGGTGGGAAAGGCTTTGGAAGACATTCATGAATTTACTTCAGTTTAATTTTGGAGAAACAACTTTGACCTTTCCCTCTTTCCTTTTGCTCAGATTTCCATAGCAATGCCCCCTTGTGAGTTTTATTGCTCAGGTTTCCACAGCAATGCCCTCCTGTGAGTTTTATTCCTGGCCTACTAGCCCTTCCTTTTTAGCTGCAAGAACTGACTTTTCTGACCATCTTTTTTCATAGGGTCTCAGGCTCAGTTGGCTAACTTTTACAGTATGTTATCTACTTCCAACCCAGGGCAATTTACCCTAGTTTCATGGATTTCAGTGCCTTCTAAAAGCTACTGATGTTAAATTTTATGTACTGCTTCCTGGTTTCTCCATTGAATTTCAGATATATATTTAATTGCCTACTCTATATCTAACTGGAGAAGCATAAGTTTGGAAATAATAGGAGTTGTCTAAGCTGAAGATGCAAATTTAGGAGATAGCTATTTAAAGATCCATGGGAACTGATGAGTTGGAGAGGCAAATTAGGTTTCTTATATTATTCTAACTACAAAAATGCAGACATAAAACAATTTCATATTACTTTATTTGAATACATGTAAATCTAATTAAGCTATGTAATGATTATTCCCAACTGAAACAAATGTTTGGTTTGTTTTAGAAACACCAGTTAGCATTCTAACCAACTTGTACATGAGGGAAGAGATAAAATTACAAGTTGGTATTATTGCCAGTTCTTCATTTCTGTATGCAGAGAAAGCAATGGCAACCCCCTCCAGTACTCTTGCCTAGAAAATCCCATGGACGGAGGAGCCTGGTAGGCTGCAGTCCATGGGGTTGCTAAGAGTCAGGCACAACTGAGCGACTTCACTTTCACTTTTTACTCTCATGCATTGGAGAAGGAAATGGAAACCCACTCCAGTGTTCTTACCTGGAGAATCCCATGGATGGAGGAGCCTGGTAGGCTGCATGCAGTCCATGGGGTCGCACAGGGTCAGACACGACTGAAGTGACTTGGCAGCAGCGGCAGCAGCATTTCTGTATGAAGCTGAAATTCAACCTCTTATGCCAAACACTGATCTGTGTTAAGATCTAACAAATGCAAATACTTGCAGGCAATGTGATTTGGTGAAGGTGATTTGTTTTCTATACTCCATTTTTATTTTATTTATTACTCCATTTTTATTTTATTTATGTATTTTTCAGTCTTTTAAACTATTTGAGTGCACCAGGTTTTAGTTGCAGCATGCAAGATCTGTGATCTTCATTGCAGCATGTGGCATCTTTAGTTGTAGCATGCAGTCTCTTTGTTTTAGTTGCAGGATAGGAACTCTTAAGTTGTGGCACGTGGGAGCTAGTCCCCAGACCGGGAATTGAACCTGGGTCCTCTGTATTGGGAACTCAGAGTCTTAGCCACTGGACCACCAGGGAAGTCCCTACACTACATTTTTAATGAAAGATTCAGAGTAGGTACTCATGAAATCTACCCTTTTTTGAAATATACTTTCATTCATCCCTTTATATGTTCACTCATTTATAATCCACAAAATACATTTATGTTAGTTTACTTTTTAGGGTGCATAAAAAGTATGGTTTCTGAGTAGAGACTGCAGGGAGGGAGGGAGGAGGCCTGTGGAGGTACACCCATGGAAGTTTTAAAGGTGCATCTTCATCTGCCTCTTTAGTGCAGTAGGCAGTACATCAGTCTCATGAAAGTGAAAGTCTTTCAGTTGTGTTCAACTCTTTGTGACTCCATGGACTATAAAGTCCATGGAATTCTCCAGGCCAGAATACTGGAGTGGGTAGTCTTTCCCTTCTTCAGGCAATCTTCCCAATCCAGGGATCAAACCCAGGTCTCCTGCATTGCAGGTGGATTCTTTACCAACCGAGTTATCTGTCAGGTGCTGACCTTCAAAGTAGATAAAGATAATCAGAGATCAGACCTTCACAGAGATGTACAGCCAGCAAATATGAAAGCAGAGATATAGCAGCAAAATATTTGGGTAATGATAATTTGAATGATTAAGGTGAAATTATATTGTTTTTATGTACATTTACCAATAAATTAACTTTTAAATATTGCCTATCAAGTAAATATGTGAAATTTTACCTTTTTTGAGGGGTGATGAAAATATTTTGAAACTTGACAGGGGTGGTGGTTACCCAACTAAAATTCTCTGAATTGTACACCATCAAAGTGATTCATTTTACGTTATGTGAATTTGTCCGCAGCAACAACAAAAAAAATGAAAAATAGTGTCATGAAGAGGAAAAAAGATGAAATCAATGTTTCAAAACATCTCTAGATCGTAGAAAAAGCAAAAATAAAACCCCCCCGATTACATACAGAAAAGTGTTTCTAAAGTACTTGCAAAGCGGTCCTCTTCACCAAAGATAAAATTTTCAGAACATACTCTCTCTAGCATCGTAAGGCTGAAGGCTAAAAGTATTAGTTGCTTCAGTCATGTACAACCTTTGTGACCCCATGGCCTGTAGCCCACCAAGCTCTTCTGTCCATGGGATTTTCCAGGCAAGAATACTGAAGTGGGTAGCCATTCCCTTTTCCAGGGAATCTTCTTAATTAAAACCCCAGATCCTCTATTATGTCTGCCTGGGAGCCTTTAATCGCTTTCTTCAGTTAATTGCTGGAGCTAAGAATTCACTGGAGAGCGGCTTCCTCGTGCTGTTCAAAGTTGGGAAGGTAGAGCCCAGGTGCCTTAATTTATCTGCCCGTGGTCAAAAGGGCCAGCAATCTGGTAAATGTCAAAAACAGCTGACACAACACAGCCAGTCACTCCCCTCAGAGACAGGTGGACGAAAGACTGCTAAAGAGATTTCACCCCTGAGTGCTACGGCGGCCGGCCGCTGCAGTGACTGCCTTTTGTGAACCTGTTGCTAGCGAGCTTTAAGATGTGCAGGGTGAGCAGGTGGGTTGCACCTGACCCTCCATATCCCCTGGCAGAATTACAGAGAGCTCTTCTCTGGGGAGAGGCTGCCTGTCTTGCAGGTAAGGGTGGATTTAATCAGTCTTTCCATCTGTCCCCTTTTCCAAAATCCTTTGCTCAGTTTGGAAGATCTCTGACATGTAGAGGTGAGCAGTGGGGAGGATGTTATCGTGTCCCCTTTAGCTTGGTAAGTGAGGGGACACTCTCTTGTTTTATGGGTAATGGCTCCTCTCATGGCCTGTCTCCCCCACCTTGTATTTATTTTTCTTTAAATACTCGCCTATAGTTTATTTTGGTTTTTCTAAATAGACAATCACATCTGTAAACAGCAAGATTTTTGTTTCTGCCCCAACTCCCAGTTCCTCACAACTTTTGCTCTCACATGTTGGTTAGAACTGCCATTGTTATTGTTTGGTCACTCAGTCGTGTCTGACTCTCTGCAACCCCGTGGACCATAGCCTACCAGGAAGTCCATGGGATATCCCAGGCAAGAATGCTGGAGTGGGTTGCCATTTCCTTCTCCACTGTCTCCCCTTTTTAATTTGTCCTATCCTCCTGCCAGAATGATTGAGAATGTCAATTTTATATAATTAGAAAATATGTTCAGTTACTGGAATGTGACTTTTGGCTTAAGGTCTTCCCTCTTGTATACTTCTGCCTTTAATATTCAGTACTGTGTATGGGTTTCGAATGAAAGAAAACAGAGACAGTGGGTATACTCGACTCCAACTTTAGAAAGTCCATGGTTGCCCTTTGCTCTTGTCTCCTGAAGAGTGTTTGCTGCTTATCTCAAGACTCAGAGCTGGGACATTTTGCTCCCACGATAAAAGGGCCCAGTTGCTTTCTCTGAAGGAAACTTGATGGCATATGACATTGTGATATACATGGATACATATGGTTGGTTGCCCCCAGGGAGGGCACTGGAATGTTTGACAATCCTGCACATATTTTCAGATGTTGAAGTTCGTGAACTCCAAAGGACCAGGTGTCAAAATGGTTTTGTTTATGTGGTTTCAGAAAATTACAGTCTAAATGCAAATACAGTCTAGGCCATCCTGATTTGCTGAAGTACATTTAGGGCTTACTAAGAAATTACTTAATAAATGCCTTTCTAATCATGTAAATACTACAACCTAGAACTTGGTAGATATGTCTAAATTGGAAGTAAGTCATAATTTAGTTTCTCTGTGACTTTCTCAATGTGTATCAAAACATGCAAAGTAGTCAGATTCCAAATACTTGAAGATGAATATAACAGCCCAGATCCTAGAATCTAAAGAATGTGATTAATATGGCACACACTGAAATGGCAAATTTCCCCCAAATCATTAACTCAGAGCAGATAGCTTCATAAAATATATTTTGTTCAACAGCAATCCTTAAACATGAATCAGTAAGATTAATTCTGGGATTCAAGATGAAGAATAACAAGAGGGGATGCTGAAAGTTAATGGTGGATATTTTTTTCCATATTGAGTCAACCAATTTTATAGTAAAGAACAGTGCCCACCAAATTTAAAGAAAACAAAAAAACCCCAAAATAGTATGGTTGCTTTGATTCAATTGGCACTGAGGTTTTCTAAATAAAGGAATAGAACTGGGTGGACATATATTTGCGGTGAGAGCATAGTTTGGGGTTTTTTGTTGTTGTTGTTCTTTTGGCGGGTGTGATGGATTTCTTTTACTGTCATAATTTGTGATGTGAACTGAATTTGGTAGAAGTGATGGCCCATACAAGTGTTTGATGTGTATGTATTTGTGTTTATGTGTGAATAGAGGTTATTTACTTTTCACGTGAATGCAAGGATTTAAATAGTAAGGAGTACAGGAGTAGTTCATTTTGCCTGATAAAGCACTTAGCTTTGGGATTAGTATATATTTTTCCAGGCCCCCAGTTCTCTCATGTATTCTAGAGCAGATCTGCTGATGATAATATATAAATATTTTCTCGTGATAGTGATTTAAGATGCTAAAGTCTTTAAGAATTAGTCATATAAGTATATATGAAATTCCTACACTGGGTTTAATGTGACCTATTTAAAGTAACATGAAGACTACTGTTACGTTTTGGTGAGGAATCTGAATATTCTAGTGGCTACTGTACTAAAACTGAAGACAGGTAATGTGAGTGTAGACTGCTACTGTATCATCTACGTTATGGATATGAAAGTTAAAGGATGTTTATCTACACATGCTACAATAAATCTTAACAGGAACTGGTATGCAGAGAACATTTGCAAGGTAGTCCTGGCCAGACACAAGTCATTTGGCAGTGGCCTTGCCTAGTATATATTTTCAGGCCTGTCTGCACAAAGATGCTGGCACGTTAACCATGATTTCTATTCCAGGTGATGGATTTCTATCCAAGTAAGTGAGTGACTAAATATTTTCCGGTGGAATCTAGGCACCATAAAATCGCTGAAGCCAAATAAAAAAGTTGTCGACCTTTCTAAAAAGTAATTATAATAGCTTTGCGTACCACTATGACAGAAGACATATTTCCACTTAGATCACCAAATGATGGTATGAATTGAACCTAATAAGAAAAAAAAAGATTATACAAGTATGCAGCTAATTATTTCTTTTTACCAACACTAATGAATGTCTTACTGAATTTTTATGAATTTCCAAAAACCCCTTACTCATTAGCAACAACTGAATACATTGATTCCACATCCAACTCTATCAAACAAAAGAAATCCAATCTGAACCCACCGAAAACCCATGCCATCATCACTTCATCTCATTTATTCTACACAGCACCCGTTGAGAAAGTGAACACTTTATATTAGTTTATTTGTGTTACCCTAAGCAATTAGAGATGAATATGCCTTCGCAAGTCCAAGCGATACAAATGTGAGGGTCCCTTTGTGGCAGGTTGTTTAAATTTACAACATAAAGCTAGCATTTCCATCTCCAATAAAATCCAAACAGACATTTAATTTTGGTACATGACATTTCTGACTAAAATAGAGCCAGAAAAGGCTAGGATAGCTCTTATTGTTCATGAATCTGAACAAATTGGGGATCTGTGAATTTATAGCCAGATTTTTCTCTACTATTGTTTAAAATAGCACACATGGAAAACACGCCATGGGTGTGTTGTAATTCAGCTTTAATGATGTAACACTTGGTTTCAGTCAATTGTTAGAGGGCTGCAAGTGACATTGGTTTTGTGCTTCAGACGTTGCATGTAACTTAGCAATTATAGTAAGGCTTTCAATAATGGCTGTTGGCGGGATATCTGCAAGTGAAGTCATAGCAATTTTGAAAGAGAAAGCTAATAAAAATACACCTGCTCGTAGTGGAAAGTGAGCCTTTAATATCTCTGCTTTGAAGTTGGGTGAAGCCTTTGGTATTAGCTAACAGATATTATGATGTAGGAATAATCCACTGCCCCAGGGGAGAGCAAAGTTGAAGTTACAACAGATTGCTATTTTCTAATCACCTACTTTTCAATCAGTCTCATATCACCAAAGGAGGATAGAACGCAGTGATTTTTTTTTTCTTCTGAAAAACCCAAAGAGACTACTGTTTGAAAGAAAATAACTGCATTTGTCAATATACAAGCTAGCACATACACATTCCTTAAACTAGTCAATAAGAGTGTAAACACATTTTACTGTCTGTGTTTTTGTTATCAGAAACTTAATGGGAAATTTTACATTCTCATATATTGCTTCAAGATGATGTTCCAAGTTTCAGATTTGCTTTGTGAGATTTTCTTTCTCCTCCTTTTCCTTGGCCACTTTTAAAATAGTTTATTTATTCATAGCTCTTTACATGAAAAAAAAAAAGAGAAAATAAAGGTGCTTATGAAACTTCCCTTTATATTTCTTGGAGCATTACTGTTCCCAGGAATCTTCTTCGTGCTGTGGGAAATTAATTCTCTCTGTTGTTCACTTGCTTACTTCCGTTGCACTCACTTGGGCTTACTTATCATTGACAGCAAAAAACTGTTATGGGACATTTAAAATATTGAGTCCATAGTATATGCTGATTTATTGAGATCACTGGAGGAAGAGATATTTAAGGAATAAATAGAGTTGCAATTTGGAATTTCTGCCCCAAAAATAACTATTAAATGACATACTAGAATTACTTTAACCACTTTTCCTGATACTTAACTGCTATATTTTTTAACTGTTGATTATGATGTCTAGATTAGTGTAAAATAATTTGCCCAATCAGTATGCTTTAAATATGGATGGTTTTCTGTAGTTATTATCTTTACAAGTGAATGTTTGAACCATGGCAGTAACTTTGTTTTTTCTTCTCTTTTTTTCAATTTGTAGTGTATCTCAACAGAGAGTATCAAGTAACGCAAAGGGTATACATTAGCACTTGTCAGGGCCACATCAACATGCTAAACACATGGAAACTTACTACCAAGTTCAAAGAGAATGTGTGCTCTAAACCCCTTGTTAATGTGGTAAAGGAATCATCATCAAGGTGTTTTGTTGAAAGGAAGTTACATTTTATTTCTCATTTATGAAATGGACTTTGATGTTCCTTTAAGCCAGAGGGATCTTTTCCCCAATTCATTCACTGTATCAGCTAAATGCTCTCTCATTAGAGAATATTGCAGAAAAGGTGTTTTTTGAGAGGAAGGAGTAGAGTTGTTTTCTCTATAGAATTTCAGTGTGTAATTTGCATTTAACTTTGAAAGTGGATTGTTGTTGAGCCTGGACACCTGCTGGGATAAGTATCCATTTCAGGCCACAAAGTGGTGCTCTGAAATAAATATCAGCAAGCTTGTTAAATTTTGTCAGCTGTGTCATCACATTAGTACAAGATATTATGGTAAAATATAAATTCAATTTTCTGGTTGTATGTTTGGGCTATAAGTTTTTCCTTCTAGTATGCATCAAGAATTTCTATTGATTCCAGAGAAATTGCCAAAGAGATTCCAAGGGAAAAAGAATACAGAACTAATCTTTCATATGCCCAGAAAGCATCATGTAATTTAGACCATAATGTGAGACATTGATATTATTCTGTAATATCTGCCAAAGAATCAAGATGTGAAAATATAGTTCTATCATTATGTATCAAAAAACTAAAATGTTTTCATTTTGGTAATGAATATAAATATAAGTCATTTTGATAAGTTATTTTATTTTGAATAGTAATAATTATTTATTAAGCCTCTACTAAGAACTAGGCACTCTCTTGGGACATTGGCTTCATTTTCTTCATCTAATTTTGTATTAATTATTCTTGGAGTTATACAGAATGGCTTTGTTTCATATTTTTACTTGCCCAGAGTCATACAACTAGTGAGTGGAAAAATCAAGATACCAGGTTAAAATGAGTCAGAAGCTGAACCTAAAGCAGGCAAGAAAAAATAAGTTGAAATTTCAGAAAGAGGATATAATGAGAGAATCCATTAGAGAAAAATGTAAATGAAGTATACCAAATCCAGTCCCTAAAGATGTAACTTATTGAGAGTTCCTGGTGAACTAAATCTTGACCTCGGCAATGCTTTTGACAGTCTAAATCCATCCACTTCCTCATATATTGTTGACTTTCTATGATTAAACCACAGCCAGGCCCAGAGTAAACTTAGTGATAGACAGGGGAGTCCTTACAGGGAGGAAGACACCAGTGTCCAGTGAAGGCATGTATTAATATCACATTACCTACTGCAACAGATAAGCTCTGAGAATCAGCAGATTACAACAGAAGGCCGTTTTTTGCTCATGAAAAGACTGATGTCAGTTTTTTGTTTGGTGCATAGTCTTTTATGTGGTCTTTCAGGACTCCAGGCTCCTTACATCTTATGGTTTCACTTCCCTCTATTCTGAAGGCAGAATGGAAGGAAAGGAGACGATTGTCCACAAGAGGGCTTTGGGCCGTGGTGGAGGCAGCGCATATGACCTGTGCTCCCATTCATTGATAGGACTTAATCACATGACCATCCTCAACAGGGGGCTGAAAACACAAGCTTGCCCAACAAGAGACAATATGTTTTAGTAAGCGCTTAGTCTTAACTGTAAGTTTCAGAAATCCTTGTGGTAGCACAGCCTGTCCTGAGACATGACCTCTCTATCTTTTTTTTCTTTTTGTTTTTAAGCACCATCCCCTCAAAACACAAAATTATAATAGCACCTATCACAATCTTTCATAGTGCCTACTGTGTGCTGGTCACTATATTGGCCTCCTGATTTATGTTTCTTCATTTTATCCTCATAAATTCCATATGATATATCACTCGTGTTATAGTTATTTTGGTCACATAACAAGTTATCCTAAACCTTACTGACTTAATGATAATAATCATATGTATTCTCACCACTCCTGTTGGTCAGGAATTCAGGAAAGAAATAGCTGGGCAGTGCTTACTTGGACTCTATCTCTCCTGCAGCAGCAGTCATATGTTGAGTGAAGTTGAAGTTATCCAAAGGCTTGATTAGGACCAGAGATCTCACTTCCAACGCTCAATAGATGAAACTGGTCATGGACTTTGTAATTCAGTTTCTCCTTGTCAAATTCATCTTGTTTGTCTAAAGGTTTTTAAAATGTGACTTCTGGGTTGCCCAGAGTGAACAATCTAAGAGGTTAAAGGAGAAGCTGTAATACATTTTATGACCTAATTTAGAAGTTACACAATATAGAAATTGCAACATAAATGACTGTCAAAATTATTTCTTACATACAGATTCTATTACAGAGTCACCAGTTTCTTTTGAGTATTGAAATTAACAGAAGAGGAGGGGTTCCGTGAGGCTTATTGTTAGGGTTGAAATTCAACGAGTACCAAAAGTCCCTTTCTGAAACCAGGACCGTTGCTCCTATTTTTTTCTCCTTCCTCAAAAGGAAGTTAACTTTTATCAGTGGTTCTAAGTGAAGCACAATTAAGCTGTGAGCCTAAGGTTCTGTTTTCTTAGACTATTTGTAAGTAGGTTGGCAGATGGATGTTTTACTTTTATAACACTGTGAAATAATACAGTTTATCATTGTGATTACAGTAAAAAGAATGTGATGTTTAAAAATTAATAGATTCAAAAACAAGTTCTATAATTTGTCATTAAATTTAATGTAGCAAAAATAAATGGTGCTATGTAATTCCATATATTAGTGATATTCCCTCTCCACCAGTTTGTAAACCACTTAAGCACAAGATATACGTCCTGTTTTATTTTCAGTCTCTGACATTAACTACAAGGTTCATACTCCATTAACTTTAGTAAGCTGCATCTTCACTCTGTACCAAACTCAACTAGAAGAATACATTCATGGAAATGAATCCCCCTTATGCTTCTGCAACAGATAACATCCTAACTGCCAGAGGTGGATTCGAATCCAAAGCTGCCACTTCCTATCCATAATCACTCTTCCCTTTTCTGTAAAATGGGGATGTGGGGACACTAGGTTTGAGAGGATTAACAGGATAGTGAAGAGAACATATCTAAAACAGATAAAGTGTGTACATACATGCTAAGTTGCTTCAGTCGTGTACAACTTTTTGTGACTTTATGGACTGTAGCCCGCCAGGCTCCTCTATCCATGGGATTCTCCGGGCAAGAATAATGGAGTTGGATGGCCATGCCCTCCTCCAGGGGATCTTCCCTACCCAGAGGTCGATCCTGCATCTCTTGCAACTCCTGCATTGTAGGCAGATCTTTACCACTGAGCCACCTGGGAAGACCCCAAAACAGATAATAGTGATGACTTTCATGCATTGGAGAAGGAAATGGCAACCCACTCCAGTTTTCTTGCTGGAGAATCCCAGGGACGGGGGAGCCTGGTGGGCTGCCCTCTATGGGGTCGCACAGAGTCGGACATGACTGAAGTGACTTAGCAGCAGCAGCAGCAGCATAGTGTCAATAAATGGTAACTATATAAAAATGATATCAGCTAGCTGCTAGATTATTCTTCTCTGAAAGTAAACATATATTTGTTTTGTCATACTCATTTCAGAAACAAATATTTTTCCATGAAGCAAGTATTCATTGTTTACCTGCCCCCAGGCTGGTTGATTATAGTCAGTGTCTCATCATACCTTTTAGGAACTTCTGGTTAGCTGTGGAAATTTTCTACCTGTGCACTATCAAACTTTAACTGGAAGTCCTCAGCACTGCTCTTCTTATATTTCTGAGATTTTAAATAACTTGGTCTTATTAGCTATGATTTAATTCATTGAAAAAAATCTTAGTGGGAATACTATGTGCCAGGAATTTCCTTAGGTTCTAAAGATATGTAAAAAACAATACAAACAAAAAATCAGTGCCCTCAAGGGGCTTCCATTTTAGTAGATAAAGAAAGAATATAGAAATAGGATAATAAAATATATAGTATGTTACATAGCGATATGAGGAATAGCAAAATAAGAGAAGTGAAGAGGGAACTGGGGGTAAAAGGATAGCAAGAGATGAAGTGTTCCAGAAAACTCTCAGGAGGTACTGGGACAACCATACAGTTATTTTAGGAACCAGGAATCCAGGCAGAGAGAATAGGATGATTCTAAGCCCTGTTATAGGAGAATGAGTGGTGTAATCAAAGAAGAGCTAGAAGAGCACTGGGATGGAAAGGACTGGTGGAAGAAGAGAGGAGTAGAAGGTGCATCAAAGAAGTAACATGGGAACAGAGTTCATCAGGACTTGTTGGCTAGGATAAGGATATGCGGCAAACTATTGGACACTTTTGAGCAGAAGAGCGGGGTGATATATGACTTAACCTCTCAAAGGGGGGATCTGTGTGTGCTCAGTTATGTCCAACTCTTTGTGACCCCATGGGCTGTAGCCCACCAGGCTCCTCTGTCCATGGGATTCTCCAGGCAAGAATACTGGAGTGGGTTCCCATTTTTTTCTTCAGGGGATCTTCCCAACCCAGGGATCAAACTCATATCTCTAGTGCCTCCTGGGAAACAAATCTCTCTAAAACTTAGCGTTAAAAGGAATATTGATTGTCTATTTTGAAATAAAAACATAGTAAATTTCCTTTGCCTCTCTAAAGTCCACAGAGACTGTAGATATCAGGTGTAGTATAGTAAGATCCTTTTTGATTAGTTTCTCCTACACCAGATTTTTCTTTCAGTTGCTATCCTGGTGTCTTCCTCTTGGAAGGAAAGCAGTTTTCATAGTTTACTCTAGCCTGAGTACAGGCTACTCATGAGGGAAATAGGAAATGTCCCCTTCCCTTGCTCTTCAATGACAATTCTCTCTTCTTAATTTGCTGAAATTTTTAATAGCTTAAGAAATACGCTTATCATTGTCTTGTGGAAGATTCTCGTCTTTTTACTTTCAAACTATTCACTATACATACCCCAAAGGTAGATATCCTTCCTGTAGTCTCCCATTATAATTTATATTTCCTCTATCACTGTACTATAGTTGTCTCTTTTCTAATCTTTTTTTCCCCCCATTGAACTCCTAAGTTCCATAACCGAGGTGCATTAATTGATATGCAGCCTCCTTAACTCAGTGGCTGACACGTTGTAGGTGCTGAACAAATGATCTTTCCTTGTGAGCAAGTGAGGCTCCAGGAAGAAACCCGGGGCTCAGTCTACTCATCCCCACACTTGCTCCTTTTCTGTCTGGAATCCAGGTGTAGGTCCTCTTCTTAGTGGCTGATATAGTCTCCGTTTCCCATGGTGCTATCTCCTCCAACACTGGTTTCCCCTTCTTCTCTGAACTCTTGCCTCAGGCATTTTTCATTTCTGGTGTCCTTATAATTGCAGATATAAAACAGAAAGTATCATTTAGGTGATCTTTGTCAGGAAAGTCAAAAAACATTTTCCATACATAGTAAGTTGAGAACAGAGCTGAGTTTCCATGTGTGTTCTAGGCTGTTAACTAGACCTACTCTTAAACTAAGAGATTCATTCCTGTACAAGGGTTTCATAACACAACAGGAGGTTCAATACATTGCCTCAGCAAAATTACAAATACTAGATATAAACATTGTGAACTTTCTGGATTGATCAAAAAGAATAGAAATAATTTGCATGGAGACAACAAAAACCAATTTTATTCTCTGGAAAGTTGCAAACTTTCTGGCAGTTCACAAAATCTTTCCTATGTTAGTCCTGGGACTACAGTTTTTGAATCTATTCCAAAGTAATACCTGGCATTCTGACAAGCTTAATTATTGAAGACAGGATGCACCGAAACTCTGTTTTGTTTTTTTATTTTCTTCTTCACCATACCTTTTGCACATAGAAACCCTTCTGTGATTATCTTACTTCCCAGAGGCCTAAAACACAATTCACAACAAATGGACGATGTCCCTTTGTCTCAAGTAGGCTATTTGCATTTTTGAAGTTGATATCCATTCTAAAGAGGTGATCCTAGAATTTTGTCATCTCCTCAAAAGAGAGAAAGCCACTTCTTTAAGTGAAATCATTGTAACCACATGTAAGAGATATTATATGACCATGATCAAGAACAAATGTTTCATGTGATCAACAGGTTCAGAGAAAAAAGAAGAAAAATGGAGTTAGAATAACATTTAAAGTATTGTTGATAGCTCTAGAGACACCTTTGCAGAATAAATAGAATGTTGAGAGGCAGGCACACAAGAGGTCTGTGGATTTTGTGTTGGAGAATCTATATTCAGGAAAAGGGACTCTAAAGAGACAAAGTAACATCAAATTGGACTTAATTCACATTTTGCCTAGATACTACAGTCTAAAAACACCCATTTCCTCTTCCCCCATTCATATTAAACTGCTCTTTGTCAGGTTCTAAGTGGTCAAATACAGCCAAATGCAAATTTGGTGAGAATTTTGCCATGTAGATGCCCGGGCTCCATCTAGTGGCAGAAGGTAACTAAGTTTTTACCATTTTCCCAAAGAGCCTTCAAAAAATTATTTAATAGAATTTGCATTTTGAGAACACTATGAATTAAGTTTTACATTTTTTCCTAAGAAATAGTAATATCCAAGTTAAACACTTGTTTTCAACATTTTAATTTGTACAACTTCTCATGAGACTATTTTATTTCTTCTGCTTTATAAAATTTAACCTACAGTGAATATTCATTCTTTTAAGTTTCTATTCTTTTGGTTTATTTTTTGTCATTAAAGAGGACAGACACAAACTGTCATTAAGTTATCTTATGGTTCAGAAATGATAAAGCTTATGAACAAAAAATAATAACAAACTAGTGAAACAATGAGAGAATCAAAGAAAGAATTGGATGAAAATCTAAGTTGACTAGTTGAAACTGAGATGGGAACTGAAGTAAACTGAGTTGAACTCTATTTTCAATTTAAGCATTTTACTTCTTACATGATATTTGTTTTAGTGTCTTGTTATTTTTTTCTATTTTAACAATTTTTTCCTAAATATATTTTAAAGTCCTGATGAATTAAAGTGTTGCCATTTGCTTGTGTGTCCATACATATGATTGTGTGTGTGTGTGTTTGTGGGATCGTTTACTCTCTATTGTATCAGTTCAGCTATGAACTTTGTGGAGGAAGTTAAACTATTTTATAAGCTTTTCATAGCAAATTTTAATCTGAGATGCCTTTATACCTCACTTATTAAGCTATTACAGATAAAAGTATTTATTAAATTTTATATATAAATATCAACTGTATACTTGTTAATATTTATAATTATGTATATCTGAAAGTATACTGATATATTAGATAAAATTGATATAATTTATTTACTTCTAACCTTCACAATAAATGTGTCATTTCTAATTTAAAATGTATTTTGGTTTGGATGTAAAATTCAAACATCTCTGCACAAGACCAACTATATCAACTATATCCATATTTCTCAAGAGTGATTTTTTAAAAAATTAAGGAACTTCATCTTTTAAGAGCAGATTTGTGTTCACAGCAAAATTAAGAAGTATAGAGATTTCCCATATGCCTTCTGCCTTCACACGAGCATAAGCCTCCCCATTATCAACATTCCCAGCAGAGTGGTCCATTTGTTACAGTTGATGAACCCATGTTGACACATCAAAATCACCTCAAGTTCATAGTTTACATTAGGGCCCAGTCTTCATGTTGGCTTCCCTGGTGGCTCAGATGGTAAAAATCTGCCTGCAATGCAAGAGACCCAGGTTCGATCCTTGGGTCAGGAAAATCCCCTGGAGGAAGAAATGGCAACCCACTCCAGTATTCTTGCCTGGAGAATCCCATGGACAGAGAAGCCTGGCAGTCTACAGTCCATGGGATCACAAATAGTCAGACACAACTGAGCAACTAACACTTCTTTCACTTTTCACTTGATGTTGTACATTCTATAAGTTTGGACACATGTCATGTATCCATCTTTATATTACCATCCAGAGTATCTTCACTGCTCAAAATATTCTCTGTGCCGGATTTATCCATCCCTTCCTCCCTAATCCCTGGCAACC
The DNA here is from genome assembly GCF_029407905.1 of Bubalus kerabau. Classification (NCBI taxonomy): domain Eukaryota; kingdom Metazoa; phylum Chordata; class Mammalia; order Artiodactyla; family Bovidae; genus Bubalus; species Bubalus kerabau. Next base: position 26,580,647 of record NC_073631.1, on the reverse strand, counting down.
ATTATACTTTTTACTGTCTCCATTATTTTTCCTTTTCTAGATGTTTCTTTTGGATTATTGCCCAGGCTGTGGCTTTACTTCTATTCTCATTCCCTTGATATTGACTTTCCCAGAGCAGAAGGCTGACGGTGGTAGCTTAGTGCCAAGTTACTGCTGCAAGGTGATAAGCATAATTATTTGATAGAAGCATTGGCCTAATGGCAACCCACTCCAGTGTTCTTGCCTGGAGAATCCATGGACAGAGGAGCCTGGTAAGCTGCAGTCCATGGGGTCGCTAAGAGTCGGACACGACTGAGCGACTTCACTTTCACTTTTCATTTTCATGCATTGGAGAAGGAAATGGCCACCCACTCCAGCGTTCTTGCCTGGAGAATCCCAGGGACCAGGGAGCCTGGTGGGCTGCCGTCTATGGGGCCGTACAGAGTCGGACATGACTAAAGCGACTTAGCAGTAGCAGCAGTCTTCCCCCCCCCCCACCAAAAAAAAAAAAATAAAATCCTATACTTTGTCTGAAGGAGATCAGCCCTGGGATTTCTTTGCAAGGAATGATGCTAAAGCTGAAACTCCAGTACTTTGGCCACCTCATGCGAAGAGTTGACTCATTAGAAAAGACTCGGATGCTGGGAAGGATTGGGGGCAAGAGGAGAAGGGGACGACAGAGGATGAGATGGGTGGATGGCATCACTGACTCGATGGACATGAGTCTGAGTGAACTCCAGGAGTTGGTGATGGACAGGGAGGCCTGGCATGCTGTGATTCATGGGGTCGCAAAGAGTCGGACACGACTGAGCGGCTGATCTGATCTGATCTGATACTTTGTCTATGAATATGGGACATGGGAGAAAGATGAAAGTAAATATAATTCAAAGTTTTCCCATCAAACTACTCTAAATGCTTGTGCCTAGCGCTCAATGTCTTGGTGATATTTTCTCTTATGTAAATAACCACTTTTCCCATTTTTTTTTCAAAGATCAACTCCATTTTAATCAAGTATTCTCAAAGTCTAAAAACAATCCATCTTCATTCTTTTTTTATGCCTTTATCAATAAATATTCACTTTCAAGCTGTTGTCTATGGTTAAATGAATTTAAAGATAGTAAAAAAGTTTTTGAAAACATCTCATATCTGTTTTGAAAATAATTACCATTTTAAAATAAATATAACATCATGAAGCTTCCCTAGTGGCTCACTCAGCAGTAAAGAATCTACCTGCAGTGCAGGAGACACAGGTTCGATCCCTGGGTCAGGAAGATCCCCTGGAGAAAAGAAATGGCAACCCACTCCAGTATTCTTGCCTGGAAAATCCCAATCCATGGGGTTACAAAAAATCATACGTGACTGGATGACTAAACAAAAACACCAACAACAAATAGCATCATAATAGTACATCATAATAGAACATCATAACAGTTCAGTAGCATAGGCCTATCCTGAATGATCTGTGAATATCTAAGTTATTTTTTATCTAAACATTATAAAAGATTGGAAGTGTTTCAATATCCTACCAAATATTTCAGTATGTTTCTGTAACATGAAATCAGAGATATATTGATTGTTTAAAGAAAGAAACCATGAAGAAAAATATTTTAAAATAAAACTGGAAGGATCAGTATAATTTGACAACATCCCTCCTACCATCTCCATATTAAATATTTATATTGTATACACTGTATATTTCCTTTCAATTTTTCTCTTAACCCCTTAAAAGGAAGATAATGGGATTTTTCTTCTGATGGTTCTTTTTTCCCAGTCTGCTTTCCTCTAATTCTCTTATGCTGTTTGTTTAGTCACTCATTCATGTCTGACTCTTGTGACCCCATGGACTGTAGCTCTCCAGGCTCCTCTGTCCATCGGATTTCCCAGGCAAGAATACTGGAGTAGGTAGCCATTTCCTCCTCCAGGGGATCTTCCTGACCCAGGTCTCCTGCATTGCAGGCGGATTCTTTACCACTGAGCCACCAGAGAAGCCCCAGTTCTTTCATATCAAATAATTTTTAAAAAGACAGTGCAAATATATAAACAAAAACTTGGTCAGAATTAACGTGCTTCTTTTTTTGAGCCAAGATTTTTTTCCAGCTTTATTGTGAGACAGTTTACATATAAAATTGGGCAATTTTAAGATGTACAGCATATATATGAAATGACTACCATAATCATTAGGTTAGTTAGCACATCCATTACTTCACAGAGTTATCTTTTTTTATAGTAAGAAATTTTAAGATCTACTCTCTGAATAATGTTCAAGTGTACAATACAGCACTGTAGTCATCATTACTGGATATTAGATCCCCAGAATTTATTTATCTTTTGTCTGAACGTGTATATCTTTAATCTTCACTTCTTCTCCCCCACCCCCATTCATGTGGCAACCACCAATCTGCTCTGTTTTTATGAGTTCATTTTTTTAGGTTCCATATATAAATGCAATCATACAGTATTTGTCTTTCTCTGTCTGACTTATTTCACTTACCTTAATGCTCCCAATATCTATTCAGAAGTAATTTATTTCTGACTTGGAACAAACATTTTTCTCAAGGTAAATTGCCTGTATCTCTTTGTGGAGATAATTTAATAACTTTGTCCTGCTCTTAACTATACTGTGAAAAGCAAGATTATTCTTTACTAATACATTTGCTTATTGTCTTTTTATATTGGAAATTTAAAAGAATTATTATTCCAAAGATTGCAGTGTTCTTGAAGTATGAATTATTTATTTAAGCATTGCTGCTGCTAAGTCACTTCAGTTGTGTCCGACTCTGTGTGACCCCGGAGATGGCAGCCCACCAGGCTCCCCCATCCCTGGGATTCTCCAGGCAAGAACACTGGAGTGGGTTGCCATTTCCTTCTCCAGTGCATGAAAGTGAAAAGTGAAAGTGAAGTCGCTCAGTCGTGTCCGACTCTTTGCGATCCCATGGACTGCAGCCCCCCAGGCTCCTCCGTCCATGGGATTTTCCAGGCAAGAGTATTGGAGTGGGGTTCCATTGTCTTCTCCATATTTAAGCATTAGATATTCTCAATTGCTATCTGTTTTTGTTGTTGTTTTAGTAACACAAGTTTATTTTCAAAGTTGTGTATATATAGCCTACTATTTTCTTTATACAGAAAAAAGTTAATATATTTAATTCAGAATTTACCAGTCTTGATAACTTGTGCTTTTATTCTATTCATACTTTATTGGTCTATCTTCATTGATATGACAAATATCTGCCAATTTTCCATTAAGATTCATAAAGTGTGTTTGATATTTCAATTAATATTTGATAGTGCGTGATTTGGTATCTCATGTTTCTTCCTAATCCTATATTTCTATTAACAAGGAAATAAAGCTTCCTGTAGTAATTAGATTGTTTTTTTAAAAAGGTCTAAGTTATTTTGTTTAGTTTATTTCCATTTTCAATAACTTTTTTACTTTAGAAAACACTGTAGGAAAAAGAGACATAGTAATTTTCCATTGTCATAGCCCAAGATTCTCAGTTCTGAAGAGAGGGTCTGGTATGAAAGTTTAAAGTAGAGAAAAATAGCCAGCTTAGCACCCTATGGAGAATAATAACCAATCTACTTATATTTTTGGAATCTCCCTGAGTTCAAGTTAAAGAAAAAAAAAGTACTGAAACAAAATCTCAGGTCTTATTTGTCTTTTTTTTTCTACCGAAGATGGTTTTTATTGAGTAGATATCCTCTAAATATAGCAGTGATGTATGTCTTTTAGAAATATATTTATCTTACACTGTTAAATGCAAAACTTTAAGCAAGTTGTCTTATCGGCAAATGCAAACTGTAGAGACAAAAATCCTTTCTTTATATCATGCCATTGTCTTCTGCCCCTGCACTCTCCAGAGCTCTATTCTTAGTTAATTTTGGACATACCTGCTCTTGCTTGGAGATGATGATGTTTGCATAAAAATTTATCAACAACGAATCCTCCCCATTGCTACATACCCCTCTTGGAAATGTAATGCCTTATGTCTTTGGAATCAGTATATTTTAGAGCTTTTAAAAGGTACATATACCATTTATTACGGAACATCCCAAGGGGGTCTATGGCAGCATCCTTTAGTCCAGCAATCAAGATTTTTTATAGCAAGCAATATTTTTTGTAGCAAATTTTTGTCTAAATGAAAAATATAAAGTCTTCTGTCGATTCTAGTTAAATTCTATGGCAAAAGTAAACAGATAAATAAGAAATACACATATACACCAGATACAACAGTTGGATTTCAGAGCTTTTGAATTTCAGAAAAAAGAACTGTATATTGTACAAAGAATCTTCCCTGGAGGAATCTCCATCATTCTGCCAGAATAGGGGCTTGAATGAAATGGAATGAGTGGATCTGGAGTGAGAATTTCCTAGCAGAGCTATTTTGGACAATTTGCCATAACATTTAGCTTCATGTTAAAAAATGTAAGTCATACAACATTTAAACTTTGTGTTTTTAAAGACTAACAAAATTTACTCTACAACCCACATGTAACATATATTTGACAATGATGTTAAACACAGTCATTTTTTTTTTAATTTGATTTCTTTGATCAGAAAGGGAAAGCTTGTGCTTTTCTTGCTGTTCTAGTTTGGAGATTGTTTTTTCAAGTTCATTTATATCAGTTCACTTAATAGGACGCATATAACACTGTGTGACATCTATCATCTCATTTAATAATGGTTGTTAGTTCATTTCCCAGTAAAGACAAGGAAAACAAGAATGTTGAACTACCTAGAAAATCTAATCATTTAGGAAATAAATTCTCTCTAAGTTTATAGTTAATGTTCCTCTTTATTATTTTCAACTTATGAAAATGCAATGTGAACATTTTAATATGTAAATAGAGGGTTGAGTGATTTAATATCCTTTTTATAAACTTAGCTACAATTCACTTACAATATTTAAAAGCAAAATCTCTAGTCAATTGTGGTCAAAGTCAATTGTAGTCAAATTCTCTAGTTTGAAAAGGCTTGGGAAAGAATCAAGATGTTAGTATTTTCTCCTAGAGAGGTGACAATGTTACAGCTTCTATGGCAGCTTTGAAGATTTTGTCTTTGGTTTTCTGCAGTTTCATTAAAGTACATCTGTTTTTAGATTTCTTTTTATTTATTTGCTTAGGATTCTTGGAGTTTCTTAAAGTTATGTATTGATGTCTTTCATCAATTAGGAAATGTTTACCTTTAATCCCTTTAAATTCTGCTTCTGATACATTCTGTCTGCCTCCTTATCTTGAAACTTTAGTTAAACATATTTTAAACTTCATTATTGTATCCTTTTACACTCCCTACTGTCTCATCATCTCACCTGACTCCTGTCCTCTACCTCCTTAATTTTAGTCTGGATTGACTTTTTTAGGTTTATACTCTACTTCATTTGATTTTGCTTCGCACGTGTCTAACTTGCTCCAAAACAAAAACCACTGAATTACTATATTTTTCAGTTCTATATTTAGCTAGTTCTTTTTCAGTTTTTTAATGTAACTTAACCATTTTCGAGCACAAAACTGAAGTTTGGCATGTGTCTTTTTATGCGTGTTCAGTTGCTAAGTTGTGTCCAATTCTTGGCGACCACATGGACTGTATGTAGCCTTCCAGGCTCCTCTGTCCATGGAATTTCCTGGGCAAGAATACTGGAGTGGGGTGCCATTTCCTCCTCCAGGGGATTTTTCCCTACCCAGGATCAAATCCACATTTCTTGTGTCTCCTGCATTAACAGGCAGATTCTTTACCACTGAGCCACGTGGGAAGCCCAAGGTTGACATCAGATCAGATCAGATCAGTGGCTCAATCGTGTCCGACTCTTTGCGACCCCATGAATTGCAGCACGCCAGGCCTCCCTGTCCATCACCAACTCCCGGAGTTCATTCAAACTCACATCCATCGAGTCAGTGATGCCATCCAGCCATCTCATCCTCTGTCGTCCCCTTCTCCTCCTGCCCCCAATCCCTCCCAGCATCAGAGTCTTTTCCAATGAGTCAACTCTTCGCATGAGGTGGCCAAAGTATTGGAGTTTCAGCTTTAGTACCATTCCTTCCAAAGAAATCCCAGGGCTGATCTCCTTCAGAATGGACTGGTTGGATCTCCTTGCAGTCCAAGGGACTCTCAAGAGTCTTCTCCAACACCACAGTTCAAAAGCATCACTTCTTCGACGCTCAACCTTCTTCACAGTCCAACTCTCACATCCATACATGACCACAGGAAAAACCATAGCCTTGACTAGACGGACCTTTATTGGCAAAGTAATGTCTCTGCTTTTGAATATGCCATCTAGATTGGTCATAACTTTCCTTCCAAGGAGTAAGCCTCTTTGAATTTCATAGCTGCAGTCACCATCTGTAGTGATTTTGGAGCCCAGAAAAATAAAGTCTGACACTGTTTCCACTGTTTCCCCATTTCCCGTGAAGTGGTGGGACCGGATGCAATGATCTTCATTTTCTGAATGTTGAGCTTTAAGCCAACTTTTTCACTCTCCACATTTACTTTCATCAAGAGGCTTTTGAGTTCCTCTTCACTTTCTGCCATAAGGGTGGTGTCATCTGCATATCTGAGGTTATTGATATTTCTCCCGGCAATCTTGATTCCAGTTTGTGTTTCTTCCAGTCCAGCGTTTCTCATGATGTACTCTGCATATAAGTTAAATAAACAGGGTGACAATATACAGCCTTGACGAACTCCTTTTCCTCTTTGGAACCAGTCTGTTGTTCCATGTCCAGTTCTAACTGTTGCTTTCTGACCTGCATACAAATTTCTCAAGAGGCAGATCAGGTGGTCTGGTATTCCCATCTCTTTCAGAATTTTCCACAGTTTATTGTTGGCATATATCTCCTTAAAAACCTTAAAGATATGTATCTATAATCTATGTCAAATAATAGCAATATCTTTGAGCACCTAAGATTCTATTCTGTTGCCTTTCATTTATCTTGCTTCTCACTCATGGAGTCTTCTCTTGTATTTCTGGTGATTTTTAAGTGTGTGATAGATATTAAATTTTAGAGTTTAACCTATAGAGATTAATTTGAGTCCTAGGAAAATCCACCAAAGAGGATCTTAAATTACCATTATCACTCTCTAAAAATCCCAATAGCCTTAATTCAACCTTGAGGCATGGTATTTTCTGTATACCTGTCTCAAAACCAAGCTTCCGAGTATGCAAAGCATGGCTTACTTGGTTTACACTGTCAGTCTTAGGATGTATCCTTTTCATCCCCAGTCCAGTTTCAGAGTTGATTTATCAGGGTCACTTGGGAGACTTTAGACTTTGATTTTCTTCCTCCATCCTCTTCCAGTTGGTAACTTCTGTAGGAGCAAGAGAATCCTGAATGTTGGACCCACTTCCCTGGATTTCCATTTACTCCCATTTATTGCTCTTATAATGCTACAAAAGCATTCTTTAATTTCCCCCAACATATTTTTTAAAACAATTTTGTCTCACTTTTTAAATTTCATCATTGGAAAAGTGATTACCAGGATTGCCATTCTTCAAAGAGGAAATTCCATGAAAAGACTTCAACAATCAATTTTAAATAGAATAGAAATGATTAGTAGGAGTTTAGATCAGGGCAAGGCTAGTAGAGGAAAAGGGGGATTAAGAAAAAAAGCCACTGAAAGATTTTGGTAACAAGTGGTGGAAGTAGGAATAAAAGATCATGGAAGTCAGAGGGATAAAGAGTTTCAAGAAGAGAATGATTAACACTGTAAGATAACCACATAGGACAAGTACTGAGAAAAGGGTAATTGAATTTGGTAATTAGGAAAGCATTAGAGAATTTAATGTGAAGACCTTCAGGAAGACTAATTTCATAGTTTTCTGAATTACTAGTTAGGTAAAAAGCATATTTATCAATTTCTTTAAGAACCTGGGTAAAGGCAAGAAAAGAAAAAGTGTTCTGAGGCAATGTAGAACATAATTCTAGTCTATTTTAAAACACTTTGTGTTAAATTCAATCAATACCATGATTAAATTGGAATTAAAGTTCTTCGTGAACAGATTCTATGGATGATGCTTATCAAACCAATCCTAAAATTAACCTGACAAGGCATATAAGAGAAATTTCTGTTAAGGCTGGAACAATGATAGTTTTGGATTTTCCATATTTTTCTTAATTTTATAATATTCCATTTCTGTGAACTCGTCTAAGGCAAACATCTCTACCTGTCTGAAAATATGGATTAGGAACTCAAGAGCAGCAGGTATTTTTTAACTTTAAATGGATCCATTTTTAAATAATAACATTTTGAGAGATTCAGTATATCCAAAGCTCTGTTGTTAACAGCAAAAACCTGAACTTGATTGCCATGTGTTAGAATAAACCTCACATTGTGGACAATTCTGAGACTTTTAAATCTTTTTTTATTTGTATATTTCAAAAGGGAAACCTTGCTGAATCCTTTCCCATGGAAATTATTAAATGGTGCTATCCATTGAATAATATCTTTGTCTTCTTGGGTAGCATATTCTCTTTTCCTGCTTGCTATACCAGATGCTTGTATCAAATCCTTCTGACTTTGTATTTGGAAATTCATAAATGAATGAAAGTCTTCTGAAATATTTTGCTTTGCTATTTGTGATTTAGTTGCTCAGTTGTGTCTGACACTTTTGCAACCCCGTGGACGGCAGCCCCCCAGGCTCCTCTATTCATGGGATCTCCCAGGCAAGAATACTGGAGTGGGTTACCGTGCCCTCCCCCAGGGGTTCTTACCAACTCTGGGATGGAACCCGTGTCTCCTGCGTTGGCAAGCAAGTTCTTTACCACTGAGCCACCAGGGAAGCCCGTGATTTACTTTTAGTGGCTTTAGTAATAATGTGTTTATGTTCACTCCAATCAAGTTCATCTTTAAGAGGATTTACCAGATTTTTTAAATGATGAGGAAGTTTGACCAACCAGTAGGTTGGGAAATTTCTTTTATTAGAAGATGATATTGAACCTAATAATTTGAGTGGAATTTGAACCTTCTGCCTATTCCCACTGCTGATTTAATAAGGAAAACTGGCTTGTGCATATTGATTTATTCTAGTCTGCATTTATTTTATGTCCCAACCCTAAATACAAGCTTCTAGTTTCATCTAGACATCTGCCAGTGGTTGGGTTGCAGTTGGTTAAATAAGTTTTTACAATGTCCTAGGATTATGGAATTGACTGCTTTTCAGGGTCATAAATTTATGTCTTACATATGTTAGGTATAGTGTATATCTACAGTTCCAATCAAAAATAATATTAAAGGACAAAGATTAAGTTAAAATTGATCCTCAATATAATGGAATATTTCTCTTATTTATGTTAAATAATGACAGAATTTACTAAAATGAAAGTCAAAGTTACTCTTTTGAGGGTCAGTAACAAGGAAGATTCACTTGACTGATTGGGGGAAAAACAGAGCTGTAAATTGAAAGTCTTTTTAAAGTACTTATAGCTTAATAACAATACCACATGTGAATTTACTTGATGTATTTCTTTTTTCCTATGTCCATCCTGCCAGTTATAGAGAGTAAAAAGCTAAACGTTGCCTTTATGTGAAGGCAATTTGGTTTTACTGCCGTAAAATTGGAATGGCATTGGCAGACAGTGAATTATGCTATCTACATACTGCCCACATTTAAAAAAAATAATTTAAGTGACAGTTAATAAACCATTAAAATAGACTGATTTATTAAGTTACACAGAAATTTACTGTGAACTTTTTTCTTGTATTTTTTTTTATTGCTGAAAATTATATTGCTAACAAAGTTAAAGAGTAAATATTTAGCCTATTAAGGACTTTAATTTGTCTTACAGCAAAAAAATATGTTTACTAAATTGAGATACACTTTACCTAGGGATCTGACTAATGAAAAAGGTTTTTGGATATTTTTGGGGGAAGGTAGCATTCGCATGGGCAGTCTTTATCCCTGCCCTCCCCCCTCTGCCACCAGGCAGCCACAAAAGAATAGATCTTGGGCCTGAAACAGTTCTGTACTAGAGATAAAGTGCCCACACAGCCTATGCAGACTTTCTCACCCGAAATAGTAATGTCTTGCCCTATTTCAGGCTCAACTAGCACTCCTTTGTTATGCCTAAGTATGTGTGTCAATGTTCGACAGGCTTCAGTATTTTAGATTCCACAGAGGAGGAGAAGAGGTCCTTCTATTGCATCAAAAGAGGGGGTGCTAGGTTAATTACTCTGTTTCCACTTCGAAGAGGACCCACCAGCCATGTAGGAATTAATGCCTCTATTGGTGCAGATCTTGCTCTGACTCTTCCTTGTTAAAGCGTTATTTTATTTGACTGTGTTCTGCTCTCCTTGGCAACTCCTATACTAACATGCAAAGGGCAGAAGTGTTTGGACCTCTTTTCTGGTAGCTGGCATTGTGATATCTTTGCTATCCTCCATCGTGTTGGAGCCTTCCCTGGCATCTGTAACTGGTACATGGTGTTCTAATCAACGGTACTGCTTTTAATAATCTCTCTCAAAATTAGTGCTTCTTGGAACACGATTTAGAAATTATTTCTCAAAGATAAGTGAAATTTAAGATATTAGAAAAGTCTTGTGTTTATTGACATTGTAGCACAGCCGTAAAGAATCTGCTTGCAATGCAGGAGACACAGGTTTGATCCCTGGGTCCAGAAGATCCCCTGGAGAAGAAAATGACAACCAACTTCTTTTCCTGCCTTCAATCTTGTCCAGCATCAGGGTCTTTTCCAGTGAGTCAGTTCTTTGCATTAGGTGGCCAAAGTTTTGGAGTTTCAGCTTTAGCATCAGCCCTTCAATGAATGTTCAGGGATGATTTCCTTTAGGATTGACTGGTTTGACCTCTTGCAGTCCAACCGACTCTCCAGAGTCATCTCCAACACCACAGTTCAAAAGCATCAATTCTTTGGTGCTCAGCTTTCTTTATAGTTTAGTGTTCTTGCTTGGGAAAACTCATGGATAGAGAAGCCTATCAGGGTACAGTCCATGGGGCCACAAGAATTGGAAACAACTTAGCAACTAAACCAGCATCACCCACCACAAACTGCTAAGGTATTGTGAAGTTGCCCTACAATTAAGAAAATTATGAAAAATGCTATGATGGTCTTTTATACTCTCTTTATGAATATAGAAAGGACATTGTTTCTTATGGTCCTCTTTAGGAAGTTAACTGGTTTGGTTCATTTCAGTAGCTCAGTCATGTCTGACTCTTTGTGACTCCATAAACTGCAGCACACCAGACTTCCTTGTCCATCACTAACTCCTGAAGCATGCTCAAACTCATGTCTGTCGAGTTGCTGATGCCATCCAACCATATCATCCTCTGCCTTCCCCGACTCCTCCTGCCTTCAATCTTGCTCAGCATCAGGGTCTTTTCCAGTGAGTCAGTTCTTCACATCAGGTGGCCATGTATTGGAGTTTTAGCTTCAGCATCACTCCTTCAATGAATATTCAAGACTGATTTCCTTTAGGATGGACTGGTTGGATTTCCTTGCAGTCCAAGGGACTCTCAAGAGTCTTCTCCAACACCACAGTTCAAAAACATCAATTATTCAGTGCTCAGCTTTCCTTATAGTCCAACTCTCACATCCGTACATGATTACTGGAAAAACCATAGCTTTGACTAGATGGACCTTTGTTGGCAAAATAATGTCTCTGCTTTTTAATATGCTGTCTAGGTTGGTCATAGCTTTTCTTTTAAGGAGGAAGTGTCTTTTAATTTTATGGCTGCAGTCACCATCATCAGTGATTTTGGAGCCCTCCAAAATAAAGTCTCTCACTGTTTCCATCATTTCCCCATCTATTTACCATGAAGTGATGGGACCAGGTGCCATGATCTTAGTTTTATGAATATTGAGTTTTAAGACCACTTTTTCACACTACTCTTTAACTTTCATCACTTTCATCAAGAGGCTTTTTAGTTCTTTGCTTTCTGCCATAAGGGTGGCATCATCTGCATATCTGAGGTTATTGATATTTCTCCTGGCAGTCTTGATTCCAACTTGGGATTTATCCAGCCCAGCATTTCACATGATGTACTCTGCATAGAAGTTAAATAAGCAGGGTGACAATATACAGCCTTGACGTACTCCTTTCCTGATTTGGAACCAGTCTGTTGTTCCATGTCCAGTTCTAACTGTTGCTTCTTGACCTCCATACAGATTTCTCAGGAGGCAGGTAAGGTGGTCTGGTATTACCATCTCTTTCAGAATTTTCCAGTTTGTTGTGGTTAACATAGTCAAAGGCTTTGGCATAGTCAATAAAGCAGAAATAGATGTTTCCATGGAATTCTCTTGCTTTTTTGATGATCCAACCGATGTTGGCAATTTGATCTTTGGTTCCTCTGCCTTTTCTAAATCCAGCTTGAACAACTGAAAGTTCACAGTTCACGTACTGTTGAAGCCTGGCTTGGAGAATTTTGAGCATTACTTTGCTAGCATGTGAGATGACTGCAGTTGTGCAGTAATTTGAACATTTTTGGCATTGCCTTTCTTAGGGATTGGAATGAAAACTGACCTTTTCCTGTCCTGTGGCCACTGCTGAGTTTTCCAAATTTGCTGGCATATTGAGAGCAGCACTTTCACAGCATCATCTTTTAGGATTTGGAATAGCTCAACTGGAATTCCATCAGCTCCACTAGCTTTGTTCGTAGCGATGCTTCCTAAGACGCACTTGACTTTGCATTCCGGAGTGTCTGGCTCTACATGGGTGATCACACCATCGTGGTTATCTGGGTCATAAAGATCTTGTTTGTTTAGTTCTTCTGTGTATTCTTGCCACCTCTTCTTAATATCTTCTGCTTCTGTTAGGTCCATACCATTTCTGTCCTTTATTGTGCCCATCTTTTCATGAAATATTCCCTTGGTATCTCTAATTTTCTTGAAGAGATCTCTAGTCTTTCCCATTCTATTGTTTTCCTCTATTTCTTTGCATTGATCACTTAAGAAGGCTTTATTATCTCTCCTTGCTATTCTTTGGAACTCTGCATTCAAATGGGAATATCTTTCCTTTTCTCCTTTGCCTTTTGCCTCTCTTCTCTTCTCAGCTATTTGTAAGGCCTCCTCAGACAACTATTTTGCCCTTTTGCCTTTCTTTTTCTTGGGGATGGTCTTGATCCCTGCCTCCTGTACAATGTCACGAACCTCTGTCCAAAGTTCTTCATGGACTCTATCTATCAGATCTAATCCCTTAAATCTATTTGTCACTCCCACTGTATAATCATAAGGGATTTGATTTAGGTCATACCTGAATGGTCTAGTGGTTTTCCCTACTTTCTTCAATGTAAGTCTGAATTTGGCAATAAGGAGTTCATGGTCTGAGCCACAGTTAGCTCCCAGTCTTGTTTTTGCTGACTGAATACAGCTTCTCCAACTGTGGCTGCACAGAATGTAATCAATCTGATTTTAGTATTGACCATCTGGTGATGTCCATATGTGGAGTCTTCTTTTGTGTTGTAGGAAGATGGTGTTTGCTATGACTGGTGCATTCTCTTGGCAAAACTCTATTTGCCTTTTGACCCGCTTATTTTTGTACTCCAAGGCCAAATTTGCCTGTTACTCCAGGGATGTCTTGACTTTCCACTTTTACATTCTAGTCCCTTACAATGAAAAGGACATCTTTTGGGAGTGTTAGTTCTAGAAGGTCTTATAGATCTTTATAGAACTCTTCAGCTTCTTCAGCATTACTGTTCAGGGCAAAGACTTGGATTACTGTGATATTGAATGGGTTGCCTTGGAAGAGAACAGAATTCATTCTGTCGTTTTTGAGATTGCACCCAAGTTTACTGGTATAGTTATATAATCTTGACAAACTCATTTGTATCTATCTTATGTATTGATGTCTGTGAATTTTGTAACTAGGTTTTATTTTTCTACTTGTGTTGATTGCTGAATAGCTCAGAGTCAAATATGGAGCAAATATCTACATAAGTTTTGCTTTTCTCTTCAGTTGTTCTTCATTTATAGTTTAAGTGTTTTGCTTCTTGTATGTTATCTTTTGTTGCAATAACAAATGACCACAATTTAATGGTGTAATGCAACTAAGATTTATTATTTCACAGCTCTGTGTGTCAGAAGCTTGGACTGGCTCAACTCTTTCCTCTTGCAACTCCAGGTTTCAAGCAGCAAAATCAAGGTGTCATTCCGCTGGGTTCATATCGGGAAGCTCGAGGAAAAATTTACGCAAAGTTCATTTAGGTTGTTGGTGGAACCCAGAGTCTAGCAGTTGTAGGACTGATATCCCATCTTTCTGCTCTCTATCCACTAGGTTATTTGCTGTCTATCCACTGTCATTATTGCCTGGAGACTTCCCTCCAACCTCTACTTTAAGACCTCTGCCTCGCAGAGATGGCAGTGACATACCAAATCCTTCTCTAGCTTGAAATGTCTGATTTCCTCTTCTGCTACATATTTTTCTCCTCTTTTGCCTCTCTCTAACCAGAGAAATTTCAGGAGAAGGCAATGGCACTCCACTCCAGAACTCTTGCCTGGAAAATCCCATGGACGGAGGAGCCAGGAAGGCTGCAGTCCATGGGGTCGCTGAGAGTCGGACACAACTGAGCAACTTCACTTTCACTTTTCACTTTCATGCATTGGAGAAGGAAATGGCAACCCGCTCCAGTGTTCTTGCCTGGAGAATCTCAGGGATGGGGGAGCCTGGTGGGCTGCCATCTATAGGGTCACACAGAGTCAGACACGACTGAAGCGACTTAGCAGCAGCAGCAGAGAAATTTCACTGCTTAAGGACTTGGGTGATTAGATTGGGTCTTTCTGGATAATTCAGGATGATTTTCCTATCTTAAGGTTTATAATTTTTTTTTTTTTTTTTTTTTCACTTTCTTTTTTTTTTTTTTTTTTTTAATTTTATTTTATTTTTAAACTTTACATAACTGTATTAGATTTGCCAAATATCAAAATGAATCCGCCACAGGTATACATGTGTTCCCCATCCTGAACCCTCCTCCCTCATCCCTCCCCATTCCATCCCTCTGGGTCGTCCCAGTGCACCAGCCCCAAGCATCCAGTATCGTGCATCGAACCTGGACTGGCAACTCATTTCATACATGATATTTTACAAGTTTCAATATCTGCAGAGTCCCTTTTTCCCTGGCAGG
Organism: Bubalus kerabau; assembly: GCF_029407905.1. Lineage (NCBI taxonomy): Eukaryota > Metazoa > Chordata > Mammalia > Artiodactyla > Bovidae > Bubalus > Bubalus kerabau. The sequence continues at coordinate 26,565,609 of NC_073631.1, read as the reverse complement.
CAATGTACTCACAGTCCCAGAGATTAGGGCATGGACATCTTTTCTTTTTTTGGTGAGGTACAGATCATTACCCAACATACTGCAATATATTTTTTGAATATTTGTATGCTGTTTTTTGATATCATAAACAACATCTTAAGAATAAACCAAGGCAAGATAGATACATGTATATATAGAGCAGAGTCCCTTTGCTGTCCACCTGAAGTATCACATTTTTAATCAGCTATACTTCAATATAAAATTAAAAGATTAAAAAAAAGAATAAACGAATAAAAATAATTAAATTATATTCCAATGAACTGGTTGAAAAGCCCTCAGATTAATCTAAATATGAAAGAAATTTCATTAAATATTTGAAGGATAAATTTTGATTTATAGTACAATGTAGCTATTTTAATTTTAGATTTAGGTATATAAAATCAACATTTACAAACTTTAAGCATGCATATTTTACAAGGGTGGGTTTTTTTTTTTGCCTATTTTCCTAAGTTGCTGAACAAAATAAATTATTTTTTCTGTGAATTATATCACTATATTACTATGAAATTACTGTTTTTTCTTATTTTTATTTTTTATGTTTGAGTTCAGGAAAGAGTTGCTTTATTGAACTAAATTTTGTGTTTATCACAACCTTAAATCCTTTCACTCTCCAAAATATAGACATATCTGTTAGTAAAAATTTCCATTCTTTTCAGGAAACCTGGCTGTTAGGATATGGGTTTCTTGAAACTTTTACTGACAAAACTAAGATAAATCTGGATACAGTTGCTTAGTTGTTTTGGATATTTAAATACTATGTAAACTCCCTATTTGTTTCCTTATTTATAAATTTGTTTAATAGTAGTTACCTCATAGGACTGAGGTGGTAACTGTGAAATGTTTAGCAATATGTGTGCAATACAATGAACAGAAAGTCAGTGAGGGAGGATTTATTTTTATTAAAACTATTATTACATGGGATGAGTGAGAAACATGCCTTTATTGCCATGAAAAATGTCAAAAGGGGCTTTCTCTGTTCACCTAAAACTTGTTTTCTTTCTTAACCCCATAAGACATCGATCATAATTTTGTTACATAGTAAATGTTCATGTCGACATTCCCACACATTAACTATCTCCTTCTCTGTGATTTTTCTGCATCTCTGACCTACCTCTATCGCTTTTCTTCTGATAAATTTCAAAAGAATTTCCTACAGGGACTGTTGGCTGCAGTGGACTCTCCAAGATTTTATTTGTCTGAAAATATTTTAATTCACAGCTCCATTCTTGAAAGATCTTTCCTAATCTTCCCCCCAAGTACAGAATTCTAGGTTGGCAGCTGTTTACTTCCAGTATACTGAAGGTATATTTGGATGTCTTAGGACTTCCGTGACTATTCTTGAGAGATCAGTTCTCATTTAAACTGTCAATTATTTGAAGGCAACGTGCCTTTATTCTTACCTGCCCTAGAAACTTTAAACAGTTTGCATTTTACAGTTTTAATATATCTTAAAACTATTAAAATACATCTATCTGGGCTTCCCAGGTAGCACAGTGGTAAAGAATCTGCCTGCCAAGGCAACAGATTTAGGAGACTCGGGTTTGACACGTGGATCAGGAAGAGCCCCTGGAGGAGGAAATGGCAACCCACTCCAGTATTCTTGCCAGGAAAATCCCATGGACAGAGTAGTTTGGCGGTTACAGTCTATGGGGAAGCAGAGAGTCGGACACGACTGAGTGTGTATGCGTGATATGTCTAAGCTTGGCTTTCTTTTTATTTATTGTGCTTTGTATTCATCGACTTCATGAAACTAAGAAATTGTGTTTTATATCAGTGCTAGAAAAGGTGGTGCCAGCGATAAAGAATCTTCCTGTCAATGCAAGAGACACAAGAGATGAGGGTTCAATCCCTGGGTCAGGAAGATCCCCTGGGTCAGTATTCTTGCCTAAAAAATCCCATGGACAGAAGGACTCGCAGGCTAGATCCATGGGGTGTCAAAGAGTTGAATACAACTGAGCAACTGAGCACATAGGAAATCTCCAGCCTTCATCCCTTCAACTCAAACACTGCCTCTACTCAACTCTCCCTTCCTTTCTTTTTGAAATTCTGATTAAACATATGTTAGGCCTTCTCACAGTTTTCCACGTCTTTTAAGTTGTCTCTCTCTCAAAAAAAAAATTATCTATTTTTTCTCTCAGCACTACATTTAGATAAAATGTTCTTAACAGTTTACAAACCCTTTCTCCATGTGTATCTAATTTGATTTTATAATCTGATATTAAACCCATCTGCTGAGCTTAAAAATTCTAGTTATTGTATTTTTTTATTATCAGGAATTGTTATCTTAAAATGTATTACTGTATAGTTTATTTCCTGCAAATATTTCCAACTGTATCTTTTATTTTTTTCCAATATGGCAAAAGGAGATATTCTTTTAGAGTGTCTGTCTGGTAATTTCAACAGGTCTGTTTCAACTTTCTATTATTTGTGTTTATTTCTACTTATGATGCTTTGTTTTCTTGCAAACTTGATTGCTTTTCATATATGTTGGTCACCACCTTTAATTATAAATATGTATGTGTGTGTATATATATATGTGTATGTATATATATATATAGCAGAATTTGTGTCTGCTTTGACTATACAGTGGTTAGTCTGTCTAGGTCTGTAGTTTCAACCAGACAAGTTTTTTGGTCCCATATTATATACATACTTTGTTGCCTATCTGAGCACAGGTTGGCTTGTGATTGCACCTTCTTGAAAGAGAAGGAGAAAAAAACTTTTCCTCTCACCTCTGCTCAGGGCCTAAGCAATTTTCTTTCTGGTGTCTTGGTATAGAAATGTAGATGGGGTCACTTGGTTTTATGTTAGATTTCTCACCTTGCATGGTTGTTGGATTTTCATTTATTTCCCTTTCACCCAAATGAGGATGTCAAAAAACAGTCATGTTTCATACATGACAGATGTTTCAGCCCCAAATTCTTGAATTTGAGGTTCTCTACTTCTTTCATTCACTCTTCAATACTTAAAAAAATTATTGTGCAAGAATACTGGAGTAGGTAGCCATTCATTTCTCCAGGGGATCTTCCTGACACAGGGATTGAACCCAGGTCTCCTACATTGTGGGCAGATTCTTTACCATCTGAACCACCAAGGAATAAAAAAAAGTACATATGTGTGTGTATATGTATATATATATGTGTGTGTGTATATATATATATATATATATATATATATATATATATATATAATAGACAGAAAGAGAGAGAGGGAGAGAGAGTACATAATTGCTTTTAGTGGCAGGGTTGTCGAACATTGTGTTGTAGGCAGGATAATAGCTCCCTAAATATGACCATGTCCTAATTTCCAGAACCTATGAATTATTGTTGTTGTTGTTTGGTCACTAAGTTGTGTCTGACTCTTTGCTACCCCATAGACCGCAGCATGCCAGGCTCCTCAGTCCTGCACTATCTCCTGGAGTTTGCTCACATTCATGTCCATTGAGTCAGTGATGCTATCTAATCATCTCATCCTCTGCCACCCTCTTCTCCTATTGCCTTCAATCTTTCCCAGCGTCAGGGTCTTTTCCAATGAGTTGGCTCTTTGCCTTGGGTGACTAAAGCTTCAGCTTCAGCATCAGTCCATCCAATGAAATTCAGGGTTGATTTCCTTTAAGATTGACTGATTTGATCTCCAAGCTGTCCAAGGGACTCTCAAGAATCTTCTCCAGCATCAGTTCTTTGGCACTCAGCCTTCTTTATGGTCCAACTCTCACATCCATACTTAACTACTGGAAAAACCATAGCTTTGACTATACAGACCTTAGTCGGAAAAGTGATGTCTCTGCTTTTTAATATACTGTGTAGGTATATTATAGCTTTCCTTCCAAGATAGCAAGTCCTTCAATTTCATGAACCTATGAAAACACTAAGCTATATGCTATGGCAAGGAGAAATTGAGATTGCACATGGAATTAATGTTGTTAATTATTTGACCTTGCAATGGGGACATTAGTCTGAGTTCTCTGGGTGGGCCCAGTGTAATCACAGGGGCTTTATAAAGTGAAAGGAGGCAGGGGAGTCTGAGTGAGGTGATGTGAGAAGCACTCAACTGGTTGTTACTGGCTTTGAAGATGGAAGAGGGCCTTGAGCCAAAGAATGTGGGCAGCCTCTAGAAGCTGGAAAAAGCAAGGAAACGGATTCTCCCTTAGAGCCTCCAGAGAGGAAAGCAGCCCAGCCAAGATATTTGATTTTAGAACAGCAAGACCCAGTTCAGACCTCTGACCTCCATAACTGTAAGATCATTAATCTGTGTTATTTTAAACAACTAGATTTGTGCTAATTTATAACAACAGTAATAGAAAAATAATATCCTCTATCTTCCCAGAAATAGAAGCTCTCAATTTTGTTTATAAACGGTGTAAATATTACAAATAACAAGGGTACCATCTCCATATTCCTGGTTACTTTACACATGAATTAATTAAAGCAATATTATAGTGAAATAGCATGATACTAAGGAAAATAAGGACATTTTGTCTACACCAATTTGTTATAATATTAGTGATTGATGCTCCCTACCTTAAACCCCTATTGGTTTGAGGCTCAAAGACAAAAATATTTCAAATGGTTGCCAAATATGCTTATTTCTGGCAAAGTGATAGAAACTGAAATTTTAACTGGTCCCTTCCTCCAAAATTATACCTAAGAAAGGAATGGAAATTTTTGCTAAAAATATTATCTTGATTTTTTAGCAAATAAAAACCTAAATAACCACAGCTTTGACCACTTACTTCCTATGTATTTTTGTGAGAGGTTTTACATTTGTTTAAATAACATTGCTGAATCAAATTATTCTTTAAATTCAAACCAAACTCGATCTGTTTAAAGTGTGCCAAGTTACTCAGTGTTCCTGCTATGTGTTTGCTCACAGCAGCTGCTAATCCTAAAAGGACTGGCACCGACCATGTGAGGACCTTGAGGGCAGGATCCTATGACAAGTCATGATGAGCAAAGATTTCCTTCCAGACAGCATATGATATATATGTTTCATCATAAAATTTATATGAAGTTGAAGGAATGTAGATTTATTTAGCATTAATTTGGAACCCTGCAAAAGTGGGATTGGGAGAATTAAACCTCATTACTGATCCTGGAGTCAAGTATACTTTCCAATGTGTGACAATGGGTATTAAATATAGGGAAGGCTGATTATTAAATAGAATGATGATCATTTGCTGAGGGGCCTCAGGCAAGTCAGTGAGTCCTTCTTGGTCTTCTTCATATTATCTCCAAAATGGTAAAGAATAAATATAATAACTAAGGTCCTTCTCTCTTTAACATTCTATTTTAGAGAGGCTACATACACACAAACCTATATATCCATGCATATGCTCACAGAATATTATCATAACTTATAGTAAATGAAAAGACCTTCCTCTAACATTTTGAATATGATTTTTTTTTTAATTCAGTAGAAACAGTACCTGATTTAAACTGGCTAGATGAGATCTTATGCTGAGGAGGAGGAGCTGTAAAAAAAATGTACCTCTCATTGTGGCTGGGACAATGCCCCTTAAAGTTGTCTTTGTTCCCTGTAATCCACAAAGTTTATTTTATAGCTCTTTGATATTGTTGAAGATCATCACTATTACAGAGATGTTAAGAGAATATCAAGTATTTCCCTCTGCTGATCATCTTTTGCTAGTACCTACTCCAAAATTTGGAGATGTTCTCCTATGGAAAAAATGTTGGCTCTTCTCATCTTGCTGAGCTGTAAAACAGCTCAGGGAGGGTAATGATAATTCTTTATAACGTGTGCCTGCAGTTGCAATTAACGTGTTCCCCCTAAGGATTTTTAGCAAGGCTTGCCTTTCTAGAAGAGACTGTGTCTCTTCTATCCTGAGTATTTGACAAATAACTGCTTGAAGGGAATGCTGCTGATGGACTATTTTGCTGGATGTGGCTGTTTCAGCCCGTACTCCAGTCCAGTGTCTGGGATAATGGAATGCATAGTAAAGCTGCTTAATATTAAGAAATGGTAAGCTTTTAAGTTGTGCATTTAAGCCAGTCACTCTCTGTGACCAACTGCAAGACAGTGATTTTTGAAATTGAATGAAAATTGGGTTAAATACAGATTTTACGATACACTGACTGAAGGACTTTGGGTAAATTACTTAAATAATGTGAAACTTTGTTTCTTTATCTGAAAAATGTGTATAGAAAGAATCTCCTGCTTCCAAGAGTTATGTGAAATCCTCTATAAACAATAAAGCATATCATGTTTATTATATTCTCATTATATGTCATGTAATAATATGATTATCAACAGATACAGGAATATCAAAGAGCTTTGCTTAGCCAAGAAGTACTTTTGTGATTTTGTTTAGCATTTTGAGTTATGATTTATAATATATTGAGTTAGAAAAAGCACTGGTGAAAATGCATTTAAAGATATCAACTTTATCCTTAAGAAGCTTATGGTACATTGATACATGTAAATGAAAAAATAATTATTATGCAGGGTGACGAACTCTAGGATTTAGGGAGATATTAAGAGGATGCTTCAGGATTGGAATAGAAGGTATGTTCAATCTTGACTGGAGAAGGAAATGGCAACCCACTCCATTATTCTTGCCTGGAAAATCCCGTGGACAGAGGAGCCTGGAAGGCTACAATCCATGGGGTCGCAAAGAGTTGGACATGACTGAGCTACTTCACTTCCTTCCTTCCTTCCAATCTTGACTGGTAGTTCAGAAAAGACTTCTCAAATGAGGTAAACTTGATCAAAGGCTTATAGAAGAAAAATGAGAATCAATTGAGCAGAAGAAGTGAAAGAGAACACATTTTTAAATAGGAAGAAAGCATGTGCAAAGTTATGCAATTTTTGTATATTTAGGGAGTAATGCATTTTTTAAATTAATTAATTTTAATTGGGGGATAATTACAATATTGTGATAGTTTTTGTCATACATGAGTATGAATCTGCCATCGGCATACATGTGTCTCCCCTCCATCCTGAATCCTCCTCCTACCTCTCTCCCCACTCCATCCCTCCAAGGTGTCACAGAGCACCAACTTTGGGTGCCCTGTGTCATATATCACACTCACACTGGTTATCTATTTTACATATGCTAATGTATGTGTTTCAGTGTTACTCTCTGAAATCACCCCGCCCTCTGCTTCTCCCACTGAGCCCCAAAGTCTGCTCTTTATGTCTGTGTCTACTTGCTGCCTTACATGTAGTTTCCTTGGTACCACCTTTCTAGATCCCATATATATATCCCATATATATTGTATATAATATACAATATTTGTCTTTTTCTTTCTACTTCCCTCTGTATAATAGGCCCTCGGTTCATCCACCTCATTAGAACTGGCTCAAATGTGTTCCTTTTTGTAGCTGAGTAATACTCCATTGTGTATATGTACCACAACTTCCTTCTCTATTCATCAGCTGATGGATATCTAGGTTGCTTCCATGTCCTAGCTGTTGACGTGGTGGGTGTGTGTGTGTGAGGAGTGAATGGGATATGATGGGTTGAGGACATACATAACATGAGAAGCAGAATTTATCCTACTCTGTAGTTAACAAGAAGAAATGAAATTTAACTGGAGAAGTGACGTGAGTGGACTTGCTCTTTTGGAAGATTCTTCTGGTATCTTGTGGGTGATGGATGGAGAGCAGGAGGGAAGCAGTGAGAAAAGCAGCAAGCAAGCCTAGAGGTGTGAGGTCTTGTGGGAAAATTCTAGATATTTAGAAGGTAGGAATTAAAGTAGGCTGAAGCATTAGGCATTGAGAATAAATAGTATTGACTAGAGACAGCTTTAAAAGAGAGTCTCTCTGGCTCATTTACTAACTAGTCAGAAGTGGGGGATATATGAGGAGTCTTGCATAGCCTCTTGAATTTTAGAAGTGGTAAGTTCTTACTATCACTGAGATAGGGACCTGGGAAAAGGCAAAGATTTGGAGGGAAAAATACTGAGTTTACTTGTTGGCATGTTTATACAGAGGTACCTATGACACACCTGAATCACAATTTCAAATCTGAAACTCAAGAAAATAGGTCAGGCCTGGAGGTATAGATTTAGGTGTCAGTTTGAAGGTGGTAATTGCAACCAGCTGCATAGCAGCAATCACCTTGGGAGATGTTTTATTGTCCCTCAGTTTGATGCAATTACATGACTAGATAATTACAATGTCTCCTTGTAGGCGTCATAAGAAAAAAAAAGTCTAATATAAATTAGTGATTTTAAAACATCTGCATCAGTTTTCAAAACAAGTAAATTAAAGTCATATTGTGTTAGATTTTAAATTGTTTTGTCCAACTAAGAAAACAGTCTTATATAAGAAACTGTCACTATCACTTTTAGATTTTCGATTGTATCTATAAGCAAAAGTATATACCTGTTTTAGTTTTTTACCATATGATAAAATGGGTGATTCAGTTTTCTCCAAATAAATGGGTTCAGTTTGAAGACAAGTCATGTCAGAGAAGAATTCCTAAATTTTAGGATCCCAAAGCAATCCATTGTGATGGAATATAAATTGTGTTTTTATTCTTCACAAGATTCCTGGAGTTAGGGGACAAGGATTTAGATAGTGTAATATATGTATTTCATCATCATTACTGGTTGGTTTGTCTTATTAGCAATGAATGAAAGAAGTGTGTAATTACAAACTGAAAATTATTATATTTTTCCTTTGAAGTTATTTTATCATTGTTTCATGTTTGAATAAGTTTAAATGTAGACATCTATATAGCTTTTAATGTCAAAACTCCCCCAAATTTGACGCGCTTTTTAGTGCCTTTTATTTCTCATAATTGTAACTTATACATTTAGAAATGGTGAACTATTTTATATAAAGAATATTCATTATCTTTGTTATGGTGATTATAACTTACCTTAATAATATTTTACACATCAAATGTACGACATGTATTTCCATTAGCCCTTTTCTAATGTGGTGCTGTTGTAGTTTGGGAACATACTTTTCTGCCTACAAGAATTAATACGATCTAAAATAGTAGGTGAAAATTTAAATTGTGCTAATTCTAAACATTAAGATCTAACCATTTGAAGCATTAACAATTCTTAACAGTGTCATAAATCATTTTAACTTTTTAGCAAGGTAACAAAAATTGCTATATTTTGTAATGCTTTTTTTACACAGTCATATTCTGTTATAAGTAAATTTGGGCTCTTGGCCAAGGAGAATTTTGGAGAACTTGTAAGTTTGAGAGACTGTCTCACAGCTGGAAAGCACCCCAAAGTGGACTGATCGGAACAGAATATGTTTTCCATTATCCAGCTCTCTACCAAACTATTTCTTGTAGCTCGAAAATAATAAAGATTTTGTAAGCCCCAAGAGGTCTTTTTTGATCCATGAATGAAGTTACGCTGGATTCGTATAACTAAAATTTGACTTCCTTTCAGCCATTGAAATTCAAAACCCTCCATTTATTAGTATGGAATAAGAAAATCCTTCTCTGTCAAAACTTTGTATTTTAATGAAGTCAATGTCAGTGCATATCAAAAGATTTTTGTTCCATTTAAGATGAGTATAATATGATGTAAAAGAAAATGTAGAATGAGTAATGGAAGTAAGTTAATTAAAGCAATATTAAGGGATGAATTCAAGTAGCTTTCTGATTATTTTTAACAACTTGGTTTTATCAAAAGTTACAGTTTTTTCTTCTAATTTTCACAATGATTATTTTGTTAGGAATTTCTAAAAAAATAAGATACTTGCAGGTTTTTGATTGTTGCTGCTTTAAAATTTTGTCACTCAGAATTTTAAGGTGAAAAAAAATCTTTAAATTTACAGCCCATCCATGTACCCATAGTACCATGATGGGGTATTATACACGTATTAGGCATTTTTAGTATTTTTTATAGAGGAAATCAAGTGTAATTCATAGAATCTTCTATATGATTTCTCTAGAACTACAGTCACTGTTTTACAATAGCACGGTGGAAAAATTAAGTTATTATATATAACTAAGGTATGCCAGTAAATTAACATATCTAAAGTAAAATCCAGATCACCATTTCAAATTCTAAGTCACACACACACACACACACACACACACACACATATATATATATAGTCCAGATCATGTATACAGGAATGTAGTTTTGAAGCAATTTTCCTGAGAATAAAATTGGGAATTATTATTAAGAATTATTTACTGTAACAGTCTGAGTCAAAGGAAATAACTATAAAATCACAAGATTTAAAAAGTGGCATAATCACCCATCTTGCCAGGTGAAAAGAAATTGATGCAACATGTTGAACTTTGATCATTCATGTTTCACTAGTGAACCCAAACACACAGAAAATACGTCAATTTACTTCAATAAATGTCAGTCCCCGTTGGGGGAGATATCAAAGAGAGTTAGGGCTATGGAAGAATAGAAAAAAAAAATCTGCAGATAATCCTCAAATCTGGATTTAGACAATATTTTTTACTTCCTGTCCTATCAAGTTGCTTTTTCTAAACCAGAGTTGCTAACAGAGTTGCCTTCTCCTTGCCCCTGGCTGCCCTCTCGTGGAGAACAGCAGGAGCATAAGGAGAAAAAGGAAAGGGGAAGAAAGAATGTGGCAGGACATCCATGATGAGATGATGAGTAATTACTTAAGATAGGTGTAACCACGTGTCACTGGACAGTAACATCTTAGTAAAAATGTGTGTGTTTCCAAACAATTCCCTACTTTTAATATTGCATTTCTTTTACACTACTGAATGTCAGCTGGCTCAGTCTGCCTCAAGATTTCAGGAGGGAATCCCAGAGGAAAAGGGAAAGAGAGAGGAAATTGTTATCCAGTGTGCTTCCCAGGGTTTAGCTAAATCATTGGCCAGAGTTGACTTTCTTATTAAATGTTGGTGCTTTGTGTAAGTGAAAGAGGAACAGTGCCTCATATTTCCATAAGAATATTTGGGGAGATGGGGGAAGACATCTCACTTCTCAGCTCTGTTTGAATAACTTGAGTAAGAGTTTCATCTCAGTTCCTGCAGGCAGCATCCTAAAAAAATGAAAATTTCTGTTTCTTTGGATTCACTGGACTATTAAACATCATGGCCCAGTAAAGTTTCAGTCATGGGCTTTTGAAATAGATAAACAGAATCTTTGCCTCATAAGTAGTATCTGAATAAGTAAGATCTTTATTATAAAATAATTGGAAAAAAACCCCAATCCTTCTATTGTAAAATCTCCCCTGGATTTACAAACACTGAATCACCACTGTTTAATTGAGAAGTCAAAATTCTTTGGCTGTCCTTATACCAGTAGATTTAATATTGTACCCAGTGTTTCTGTCCTGGTTTGGCCATATGCCTCAGTCCAGCACTTCGCTTCCACAGCTGTTTGCTGGGTGCATTCTTACTTAAATAAATGGGACTCAGTGGAAAAGTCCTCAAGGGGATTGAGGGAGTAGAGAGGGCCAGAGAGGAGAAAGGGATGAAAGAAACTTTAAAAGATGAAACAAATGTTAGGAGTTTATGTAAGTCAAGCCATTTAAATTTCCTTTAGTATATATTGTAGGGATTTTTTAGCTACTTTGAGCAAAGAGCCCACTTGTTTTACAGAATAAAAAAATTCTGAGGATAGTACTGTTAAGCCTTGGATATGGGTGTTGGCTTGGTATTGTTATTTGTGAAAGGACTGAAAGTTGAACGAACCTGTATTTATGTTTTAGACTTGGGACTCTGGGAGTTCAGAGAAAATAGTGTTAGATATTTTGAGCTATTAGGGACATGCCCATGACCTTGTTCCCTTCCAGGTAAAAGATCATTATTTTCATGTGAAGCAGAAGACATTCTCAGAAAAAGAATAGATTCCCACAATTAAACAAAGAACAAAAATAAGCTCTGTGTGTGCCTGTGTGCATATTTCTTTGAGTATTGGGAAGTGCCATATACACACATTTCTTTTATCTTTTTTACCTCATATTTTTAAAAGATGGATCTGACTTCGTATTCCATTTTTTCCATAGCTTGCATCAAGTTCCCCACGCTCCACTTCTTTCTTCTGCTTTTCAGCACCTTCCTACCCCTCACATTCTTTTACGGCAGAGCACAACTCTCGTGCTTTTTTTTTTTTTTTCCTAACAAGAAACACACATTGAAGTGAGGCAGCCGAGGTCATCCTCTTGCTCGCGTCACAGGTCAGGCAAGATCACTTACATTTTTGAGGGGGTCACTTCTTCTCACTGGGTGGGATATGACCTTGTTCCTTTTCACAGAAAAGAAACCACCCCAGATGTTCACCACCCCTTCCTTTTTTATTTTTTTTCCAGCCTCTTCCTCGTTTACTGCCAAACACACACTTAGGCATCATTCATCTTGCTACTAATCTAGCACAATGTTGAGAAAAGACTGATCTTTATTTCTATCTAATGTATTTTAAATACAAAAAGAAAATACAAAACAAACAAAAACCTCAACTGATATTTAGAATATGCTGTAGGTCACAGATACTCATTTTTCTTTTTTTTTTTTTTAACTGGAATGTCCAATTCTGAAAGTGCCTATATTATCCAGCCATTTCTCTGCATTGGTGTTGTGGCCTTAATACCATCTGTGGACTGCACTTTTCGCATAACCATCTGCATTGTGAGCTGTCTTCTGAGAAGTAGCTCTAAGAATGTACTTACTTCTGTTCTTCCTGTGAGGTTTGTTCTTCCAGTTTCTTCACTGAATATCCCCAATGTCTGTCTTTTAAGGTCCTTCAGATGTTCACTTCTAATACAATCAAGGGTGCCAGATGTTTTGCACTGATTAGAAACATATAGATAATTCTCCTGTTTTAATCTTTCATAAGAACAGTCAAGAAGGAATGTATATGGGCAGAAAAAATTATTCCTGTCAATAACAATTTCATGGCTTGAACCCTGTCTTCTTTATGAAGCTCAATCCTAGTTGATTGATTCATTTGACATATATTAATTGAAAACATAGTATTTACATGGCAGATACTGCTTCAGATTCTGAAGGTACAGCAGTGATCAAAACAAAACAAAAAAGACTTCTTTTCATGGAGCTTACAGTCTATGAAAAATAGACTCTAATTCAAATAAGCCAATATATTGGAAAATAAATATCTCTTCTGTTACTACTGCTGAACTGAAAGCCCTATACCAGTCAACTTGATTTATGTGTTTTTTATTCTTATTTCCAGTGATTTTAATTTTAAAATAACTTTTACATTTTCCATCTCTTTTACATTCCTAAGTTTGTTTTTATTAAGTTCTGAAGTTGGAACAAAATAAGACATTTTAAAATGAGGAAATCTTGCAAAAATACCCCATACCTTTTGTCACCATACTGATTTTATTAGGGAATATTAATACTCTATAAAAAATCCATAACCAACATGATTTTCAAAAAATTCATTGTTTCATTTTTTGGGGGTTTAGAAGAACAATTCTATAATTTAAAATCATATTTGTCTTGAGATGAAATATTTCTTTCCAAAGAAATTTTTTTCGTTTGAGAGATGAAAAATATTTATGGAGACAAAACTAACAGCTTGTCTTAAAGGGACATTCTAAAACTTTACTCTTAAAACAATCTAATGATAAGTAGCAAATAATTCATTCAATCAAGAGGATCATTTATTAACATTTTAATTATGAATTATTTTAAAAAATGATGGAGAAAACAGAGTAAGTGTTTAAGTAAACAAAGAGTTTTATCAAATCTCATTCTGCCCCATCTGCTTAATATTTTTAGGTAAATAAAATATTACATGAAATGTTGAGAAGCTCTCTCTGTATCCTCTTCTTTAATATCATTTTCCTTCTTTCAGTACTAGAATTCAGGGAGTACTACATTCTGACTTTCATGGGTTCTTTTGTCTTCTTGCACCACTTTTTCCATAAGAAAATTCTTAAAAATTTATATTTTACAATTGTGCTCATAGTAAAATGAATATAATCTAGGATAGATTCATTGCTATATATTAAATGTTATTATATTCATTTTTACTGACTTAAAAACATTAAAATTAAAACATTTGTTTGACCCCCTAAAAGTAGCCTGGGCCCTTGGCATTGTGGCTCTTATACCTAGTGGATAAGTCAGTTCTGATTTCATTTCTGTGTTTTGCTTAAATATTCATCTGTAAAGATTAAATCCTTTTCCAAAAATTGAAGTTTAGTTGATCTACAATCTTATGTTAGTTTTTTGCTGTACAGCAAAGCGAATCAGTTATATGCATACAGATATTCCCTGTTTGTCACCACAGAGCCTGGAGTAGAGTCCCCTGTGCTATATAAGAGGTTCTCATCAGTTATCTCTTTTATACATAGTAGTGTATATATGCGGAGAAGGCAATGGCACCCCACTCCAGCACTCTTGCCTGGAAAATCCCATGGACAGAGGAGCCTGGTGGGCTGCAGTCCATGGGGTCGCTAAGAGTTGGACACAACTGAGCAACGTCCCTTTCACTTTTCACTTTCATGCATTGGAGAAGGAAATGGCAACCCACTCCAGTGTTCTTGCCTGGAGAATTCCAGGGACAGGGGAGCCTGGTGGGCTGCCATCTATGGGGTCACACAGAGTAAGACACGACTGAAGCGACTTAGCAGCAGCAGCAGCAGCAGCAGCAGTGTATATATGTCAATCCCAACCTCCCAGTTCACCCCACCTCCTCTTTTCCCCCTTGGTGTCCATACATTTGTTCTCTACATTTGTGTCTCTATTTCTGCTTTGCAAATAGGCTCATTTGTACAATTTTTCTAGATTCCACACATATGCATTAATATATGATATTTGTTTTCCTCTTTCTGACTTACTTCACTCTGTATGTGGGCTAGTTGATAAGTTACGTCCAACTCTTGTGACTCCATGGACTGTAGCCTGCCAGGCTCCTCTGTCCATGGGATTCTCCAGGCAAGAATACGGGAGTGGGTTGCTATTTCCTTCTCCGGGGGATCTTCCTGACCCAGGTATCAAACCTGGGTCTCCTGCATTGCAGACAGATTCTTTACCCACAGAGCAATGAGGGAAGTCACTCTGTATGGCAGAGTCTAAATCTATTCACGTCTCTGCAAATGACACAGTTTTGTTCCTTTTTATGACTGAGTCATAATATTCCATTATTATATCCACTATATCCTTTTTATCCATTTCTTTGTTGATGGACATTTAGGTTGCTTCCATGTCCTGGCTATTGTAAATAGTGCTGCTATGAACATTGCGGTACATGTGTCTTTTTGAATTATGGTTTTCTCAGGGTGTATGCCCAATAGTGGGATTACTGGGTCATACAGTAGTTGTATTTTAGGTTTCTAAGGAACCTCCATACTTTTCCCCACAATGGTTCTATTAACTTAGCTTCGTACCAACAGTGTAAAAGTTTTTCCTTTCCCCCACACCCTCTCCAGCAATTATTGTTTGTAGAATTTTTGATGATGGCCATTCTGACTGGTGTGAAGTGATACCTCATTGTAGTTTTTTTTTTTTTTTTTTTTTTAATTTTATTTTATTTTTAAACTTTACATAACTGTATTAGATTTGCCAAATATCAAAATGAATCCGCCACAGGCATACTTGATTTGCATTTCTCTAATAATTAGTGATGTTGAGAGAAAGATAAATTCTTCAATTGCCAGTTATTAGATTGTTTTTAGATCATGTTATGAGAATTACTTGATTTTGGTTTCCTACTCTGGCATTTAAAAAAAAAATGATCTGCCTTTATTTTGTGGTTACATTCACTGTCTGCATTCAAATTACCATCAATGAAACTTTTAATGTCACCCACAAATACATACAATCACTAAAATAATATAAATATGGGAAAGACTTATTAAATATACAATAGCTTCTGGGAACATAAGAATTTGTTTTCCTGTGTTCTCCAGTGGAAAATTTCTCTTTGTGTGTGTTTAAATCAGAGGAGAGATTCAACTGACTCCTTAGTGTAATTTGGAATATACTACAAACTTACACTTAAACGTTGGCATGTTTAGCAATTAATCCCTGGGAAAAAATGTGCATTTTGCCATGGAGAGAGAGAGTGTCTGCCGCTGTTTGGCTTTACAGTTCAGTGCCATAATTTGTGTCATTTTTTTTGGACAAACACTGTAGCACAGAATGTCATCCGCACCTTTAAGATTTGCTAATTTCCTCCAGGAGTTTTGCTCTTTCTCATGCCAGTTAGTGGTAGAAAAATAGCTTCTTCCATTCATCAGATGAGGTCATGTTCTGTTTCTCTTCAATCTTGAAGGCACTGTGAGTGTTATATTTAAATGATACCAGCAAGATAAAATAAGTTGTTTCTTCTGAAGATGATTTCTGTGCTTTTACTCCCTAAGGATTTTAGGATAACTGTACAAAACTATTTTCTTGACATTGAAAAATTTTCTTCACCTCCATTAATAATGAACAATGGCTGTATCAGCCACTGTTTTATGTCATTGGAAATGTCAATAACCACTGTGATAAATTAATCCTGTCATGCAGCTGCTATGCCTGGGAATACACCATGCATTCAGCATATCCAAATCTGGTTAAGCTGTTGAACTGTCCATCTAGGTGCCAATCTAGTGTCCATGAGAGACACTCACCAGTTTTGCTATCCTGAACTCTAAACAAGTGTACCTATTTGCTAGCAACTAAAAGTGCCCAGAATTTCCTCACTGTGCTTTTAGTTTTTCCTTTCTATTTGACATTGTTTCTGCCATTACCTCTTGGATTTCTCTATGTTCAAATCCTACCTCTCCAACCAGAAATTCAAATGCTACAAATTTCTTAAAATCTTCCTCATTTCCTACTCAGTTACCTCCACCTCTGTTTTCCCCCCATTCCTCTCTATGAGGATGGATTATTTGCCAGTGTTTATCGGTGTTTATTTAATAATATTCATGGCTTTCTTCCTCATGGCATGGTTTATCCATATTTTCTGGACATGTTCTTATCTGTAAGCAAGGGCAAAGGATATCTTGAATTTATACTTCTAATCCATAAAATCTTAGTGTAATATTAGCCCTTAGTAGATGCTTACATTAGAAATAGGTGTCAGCTATTATTAGTCCTAGATTATATATTGAGATACATATTTGAGAAATACACATTTCTTCTCTCAAAAAGTTCCATCTATTTGAAGACACCAAGAAAAATAATGGACAAGTACTTTTTAAAGTAATATCATGAACAGGGAGTATAGAACAAAGAGAAAAAGAAGTGATATTCTCCAAACCATGTACTTTTCTTTCATCAAAACAATTCTACACATATCATATGGTATGATTTTATATAAATCTGATAACTAAAGCTTAGTGAGATTAACTTGCTCAACATAAATAACTCATAAGTAAAAGGAACAGGTTTTGAATTTCAGGTCTGGTTAATCTTAAAAAGAAACACGGGAAGAAGAACCTAACAATTTGGGGAGATGATGAGAAAATAGCTAGAGATCAATTACAAGAGGAGGAGGTAACACTTGACTTGAGCCTTGGCAGATGAATAGAAATAGCAGTGTAGGGAGGCCTGGAGGACAATGACAAAAGCAGACATGAGGTGTGAAATATCATGGGAAGTCAAGGGAAATGAAAATAGTTCAATCTGAGTGAGACAAAAGTGATGAAGTTTATAAGTGCACAAGAATAAAGTCACAGTGGATGTGAACCCTAAGTTCACATTTGCATTTCAGCTCAATAGTCATGAAGAGTTTCAAGCCCAAAATTAAAATGTTAGTGTTGCTCTACTAGATGGCTGGCAAGTATAACATTTAACAGGCTATAGAGGATAAATTAGTGGTTACCAGTGGGGAGTGGGATTGGGGAGGGGCAGGACAAGGGTAGGGAATTGAGACAAAAAAAACTACTATGAATGAAATAAGCAGAAAAAGGATATATTTTACAGCACAGAGAAATATAAACATTGTTTTGTAATAACTTTAAATGAAGTATACTTTATAAAATATTGAATCACTATGTTATATATCTGAAATTAATATAATATTGTAAATCAATGCTACTTCAATTAAAAAAGTAGTAACATACTTTAATTCTCATTAGCAAAAAGAGGCTATAGCTTGGAATAAGTGGCAATGATAACAGAAAAATGTGAAAGAGACAGGAAACAACTATAAGATAGAATTTATCAGATGTTAAATAACTAGAGTAGTGTGAAGGAAAATCATTGCAGCGGACAATTAAAGCCAGTGGGCTAGCTTGTTTAAAAAGCCAGAGACATTACTTTGCCAACAAAGATCCATCTAGTCAAAGCTATGGTTTTTCCAGTAGCCATGTATAGATGTGAGAGTCAGACTATAAAAAAAGCTGAGCGCGGAAGAATTGATGCTTTTGAACTGTGGTGTTAGAGAAGACTCTTGAGAGTCCCTTGGACTGCAATGAGATCTATCCAGTCCCTCCTAAAGGAAATCAGTACTGAATATTCATTGGAAGGACTGATGCTGAAGGTGAAACTCCAATATTTTGACTATGTGATGCAAAGAACTGACTCATTAGAAAAGACCCTGATGCTGGGAAACATTGAAGGTGGGAGAAGAGGGCAACAGAGGATGAGATGGTTGGATGGCCTCACCAACTCAATGGACATGAGTTTGAGTAAACTCTGGGAGTTGCTGATGGACAGGGAGGCCTGGCATGCTGCAGTCCATGGGGTCACAAAGATTCGGACACTACAGAGTGACTGAACTGAACTGAACTGGGCTAGCTTGTTAAAAACTATTTGTTGAACTTACTAAATATCCTTAATGTATTTTATTGGAGAAGGAAATAGCAACTCACTTCATTATTCTTACCTGTGAAATCCCATGGACAGAGGAGCCTGGTGGGCTATGGTCCATAGGGTCGCAGAGTCAGACAAAACTTAGCAACTAAACAAACAAACAACAATGTATATTACATTAATCGCATCGTATATGGAATATTAATTAGCTTATTGTTTGCCAAAATAATTCTTATATGTAGCAGGTCTGTTTCTTAGCTTTAAACAGGTATTCTTCAGAAGCTCACAGGATATGAATCTTTGTGCTCTTTTTATGGATTTACCCAAATATTTCATATCAAATGTACTTGGCTGTTTTCTTGACTTGTCTTGAGTTAAGCTAGGTCCTTTGGAAAAGAGTCATATTTAAAAATGGACTAAAAAATTTACTTTCAACATTGAATTTAGCACCTCCCCTAAGAATAAATATTTAACCAATGGGAAAAGCCTTCCTGTTCATTTGAATTTCATGTTAATTCAATGTCTAGCATTTATTCTTGGTGGAAAATTTATTCTCTGTGGAAAATTCTTAAAGAAATAGGAATACCAGGCCGTACTACCTGCCTCCTGAAGAATCTATTTGCAGGTCAAGAAGCAACATTTAGAACCAGACATGGAACAATGGACTGGTTCCAAATTGGGAAAGGAGTACATCAAGGCTGTATATTGTCACCCTGCTTATTTAACTTATATGCAGAGTACTTCATGAGAAATGCCAGGCTGGATAAAGCACAAGCTCAAATCAAGATTGCCAGGAGAAATATCAGTAACCTCCGATACAGAGATGACACCACCCTTATGGCTGAAAGCTAAGAGGAACTGAAAAGTCTCTTGAGGAACGTTAAAGAGGAGAGTGAAAAAGCTGGCTTAAAACTCAACATTCAAAAAGCTAAAATCATGATATCTGGTCCCATCACTCCATGGCAAATAAATGGGGAAACAATGGCAACAGTGACAGACTTTATTTTCTTGGTCTCTCAGATCACTGTGGATGGTGTCTGCAGCCATAAAATTAAAAGACACTTACTCCTTGGAAGAAAAGCTATGACAAACCTAGACAGCATATTAAAAAGCAGAGACAATACTCTGCCGACAAATGTCCATTAGTCAAAGGTATGTTTTCCTAGTTGTTGTGTATGGATGTGAGAGTTGGACTATAAAGAAGGCTGAGTATAGAAGAATTGATGCTTTCGAACTGTGGTGTTGGAGAAGACTCTTGAGAGTCCCTTGGACTGCAAGGAGATCAACCGAGTCAATCCTAAGGGAAATCAGTCCTGAATATTCATTGGAAGGACTGATGCTGAGACTGAAACTCCAGTACTTTGGCCACCTGATGTGAAGAATTGACTCATTGGGAAAGACCCTGAAGCTGGGAAAGATTGAAGGCAGGAGGAGAAGGGGACAACAGAGGACGAGATGGTTGGATGGCATCATAGACTCAATGGACATGAGTCTGAGCAAGCTCTGGGAGATGGTGAAGGACAGGGAGACCTGGCTTGCTGCAATCCATGGGGTCACAGAGAGTTGGACATGATCGAGCAACTGAACAACAATCATTTATTCTTTACACAAAGCTCACACACTGATGTTTTCCTACTTTCCTGTCAACTCATTAAATGCATATAATTCTCTCTTCATACTTGAAAAGATTTCATGGAAATATTCCTGCAGTAAATACTTTCATAATTGTCTGAAAATCTTGTACATTCTCACATGATAAGATCAATGTTGCCCAGGGAGGAGAATATGCTGGTTAGATATTTCTCTTTTGCACATTTATATGTCTTAGCCTCAAGTCCTTGGCCAAAAGCAACACTAGCTTGCCTGTGATTCACTCTGTAGTAAATCAGGAAAGAGGTGAACCTTTTCTTTCAAAATCTGCATGTTTTGGCAAGCTTTCATGAGTCATTAGATGCTGAAAATTTACCGCACTGTACAATTATAGCTCCATGTCTATTAAGATATTTGACTTGAAAAAAGTCCATTTAAAACTGTATTCCATATTGCCAATAACTACAATAGTAAAATGTAGCACTGCCTAGGATTTATATACTCTATTCCTTTAGAAGTATTAAAAGTATTTTCCGTTTTCACTGCTCCACATTCTTCACAGCCCTGCGTCAGTGTGGTTGGTTTTGATGGTATATTCCAGGGATTTCATGCCCATGTTACCTTGAACACTGGAATTAGAAATGCTAACAAGAAAACCTATCACACACCCTGGACAGTATATTAAAAAGCAGAGACATCATTTTGCCATAAAAGTCTGTATAGTCAAAGCTATGGTTTTTCCAGTAGTCATGTATGGATGTGAGAGTTGGGCATACAGAAGGCTGAGTGCAGAAGAATTGGTGCTTTTGACCTGTGGGGCTGGAGAAGATTCTTGAGAGTCTCTTGGACTGCAAGGAGATCAAACCAGTCAATCCTAAAGAAAATCAACACTGAATATTCACTGGAAGAACTGATGCTGAAGCTCCAATAGTTTGGCCACCTAATGCAAAGAGCTGACTCATTTAAAAAGCCCCTGATGCTGGAAAGATTAAGGGCAGGAGGAGAAGGGGGCAACAGAGGATGAGAAAGTTAGGTAGCATCACCAACTCAATGGGCATGAGTTTGAGCAAGCTCCAGGAGATACTGAAGGTCAGGGAAGCCTGGTGTGCTACAGTTCTTGGGGTTGCAAACAGTTAGACATGACCTAGCAACTGAACGGCAGCAACAACAGCAAAAGCTGACTAGTGTTAGGTTAGAATGAGATTTGCTTTATGTTAGTTTAGTAAGTATTTACTGAGGAAGTCCTTTCCTCTGTGATACATTGTGTATGTGTGTCTGAGAGATAGAGATAGAGAGACATGGCTTGGCAGTATGAGACCATAAGACATAGGTATCTGAAGTATAAGATTGCCTGTAAACTCAATGCTGTATGCAGGATCAAAATACAGTTGAGAAACAGTGAAGGGAGAGGTTTTTTCCATCTAAGAGATCTTAGGAAGTCTATGGTAATGTGGAAAAATGGAGAAAAAAACCACAAAACCCTAGTTTTGGCTTCTTTTAGGCCCAAGGACAAATCTCAGTTCAGCTAATTTTGTAGTCATGCTGCTGTGGCAAGTTATTTGGCCTTCCTGACTCTGGTTTCCTAATTTGGAAAAGAGAAATAAAACTACTCTGTGGTTTGGGGTAGAGAAGGACTAATACCGAATTAATATTGTTAAAATACTTTTACTAGTAAATCTCTCAATTACAGTCCTTTTATGATGTGTTTTCACTGCTGTTGTTACTATGCTTATTATTACTAATTGCCAATAGTTAATAGTTAATTTTACTATTGAATAAGGGGAATTTAAGACATGACTTGAGACTTGAGGAACAGTTTAAAAAGAAGGTGAAAATGGATAGCTGTTTCACTGTGAGCAGGGTCAAGAGGCTGGGACAGTGTGAGCTCTACAAAAGTGTATATTAGTAGGGAGTGATCCTCTGATATTAACTAAATTATCTGGGCGCAATATAGAATACTTTATTAGTTGAGAGATTAAATTTGATCATTGTATGGTCTCATTCACTACAAAATTTTTAATTCTGGGTAAAAATATTATCCTCTTAAATCAGTTTATTTCTGTGTATTTTTTCATGAAATATTTTTATTCCATTCATAAATGTTTGTATATAAGAAAGCAAATTAAGAAAATTTTATATACAGTATAATACTCTGATATTCAATTAACATTGTATTGTTTATATTTTCAGAACTCAACACCATACTGTTTAATGATCACAAAAATATGCATATAATGATGCCATAATGTTATGAGTAAATAGCCCCTATTTATGGAATGTGGACTTGCAAAATTTCTTCCAAATTTTGATTGTTATACATTAAACTGTGCTGAGTATGCGGTTCCTAAGAGCTGTTTTTATAGGCTTTACTATTTCTTCCAAATAACTTGCCAGAATTGGAATTTCTGTATGAAATCTTATGAACATTTTTAAGAATTGTAATAAATATAACACTGTACTTTATGAAAGCATTATAAGATTATACATTTCTATAAGAGATGGACACTCACCTCTGTGTTTTCACATCTGTGCATTATTATTTTACTGTATTATTAGTAACATACGATACTAGTTTTAGGTGTACAAAATAAAGATGCAATACTTTTTATGCATTGAAAATGATAACCATAGTACGTCTAGTTACCGTCTGTCACCATACAATTATTACAGTGTTATTGACAACATACTCTATGTTGTACATTATATCCCCTTGATTTATTTATTTTATACTTGAAAGTTTATACTTCTTAATCTTCTTCACCTTTTTTTCATGTTTCCTCCCCCCTCCTCCCCTCTAACAACCACCAGTTTCTTTTCTGAATCTATGAGCCTGTTTTCTCTTTTGTTTTGTCTGTTCATTTGTTTTGTTTTGTTTTGTGGATCCCACTTAGAAGTTCAGTTACCTGGCATTTGTCTTTCTCTGACTTACTTTACTTGGAAAAATAAAGGTTCATTCATGTTGTCCTAAATGGCAACATTTGATTCATTTTTGTGTTTTAGAGTTGAGAATATACATATATATATACACCACATCATTTTTATTCATCTATCTGTCAAAGGAAACACGTTGCTTCTGTACCTTAGTTATTGTAAGTAATACTTCAATGAACATGGGGTGCATATATATTTTCTAAGTAGAGTTTTTGATTCTTTTGGAAGAATCCCAGGCGTAGAATTGCTAGATCATATGGGGTTCTATTTTTAATTTTTGGAGGAACCTCTGACTGTTTTCCATACTGACAGCACCATTCCCACCAACAGTGCAAGTTCCCCCTTTCTCCATATTCTCACCAACTCATGTCATTTCTTGTCTTTTTGATAATAGCCATTCTGACAAATGTGAGGTGGTATATCTTATTATAATTTTTATTCACATTTTCCTGATGGTTAATGTTGTTAAGCATCTTGTATGTGCCTCTTTGCCATCTGTACATCTTTCAAAAGATGTCTATTCAGGTCCTCTGCTCATTTTTTAATTGGGTTGCTTGTTTGTTTGTTTGTTTTATTTTATATTGAGTCATATGAGTAACTTTATACATTTTGCATATCAACCATTTTCAGATAAATCTCTACAAATATCTTCTCCCATTCAGTAAGTTGCTTTTTGTTTTGTTGATGATTTCCTTTGCCATGCAAAACCATTTTAGCTGACTTAGTCCCGTTTGTTTATTTTTGCTTTTGTTGCCTTTGTTTGAAGAGATAGATTCCCCCCAAATATTTCTAGGACTGGTGTCAAAGAGCAGAGCATACTGCCTGTGTTTTCTTCTGGAACTTTACAGTTTCAGGTCTGACATTGAAATCTTTAATCCATCTTGAGGGTCTTGTATATTGATATATTTAGTCCAGTTTTATCCTTCTGCATGTAGTTGTCCTATTTTCCAGCATCTTTTATTGAAGAGATTCTTTTCCTCATTGTATGTTTTTGCCTCCTTTATCATACATTACTCTATGGTAGAAATATTGGTTTAGTTATATATTATTTTAATTCAAAGTTATTGTGTTAAAAGTGAGGATTAAATTTTACACCATCTTGTCATTCTCTAACCATATTTTTGTGAGTTGGAGGCTATAGTCTCCTTCCCATTCCCACCTCTCCTGTCATTCCTCCCTAAATTGTTCTCCGTGGCAATTACTGCCAATAATGTCACACTTATTCATCTTTTTAGTGTCTCTCCTTCCTGAATAAGGGCAACACTTTTTGCCTATTTGTTTGGTGCTGTTTCTTCAGATTTAAAACAGTGCTTGTCATATAGCGTGTACTTTGTTGTTATTGTTCGGTCACTCAGTTGTGTCCGACTCTTTGTGACCCTTTTGGACTATTCTGGATTACTAGAGTAGGTCACCATGTTCTTCTCCATGGGATCTTCCCAACCAAGGAATGGAATCCACCTCTCCTATATTGCAGGCACATTCTTTACCACTGAGCCACCAGGGAAGCCCTATAGCAAGTGCTTAGTAAATATTTAAGTGAATAAGTGGACATTTATAGTACTTTTATTTTGGTCAGTTTTTTAGTCCATTTATCTTTTAAGTGATGTATGTTTTCTAAATATTAATGAGGATTGTATACAAGTCTTTTATCTTTTGTATACAAGATTGTATACAAGTCTTTTATTAACATATTATGCTCTGAAAATATTTTGTATACAAGATTGTAATACAAGCCTTTTATTAACATATTATGCTCTGAAAATATTTTCCTCGTTTGTAGTTTGACATATATACTGGAAAAATATATTATCTAATTAATAAATACATTCATTTATTTATGACAGTATAGACATAAATATTATCAATATTTCTATCAGTATATATGTTTCAGGAATATAAAAGAAATAAAGACTGGAATGGTAGTTACCAGAGATTGGAGAGTAGAGGAAATGGAGAAATATTGGTCAAAGTTTTCACACTTACAGTTTTAAGATGAGTAAGTTCTGGGGATCTAATGTACAGCATGATGATTTTAGGTTAATAATAGTGTACTCTATACTTGAAGGTTGCTGTATGCTTAGTCATTCACTCGTGTCCAGCTCTTTGCAACCCCATGAACTGTAGCCCTCCTGGACTCTCTGTCCATGGGATTTTTCAGACAAGAATACTGGAGTGGGTTGTCATTTCCTTCTCCAGGGGATCTTCCTGACCCCAGGATTGAATCTGCTTCTCTTAAGTCTCCTCCTTGTCAGGCATGTACTTTACCCCTAGCACCACCTGGGAAGCCCCTGAAGGTTACTAAGAAAACAGATCTTATATGTTCTCACCACACACACACACACACACACACAAAGACAGTAGATATGTGATGTGATGGAGGTGTTAGCTAACACTGTAGATGTAATCATTTTGCAATATATAAATGTGTCAAATCAACAACTTGTATACCTTAAACTGACACAGTGTGCATGCATGCTAAGTGACTTCAGTCATGTCCAACTCTTTGCCACCCTATGGACTATATATAGCCCACCAGACTCCTCTGTCTATGGGGTTCTCCAGGCAAGAAAACTGGAATGGATTTCCATTTCCTTCTCCAGAGGATCTTCCTGATTCAGGGGTTGAACCCACATCTCTTATGCCTCCTGCATTGGTAGGCAGGTTCTTTACCACTAGGGCCACCTGGGAAGACACAATGTTGTGCATCAGTTACATCTTAATAAAGATGGGAGAATAGAGATTTTAAACTTGTGAGCATCTGTTCATCTTTTCTCTTGCAATTATAATTATGTCCATAGCTTTCAAGATCAGATTTTTTGCTATTATTTTTGAGATTGTAAAAAGTAATTCAGTTATATTAGATTTTAATTTATGATGGTTTCTTCTATTATTTTTTATTATTATTTTATTTAGATATTAAATTTATGATATGGGCTTAAAATTATGGTTTCATAATCATTGTTGTACTAGTTTTTGAATGAATAGCTTGACTTTCTATTTTTATGTTTTTTATCATATATTGAATTATTATATGCAGCCTATAAATTATTTTCCATTTGTCATGTTTTGTTTATCATAATGAAACTTCAGATACACTTTAGTTTAATTTGGTAAAAGTTCAAACAACTTCCAGTGATGTTTAGTAGTATTTTAAGCCTCTAAAGAAATATGAAACTATTCAACACCTTTAAAAAATCAGCTTTTCCATCCCCCCATTATATATTTTTAAACTATACACATTTTTAAGGGAATATTTTTAATATTGCTTTATGTATATAGCAGATTATCTTTAGGTATATAGCACTTTTTATTAGGATTATCCCCATGTAGTTTATACTTTTGTTATTGAAAATGAAATTTTGTTATATTTTGATATTATTGATGTATTAAAATATTAGTTCACATTTATATTGCAACTGAATATTTATTTTGCAATATTATTAATTCTAATTTTTTAATGTATTACTTTGGGATTATGAGACTTGATAATTTACTTTTTTGCTTTTCTGTTTTTATTTTTGTTTCATTGTAATTAAAATATTACAGGTATTACAGCATGATGTAATATGCTAGCATGTTATGACCAAGCTGTTGTGAGTTTATACTATATGCTCTAATAATATAAGAAAAAATAACTCTTAAATGTTATATCTGTTCCTCTATGATTAAATGCCAGCTTGGTTACACTGTTAATCTAGTAGAGTTTGCTGGTGATTTGCTACATAGTTTGAAAAATATGCTTTATTTTCTTGAATCTGTTCAAGATTTTAGACTTGAACTATTTGCTTATTATTAAATATAAATGCTTGAAACTAAGATACCTATTCACTAATACATTTTAACCAATATTAAGCAACTAACTCTCCTTTTTAAAACATTCCTATTTAGATGTATGCTATTTTTTTTGCCTGATGTATACCTCAGCTGCACCATTTCTCCTGTGTACTAATGACTGCTTATCTTTGCAGTACTTGAAAGTTTATTATGTGATTTTAGTTAATACCACTATTCCTTAAAAGATATTGAATTTTCATGCATTCTGAATGTTTTAGTCATTACACAACAGTTTACCATGTAAAAGTTCTAAGAGTCTGGAAATATTTGAAATTGAAGGTAATGAGGGAGACATTATTTTTAAACAAAGAAAATGACTAGAGTATTAGTTTAATGCTCGCTGGAATAAAAGGCTGAGCATGGCTTAAACATGCACACAATGCAGAAAATCAGGCATAGTTTATGTGATTTTCACCAGTTAATACCGGTCTTTCTGTGAACAGCTAAGCATGGGTTTTAATCACTGGCTTGAGGAGCGAAACTGCAGGCTGTGATGTACCACTCCTTTGTACCAAGTACCTTGGGTTTGTGTTTTTGTTTTTTTTAATTTTATATAGCTTGGAGAAATCATGGGATAATCCACACTTTATTAGGATTATATAGAAATCATTCAGGAACAACTGCCTCTTTCTCTTACTCTAATTCGTCTACCAACTTTTTAAACTTTACCTAAGCTGGTTAGCTAGGTACACTCTGAAATCTTTCAGTGTTGTCAGAAAAATGACCTATAGTTATAGGTCTCTCCTTTTTCTTACTTAGCTTTTCATTGTAAAAAATCATCAAGCTTTGAAGTGGGTAAAACTTGCCCAGCCTAAGTGGCATTAACTAAGTCAAGGCCAGGTATACCAGTGTCAGAGACTGAAAGGAAGATGGATCTTAAATGAAGATGACAATTTGTCTCTTTGAGGAACCTTTACTATAAACCTAGTCATAGAATAAATGTCATTTGTCAAGTTGGAAGTAAACAGTCTTCCCTGGTGGCTCAGACAAAGAATCTGCTTGCAATGCAGGAGACCAAGGTTCAATCCCTGGGCTGGGAAGATTCCCTGGAGAAGGGAATGGCAACCCACCCCAGTATTATTGCCTGGAGAATGGGGTCACAACGAGTCAGACACAACTGAGCAGCTAAAACACTAGGTCACCATGGAGCACTGAGCAGAGTTCCCTGTGCTATATGGTAGGTTCTCATTAGTTATCTACTTTATACATAGTATCAGCAGTATATATTTATTAATCCCTCTCTCCCAATTTCTCTTTGGTATTGATACTTATGTTCTTTCTATCTGTGTCTCTAATTCTGCTTTGTAAATATGATCATTTATACCTTTTTTTCAGATTCCACATATATACATTAATAAATGGTATTTTTTTTTCTTTCTGACTTACTTCAGTCTGTATGACAGTATCTAGGTCCATCCACATCTCTACAAATGACTCAATTTCAGCCTTATCATGGCTGAGTAATACTCTACTATATATTTGTATCACAACTTCTTTATCCATTCCTCTGTTGATGGACATTTAGGTTGCTTCTGTGTCTTGGCTATTGTAAATAGTGCTACAGTGAACACTGGGGTGCAAGTGTCTTTTTGAATTATGGTTTTCTCTGGGCATATGCCTAGTAGTGGGATTACTGGGTCACATGAGAGATATTCCATATTCCTGGGTAGGAAGAATCAATATTGTGAAAATGACTGTACTACCAAATGCAATCTACAGATTTAATGTGATCCCTATCAAATTACCAATGGCATTTTTCACATAACTAAAACAACAAACTTCACAATTCATGTGGAAACACAAAAGACCCCAAATAGCCACGGTAGTCTTGAGAAAGAAGAATGGAGCTGGAAGAATCAACTTTCCTGACTTCAGATTGTACTACAAAGCCACAGTCATCAAGACAGTATGGTACTGGAACAAAAACAGAAATATAGACCAATGGAATAAGATAGAAAGCCCCAAAATAAACCCACTCACCTATGGGTACCTTATTTTTGACAAAGGAGGCAAGAATATACAATGGGGCAAAGACAGCCAATAAGTGGTGCTGGAAAACTGGACAGCTACATGTAAAAGAATTAAATTAGAACACTTCCTAACACCATACACAAAGATAAACTCAAAATGGATTAAAGATCTAAATGTAAGACCAGAAACTATAAAACTCTTAGAGGAAAATATAAGCAGAACATTCGATGACAGAAATCAAAGCAAGATCCTCTATGACCCACCTCATACAGTAATGGATATAAAAACAAAAGTAAACAAGTGGGACCTGATTAAACTTAAAAGCTTTTGCACAGCAAAGGAAACTGTAAACAAGGTGAAAAGATAATCCTCAGAATAGGAGAAAGTAACAGTAAATGAAACAACTGACAAAGGATTAATTTCCAAATTGAGCTCATACAACTCAATACCAGAAAAACAAACAACCCAGTCAAAAAGTGGGAAAAAGACCTAAACAAACATTTCTTCAAAGAAGACATACAGATGGCTAACAGACACATGAAAAGATGCTCAACATTGCTCATTTTTAGAGAAATGCAAATCAAAACTGCAATGAGATATCACCTCACACTGGCAGAATGGCCATCATCCAAAAGTCTACAAACAATAAATGCTGGAGAGGGTGTGGAGAAAAAGGAATGCTCTTGCACTGTTGGTGGGAATATAAATTGATACAGCCATTGTGGAAGACGGTATGATTCCTTAAAAATCTAGAAATAAACCATCATATGACCTAACAATCCCAGTCCTAGGCACATGCCCTGAGGAAACCAAAAGTGAAAAAGTCACATGAATCCCATTGTTCTTTGCAGCACAATTTACAATAGCTAGAACATGGAAGCAACTTAGATGTCAATCAACAGATGAATGGATAAAGAAGTTGTGGTACATATACACAATGGAATATTACTTAGCCTTAAAAAAGGAATGCATTTGAGTCAGTTCTAATGAGGTGGATGAAC
The DNA here is from genome assembly GCF_029407905.1 of Bubalus kerabau. NCBI lineage: Eukaryota > Metazoa > Chordata > Mammalia > Artiodactyla > Bovidae > Bubalus > Bubalus kerabau. The sequence continues at coordinate 26,535,600 of NC_073631.1, read as the reverse complement.
CTAGAGCCTATTATACAAAGTGAAATAAGTCAAAAAGAGAAAGATAAATACTGTATACTAACGAATATATATGGAATCTAGAAAGATGGTTCTGAAGAATTTATTTACAGGGCAGCAATGGAGAAACAGATATAGAGAACAGACTTATGGACATGGGGAGAGGGGAGGAGAAGGGGAGATGTATGGAAAGAGTAACATGGAAACTTATATTACCATATGTAAAATAGATGGCCAATGGGAATTTGCTGTATGACTCAGGAAACTCAAATGGGGCTCTGTATCAACCTAGAGGGGTGGGATGGGGAGGGATGGGAGGGAGGTTCAAGAGGGAGGGGATATATGTATACCTATGGCTGATTCATATTCATGTTTGACAGAAAATAACAAAATTCTATAAAGCAATTATAAAAAATAAACAAATTTTTTTAAAAGCAAAAAAAAAGAAAATTCCTTGACTCTTCATTGTCTATGGGAGATGATCCAAATACATCTGAAAGGCATTTAGTCAGTTATTTACAACTACCTTTATTTATTTACATAAATAAATTTATTTACATCTACCTTAAAATCTCAACATGTGGCCATGTTCATGCTTCTCACACTGTTGCCTCAATCTACATCCCAAGTCCTTCTTCCCTATTTACAATCCCCGTGCTTCCTCCACTGCCTCTGTATAATTTTTTTTCTTCTTCTTCATTCAGTGAACTCCTGCCTTCCATCTATTGCTCCCCTTTAGGGTAGCATCCATTCTGAGGTTTTCTTAGGTGCTCATAGACCTGCAGCTTCTCTGATACTTTCACATAATGTCTTTATTATGTGTTTATATGGCTGTCTTCTGCCAGACTCTGTCCTTTGAAGGGAGGGACTTTGTATTAAAATTATTTATATCTACTTCACTGTGTAGCCCTACTATGGTTCTTATTAAGAGCTGTTCAATGGATTTTTTTTAAAGTCAAAAGGTGAACTTTAAAGGTTATAATATTTTTCATGGTTTATAAAGAGCTTCTTTTTCATTAATATATAGTCAAGCAATGAGAATATTTTATACATTTTTGAAAAAAATTCCATGTTACAGAGATTGAGTCATACTTAAGAGGTCTTTAAATGCACAAAATGTGAAAAGTAATAGATTGGACAAAAGCATCTGTATTGTAAAGATTTCCATGTTTCTGGAATATATAATTGGTGATGAACGTATTAAAGATTTCCTTTTAGGTGTAATAAATAATAATTGTCAAAGAAAGTTTTTGTTTAGTCTACATTTTTCTATACTTATATATAAGCTTCTTCTATGCTTATAAATAAGCTTCTATACTTGTATATAAGCTTATTTGAAGTTATATTAAACTCTAAATATTTTCATTTTAAACAAGATAAACTAAAAATTCAAATACCTTAAGAAATATAACATGCACCATTGAAGGACCTGGCAGATTTGTAAATATCATCTGACTTGCACATCTTGTGGTATTCTAAGTACTAGAGGAATTTCTGGGATCCAGAAAATTCATAAAGTTTGATTTTTTTGTGGGTGAAAATGAGTGAAATTTATCTCAGTAAAAAGAGCTAAATTAGGTTAAACATCCTGCATTGTCTGTCCTAATAGGTGATTTCCTAGCTCTTCTTTCTAAATAAAAAATTGAGGGGAAATTAAAATTATAGATTCCTAGACCAGTCATCCAGAAATTATGAATTGAGATATCTAGTATGGAGCATCAAAAATCTCTGTCTTAACCATCATTCAACCAATTATTTAAATCATCACAGAAGTTTTGGAAATACTTGCATAAGTAAAATTTGAATGGTTTTTGTTTGGTTTTCTTTAAATGATCTGGTAACAGAATGTGAGTATGCTGACTTTCCTTGGTTCTAGGTAATTTCACAGTGAGCATCTTTGCAGTAGAGATCTTTGCCTCTTCATTTTTGTCTCAAACATTTACTCATAACGAATTGGCGATCAGGCAGTTTTGCCATAAAGATAAAACAGTGAAAATGTAAGATGAGACATTAAAGAAGACATAAAGAAACATGAGAAATAAATAACAAAATTAATAAGACTTTATTGTGAAACATGAAATATTTGAATACATTTAAAATATGTATAGACTCATGACAATACTATACAAACAAAAGATTTTATTTAGAGGCTGTGCTAAGCCTTTGTCTTCCAGGTCTTTTGTTCATGGTATTTCATACATTCTTTTTGGCATTTTGTTTTTCTGGCTTCTTGCTTCAACTTTTCTTTTAGCACCACACTTTCACTAAAATTTCTTTCTTCATTACAAGATGTATCAGTTTCCAAATATTCAGTTCAGTTCAATTCAGTTCAGTTGTTCAGTTGTGTCTGACTCTTTGCGACCCCATAAATCGCAGCATGCCAGGCCTCCCTGTCCATCACCAACTCCTGGAGTTCACTCAAACTCATGTCCATCGAGTCGGTGATGCCATCCAGCTATCTAATCCTCTGTCGTCCCCTTCTCCTCCTGCCCCCAATCCCTCCCAGCATCAGGGTCTTTTCCAATGAGTTAACTCTTCACAGGAGGTGGCCAAAATATTGGAGTTTCAGCTTTAGCATCAGTCCTTCCAAAGAACACCCAGGAATGGTCTCCTTTAGGATGGACTGGTTGGATCTCCTTGCAGTCCAAGGGACTGTCAAGAGTCTTCTCCAACACCACAGTTCAAAAGCATCCATTCTTCGGCGCTCAGCTTTCTTCACAGTCCAACTCTCACATCCATACATGACCACTGGAAAGACCATAGCCTTGACTAGATGGACCTTTGTTGGCAAGATAATATCTCTACTTTTCAATATGCTATCTAGGTTGGTCATAACTTTCCTTTCAAGGAGTAAGCGTCTTTTAATTTCATGGCTGCAGTCATCATCTGCAGTGATTTTGGAGCCCCAAAAAATAAAGTCTGACACTGTTTCCACTGTTTCCTCATCTATTTCCCATGAAGTGATGGGACCAGAGGTCTTCGTTTTCTGAGTGTTGAGCTTTAAACCAACTTTTTCAGTCTCCTCTTTCACCTTCATCAATAGGCTTTTTAGTTCCTCTTCACTTTCTGCCATAAGGGTGGTGTCATCTGCATATCTGAGGTTATTGATATTTCTCCCTGCAATCTTGATTCCAGCTTGTGCTTCTTCCAGCCCAGCATTTCTCATGATGTACTCTGCATATAAGTTAAATAAGCAGGGTGACAATATACAGCCTTGACGTACTCCTTTTCCTATTTGGAACCAGTCTGTTGTTCCATGTCCAGTTCTAACTGTTGCTTCCTGACCTGCATATAGGTTTCTCAAGAGGCAGGTCAGGTGGTCTGGTATTCCCATCTCTTTCACATCAGGAGGCATATTTGTAACTGAGCTTCATGTTGCCTTGTAAAGACCTCTGTACAATTGTTTGCTCCTGGCATATTGTCTCATATCCTGTGATTAATGTTTCATAGATCTATTGAAAATGTGGGTTCAACTCTGTGCCTTCAGCATCTTTGACCTCTTTCTCCTCAAATATAGCATTTCAAAAAAAAATTAAAAAACAAAATTCATTGGGCAAATCATTATCATCTGTCCACTCAAAAAAGCCATCAATAATGTCACTAACTGAAAGCAATGCTCACTCATTTCAACTAGTTGATACCCTCCTCTCAACCAGTTCTTTTACCTTTCACTGACAAAATTGCCTTATGGCCAATGGGTTATTTTTTGCTCTTGATCTCTTTCTCCTCAATGTAGCGTGCTTGAAAATAAGGAACCAACTCTTGGAGCAAGTCATTGTCATCTGTCAGCTTGATAAAGCCATCAATACTGTCACTAACTGTAGGAAGTGCTCAAATATTTCAACCAGTTAAAACCAAATTGTCAACCCAAAAACTGTCAACCAGTTATTTTACCTTTCATGAGCAAAATTGCATTATGGCCAATTAGTTATGGGTTGAAAATATTTGCAGCAAAAGTGCTTGCAGCTAAGATGCTTATTCTGAAAACACTGAACATAATAACCTAATACAGAGAGAGAATTCACCTTATTTACATGCAAATTCATGATATGAACCAGTTTTCTAGTGGCTTGATTCTTCCATATAACCACATGTAAGCCCAACTTCTTCTCCTTATATTCAGGTTGCTGTTGCTGCTGCTGCTAAGTCGCTTCTGTCGTGTTCGACTCTGTGCGACTCCATAGATGGCAGCCCTCCAGGCTCTGCCGTCCCTGGGATTCTCCAGGCAAGAGTACTGGAGTGGGGTGCCATTGCCTTCTCCATATATTCAGGTTAGGCAACACCTAGAACAACGAAAAACACATGAGGGACATTGAATTTAGTCTTGTCAGAAGATAATAATGAATGCATTTTATTATTGTCTCTTAGGTTTTGAGCAGTCCAACAGAAAGAAAACTTCATGGATTTTATTTAACCCAAGAGTTCCCTATGTTAATACATTTCAGAAACTTTTTCTGAGCTCCTTCATCCTCAACAGCTATTAATGTTCTATGCAAACAGTGCTTTAGAAAACAAATTTTGGAAAATGCTTGAAAAAATTATACTGTTGCGTGTGATGGCATAACAGACACTTAAAAGTAAAAATGTCAAAAAGAGTAGTTGTGTAGATTTCTAATGAAGGAGTACCCAGTTATTCACCTTGTACATTAGTAAAGTTTAGCATAGATCATTTTCTCTATTTTAGCAGATCAGTAAATTGAGGCATAATACTTACTTTACTTTCTTTGAATTACTTTTTAAGCACACGTATTTCCCAAGGAAGTTAGTAGAAGCTAGTAACAAATTTTTCATAGATATACTCATGAAGCAATATATATTCTTGAAGAAATGTTATAGGGTCTCAGTGGAGTCTATATATCAAATGGTTTTGTAAATTTCTTTTTCAGAGAGTATGTACTCTTGGTGAACCACGAAGCATTTATTACCCAAATAATGACTAAACCAAAGTTATTATAGTAAAACTCTATACTTATTAGATATATTTTGGATTTTTGTCTATATATATGATTAAATATTATTCTTAAAATGTGACTACTATGGTTTTAAAAAAAAATAAGAATCTTAATGGTAGAGACAACTGTAAGTTTTTAAACTGGATAACAAATGATAATTCATCATTTGTTCCTATAAAAGAATACAGCCAACATTCTTAAAAAATCTGCTATATGCAACTGGTTGGAAGTTTTAAAAAGAACCTGCAATTTCTTTTTTGATATAATGGAAAGCAAGGAACCAGAAAGTTTTTAATGATTTGAATTCTGAATTCAAGTACAGTAAATTAGTTTGTGTATGGACATAGAAGTTTAAAAGACAGTTTTTTTTGTGTTTTTTTTTTTTTTTTTTTTTTGTAAATAAGAAGGAAGAAGCAGCTCTTCCATTACTCTTAACATTCAACAATAGGAAAAGAAAATATAAAGAATGAATAAAAAATGTTTCAAATTTAGCCAAAAGTGTCAGGTAACAGAGCATCAACACACTTAGCAGACCTCTAACTACCAGAGTTTTGGATAAGCTCCCAGCTTTAGAAGTTGGATGCAGCTGGTATGATATTTGCCAAAATTGATGGAAGCTCCAAGAATGTTTAAAAAAAAAAGCCTTTTGTTTATAAAGATGGAAATGTTCCTTCTTCTCCATACATAGTTCTCCTTTTTCTCCAGGGTGATTTAATTCCTAAAATCTGTTACTATAGCACATTTAATAATTTATTTTGCAGTATTGTAAACACAGCAATAAACTAAAAAACAAAACTGTGGACCAGAATCTTTATGAAAGCATAAGAAAATTTCAGATAAAGTTGAAAGTAGAATTTCTATTCCCCCATGTATGTCTACTCCAGTATCCTTGCCTGGAGAATCCTATGGACAGAGGAGCCTGGCTGGCTACAGTCCATAGGGTCACACAGAGCTGGACATGACTGAAGCAACTTAGCATGCGTGCAAGCATGTATGTCTAAATTTCTAGTAAGTAAATGCATATACAGATTTGGGTGCAAAACCTCTTCCTTTTTTAATGTATATCATTGTTCTTCATCCCTTAATATGGGAAATTTTAAGAAAATAAGATATAATTTATAGTTTTCAATCAGATTTATTATATTAAAAGCTACTGTTGGGGAAAAATGCCTCATGATAAGATGAGTCCATAAACACAACTCCAATTTACCATATAAGCTTGACTGAGCAGAATTCTAGCTTAAATTTGTATATTTTACATGTTTAAATTAGGGAAACATAGCTCAAAGTTTAGAAAGGATTATATTTAAAGACTAGTACAATATTTCTGGACCTCAAATCATAATAATTGAATCAAAATTGATTTTTTTGAAATTATTATTTGAAATGGCAATAAGCATTCTAGTTGTATTAAGTGTCACTCAAGATTCTCCTAGCACTAGAAAATATTGTGTATATAACTATTGATTGAAAATGTGAAATAATTAAAAGCATAAATTATGACAAATACCTTTTTTAAATGAAAACTCATCTGGTAATGCATTCCAAAGAATCAGATTTAACATGGATAAAATTATTTTACCTGTGTTCAAATGCACCTAAAATATTCACTGATGCCAATATGTTTTGTGAAACATTTTGAAAAGTTCTGATGCCTACATATAAGTATTTTTATTTGACTCTGTATAATAGGTTCCAGTTTCATCTACCTCATTAGAACTGATTCAAATGAATTCTTTTTAATGGCTGAGTAATATTCCATTGTGTATATGTACCACAGCTTTCTTATCCATTCATCTGCTGATGGGCGTCTAGGTTGCTTCCATGTCCTGGCTATTATAAACAGTGCTGTGATGAACATTGGTGAAGTAAGCCAGAAAGAAAAACACCAATACAGTATTCAGTTCAGTTCAGCCACTCAGTCCTGTCTGACTCTTTGGGACCCATGAATTGCAGCACACCAGGCCTTCCTGTCCATCACCAACTCCCAGAGTTCACTCAAACTCATGTCCATCGAGTCAGTGATGCCATCCAGCCATCTCATCCTCTGTCATCCCCTTCTCCTCCTGCCCCCAATCCCTCCCAGCATCAGGGTCTTTTCCAATGAGTCAACTCTTCACATGAGGTGGCCAAAGTATTGGAGTTTCAGCTTTAGCATCGGTCCTTCCAGTGAACACCCAGGACTGATCTCCTTTAGGATGGAATGGTTGGATCTCCTTGCAGTCCAAGGGACTCTCAAGAGTCTTCTCCAATACCACGGATCAAAAGCATCAATTCTTCGGCACTCAGCTTTCTTCACAGTCCAACTCTCACATCCATACATGACCACAGGAAAAACCATAGCCTTGACTAGACGGACCTTTGTTGGCAAGGTAATGTCTCTGTTTTTGAATATGCTATCTAGTTTGGTCATAACTTACCTTCCAAGGAGTAAGCGTCTTTTAATTTCGTGGCTGCAATCACCATCTGCAATGATTTTGGAGCCCCAAAAAATAAAGTCTGACACTGTTTCCACTGTTTCCCCATCTATTTCCCAGGAAGTGATGGGATCAGACGCCATGATCTTTGTTTTCTGAATGTAGAGCTTTAAGCCAACTGTTTCACTCTCCTCTTTCACTTTCATTAAGAGGCTTTTTAGTTCCTCTTCACTTTCTGCCACAAGGGTGGTGTCATCTGCATATCTGAGGTTATTGATATTTCTCCTGGCAATCTTGATTCCAGCTTGTGCTTCTTCCAGCCCAGTGTTTCTCATGATGTACTCTGCATATAAGTTAAATAAGCAGGGTGACAATATACAGCCTTGACGTACTCCTTTTCCTATTTGAAACTAGTCTGTTATTCCATTTCCAGTTCGAACTGTTGCTTCCTGACCTGCATATAGGTTTCTCAAGAGGCAGATCAGGTGGTCTGGTATTCCCATCTCTCTCAGAATTTTCCACAGTTTATTGTGATCCACACAGTCAAAGGCTTTGGCATAGTCAATAAAGCAGAAATGGATGTTTTTCTGGAACTCTCTTGCTTTTTCCATGATCCAGTGGATGTTGGCAATTTGATCTCTGGTTCCTCTGCCTTTTCTAAAACCAGCTTGAACATCTGGAAGTTCATGGTTCACGTATTGCTGAAGCCTGGCTTGGAGAATTTTGCGCATTACTTTACTAGTGTGTGAGATGAGAGTAATTGTGCGGTAGTTTGAGCATTCTTTGGAGAAGGCAATGGCACCCCACTCCAGTACTCCTGCCTGGAAAATCCCATGGACAGGGGAGCCTGGTAGGCTGCAGTCCATGGGGTTACTGAGGGTTGGACACGACTGAGTGACTTCACTTTCACTTTTCACTTTCATGCATTGGAGAAGGAAATGGCAACCCACTCCAGTGTTCTTGCCTGGAGAATCCCAGGGACGGGGGAGCCTGGTGGGCTGCCGTCTATGGGGTCACATAGAGTCGGACACGACTGAAGTGACTTAGCAGTAGCAGTTGAGCATTCTTTGGCATTGCCTTTCTTTGGGATTGGAATGATACATATATATGGAATTTAGAAAGATGGTAATGATAACCCTATATGCGAGACAGCAAAAGAGACACAGATGTATAGAACAGTCTTTTGGACTCCGTGGGAGAAGGCGAGGGTGGGATGATTTGTGAGAATAGCATTGAAACATGTATATTATCATATGTGAAACAGATCGCCAGTCCAGGTTCGATGCATGAGACAGGGTACTCAGGGCTGGTGCACTGGGATGACCCAGAGGGATGGGATGGGGAGGGAGGTGGGAGGGGGGTTCAGGATGGGGAACACATGTACACCCATGACAGATTCATGAAAATGTATGGCAAAACCCCTACAATATTGTAAAGTAATTAGCCTCCAATTAAATAAATAAATTTTTTAAAAAAAATTTAAAGAAAGTATTTTTAGATATGTGCATATTGATAAGTTCTCAGAGTATTTTAGATCAAATTGATATAATTCACTTTTAAAATAGTCTATATGACCTCAGCATTGTACTTATAAATGTTCTCACCTATTCAAAAATTGACTACAATCTGTCATGACACAGGATAGGGAAAATAATCTATCTTGTGTCAGGTATAGGACCAAATCATGAGTTGTCTTGAGAGCCAAGTAGAAGACTTCAGAGTCAACATCGTATATACCTGAACAGGGCAAATGACTTAATGAAAATACAACTCTGTCTGATGAAATATGGGTGGCAGAGAATACAGTAGAAATATAAAATTGGGACAAATAGTAATGGAAGTCCTGAGATATAGTTGACTGAGTTACATTGTTCCCAATGTTTTGATACTTTATTATCAATTATTGCCCATGGTTCTATATTTTGAAAAGCTTAAATGACTATATTTATCAAGTAATCTGTTTATATTTTTTAATCATTTGATAGTTACACCCTGAGTTAGTATAATTCCAGGCCCCTTTAAAACCAAACAAATGAATAAACAAAAATGACCGGATATCTGTATCATTTTATGGAAAAGACATATAAAATTTCCATTAAGCTTTTGGAAACATTGATAATTGCCAGTGGATACTCATTCAAATCCTCAAAGACCCTAAAAAGGAATTTTGACTTCATGTTAGCAATCACATGTATAGAGGGGAGGACAAAAATGACAGTGAGAGATTAAGTTTGATTTTGAAACAATTGATCTTGAGAAATAGTGAGGAAAAGATAAAAAAATAGAACATTAATTTTCTTAAAAAAATTTAAAAGATAATCTGGAAGCAAATATATGTATAAGCACTATATGTATAAGGCAACTGAGACTTCCTGTGATTATAATGATTTTGTTTTCTCAACATTATATTAATAATGTCTAATAAAAATAGACAAAAAAGGAAACTAATGGGGCTTCTGTTGTCAAACAGTGATCCAGAGATAAGTATTTCTCTAGGTATGACCATATCAATGCTTCTATTAAGAAAAAAATCCTTCTTTATTCTCATGTACCTATGTATGGTACCCATTATAAATGTCCAACAAATGTTTGATTATGGTTTTGTGATGAATAATATAGACATTTAATTTAGGGTGAATTTTAACATATTGACTATCTCTAGTACATATTATTGCCTCTGGCATTATCTCAGAGTTCATTATATTTCTTTCATGATATTTATAGTATCTTGGAATACAATGTTACCATTTTTTGCCTGAGGTATGATGAAATTATGACCTCCATTATGATACAAATTTTTGCCTTCAATTTGTTAATCACTGCTCTTGGATATTGTCAATTTATGTTTCTCAGCATGTGTGCACCCATTTTTATCCTCCAACTTCTACCAATTGAGATAGATAAATAGAAAGCTGAATGGTCTCCTTGGTGAGCCTATAGTACAATAATGAGTCACTAACAAAGGGTGGATGTGGAAAAATGTGAACTGTTGTACTAAACTGTATAACCCAATTCGTCCCTGAATAACTGTCTTGACCATAAGTAAAATATTGAATGAAAACAAATATGGATTGGTTTAAATGAAATCACTGTTGGGACATCCCAAAATAATAATCTGGATGTCTTTTTAGCTTTAAAAATTATTATGATTTAAGAAATTCACTTTCTTTCATGAAATGTTTAAAAATACTTTGAGTTTATTTTCTAAGTCTCTTTCAGTGAACAAGTCCAACTATCGTTAGCTTAATGTATAAAACACATTTTGGTGTAGTCAATGTATCTCACTATAATTATCTGTAGTGTATTTTTCCATGAAACAAAAGAGAAATTAGTTTTATAATAATGGTTTTTTCTAAGTAAAATAATGAGGACTGGCTACACAAGAAACACTTGCCAATTTTTTGCAAATGTTTTTAACTAAATCTCAAGAGATTTCTCTTTAATGAGAAACAAACTCCCACCTACTAAAATTCTCCGAAACAAAGTAAGCACCTCTAATGGAATGATTTTATCCAAGAGGTCAAAGAAAGAACATTTTCCATTTTCTCTAAATTTTCTCTTCCATAAATAATAGTTTTAGAAAAAGTGAAAATATTTATTGTCTAGTTATTTCAATGTTTTAGACATCAGATTGTGCCTTCCTTGAACTTTTGAAAATGGTTACAATTTCGACCCATCTCAAATCTTATCTGGTTTGAGATTATCGATTGTAATGAGCCCTTTTTTTTTGTTTCTCTAGATATTTTAATGCTGTTTGTATATATTTGTTATACTATTAAAGTACATATATTTTCCTAATTTTTAAGACTGTTTATCACAGGTGAGAAAACATATGAAAGAAGAATATAGAAAGCATTTTATTTGTAGTATTTATTTTAGTGAGAAGAATAATTTCATAAAAGCTCATGAAGTAAGGCTCCCCATATTTAAAATGGATCTCTCTCTTAGATGTCTCTAAAACATTTTTTATGAAGCTGTGAGCTACTGGGAAAGAATCTGAAAGCAACAGTGAGCAGAGGACAAGTAGAATTAGCAATAAGCCACATGGGTAGAGAAATGAATCACAGTCCAAAAGGAAAAGACTTTACACAATAAAAATTTTATATGAGAGAGTACAAGGAAAGAGGCTTCCACAATAATAGTCCCTTTGAAGTTAATTAAAATTACTTTTTAAGTGAAGATCGAAAAAAATTATCATTTTATAAAAGTATCTATTTGAAGATCTGCTTTATTGCATTAGATACTAATTAATACTACAAAAAAGCCTAGATGATGAATTAAACTAATTTACCTTTTTCTCCCAAATAAAATTTAAGGTAATTTTTGGCTGGGGCTATCCAGTTTTGTTTTGTTTTGGTTTGGTTTTATTACAGAATATTTAAGATAGATAGAGTGTATGCCAATTATTTTACTTTGAAGAAATTCTTTTTATTTTTGCCAGTTGGGACTGAGTTGTGATGTGTGATGAAAGGAGTTAAATATCTTTTGAGCTTTTCTAAAATTATCATTTGAAAATATATTAAGAAAAAGAAAATGGATAATTATCTATCTTTTAAAAAGGTTGTGTTTAGCTATTATTATTTAAAGATGCATACATATAGTTAACCAATACAACTCTAAAATATATGTTGCTTTCTTCTCTTTTCTGATATTTCATACCTCCATTTAGTTCATTTTTTATCCATTGATATTCTGTTTCATGTTCACTCTTTTCTGCATAGAAATAACCTGCATGGCAATATATCATTTCATTATTTCATTCACAAACAACCTCTGCATTTTCTTGGTGCTTATCAGTGAAGACTACAGGAATTTTCAGAAAGTATTCCTGTTAAATCCATCATGATCTCACTTTTGTTTAAAAAAAAAAAAAAGTAAGTAAAGATTGCAGAAGATATACCAGCTGTACATAGGAATTTTGCAACATACCTAAAACATCAGTAAAAATCAGTATTTTTAACTGCAGATGATGAATCAGTAGACAGTGCTAGTTAGGTCATTTGATCCTTTAAAAAGAGAGAGACAAAAAAAGTTTAAAGAAAAGTATTGGGTTGGTCAAAAAAAATTTTTTGTAACATCTTATGAAAAAACCCAAACGAACTTTTTGGCCAACCCAATAGTATTCACACCCTTTAATGGGAAAAATTACCTTTGGTCTCACATAATCTATTCCTTCTTCAAAAATTCATTTCAGATTGTGTGCCTCAAAATTAGAAGCCATAAAAAAGTAGAAACACACCAATTATTAACTGAAGATAATATGTTAACTTTTGTAAAATTGTAACCTAAAATAACACCTTGCTACCAGACATTGACATGGATAGTGTACATCACACTGTTATAGGATGGCACTGGGATCAGGAATGTTATATGTTTAATGAGGAATGGAGACTCATGTGCTTTTAGTTTATTATTCTGAGTTTTCATATTATGCTAAACAGATTACTTAAAATGCAGCTTTGGTTAACTACAAAGAAAAGCTCTATAAAATAAGTCGTTTTAGGATATGTGATTGGGTGTGGTGCTGAACAGCAACTTTATGTTTTAGCACAAATTGTTAAATGGCTGGTAATCTCCACTGTGCATACTGGGTTTACACAGAAATTTTAAAAAGTAAGGTGAAAGCATATGATTTCACTTTAGGTGGAGCAGCCATTGAAACTTTTCTCCACTGTGTTTCTCTCTTTCCACCCCTGCTCCAGCCAGGCAGGCTTTTAATTGCCAAACTGCCATTCATATTTCTATAATGTCTCAAATGCACAGTATTTCAAGTGAATTATGTTTATAAGTAAAATGTCACATCCTTTGGATCAACTCTTCTTGTTACTTTACATTTTCTAAGAAGTTCTGTGCCATAAGAAGATTGTATTTATGTTTAATCAGAGGGAAAATTGTTAAAAAGCATTTTGTGACTTAAGTAGAAAGAGATATTCTTTATATTTTACGATCAAGAGAATTGAAATTCAGTTAAACTTCTTTTCTGTGGCTTAAATGTACATGCAATCACAATAATAAATGTTGCTTTGTTATAAGATGAGGATAAAGGAATAGATATTTCAATAAAATAATCCCAAATTTTGTTTTATAATGATAGCATTAAACAATGATAATATTTCCAGAACAAATACCCAGCTCATACTTTAATACTTGAATTATGTAGAAATCTGCCTGAGATAGGAGTCCTGTGCATTGTATGACACACATTCCATATTTGTTCATCTGGTTTCTGTAAATAGCGTATTGGAAACATTTTCACTTCTTTTGAGTTCATGGATTATCATGCATGTTGTGCTTTAAAGAATTTTTTTTAAGTATGATTCATACTAAAACCAAACCAAAAAACTGCATTAAAAGTTGAGGTAATTGCTTTTATCATTCTTATCTAAAATGTATAGAATCTTGTAGAAATACAAATGTAAGATCCTCATGGAGAATTGTCCCTCTTTATTTAAAGACTTACTAGAAGAACATATGGAGCATCTCTCTGCTGTTTCTCTTGTATCTTGATGATAATTTCTTGGGTAGTTAATCAGTTTTTACTTTTCCAATATAATTTAAGAATGTATAGAATTACTTGACTGACCTTTTCTGTGAATATAAGCATACTTTTGTAACAGATTGGGACCCGTACTCCTCTACATTTCTCCATACGACTTATGTGTTTGTAAATAAGTTGGAAATTTGAAGAATGGCTTTTCTTTTTCTGATATTTCTCTTTTTATTATTTTTTGAAATGTCTTTTATTTCAGGGAATTCCTTCTCTTTTTAAATTAATACTCACGTATACTTCACCACTCTTGCATGCATTTAACCATCGGTTATTGAGCATCTGTCACTTACGGGCATGGTACTCAAGACTGAATTTAGAAGAATAAACTTGATAGACATGGCCCCTGCCCATGAAATTGAGAGTTTGCTATGAGTGGTAATGTGAATGAAGATGTAAATATTGTTCTGGAAGGGCCTAGGAGGGACACTAGTGTAGACTGGATTGATTATGGGAAAACTTGCTAGAGGAAATTGTATTAAAAACCAAGAAATGAAGGGAGTCTTAGCTAAAGATACGGATGATAAGGACTATGGAAGCAGAGAGGTTCAGAGAATATTTTGGGAGAAAGAAACAACCTGGTATTTGTGAAGATTCTAAGGCAAAATAAACATGGCTAGGGTTTTCAGAGAACTTAGCTCAATGTGCCCGGCATAGAAGGGGCACAGGAACCCAGGGTTGAGGTATAAGCGAGGGTCAGATTATGCTGGGCTGTTTATACTGTAGGGTTTGGGCTTTATCCAGAGGAATCTAAAGCCATTAGGTTAAAGAAAAGTTCCCCACAATCATAGTTACTGTATGAAAATATTGCTGTTCTGTGCCTTGGAAAATGGGCTGGGTTCAAGCGACCTTCTTTTCCATCCATTCTCTTTCCTGTTTTTCCAGATGATTATTATGTATCATTGAGTTTCTATGTGAACTGTTAGTAGCCATTCTCTGTCATCATTCCTAGCTGATCGTCTTACTTCCTGTTTACCTGACAAAATTGAAACAGTAATGAAAGAATGTTGGTAAACTTCTACCTACCAGCCTTGATATCTCCATCTTATACCACCTCTCCTATTCCAACACATGTACTTTCTTTATTCCTACCCAGGATTTTGCTTTTCAGCCAACCACATCCTTTCTCATCTACATAAATGATCATTCCAGCAGTTCTTATTTCTGTTACACATTGTCCATTACCCTGTGCTATTTCTCTCATCTCAAAACAACTGTAGTAACAAACTCATCTTTGTTCTTTATACCATTAGCTACTACCTATTTATCAAATGTAATCTCGCTGCTCTTCTGAGCCTGTGTTTGTGAAGTTTATAAATAACTTCTGCTGAATCCAATGGTTCTCAATTTGTTTGATCTCTCAGCATCATGTGACATAGTCAATTATATCTTCTTCCTGGAAACATTCTTTCTCCTTGGCTCTCCAAATGCTACTGTCCCTTGGTTTGCCTTCTGACTTATTGGTCCCCCTTTTCTCAGTCTCTGTGGCTGGCTCCATCTTTTCCTAAATCCACTTGGAGTACTCCAGCATTCAATCTGTGACTCTCTCTCTACATTCAGCCCCCTAGTAAGCTGATTCAGCCTCACAATTTTAAATATCTAAATCTATCCACAAGGCTGTGGCTCCCCTTTGAATTAATGATACAATACTGCTACAATACTTCCAGACGGATGTTTAATAGACCTTAACATGTCATGTTCCTTAAGCTTGCATGTCCTGAGCTTCTAATATTCATCATGCTCTTACTGAAAAAGAAAACAAAATAAAAACAAAAATACAAAATACCTACTCACTCTTAGTTTTCTCTGTCTTATATATTTCCGCCCAAACCTTTGTAGTCATCCTTGAGTCTTCTTTTTCTTACACTCCACATTCAGTTCATCTGGAATTCCTGTTGACTGTAGCTTCAGAACATAACCAGAATCACTTCTCACCACTTATACTATCACTCACTCTGATCCAAGTCGCCATCATCTCTCACCTATATTATTGTAATACCCTCCTAACTGGTCTCTTTTATTGCTATTTTGATCTCCTACAGCCTATTCTCAGCACACCAGTCAGTATGAAGCTATTAAAATGTTAACTCATAACATGCTACTTTGTTCAGACCCTCTAATTAATGTGTCTCTATTTCACTCAAAATTGCAATCTCAGAGGCCTTACTATGGCTTATAAATTCTGACATAAATTTCTCCTTTTACTCTCTCCTTTGCTCATTAAATTTCAGATGTACTCACTTTTAAAACATTCTGCCACTTAAGGATTTTTTGCTTTCTATTCCCTCTGCTTCCCAGGTGGCTCACGGGTAAAGAATTCGCCTGCCAATTCAGGAGACACAGGAGACTCAGGAGACGTGGTTTGATCCCTGAGTCAGGAAGATCCCCTGGAAGAGGGCATGGCAGCACACTCCAGTATCCTTGCCTGGAGAATTCCATGGACAGAGGAGCCTGGTGGGCTACAGTCCATAGGGGTCAAAGCGTCAGACACAGCTGAGGCACTTGGCAGCACCCAATGCTCTTCCCCTTGAGAAGTACTTGACTTCTTATTTTATCAACAAGGAGCAGCTTGTTGATATGAAGTCCATTGTGGTGTTAGTTATTGATTGATAACATAGTACCCCAAGTTGAGCAGCTTCAAATAGCAGTCATTTATTTTCTCACAGTTTCTCACGGTCTAGTCATGGCTTAGCTGTGTCCTCTGCACAGCTACAAACTCCCAACACTAAAGTCACATCTAAGGGTTCATGATGTATCTTGATTTTCTATTCATGTCCCTGCTCACATGGTTGTTGGCAAAATTCGGTTATTCACAGGCTGTTGAGTGAGAGATTCAGAGTCTTGGCCTGTAGTCCGCCCTCAGCTCCTTTGTGGATGGGCCTTCCCAACATGGCCACTTTCTTCCTCAGAGCTAACAGTGGAATGGTATTATAATCATTTGTAATGTGATCCCCGAATTGATATTCTGCCACTTTTTGTTATAAATAAGTCACAGGCTCCATCCACAGTCAAGGAGACAAGATATCACAATTGTAAGACTATCAGAAGGTAGAGATCCTGTGGTCCAGTTTAAAGTATGTCCATTGTACTTTAAAAAATTTTTCCATTTTCTCTTATATATAGGTCTTTAAGGGACAGGGAAGATGATTTTCAAGTCTACACTGGAAAAACTAAATCACAAGAATATTACAATCATCCTCTCCTAAAAAGACACTTAAGTGAATATTTGAATGGAAAAATGATATTTAATATTTAGCTTTTAGAATATAAAAACATATCAGAGAAACTGTGATGCCAGTGTATGTGTATTTGAGGTAATATTTGTAAAATTAATAACTCTCACAGTGATGGGAATTACTGCTTTTTTTGACTGTCCATCATACTTTACCACCATATTCAAGATTGTAACCACCTTGAATTTGTAACTTCTAAAGAACTTCTTATCCTCTTCAAGTTTTTTTTGTTTTGTTTTGCTCAATAATACTTAACAGCTTCTAACATACTATATAATTTAGGTTTTCATTGTGCTTATTGTTGAGTTAACAAAACTCTTTTATCCACATAGCTTCCATCAAACTCCTGACTCTATTTTCCTGAGAAGACTTAAATATGATGTCCATATATCATGAAGCATTATTGCTAATTATTACCCCTGATTGGTAAATTCCATTGGACTGGGAGAAAATAAGAATGAACTATAGAGCCATAATAAGGACATTATATTTTAAGCTTTTCTGAATGTCTTGAGTCTTGTAAGTAGGGTATCCCTTCAAGGGACACTGAAGTTTACACTCATGGAATTGTTAAAGACACATTAACAGGAGTGAGGCATGGAGATCTGAGGCAGCGTGGTGTTGGTGGGATGTTCCTGCACCTGCCCCATGGTGGTTTAGTCACCAAGTCATGTCTGACTCTTACAACCCTATAGACTGTTGCCCGCCAGGCTCCTTGGTCCATGGGACTTCTCAAGCAAGAATACTAGAGTAGGTTGCCATTTCTTTCTCCAGGGGATCTTCCTGACCCAGCAAAGGAACCCATGTCTCCTGCAGGCTGTCTCCTGCATTGCAGGCATATTCTTTACGAACTGAGCCACCAGGGAAACCCACATCTGCCCCATGGGGAACTCATATCCTTATATGTCAGCTGTCTCCTGTGTGGCTGCTGCAAGGACCCACTGGGAGGAATGCCTGACACTGGCCTTCAGCAAGCAGTATTTCTTGCCCTACATTGTGCTATGTAGACTGAATAGGCCTTTGATTCTGAATGTTTAGTAGAGACTGAAAAGTTCCCCTGATAGGCATGATAATTATTCTCTCCCTCACATTCTAGTGTATTATCTCCATAAGAGCAAGGACTTTTGACTGTTGTCCAGGCACTCTAGTGATACCACTCCCTCTCTTAGGTCCCCTTGACCTCAGGTTGCTGTGACTTCCATCGTGCATTTACTCATTCTCCCCCCATTTGGTTTCACAGCTCTTTCATTGCACATATATCACATTTCTTGCATGAAATATCCTCTGTTTTAATTACATCAGTTCAGTTCAATCTCTCAGTCATGTCCGACTCTTTGCGACCCCATGAATCGCAGCATGCTAGGCCTCCCTGTCCACCACCAACTCCCTGAGTTCACCCAAACTCATGTGCATCGAGTCGGTGATGCCATCCAGCCATCTCATCTTCTGTCATCCCCTTCTCGCTTGCCCCCAATCCCTCCCAGCCACATGATCTTTTCCAATGAGTCAACTCTTCGCATTAGGTGGCCAAAGAAATGGAGTTTCAGCTTTAGCATCAGTCCTTCCAATGAACACCAGGACAGATTTCCTTTAAAATGGACTGGTTGGATCTCCTTGCAGTCCAAGGGACTCTCAAGACTCTTCTCCAACACCACAGTTCAAAAGCATCAATTCTTTGGCGCTCAGCCTTCTTCACAGTCCAACTCTCACATCCATACATGACCACAGGAAAAACCATAGCCTTGACTAGATGGACCTTTGTTGGCAAAGTAATGTCTCTGCTTTTCAATATGCTATCTAGGTTGGTCATAACTTTCCTTCCAAGGAGTAAGCATCTTTTAATTTCATGGCTGCAACCACCACCTACAGTGATTTTGGAGCCCCCAAAAATAAAGTCTGACACTGTTTCCACTGTTTCCCCATCTATTTCCCATGAAGTGATGGGACCAGATGCCATGATCTTCGTTTTCTGAATGTTGAGATTTAAGCTAACTTTTTCACTCTCCTCTTTCACTTTCATCAAGAGACTTTTGAGTTCCTCTTCACTTTCTGCCATAAGGGTGGTGTCATCTGCATACCCGAGGTTATTGATATTTCTCCCGGCAGTCTTGATTCCAGCTTGTGATTCCTCCAGCCCAGCGTTTCTCATGATGTACTCTGCATATAAGTTAAATAAGCAGGGTAACAATATACAGCCTTGACGAACTCCTTTTCCTCTTTGGAACCAGTCTGTTGTTCCATGTCCAGTTCTAACTGTTGCTTCCTGACCTGCATATAGGTTTCTCAAGAGGCAGGTCAGGTGGTCTGGTATTCCCATCTCTTTCAGAATTTTCCACAGTTGATTGTGATCCACACAGCTAAAGACTTTGGCATAGTCAATAAAGCAGAAATAGATGTTTTTCTGGAACTCTCTTGCTTTTTCCATGATCCAGCAGATGTTGGCAATTTGATCTCTGGTTCCTCTGCCTTTTCTAAAACCAGCTTGAACATCAGGAAGTTCACGGTTCACGTATTGCTGAAGCCTGGCTTGGAGAATTTTGAGCATTACTTTCCTAGCATGTGAGATGAGTGCAATTGTGCAGTATTTTGAGCATTCTTTGGCATTGCCTTCCTTTGGGATTGGAATGAAAACTGACCTTTTCCAGTCCTGTGGCCACTGCTGAGTTTTCCAAATTTGCTGGCATATTGAGTGCAGCAGTTTCACAGCATCATCTTTCAGGATTTGAAATAGCTCAACTGGAATTCCATCACCTCCACTAGCTTTGTTCGTAGTGATGCTTTCTAAGGCTCACTTGACTTCACATTCCAGTATGTCTGGCTCTAGGTGAGTGATCACACCATTGTGATTATCTGGGTCGTGAAGATCTTTTTTGTACAGTTCTTCTGTGTATTCTTGCCACCTCTTCTTAATATCTTCTGCTTCTGTTAGGTCCATACCATTTCTGTCGTTTATTGAGCCCGTCTTTGCAAGAAATGTTCCCTTGGTATCTCTAATTTTCTTGAAGAGATCTCTGCTGCTGCTGCTGCTGCGTCTCTTCAGTTGTGTCCGACTCTGTGCGAGCCCATAGACAGCAGCCCACTAGGCTCCTCTGTCCCTGGGATTCTCCAGGCAAGAATACTGGAGTGGGTTGCCATTTCCTCCTCCAGTGCATTAAAGTGAAAAGTGAAAGTGAAGTCGCTCAGTCGTGTCCGACTCCTAGCGACCTAATGGACTGCAGCCTACCAGGCTCCTCTGTCCATGGGATTTTCCAGGCAAGAGTACTGGAGTGGGGTGCCATTGCCTTCTCCAGAAGAGATCTCTAGTCTTTCCCATTCTGTTGTTTTCCTCTATTTCTTTGCATTAATCACTGAGGAAGGCTTTCTTATCTCTCCTTGATATTCTTTGGAACTCTGCATTCAGATGCTTATATCTTTCCTTTTCTCCTTTGCTTTTTCACTTTTCTTTTCACAGCTATTTGTAAGGCCTCCTCAGACAGCCATTTTGCTTTTTTGCATTTCTTTTCCATTGGGATGGTCTTGATCCCTGTCTCCTGTACAATTTCACAAACCTCAGTCCATAGTTCATCAGGCACTCTGTCTATCAGATCTAGTCCCTTAAATCTATTTCTCACTGTATAATCATAAGGGATTTGACTTAGGTCATACCTGAATGGTCTAGTGGTTTTCTCTACGTTCTTCAATTTAAGTCAGAATTTGGCAATAAGGAGTTCATGATCTGAGCCACAGTCAGCTCCCGGTCTTGTTTTTGCGGACTGTATAGAGCTTCTCCATCTTTGGCTGCAAAGAATATAATCTGGTGATGTCCATGTATAGAGTCTTCTCTTGTGTTGCTGGAAGAGGGTGTTTGCTATAACCAGTACGTTCTCCTGGCAAAACTCTATTAGTCTTTGTCGTGCTTCATTCTGTACTCCAAGGCCAAATTTGCCTGTTACTCCAGGTGTTTCTTGACTTCCTACTTTTGCATTCCAGTCCCCTATAATTAAAAGGACATCTTTTTTGGGTGTTAGTTCTAAAAGGTCTTGTAGGTCTTCATAGAACCATTCAACTTCAGCTTCTTCAGCATTACTGTTTGGGGCATAGACTTGGATTACTGTGATATTGAATGGTTTGCCTTGGAAATGAACAGAGATCACTCTGTCATTTTTGAGATTGCATCCAAATACTGCGTTTTGGACTGTTTTGTTGACCATGATGGCTACTCCATTTCTTCTAAGGGATTCCTGCCCACAGTAGTAGATATAATGGTCATCTGAGTTAAATTCACCCATTCCAGTCCATTTTAGTTCGCTGATTCCTAGAATGTCAACACTGACTCTTGCCATCTCCTGTTTGATCACTTCCAAATTGCCTCGATTCATGGACCTAATATTCCAGGTTCCTATGCAATATTGCTGTTTACAGCATCAGACCTTGCTTCTATCACCAGTCACATCCACAATTGAGTATAGTTTTTTGCTTTGGCTCCATCCCATCATTCTTTCTGGAGTTATTTCTCCATTGATCTCCAGTAGTATATTGGGCACTTACTGACCTGGGGAGTTCCTCTTTCAGTATCCTATCATTTTGCCTTTTCATACTGTTCATGGGGTTCTCAAGGTAAGAATACTGAGGTGGTTTGCCTTTCCCTTCTCCCATGGACCACGTTCTGTCAGACCTCTCCACCATGACCCATCCATCTTCAGTGGCCCCACACGGCATGGCTTAGTTTCATTGAGTTAGACAAGGCTGTGGTCCGTGTGATCAGATTGGCTAGTTTTCTGTGATTATGGTTTCAGTGTGTCTGCCCTTTGATGCCCTCTTGCAACACCTACTGTCCTACTTGGGTTTCTCTTACCTTGGACTTGGGGTATCTCTTCACGGCTGCTCCAGCAAAGCGCAGCCACTGCTCTTTACCTTGGACAAAGGGTATCTCCTCATGGCTGCCCCTCCTGACCTTGAACGTGTAGTAGCTCCTCTCTGCCCTCTTGGGCCAGCACAGCCACTGCTCCTTGGACGTGGGGTTGTTCCTCTTGGCTGGTACCCCTGACCTCGGACATGGGATAGCTCCTCTTAGCCTCCTCCCCTGACCTCGGGCATGGGGTAGCTTGTCTCAGCCACCACCCCATATATAGAAAACCCCATTTTTGCCATGAATGAGGTCATCTACCAAGGGATTAGCCACAACATCAAAGAGCTCCTTTTGGGTGGTATGAGTGCCAAATACTTGTTTAAATGAATCCTGAGTCTCCTTATAGTCCCCATTTTTGTTGAGTCTGTAACTCTCAGGAGTATGAAGCTGAACTGTTGTATTATTGATTACTTCTATGCAACACTCTTGCTCAGGAAGGCTCAGTGGGCATACCCTACAGTACACCGCAACTGGGTCTTTAAGACTCGTTTGGGATCCTTTGTTACTGGTGGTTTCCTGGGTGCCTTAGTCCTCACCGCCTTCATGGTAGTAAGCTCCGAACTGCCCAGACAGCGCACGCGGGGGATGCAGGACTTGGTCAGGGGTTGATGAGAATGGCGGGCCTCAGGGACCCGCCACAGGGACCACAGTCATCTGCTGGGAAATGCCGCTGAGGGCCCAGGTAAGCTCATGCCCCGCGCATTTCAAACGCATTTAATTACCTAGAATAGTTTTTATTTTCCTTGATAGTACCTGATTGGCACAAACCCAAAGTCTCCGATTAAACTCAAAATTCCAACATTCTTTGAGAGAAGATCTAATTGGCTTATATTTGGTCAGGTGCCCACCCTTGAATTTGTCATCTATGGACAAAGAAACAAGGCCATGTAGTATGGGACTGACTGATGGGAACATCAAAGGACTGTCTCAAAGAAAGAGACAGGCATATTGAGCCACACTGGGATGCATAATGTTCTTATTGAGCTGTCAAATAGCATATTCAAACAAAACATGCTTGGATCAGAAGCACATAGATGTATATATGAGCAAACTTTGGTTCAGAAACAATTCTTGCTGGCTTAGACATTCACACATAAATTCTTCATTTCCTCATTGGACTGTACTTTGTCTGTTTGACCCTTCAATAAAATTCAGAGGTGAAGCTTTTCAAACGTTTTCAAATGATACCTCAGGAGTTTCTTCAACATCAGATTTATATACTCAAGTCAATTCAGGCACATAAGACTGTAGGTGTGGGATTCAATTTGATTTTAGATTCATTTCCGTCTGAGACTTCCCCTTACTGGAATATATTATCAAAGCATCAGACAGTCTGAATGATGCTTGAACACTACCAGATTATGGTGCTACCTCTTACAGAATAAACAGATCATTTTTATATCTAGTAAATGCTTCACACATGCAGAATAACTTTTCTTTAAAATTGTGAGCCTTAATTTTTTTTCAAGTGATGCCTTAAGAAGAAAATCTAGCATTCCTTGAGTGTCTGAAGATTATTTCTATAATACTGGGAATATCCTACTAAATACTTTTTGACAACTAACATGGTCATTAATAAAAATTAGTGGATTTTGATGGTTTAAAATAGATCTTCACAGGCTTTGTTTCCCAGATCATCTAGAAAAGCCTAGTGCAGCCATAGAATATGAATATTGGATTTTAGTTAATAATCATTTTTTAAATGTGATAACTCAGCATGATTATGTTACATTTTTGAAGATTTGAACCACAGTTACTAAAAGACTGAGCATAAATCTGTGAGTAGAATGCAGCCATCTGTCTCTTAGCCTGCAATAAATACCTAAAGATGCAAACTTGTGAAAAGGTTGTTAATCAAAAAACATTATAATTCAGAATTTAAAACACTTTTTGGACATTTCCCTAAGAGAAAATGTTATATAAGTCTAAAATTTTCGAGCTAAATTTTAGAAATCATTAAACATGATAGTAGGTCATTATTCTTTCCTAATTTCACATCTAGGGATGTGAAAGAGTTTTGAATGAGGACATTTCTAACCCATTACCCAGGTGTGAGTGTGGCTCTCGGAACTTTTGCAAGGTAGACATACCTTAGTTTTTACATCTTATTACCTGCTTTCTGTTTTCCTCTTTGTCTCTCTATAAATAACTCTTCTAAATGTCTATGGCCTTCCTAGTAACCTAACCCTGGCTTTATCACATTTTTGGGGGTCCACCTTTATCTGACAATGGCTTTTCATGGAAAACTGTATCATACTTCAAAATTGCTTTTTTTAAAAAATTAACTTTTATCCTGATTAAAACTATCATTTCTTCAACACAACAGACATGGGGCTGGTAGGAAAACCATGACAAATTAGATTATTGCACACTTGAAATAACTAAATACTTTTGCATCTTTCTCTAGGCAGTCTAATCTTAAGGAGATCTTTATTCACATCCCAACTTTATACATGCTTTAGTTACTGTTATTCCTCTTCTATACCCTCCCCCTATAATAGAACATGCTCTCTGTTCTTACTTCTTTACTCCTAAACCCACTGTACTTTGAATTTGTACTTATCCTTCTTTACTGATATCTATTAAGATCATCAATTGATGAATTCTGTTGCCATTAATTCAGCTCTCTACATGACTATTCTGACTTTTTCTCACAACGAAATAATAACTCTTTTTTGAAAAAAAAAAAAAAAAACCTTTTGGTTTCTGTGACACATAATGCTCTTAATTCTCTGGACAATCCTTCATAGTCTTGAAAGTTTCTCAGTGTATTGAATGTTACTTAAATGCTGGAAGAAAAAAAAAATGCCTCATCGATACTCACTTGCTTAGAGTTTTTCACTGCAAGTGCAGAAATTTGTATTCCCTTGTTATCAAAGGGCTTAGAGTCTAGTGAGGAAATCAGACGATAAAACAAGACATTGTAACACAACCTGATGATTGTCGTTATAGGAATGGGATTATCAAGTTGTCTCCTTGGTTATAATTTTGTAAAGCCTCTGTACTACACTCAAGACTCCTGAGATAGTGGAACAACAGTCCCACAATAGTTACTTACTCAGTTCAGCATCACTCCTTGCTACTGCCCCAAATGCAGTCTGTTTTGTGGACCAGCAATAGCCACAAGATAATATGTGTCTTAGGTGTCACCAGTCTCGAATTCAGTGTCCACAATGAGTGTTGTTAGTTGCTTACAGCACTTATCACCACTGAACCTGAATCAGGAGAAGCTACAAAAATCTCTGCATTTAGAGGGAGGAACTAAGGACTCACAAGGCACCCCTTGTCTGCTCCAACAGTCTAGTGGGAATGGAAATTTTTCTTAGCACAGCTATTTCCAATTAGTAAAAGTTCACTTTCAAGATGAAACTCTCTGCCCTCCCCATTCTAGCTGCTGCTGCTGCTAAGTCACTTCAGTCGTGTCTGACTCTGTGCGACCCCATAGACGGCAGCCCACCAGGCTCCCCCGCCCCTGGGATTCTCCAGGCAAGAACACTGGAGTGGGTTGCCATTTCTTTCTCCAACGCATGAAAGTGAAAAGTGAAAGTGAAGTCTCTCAGTCGTGTCCGACTCTTCACGACCCCATGGACTACAGCCCACCAGGCTCCTCCATCCATGGGATTTTCCAGGCAACAGTACTGGAGTGGGGTGCTACTGCTTTCTCCACCCCATTCTAGCTAGCTTATTCTAAAATGCTCCCTTGTTGTGTTTTTCCACTCTCCTTGGGACTGTCATTTCCTAAAGGCCTTTTCTGTGTTCTGTGTGATTCTCATTCTATCCCAGCTTTTGAAGGCAAGAGAAGTTTAATCCATATAATCCTCAGAAGAAAAGATTCCTTTCTTGACTAGAACCTGAACTGAGAATGGGGTGGGGGTGGGGGGAACTACATATTGTGCTAGACTGTGAACTTTATGACTCAAATTTTGACACATTTAAGCTCCCCATAGCAGCTAATGATTTTCCTGTCTACTTTTGCATGGGCTACATTTATACACAGGATTTCTTCTGTTTGGAACATTCTTCTTACTCCCTGCCTTTGCTAATCCCTTCCTTCTTGTTAAGAGTTTGGACCTACTTTCACTAGGAAGCTTTCTTGAGCTCCCTGTTCCCTCAATCCATTTTCTGGTGAAGATGGGAATTCATCCTCTAACTACTTCATGTAGTCTTCTATCAAAACACTTTTTGAATTGTCATTTATACTTTGACTTCTACCACTGACCTCAATTTGTATTTCTTATTGTTTGTGTCTAGAGGAACTAAAGACCCTCTTGTTGAAAGTAAAAGAGGAGAGTGAAAAAGTTGGCCTAAAGTTCAACATTCAGAAAACTAAGATCGTGGCATCTGGTCCCATTACTTCATGGGAAATAGATGGGGAAACAGTGGAAACAGTGTCAGACTTTTTTGTTTTGGGCTCCAAAATCACTGCACATGGTGATTGCAGCCATGAAATTAAAAGACGCTTACTCCTTGGAAGGAAAGTTATGACAAACCTAGACGGCATATTCAAAAGCAGAGATATTACTTTGCCAACAAAGGTCCGTCTAGTCAAGGCTATGGTTTTTCCAGTGGTCATGTATGGATGTGAGAGTTGGACTGTGAAGAAAGCTGAGTGCCAAAGAATTGATGCTTTTGAACTGTGGTGTTGGAGAAGGCTCTTGAGAGTCCCTTGGACTGCAAGGAGATCCAACCAGTCCATTCTAAAGGAGATCAGACCTGGGTGTTCATTGGAAGGACTAATGCTAAAGCTGAAACTCCAATACTTTGGCCAGCTCATGCAAAGAGTTGACTCATTGGAAAAGACCCTGATGCTGGGAGGGATTGGGGGCAGGAGGAGAGGGGGATGACAGAGGAGGAGATGGCTGGATGACATCACCAACTTGATGCACATGAGTTTGGGTAAACTCCGGGAGTTGGTGATGGACAGGGAGGCCTGGCGTGCTGTGATTCATGGGGTCGCAAAGAGTCAGACACAACTGAGTGACTGAACTGAACTGAACTGAGCATGGTTTGGCATGCCTGATTTTTATAAAATGAAATAATGAATAATTAAATATTTAACGGATAGTATATAATGTAATAAAGTAAAAACATTTGGTCATGTTGGGGTAAATATTTTATTTTTCATTACACACAATTTTCTTTTACTTATGTATACAGTATATTCCATTATCATTAGAACTCTGAAAATGTGAGGTGTCTGTGTATGTTGAGGGTAATTAGAAAATGGCTTTGATGGTGAATGGTAATAGTAGAGTAGCTATTCATATATATAAAAAGTTTTATATATCTATATATATGTACTCATGTGTAGGTACATATATGTATGTGTGTTTCTCCAAGTTATTATCCTTAATTAATTAAAGGATATGGACAGGAAAATATTCTATCTAAACTTTATAATGCTATTTATAAAACTGGATCATATATATATGAGAAATTCTGGTAATGGTAATTTCTCTTTTGATATGATAAATATGAGGGCATATCACAAAGTAATGGGACACTCAGACTCTGGAGTTAGATTAAGTTCAAACCCCATCACTCACCCTCATGACCAAAAATAAATTCAATTATCTCCTTTTTATCATCTTTAAAATAGAAATCATAATGGCTCCTGCCTCATCAATTTGCTGTAGTGACCAACTCAGTTCAGTTCAGTCATTCAGTTGTGTGCAATTCTTTGCAACCCCATGGACTGCAGCACACCAGGCCTCCCTGTCCATCACCGACTCCCAGAGCTTACTCAAACTCATGTCCATCAAGTGGCTCATGCCATCCAACCATCTCGTCCTCTGTTGTCCTCTTCTATTCCTGCCTTCAATC
This sequence comes from Bubalus kerabau, assembly GCF_029407905.1. Taxonomy (NCBI): domain Eukaryota; kingdom Metazoa; phylum Chordata; class Mammalia; order Artiodactyla; family Bovidae; genus Bubalus; species Bubalus kerabau. The sequence goes on along the minus strand of NC_073631.1, from coordinate 26,507,743 downwards.
TTTCCAAGCATCAGGGTCTTTTCAAATGTGTCAGTTCTTCACATCAGGTGGCCAAAGTATTGGAGTTTCAGCTTCAGCATTAGTCCTTCCAATGAATATTCAGGACTGATTTCTTTAGGATGGACTAGTTAGATCTCCTTGCAGTCCAAGGGACTCTCAAGAGTCTTCTCCAACACCACAGTTCAAAAGCATCAATTCTTGGCACTTAGCTTTCTTTATAGTCCCACTCTCACATCCATACATGACTACTGGAAAAACCATAGCTTTGTCTAGACAGGCTTTTGTTGGCAAAGTAATGTCTCTGCTTTTTAATATGCTGTCTAAGTTGGTCATAGCTTTTCTTCCAAGGAGCAAGTGTCTTTTAATTTCATGGCTGCAGTCACCATCTGCACTGATTTTGGAGCCCCCCAAAATAAAGTCTGTCACTGTTTCTACTGTTTAACCATCTATTTGCCTTGAAGTGATGGGACTGGATGCCATGATCTTAGTTTTCTGAATGTTGAGTTTTAAGCCAACTTTTTCACTCTCCTCTTTCACTTTCATCAAGAGGCTCCTTAGTTCTTCTTCACTTCCTTCTTTAAGGGTGGTGTCATCTGCATATCTGAGGTTATTGATATTTCTCCTGGCAATCTTGATTCCAGTTTATGCTTCATCCAGCCCGGCATTTCACATGGTGTAGTGACCTACTAGATGATTTATATTAAGGCTTCAGCATGGTGCTTGGACATATTGCTCAATAAACATTAGTAGCTGGTTGTTGGTGGAATAAAAATGTAGTTCAGAGTGCTCTCCCACATTGCAGGCAGATTCTTTACCATCTGAGCCTCCAGGGAAGCCCGCATATACTTACTACCTTCTCTAATAGCTCAGAAATCATAATGCATTGATTTGTTTCCCCTAACATCTCTTAGACACTACTGTTTTGCAGTGTAAAATTTTCCAAGTTTTTCATGCCAAATCTTTTATTTTTCAATTCTATTCAATATGCAAAATAAGAACATTTTGAAAAAACCTTCACTTATTTTATTAACTCTGAATATCTTTAGAGAAAGAAAAACAAACTCATCCAAGTTATAAGCTCAAAATTCCATACTAAAAATTCAGTACTGTGTTTAGTTTATTCAAATACAAACACTTTGAAAATATTTTAATTTTTTTCCACTCTGGCAAAAATAATACTTGTTTATTCTAAGAATTTTTTTTAATTAAAAAGTTCAAAAAAAAATCAGCTGTATTTCCACCAATCACGTGAAACGGCAGCAGAGAGTTGTATCCAAAACCTTTCACTATTTTATGTATTTGCACGTACACATTTGTAAACATACTCTTTTCATAAATAAATATATTTTTATAACCTGTCTTTTCAACTTGAAAATGTAGTGAGAACATAGGTACATATAATTATTTGCATTATTTTAAAAAGGTGTCTAGCATTTATTTGTATTGATAAGCTATAACTTATCTGTTTCTCCACTATTGAGCATTTTAGTCATTTGTCAATTTCCTTAGTATAACCAGTGCTGTGAGATCGATGTCCTGACAAACAAAATTCTTCATATAGTCACAATTATTTCCTTAAGCCATATTCATAACAATAGAATGATTTTAGGTCAAGGTATATATGCCTTTTTTAGGCTCTTAAAACATTTAGCTAAATGCCTTCTGAAATGGTTATTTCCATTTGTATTTGCAGCTAGCAAATGAATTCTTTTCCTTGTAAATTTCATCAGAAACACATTATAAATCATATTTTAATTTGCATCTCTTTAATTACCAGTGAGCTTTCCATTTTTTTTTTTTTAATGTATATTTTCTCATGATGAAGAATGAGGTTGAGTCAGGACCAAAGAATCTGGAGCAAAACTGAGAATTGTATCACAGAAATCGAAGGGATAGAGTTTCAAGAAAGGTGTTGATAGAAATTGCATAAGATAAAGACTGCAAGAGGCCCAGGTGGCATTGGTGGCATGTCCAGGAGAGGGTGAGAGGAGGGGTAAGAAAAAAATTCCCATTTTGGGGTTAAGGCAGGGAATGAGAAGCCAGAAAGGACAACAAGTGACTATGGAATACACGTTTCAGAAGCTTAGGTTTAGAAGGAGGGCAAAAGTGGGGGAAAGGACCAAGGGGAAAGAGGGCAAAAACGGAAACTTGGAGTCTTAAACCTGTTTAAAGGTGGAATAGAAGATGAAAAACTCTAGATTGAAAAGAAAAACAATGAGGTATTTGATATGCAAGTAGGTATACAATGAAGGAGTTTGGATATTGAGTTCAGAGCATTGAGAACAACCCACCAGTTGGAGATCTCTTTATCATGGAAAGTAAGAAGAGATAAGAAAATAAAAATATATAATATGTAAAAATATGTTATTGGTGGAGGAGGATGATTACAATTTGAGAAATCTTCGCTTGATAGCTTGTTGGAAAAGAATGCAGCATTAATTTGCAGAGAGTGCATAAACTTCAAAGTCAGCATCTGTTAACTGACACCTTTTTTTAATATGCTAAGAAATATAAGAAACTTTAAGTTTCTATACATCAGTGTCTCTTTTGCTATCTCACATACAGGGTTATTGTTACCATCTTTCTAAATTCCATATATGTGCGTTAGTATACTGTATTGGTGTTTTTCTTTCTGGCTTACTTCACTCTGTATAATAGGCTCCAGTTTCATCCACCTCATTAGAACTGATGTATAGAACAGTCTTTTGGACTCTGTGGGAGAGGGAGAGGGTGGGATGATTTGGGAGAATGGCATTGAAACATGTATAATATCATATATGAAACGAGTCGCCAGTCCAGGTTCGATGCACGATACTGGATGCTTGGGGCTGGTGCACTGGGACGACCCAGAGGGATGGTGTGGGGAGGGAGGAGGGAGGAGGGTTCAAGATGGGGAACACATGTATACCTGTGGTGGATTCATTTTGATATATGGCAAAACCAATACAATATTGTAAAGTTAAAAAATAAATTAAATTAAAAAAAAAAACAGAAAAAAGAAACAAGTTTCTATTAGTGAGCTTTCCCCCAAAAAGTCACCATGTAAAACATATTTTAGGCCGTTTTAATTAATAGCAGGTGGCGTTTACAAATTTATTCATTTGTTCAACAAATTCCTACTGAGTACCAAACGCAGCATATTTGGTTTGGAAATGCTTATCTATTTTAACCACTGGAAGCTATTTTGTAAAACCAGCATCCTTAGAGAGCTATTGCTGGAATATGTAATCATTTTGGCATAAAACTTAATCTCTAAAAATACAATTTGAATTACTGCATGATTTCTTTATCTTTGGTAAGTGAGGGTTTGTGATGAAACAGATGAGACATTTAATCAGCTTTTAAAAAAATGCTTTCAATGATGTATTCTAGGAAAAGGCCTCTATTTTTTATGGTAAGACATCTCTTAATCATACTAGACAGTTTCATTGTATCTGCAATAAAGGAAATGAACAATGGAAACATTTATGTAGTGTCTGATTGTCTAGGGATGATGAGCTATAAGATGCAGACCTATTATTTAATGCTTTGGGGATTCCCTTCTCTTCCTCTATCATTCCTTTGAGCTCTGGTTTCTGTACTAATCCTAGGGAGAAAACACAAGAATTTATGTTATTTCTGGATTGGAAAATTAGACTTGTACTTAACAGTTAAAAGATATTCTTAATTAACTAAAAATAGAGGTGGTTAAATTGTCATGAGTAATCATTGTGGCATTTTCCTCCTTTTCAGTAGAGAAAATGGTCCATAACTCTGGGCACTCTAGACATATCTATGAAACCCTTCCAATTTGTAAGTTTGTGATTCTAGGTTTTGAATATTTATGGTGCACCATACCTCTGTGATGGTGATTTATTTTTACTGAGCCTCATGGGCTGCAAACTGTCTTGCCAAGTTGGGGGAGGATCAGAAGAGAAAAGAAAGACTGAATGCTATTTTGTTCCCTGTTGAGCTAATTAAGAATCTAGGGCTTATGTAGAAACCTGCAAACCTCAGAGTCACTCTCAGTCAATTAGTCTAGCTCAGGCTCTAATTTAGACTGTATTTAGTTTTTCCTCAGGTCAAAGGAAAAAGAGAAGTATATTCTTAAGTCCTAGGTATTAAAGAAAAAAAGGAAAAAAAAAGTTAGGCAGTGATGACATTCGGAATCTGGTAAAGTGGGAGACCAATAGAGAGGGAAAACATCTTTTATTGCAATAAAGTAAAAGGAAATGAAGAATTTGTAATGGAATATGTCATATTATATATGATAACCTGATCAATTAAAGCATTAGGATATTCTGATTATCTGCTATTGACACTGTTACCCTTATAATCCACAGACTAACCTTTATTTTACATTATCTACATTCTCAGATTTCTTTTTTATAGTCTAACAGTGGTGTGTATTATTATTTTCAAGATCAGTTCAGTTTAGTCACTCAGTTGTGTCCAACTCTTTTCGACCCCATGGACTGCAGCATGCCAGGCTTCTCTCTCTGTCCATCACCAAACTCCCAGCACTTGCTCAAACTCATGTGTGTCGAGTTGGTGATGCCATTCAACCATCTTACTCTCTGTCAGCCCCTTCTCCTCCTGCCTTCAATCTTTCCCAGCATCAGGGTCTTTTCCAATGAGTCAGTTCTTCACATCAGGTGGCCAAAATACTGGACCTTCAGCTTCAGCATCAGTCCTTCCAATGAATATTCAGGACTGATTTCCTTTAGGATGGACTGGTTGGATCTCCTTGCAGTTCAAGGGACTCTGAAGAGTCTTCTCCAACTCCACAGTTCAAAAGCATCAATTCTTCAGAGCTCAATTATTTTCAGGATAGTCAAAAGTCATTGTATTTTTATCTCTTACAGAATTTGTCAATACTTTATTGTCTTGGATTAAGATGGGAAAGAAGTCCTGGTCTCATCATCAACACATTAATGATGTAAATTAGCACTTTTATAGATTGGGAAGATTTGCTCTCTTTGTGTTGATTTTCATTAGTTTTATTTCAGAATATACCCTCAGGGGGCAAATTGAGGGGCATGCATTACCCGTAATATATGCAATCCATACACTACACAATCAGGTAAGGGATATAAAAGATGAACAATGTATGGCCCCTGTTCTAGGAGAACTTAACAAAAACATAAGGGAGAGAATGTTCATAAATAGTGATGCAAGATGTTCTTTCTTATATTTGAATACATCTTTGAAGAAATAATCCAAAAAATCAAGTTGTTAAATAGAGCGCCATGTTGAGAATATTTATTCCCTCTCAGTATGGATATTGCTTGTATATCTATATTTCTTTATGCAAATGTGTTTCTATGCATATGTGTCTTTCTTATACACATAATTTACTATAGACACATCATTTTACCCCTTGTGCAAGGTTAAATAAGCAAGACACATAAGGAAAGGACAAAGGATGAAAATAACTTATAGCTAAGAAGAATTGAGGGATGTTTCAAGACTGCCTCCCCAGCGGCTCAGACAATAAAGAATCTGCCTGCAATGCAGGAGATCTGGGTTTGATCCCTGGGTTGGGAAGATCCCCCAGAGAAGGGAATGGCAACCCATTCCAATATTCTTGCCTGGAGAATTCCATGGACAGAGGAGCCTGGCAGGCTATAGTCCATGGGGTCACAAAGAGTTTGACATGACTGAGCGACTAACGCTTCACTTCAAGGATGAGTTTTTTTGTTTGATTTACATCCTTAAATATGGTAATTCAGGGAAAGCACATTCTATAAGGAAGAATACCAAAAGCCCAGAGGCAGGAATTAGAAGTTTAGGGAATGATTAGAAAATATGAAATTGAGCTATAAATAGAATAATGGGAGAAATTGAATAAATGGTTTGGGGGAATTATGGGCATTTTTGTCTATTGTAGCCTCAAAATTTTCCATCCTTTGAGAAAAATATACTGATTTTGCATTCCTGGAATTGGATTTAGATGACTGCTAAAATTGCCTTTGACCAAACAACTCAATGGTTTTTATGTTACTACTTAAAATATTTAAAAATCCAATTGAAGGCTTAATTGGCATATGTTTTGATCACTTTGTAGCTTCTTACTTTGAAACTCTCTAGCATGATCACTACAAACTCTTCTCAGCTTAGTGTCAACTGATGTTGACACTATCCATAACTATGGGTCATGGGGCAACAGTAAAAAAACAGAGATTCTTCCAAGTCCCAACAGAGAATAAAATGGATCTGCATTGATTTAACTTTTTGCTCTATCTTCTGGGTAAAACTCTAGTTCATAGGATTTCTGTGTAATAAGGGTCCATCAATTTTAACCAGATGCACTTTTGGGTCTCCAGATGATATCACAATAATAGGGTAGTCTAGAAAATAATGATGCTGTAGCTTCTTGGGAGAACAAATAATGTTTACCACCCAACTCTAAAAAAGATACTTTGCTTACATTTAAATTGAAGATTACTTTCCTGATGGTTTGGATTTAGTGAGTAGGATGTAAAAGCAGTCCCTTGAGATCTGACCATTTTGTGTGTATTAACACTAAGGAGTTCCTTTTTCATTTAAATTGTTAAAGTATTATAAAATTATAACTATCATGACAGAGTGGGCCTTAAAAGTAGTATAACAAATTCCTTTGAGCTATTCCCATATTCTGTCCCATACTCTCTGTCCAAACAACAATGCTTGTTTTCTGATTTAAAATTTTTCTCCATCTGAGATTAGTGAATCTCATAAAATACTGTAGTAGTATCTATTATCTGCATTTAAGGTTACTTACCTTATTTCTATAATTCAATAAATTAAAGCATTTTATTTTTTAAATGTAATCAAGATACTATAATTGTCAGGTAATATAGCTTCTATTCATTTATTTCACATATTTATTTTATATTGTACATAATTTAGCTTATCATGTTTCTTTTCCTAGAGTTTTTTTTTCTTTTTTTTTAACCATACACTGGGGATGGTGGTAATTATGTAAATACTTAGGTCATTCTTTAATATAATTTCAATTTTATTGATTAATCATATAAATTCTTTACCCCTTTTATATGACGCAATTTTTAAATCAGTTGTTCATTGAACAATTTAATTCTCTGTCCTGGTCTCTGGAACTAACATGTGTCCATATGAGGGACTGGATTTTCATAATGACAAGTCAGCAGCCCAGCTTCATTGGTCTTTGACTTCTTTCCTCCAGCATTCACTCTTAAGACTGTTGATATTATTTCTTACTAAATGAAAATTTATTCCAAACATTGTGATTTAAAAATTTATTTGACTTGATATCTGATTTCATTCCTATGAACTTCCTTTCATGTAAACTACTGGTCTATCAACAGAAAGAGAATTTGAATCTAGTTGTCTCTACCTAAAGAAGAAGGCGATGGCACCCCACTCCAGTACTGTTGCCCGGAAAAATCCCATGGATGGAGGAGCCTGGTGGGCTGCAGTCCATAGGGTCGCTAAGAGTCAGACACGACTGAGTGACTTCACTTTCACTTTCCACTTTCATGCATTGGAGAAGGAAATGGCAACCTACTCCAGTGTTCTTGCCTGGAGAATCCCATGGACAGAGAAGCCTGGTAGGCTGCAGTCCATGGGGTCGCACCGAGTCGGACATGACTGAAGCGACTTGGCAGCAGCAGCAGCAGTCTCTACCTAAAGAAAAAGAAAATCCAAAATCACACCTGGTGATGAGATTGTGAATCAACTAAGATAACTTATTTATTAACTTATTCACAAAGTCTCACTTCCAATCCAAAGCTGAGTTTTCCAACCCAAAACTATCATTTCACATGACCTTTGTCCAATTCCAAGTAGTTGTCTGCCTCTACAGACTTACTTTAAAATGACCTCACCCAGGCCAAACAACATCAAACCTTTTCATAACCTCCTAAGGTGACACTCCTAAGATTCTTTTGTTTCTCTTATGTGGTGCTACCCCTCCCTAAAAGAAAAAAGATTATTACAAGGGAAAATGTTAGTTGCAAAATGTACAGATAAGAAAATACACATTTGAAAAACAGCCTGTACTAACATGTCCTAAACTAAGCTCTAAGGTTTGCTTTTAAGGCTAAAAGCCATTGAGGTCCATAAACAGTTGTATTAAATTCAGGAAGTTGTTCAAAATATGTCAATTTGCAGACACATCTACATAGAATCAAATTACAGCAGCTTAAGTTATTTATAAAACACATTGATTAAGTTATCATTTATCCTGATTGGTTTATTAACATAAATGGTGCTTTAAAAAACATATTAAAGCATCAACCTAAAAAAGTTAATTTATTCAACAGGCATACTGCTTTCAACAAAAACATAAATTGCTATAGTAGTCTTTTAAGAGATATTAAGAACCCAAAGTATATACTCCCGCACCCAGCTTAGACAGCAAGACCAAATTGCCAGGCCTCCATACAGCCTGGCATGTACTTCCGGGTGACTTTACTATTCCCTTGTCTTCTTTAGCATGACGTTAGCCCATGAAAATTGCTTGATATTTCACAGAAGTCCAGACTGATGTCTTTAACAGAAAACATCAACAGACAGTTTGTGCCCTCAATTCTTTAAATCTTTTGCCTCAAATTGCCTCAAATTTTTAGTTTGTTGTTTCCAGCAATCCTAGACTATATTGTATCTGGATCTTCAGCCAATCCTAATCAAGTCACTCCTTGCTGCTGCTGCTGCTAAGTCGCTTCAGTCCTGTCCGACTCTGTGCAACCCCATAGACAGCAGCCCATCAGGCTCCCCGGTCCCGGGACTCTCCAGGCAAGAACACTGGAGTGGGCTGCCATTTCCTTCTCCAATGCAGGAAAGTGAAAAGTGAAAGGCAGTTCTATTTCCAGTTTTTTAAGGAATCTCCACACTGTTCTCCATAGTGGCCATACTAGTGCCTTATGATCCAGCAATCCCACTGCTGGGCATACACACTGAGGAAGCCAGAATGGAAAGAGACACGTGTACCCCAATGTTCATCACAGCACTGTTTATAATAGCCAGGACATGGAAGCAACCTAGATGCCCATCAGCAGATGAATGGATAAGAAAGCTGTGGTACATATACACAATGGAGTATTACTCAGCCATTAAAAAGAATACATTTGAATCAGTTCTAATGAGGTGGATGAAACTGGAGCCTATTATACAGAGTGAAGTAAGCCAGAAACACCAATATGGTATACTAACGCATATATATGGAATTTAGAAAGATGGTAACAATAACCCTGTATACGAGACAGCAAAAGAGACACTGATGTATAGAACAGTCTTTTGGACTCTGTAGGAGAGGGAGAGTGTGGGATGATTTGGGAGAATGGCATTCAAATATGTATAATATCATATATGAAACAAGTTGCCAGTCCAGGTTCGATGCACGATACTGGATGCTTGGGGCTGGTGCACTGGGATGACCCAGAGGGATGGTATGGGGAGGGAGGAGGGAGGAGGGTTCAGGATGGGGAACACATGTATACCTGTGGCGGACTCATTTTGATATATGGCAAAACCAATACAATATTGTAAAGTTAAATAAAATCAAATTAAAAAAAAAAAAAAAAAGAAAAGTGAAAGGGAAGTCGCTCAGTCGTGTCTGACTAGTCGCAACCCCATGGACTGCAGCCTACCAGGCTCCTCCTTCTGTGGGATTTTCCAGTCAAGAGTACTGGAGTGGGGTGCCATTGCCTTCTCCGAACCCTAGCTAAAAGCCTAGCCTTAATCCTAACTTTCATTTGATGTTCTGACCTTTGATTCTGTCTACAGCTCCGGAAGTGTTTTACCCTGCAGGGCAATAAGCAGCCCACTCTACCATGTCTTATTGACAGGTGGTATTGCGGATATTTGGGGAGTTGGTCTTCCACAGGCTAAGGGCACAGATGTAGAACCAGATTTCCCAAACTCAAATCTCACTTCTGCTACTCACTACCTGTGTAACCTTGGGCAAGTTAGTTAACCTCTCTGTGCCCCAGTTTCTTTGTCTGTAAAACGGGATATAATAAGACCTATTTCATAAAGTCATTGTATTAATTGATACATATGAAAACAACTTTAAATAGTACCTGACATGTAGTAATAGAGGTATGTGTCATTAAATTATTAATATTAAGAGTTTGTTCTACTTAAATTAGTATAATTAAAAATATTATTAAATACCTTAGGACATTTAAAATATTTTTATTTTCAAAATAATTACACCTATAATTTTCCATGACCACTAATTGTATTTTATGATATATTTTATTTATGATAATAGAATGAAAAATTGGAAATTTTTAAAAACAAATTGTCTAATTTTCATTTTCTCAAATTCTGTGAAATGCATACATTTGAATTTCCTTTATTTTTCAGACATTAATTTGAATGTATAATCATTTTACATTATGTTTTAAACTTTAGAATAATTTTATTAACAACATTAAAAATTATGAATAATTTAAAATATAATTTGCTTTAAAAATATACGTGTGTGCCTGCATACATGTGTGTATATGGGCGTGTGTATTGTAGAAGGGGAATAACTTAATACTTGTTAAAAATGGCAAGGAAGTCTTGATTTAAAAATATTGCAATAGAGCTCGAGACTACTGAGATACTGGAGCAAAATTGAACTCACTTCCCCTAAAACCAAACATGAGAGGGTTTGTAAATGCTGGAGTGAGTTTAAGGAAAAGTACCTGAGGATGTTTGTGGGGAGGTTGGGCAGTGTAATAAGACCATCTGTGTTTGATAATTGCCGCTTACTGAAGTTAGGCTGCTACCTTCCCATAGACACTAGAGATAGGCTCCCGTCTTGTTGATTACATTTCGGAACAATGGCTTCCAGGTCCCTGAGAAAGACATGTCTGCATAGTAAGACTGGTGAGAGGCTATGAGACTATCGTCTCAAAGGCACTGAGAAATACTTTACAACTCCAAGTTTTCTAAACTAATACTTTGAAAAGGAGATCAGGGGCCTGGAGTCTGGATGAATACTGTCAAAAGTCTGATGGGCCTGAGGGAATCTTTAGTGGCTCAGCTGGTAAAGAATCCACCTGCAATGCAGGTGGATTCCCTGCAGAAGAGAATGACTACCAACTCCAGTATTCTGGCCTGGAGAATTCCATGGATTGCATAGTCCATGGGGTCACAAAGAGTCAAATGCAACTGAGTGACTTTCACTTTAGGTTCTCTTGGTCAATCTGTATGTATATAACTATTATTTAAAGGATAGTGTTGGATATTTTACACCTGCAAGAGGAACTCTTATCTTCACTGAACTCTTACAGAAGGATATCTTTTAGTTTCCTTGACATTTTTTATCCCACATCCTGAAACAGATTTGAAATTCCATAGTTTTGTGTGGTCAGATTTTAAATGTAAATTGTTCTATAGGCAAGGGAAAAAAAAATCTCTGTATCTAACTCAAGTATGCTATGTAGACATTGTCACAAGAACTGTAGACAGGATCTTAAATACCAAGTATACATATTACTTCTCACAGATGCAAAGAATATAAGGGACACAAAGGATAAGGCTGTCTGCATGAGCTTCTATTTTTCCTTAATGTTTCTTTCATCTTTTCTGGTGAAAATGTCTGAAAACTCTGACATAAGCATGACCCTCCCAAGAAGAAAAGAACAGACGACATTGGTAGAGTTTCTCCACCCACATGTTCTGGAGCTCAGCTGCTGCTTCTGGAAGCTACTTGCCCTTGTTTTCTCTCCATTGTCTGGTGTGAATATGTGCAGAGACAGAGCTTCATAGCAAAATAATCTTTCAGGAAGTTCCAAGAGTTATAAGGCAAATTAGAGGTTGGTTACACAATGGTTTTAGAAGAAAAGCATTCAGTGGCTCTTTCTTTGCCTTCGTCATGAAGAGCTCTTCACTTTTTATACTGGGGTTTGAATATTTTCTATTTCTTAGATAGCTGTTTCTTGTTTCTTAGTTGTTCAGGTTTTAGATAATGGTTGCACTTGTCATGACCTTCAGTCTGTTTTCATGTAATTACAGTGTTTGGAAAGTTTTTAAGAGAATTTTGATTTTGGAATAAAAAGTACTATGAAAATCTAGGGTGTATAAAAAAGACCCAGACCAACTTTTTGCCACTAACCAGTAATTAGACTCTAACTTTTAAATTAGGACAACTTCTAATAGGTAAAAGGAGGGCAGCATGCCCAAATCTCTTGGTATTAAAATTATGTATTTATAGTTCACATCTTAGTTGATTGTCTTTCACTTTATTACACTAGCCAATAATATCATCTGTGACTTTAAGCTTTTGAGTTACACACTTTAGTTCTGGAGCCAGTTATTGTTTCTATACATAACCTCTTATGTCTAACTCAAAGCAGTGATCTTAACACAGTATTTTCACATATAATATCTAATATAAATATTTCAAGACAGAGATCCTTATCTTCTTTTACCATAGTTACATATCAAAAGTTGTCTTTTGATGTTCTATATTTTGTTAATAAATATGACTTCCCTCTAAATTTATGAAAAATACAATAACATCTTGTACAATAACAACCTACCTGACATAGATAGAGTTTTCCTTAAAATCCTTCAGAAAAAATTGTCTTCAAATAAGGAATCCTTTCTGAATCTCTACTGGTTATACACTGGTAATGTTTTAAAACTGTGTAACTTATTTTCCTTATAACTTACTTTCCTCTTACTTGCTCCTCTTACTCAAGACATAGAAAAGAATATCTCATTTCCTTTATTTAATATTTCTTTAGATATTTGAAACACTGTTTTAAAGTTGTTCCTCAGATTGCCCACCCACTAATGTTTCTAGGAATCCTCTCCTACAAGATATCAAAGTGCAGAGAAGAAAAAATTACTTTTGGTGTGTAATTTCGTCTCCAGTCTCCCAGTTTTTCCTTTAAAAATCATGTCAATTTTGCGGTCTGGAACACAATATTGCCTTGTTTACCAGCTTGTTTTTAAAAAGCAATGTTTTAATTTACTTCCCCAACTGAATTATTTCCTTCTTCTATCCAAAGAGAATAAAATTGACTAAACATCACCAGTATGGTTTCTGGGCATTTAATCTGCATGTTCCCAAGATTCTGTGGCTCTTGGAGGCAATAGTGACCTCAATCTCTATTTTTCTCCTTTATGATCTGTTTTCCAAAACAATAATTAATTAATGTCTGGGAAAAGCAAAGACAAAATAAAGCCAAAACATGACAACTTATTTCTACACCAACAGGAGCCAGCATGCTGGAAGGATTGTAGTAGTTGTCTGTGAGCCTAGTCAGGTTTGAAGGAACTCTTTACTTATGATGTTGTTGTTCTTCAGCCACTAAATTATGACCCCATGAACTGAGCACTCCAGGCTTCCCTGTCCTTCACTGTCCCCCGGAGTTTGCTCAAACACATGTCTGTTGAGTTGATGCCATCCAGTCATCTCCTCCTCTGTCACCCTCTTCTTTTCCTGCCCTCAATCTTTCCCAGCATCAGGATCTTTTCTAGTGATAATTTAATCCGCAGTGCTTAGATGAGGAAATACTGCTAAGCTCAACCTTCATGGTGGTTACTTTACTTGTTATGATGAAGAGTGAAATTTTATTTAATTGGCACTCCATTCAGAGCACAATTAATCATTAGAGTATTTTACAAAATTCTAGGGATGAAAACGCAAACAAAAAAAGGAAACTCTTTGTCCCTATGAAGCTAAAGGGTAATAGGAATGAAAATGCACAGATGGCTTCAGTATAGTAAGAACTTTGTTTGGGGCACAGACACTATTATAGGCAGTGAGATGTTATGAGAAATATTGGATAAAGGACTCAATGGCCTATGGAAGTCTCAGAGGAGGATCTCTTTGAACAGCAATTTGCAGAATGTGTAGAAAAAAGAAGAGTCATTCCAGGCAGAGGAAACTTGTAGCAAATAAGACGATATATAATATGCTCAAAGAGTGGTATGTAGCTCAGCATAACTAAACTACAGGGTAAGAATAGGGGATGGGAAGACATATGACTAAAAAGAGGGCAGGGGCCAGACCTTAGGAAATGTTACATTGTAAAGAAGGGTCTGTAGTCTGCCTTTTAATTTGGTGGTGCCCACAAGCTATGGCCTTTGATTGTGTGGATCACAATAAACTGTGGAAAATTCTGAAAGAGATGGAAATACCAGACCACCTGACCTGCCTCTTGAGACACCTATATGCATGTCAGGAAGCAACAGTTAGAACTGGACATGGAACAACAGACTGGTTCCAAATAGGAAAAGGAGTTCGTGAAGGCTGTATATTATCACCCTGCTTATTTAACTTATATGCAGAGTACATCATGAGAAACGCTGGGCTGGAAAAAGCACAAGCTAGAATCAAGATTGCCGGGAGAAATACCAATAACCTCAGATATGCAGATGACACCACCCTTATGGCAGAAAGTGAAGAGGAACTAAAGAGCCTCTTGATGAAAGTGAAAGAGGAGAGTGAAAAACTTGGCCTAAAGCTCAACATTCAGAAAAGGAAATGGCATCTGGTCCCATCACTTCATGGGAAATAGATGGGGAAACAGTGGGAACAGTGGCTGACTTTATTCTTTTGGGCTCCAAAATCACTGCACATGGTGATTGCAGCCATGAAATTAAAAGACGCTTACTCCTTGGAAGGAAAGTTATGACCAACCTCGACAGCATATTCAAAAGCAGAGACATTACTTTGCCAACAAAGGTCCATCTAGTCAAGGCTATGGTTTTTCCAGTGGTCATGTATGGATGTGAAAGTTGGACTGTGAAGAAAGCTGAGTGCCAAAGAATTGATGCTTTTGAACTGTGGTGTTGGAGAAGACTCTTGAGAGTCCCTTGGACTGCAAGGAGATCCAACCAGTCCATTCTAAAGGAGATCAGTCCTGGGTGTTCTTTGGAAGGAATGATGCTAAAGCTGAAACTCCAGTAGTTTGGCCAGCTCATGCAAAGAGTTGACTCATTGAAAAAGACTCTGATGCTGGGAGGGATTGGGGGCAGGAGGAGAAGGGGACGACAGAGGATGAGATGGCTGGATGGCATCACCGACTCGATGGATGTGAGTCTGAGTGAACTTCGGGAGTTGGTGATGGACAGGGAGGCCTGGCCTGCTGCAATTCATGGGGTCACAAAGAGTCGGACACGACTGAGCGACTGAACTGAACTGAACTGAATAAGCTATGAATGGTTCCTATATGTTTAAATAGTAGAATAAAAGTCAAAAGAAGACTATTTCATGACACATAAATTATGTGGAATTCAGGTGTCAGTGTACATAAATAAAGTTTTATTGGAATATAGCCTCTCCCTTCTGTTTACAAATTGTCTGAGTCTGCTTTCACACTGGGATGGTAGAAGTGAATGGTTGTGACAGAGACCCTATGGCCTGCAAAACCTAAAGTATATGCTGTGTGTTCCCTTCCAGAAAAATTTTGCTGACCCTTACTGTAGAATA
This sequence comes from Bubalus kerabau, assembly GCF_029407905.1. Lineage (NCBI taxonomy): Eukaryota > Metazoa > Chordata > Mammalia > Artiodactyla > Bovidae > Bubalus > Bubalus kerabau. Next base: position 26,492,361 of record NC_073631.1, on the reverse strand, counting down.
AAGACTTTAAGAGTTTATGCTGTAAAAAAAAAAAAAAAAAAAAAGCCATGGGTGGGTTTTTAAGGAAGAAAGTGTCTCACCAAGAGATGTTTTGTAAACTCTTTCTTGGGTGGCATATTTTGAAAATAGTTTGAGTGCAAGCAAGATCAGTGTCCAAGTGAATGAAGGCATCATGAGCAGATAAGTGAATCAAGACATATTTGGTCCTGCTGTGGTGGGCAGGTGAAACAGATATTAGTATATGACACTAACCTTGGGAGAGAGAGACATTCACAGAGAATAAAGCATCATCATGCAGAGATGGCAAGAGAACAACTAAGTCTCCTTTGAAATAGGAAATTATGAGCCTCACATTGGAAGAGTGACATTATAATCTATTTGGTAAACATAAATTCATTTGTGGTCCCAAAAGTAAATGGATGGAAAGAACTATTTTTAATCTCTTTCCAAAGTTGTTATTACTCATTGAGTTTTAGTAGAAGATTTATTTTGATGTTCCTTTCTTTAATGTGTTTTATAATTTGGTCAAAATCCTTATTTTTGATGAGATGTTTTTAGGACATGCCAAACTTACCCCACTAGCTTTGAAGGTTGGCTTGAGGCTTACTTGCTGGTTTCTCCAAGATCCATTCCTTGCCTTTTCCTTGCTGTGCTCTAGATTGAGGGGGCTGAACCCCACTGAGTCCATTGCTGGGCTCCTTAGCCTCTCTTCCACCGAGTTCTGGCTGTTGCCAAAACTCGGCCTCTATTCACCTATGCCAACTAGAAACAGAGAGAGAGTTTTGGGTGAAGTGAAAAGGAGTAGCTTTTATTGCTTTGCCAGGCAAAGGGGGCCACAGTGGGCTAATGCCCTGAAGACCATGTGATCCACACTGGAGGGGCTAGTGAGGAGTTTTATAGTGTTCAAGGAGCAGGGTGTGATCAGCTCATGGACAACTCTTGGACTGGTTTGCCTCAAGGTGAAGTTTCAAGCATCACCAACCAGCCTTATGGGTTGTATTCTTGTGGTCAGCAGTTTTCATCTGGCAGGGGGTGCAGAGTGCTGCTTCCTATAAAAACAACTTAGGAATGTGTATCAGGCCTTTATCTGTACAGATAAAGTTCAGTGATTCTGCTGTATTGCAGAATGATGGTCTAAATTGTTACCAGTTCTGTAGCCCCACAGCTGTTCTTTGTTTCTGCATCTTCACGTTTCCCAGTCATTAACTCGAGAGTCAGCATTTTACTTCAAAAGACAAGGGCACAGGGGCTTGTACACAGTTTCATGGCCGCTGTAGGGCAGCAGTGGGAAACGGATAGTTGGGAAGACTGCAGAATTCAGAATTCTGACTGCTCCGGACACCATCTTCAGCAGTGGTTGTGTCTCTTTGGCGGTTACAGCTTTTCCAGTTGTTGCAGTCTTATGACCTTGTCTCCCAGACTCTGGTAACTCCCTTGGTGCCCTCCATCCTAGGTAGCTAAGTCTTCTTGCTGTGGTTAATTTGCCACACAATTTCCTTTGGCTTTTGTTCTCTGCTGTCACTTATTGTCTGCTTCTTTCATTCTTTTATTTTCAACTGTGGTAAAATTTTCACAACAGAAAGTTGATTAATTTGACCATTTCTAATTCTACAATTCAGCATGTTTTAAGTCAACATTTCAGTTGTATGGTTCAGTGGCATTGGGTATACTCACAATGTTATATATCTATTCCCACTATTTCCAAACTTTTCCATCATCCAAAACAAAAATGCTGTAACTCTGAAGCAATGATTGCCTAATCCCCTTTCCCCAACCCCTGGTGCTCTGTTCTCTGCCATCACTTTTGTCACTGGTTTTCCATATTTGATTTCTCTGCCTGCAATACAGGAGACCCAGGTTCAATCCCTGGGTCAGGAAGATCCCCTGGAGAAGGAAATGGCAACACACTCCAGTATTCTTGCCTGGAGAATCGCATGGACAGAGGAGCCTGGCAGGCTACAGTCCATGGTGTCGCAAGAGTCAGACATGACTGAGCGACTAAATCACCACCACCATCATGCTCCCTGGAGTGAGCTGTGTTTTCTTGTCTGGACTTTGCCTGCTACACATTGTGAGTCCTAGGGTTTCCCTACACCCAGATAGACGAGTGCACAGGAGTGGCTAGCATTTTTGATGGACTTGTTTTTCCCCACACCTTTTAATACACTTGTCATAAAACTTTTTCATGGAGTTTTAAAACAAAAATAATAATAATCTGCTCATATAAAAATCTATAGATTTGGAGTTTTTGAATCCCCTTTCTCTTTTTCTGATGTCTTCAATTTTTTGTATTCTTGGGATTTTTTTTTAAGAGTTGATAATGAATCAAAAAACAGTAGTGATAATTATTTTAGAACAATGTGACTTTAGGAGAGAAACATGATATAAAGTTCCACCTATGCCACAATTTGATATTTTATAATCTCTGCTTCCTCTTTGAAATGGTTTGTTCATTTCTCTTGGAGTTCTTCTGTCCTTTTCCTTTTCTCTTGTTTTTATATGAAGATATATTTTTTGATGTGCACTATTTTTTAAAGCCTTTATTGCATTTGTTACAATCTTATGTAGCAAATGTTACATTAAAATGTAACAATTTTATGCCTTGATTTTTTTTTGCTTCCTGTTTTATGTTTTGATATTTATAGTTTATTTTTTATGTTTTGATTTTTTGGCTGTGAGGCATGTGGGATCTTAGTTCCCTGACCGGGGATGGAACCTGCACCTCCTGTGTTGGAAGGAAACTCTTAATCACTGGACTGCCAGGGAAGCCCCTCCTTCTCCTTCTTAAAAGACAGAATTCAACTGAGTAAATTGGAAGATCTTATTGGTTTAATTGAGTTATTCATGAACTGGGTAGTATCCCATCTAACAAATGGAGAAGGAAATGGCTACCCACTCCAGTATTCTTGCCTGGAGAATCCCAGGTACAGAGGAGCCTGGTGGGCTGCCGTCTATGGGGTTGCACAGAGTCAGACACGACTGAAGTGACGCAGACGCAGCAGCCGTCTAACAAATAGGAGTTCCCTCTGTGGAGCTGCACTAAATGGAAGGTTTTTGTAGGCAGAAAGTGGCAGGAACAAGGAAGGGGTGGACTTCTTTCTTAAGTGTTGGAAGGGATCTATCAGGGAAATTCCCTCACTGGTGCTGGGCAGGAAACTCCAGACTGACTTATTAACATTATGTTGTGGGGGGTGGGAGGGGGTGTTGAAACTGTTATTTGGTTACTTATTAAGTCTCAGGGTTTTTGGTGATGTGGACTTAGTGTAAGTGATGCCATTTTGAGCCTCTTGTCTCCTTTTGAATGCATCTTAAGTTTTTTCCTCCTAGTCACTTATCCGGAGAAGACAATGGCACCCCACTCCAGTACTCTTGCCTGGAAAATCCCATGGATGGAGGAGCCTGGAAGGCTGCAGTCCATGGGGTCGCTGAGGGTCGGACATGACTGAGCGACTTCACATTCACTTTTCACTTTCATGCATTGGAGAAGGAAATGGCAACGCACTCTAGTGTTCTTGCCTGGAGAATCCCAGGGACGGGGGTGCCTGGTGGGCTGCCGTCTATGGGGTCGCACACAGTTGGACACGACTGAAGCGACTTAGCAGCACCAGCAGCAGCAGCAGTCACTTATCACTAGTACTACCTACTTAAAATGATAGGTTGAACCAGATGGGATTTTTTTGTTTCTTTTTGTGTGTGTGTGTGGTTTGCACATTTAAAGTTAAATCTTGATGTAATTATTGTGTTTTTATAAGAGTACTGAAGTGCTGGACGTTAATTAGGGCAATTTTGTTAGCCTAAACTTCCTTTGATTCAGGTTCTACCAATTGGCCGATTTTTTCTTTTGTTTTAAATCGCTGCTGCGTAGTACAGATTCTTCAAATTGTGTAGCACAGACATTTTAAGTTCTTAAGGCAGAAATCCTTTCTCCATAAACTATGTTGATGTTAATTAACTGAATACTTTGAGCTCTTCCCGAATCCTGTTGTCAGTCAAGTTAGCAAGAGTGCGAGACTCACATTTTTATGCCTCACATATTCTGACATGCTGATGCATGATTAAGGCTGTTTGGGTTATGAAAAGAAAGGACTGGAACTAGGACAGCCAAGGGGAGGAGGAGGGAAGGACGAGGAGACAGTGGGGGAAATAGAGGGTGGGATAAAATGAGAGAGTAGCCCTGACCTCTGTACACTACCACGTATGAAATAGTTGGGTAGTGGGAAGCCGCTGTATGGCACAGGGAGCTCAGTGGTGCTCTCTGATGACCTAGAGGGCTCGGTGGGGATGGGATCTCAAGAGGGAGAGGACATACAGATACTTAAGTCTGATTCATGTTGTACAGCAGAAATCAACACAACATTGGAAAGCAATTATTCTCCTTTAAAAATAAAATTTTTAAGAGTGAATGTTAAATCTTGCATTTACCAAATGTGTGACCTTGTGCAAGTCACTTAGCTTCACTAATCGTATTCCCTCCTGTGCACGTGGATACTCCACATCTCCAAGTCCCGTGCCTGGTAAGGAGCAGATGTTAGCAGCCAGATTCTTGGACTGACATCGGACAAAGTCAGCAAAGGAGTAATGGTGAGAGGCGAATGCTTTGCATTGAAGAGGTCAGCTTGATAGTTTAGGAAAAGAGAAGAAAACATTCAGCAGATGTGAGGATGAAAAAATTTTTTAAATCACTTTGGAGATTTTTGTGAGAGAGATAGAGAACAGATACACTTATATGACAAATACGCCTTTGGAAGAAAAGATGGTGAAAATGATTTTGAGCTTTTTATTTTCTGTGCATAATCCCCCTTTGATATTTTTTGAAGAGTTTGCAATGAATTATAAACTACCTCTCTGTTACTTTTGATTGTCAGATTGGTGTTACATTGGCTGTGACACCATGCTATGTCTGGGCCACAAAGTTGAGCAGCTTTTTAACCAGTTACATATGAAAAGAGGTGCAGAAGAAAGAGAAGAAATAGGTGTTGAATATCACATTATTTCATTTTACCCTCACACAAGCCAGCAAGATGGTAATATTATCCCCATAGACAATTCACTAATGCCTAGAAGAGCTAGGAGCCTAACCCAGGTCTGACTGGCTCCACTAGGTTTTGCTTTGCAAAATGAAATATGTATAGCCGTTGATTAAGGTCACAATATGTAGAGCTATTGAATAAACACAAATATGTAATTTCTTAAAGGGCATGATGTTGAACATGTGAGTTGTCTCTTAAAACATAATCACATCATAAAATACACGGCACATTTTGCATTATGTTAAATATAAATTAGAACTTCAAAGAAAGCTCATGAAGGGTGAGAGACGACAATGTGATCTATGCTTTATGATGAGGTGGAGAAAGTGGAAGACCAAGCAGGTACAGATTGGCTCACATTGCTGGGAAAGTGAGAGATGATTGCAGAAGCATCCATCACTGTGTCTTATTGATAGGTTTTGATTGTAAAACAAAAAATCGTAAAAGTGTCTTAGAAGCTGAGCAAGTTTTTCAGTGTGACAGAAGGTGCATGCCTGCTAAGTTGCTTCAGTCATGTCTGACTCTTTGCAACCCAGTGGACTATAGCCTGCCAGGCTCCGTCTGTCCATGGGATTCTCCAGGCAAGAATACTGGAATGGGTTGCCATGCCCTCCCCTAGGGGATCTTCCCTACCCAGGTGTCAATCCAGTGTCTCTTACATCTTCTGCATTGGCAGGGGGATTCTTTACCACTAGCACCATGTGGGAAGCCCAAACAGAAGGCAGCAATGATCTATTCCTGTTCTCCTGTAACCTCTGTTTGCCCTACTGTAACCATCAAACTAAGATATTCAGGAACTAATGAGAAATCAATTTGCATTTTGTGATGCTCTGAAAAGCCTCTTCCGATGATGCTTTGAATTATAAATGAGTGAATTTTGTGTATTCTTATTGTCTGGGGCTCAGCTGACCTGCAAGAGAGAGTGCTGAGCTGCCAGGTGTCAGAATTGCTGATTAAGCCTTTCAAACCACAGTGGTAGGAGCAGTCGTCCACAACCAGAGGAGGCGCAGACTCCCCGTGCTGAAGTCTCCTTGAACAGGTGGAGGGTGAAGTGGATCAGCACAGACATGGAAGTTGGGGGGTAGATCATGGCTCAGTGCTGACGGAGCCCCCAATAAAATGCTCTGGCAGTTTTATGACACCCTGGGTTGGAGAGAGAGCAAGGGGAAAGGGCTCAGAGTGGAAAAAAAATCCAGGGTTCTAAGACAGTAGGGAATCTTGTAAGCTGCCCTGACATTTCCCCACCAGGAGGTCTCAGCAGAGGCATCTAAAGAAGACCTTTGCCCAAGACCTGGGGTCAAGAAAGCTGGGAATGAAGTTGCCTGGGCTCTGAACCTCAGTATGTGAAAGAGCTTGTCCCACCTGGGCTGGGGTTGGGGAGGTGAGTGGGAGGGGAGGGGAAAGGCTGAGTCCTGGACTGCAACGCCCCCAACATCTGCACCAAGGCTGGTGGCGGAGGGCAGCTTTCCCACTGGAGGGGTGCCAGGAAGAGTCTTTGGAAAGGCCTGCAGTAAGGCCGAGAAAATTACATGCTGGTTCTTAGGCAGAAGCTGAACTCCCCAGTTGTCTTCATTGGTGAACTTTTTTGACCTTTAAAATTTTCAGAGTAGGAAAAACTTGTAATTAACTAACTATTGGGGGGAAGGGTAAGAAACTTGGTATAATTTTGCAAGAAAAACAAAACAAAACAAAAACCCTCTTCTTGAACGGCTACTGCTTTTTTTTTTTTTTTCTCCTTTCCTGAAACAGAATCTCAGTTTCTGCAGTCAGCCCCAGTCAGCCACTGGTTCTACTTCTGTTCTTTTTCTTCCCCTCTCTTCCTCCTCCTCCCCTTGCTTCTCTACCTCCGTTTTGTTGACTTTTAATGGGGAAAGTAATCGTCTTAGAAAATTTGATTTAAATTTTTGTATGTGCCTACTTGTAGACACTTGCTGTATTAAAACGAGAAATTCATGCAAATGGTATGTTATATGAATTCGTTTCATGAACTAAAAATGGGACATAGGGTTTGTTTTTAGTGATTGTTACAGCTTGCAAACCAATTATTGGGGGCATGATCTTAATGTATCAAGTGACTATTTCAAATCCCTTTTTCAGGATAACATCTACCTTGTTTTGGATGTTACAGTAGTGAATATCTTCACAGAAATGTGGGCTTTGGGGTTTGCTTTGCAAGAGGCTTCCCTGGTGGCTCAGACAGTAAAGAATCTGCCCACAATGTGGGAGACCTCGGTTTGATCTCTGGGTTGGGAAGACCCCCTGGAGGAGAGCCTGGCAACCCTCTCCAATATTCTTACCTGGAGAATCCCCATAGATGGAGGAGCCTGGCCGGCTACAGTCCATGGGGTCGAAAAGAGTTGGACACAACTGAGCGACTCACACTTTCACTTCGCAAGACACAAAATGTCCTGGTTCAAATCATGAATATTTCATATATTCAGTTTTTCATTTGTCCATAGCCATTGTCATTTCTGGCATTTTTGTTCTTATTTTAGGATAAATTCCTTTTGATTTGACCTTGACCTGAGTGAAACTTTTGTGAAATTGGAAAATTTCATCTTTCTTTTGTGCTACACCCACCTTTCAGAAGAATGTTTGTCTTCTTTTCTTCCCTTCCCTTTATTTTTTGGAAGGAGAGGGGGAATGTGTAGATGAAGAGAAGTTTCTAGTACAAAGGAGTAGGTCAGTAACAAGACTACTAGACTACTCTGTTGGGGCTAGCCTTTCTTTGTTTTTCTAATTCCAACTACTAAAGTTCACCTCTCATTTTATATATACTATCTACGCTAGTATGAACAGCCACCATGTGAAGGAATTTTCTGGATTGAATGTGTGCCGTGTTTGCAGTATCTGTATGTTGTGCAGTATCTCTGGTTGTAAACATGATAAAATTATCAATGGAACGCCCTAATTTGATCCTCAAGTGAAGAGATGTTATCCAGTGAATCATATGTGTTTGTAGGAGGCAGCGTTGCAGCTAACAGAGCAGGAATGGGACCCAGATGTTTTCTGAGAAGTTGGTCGCACTGAAGGCAAGGAGCATTACCTAAAGTGGAGGCAGCCATATGGAAGTGAAGGTTGGAAACATCCCATTACAAGTCATATATCACTGAGTTGACAGCAAAGGTTTCAGCTTGTTTTTATTTAAATCATGAAAGCAGCTGCTCAGCTGTCTAGCTGTATTAAATTTAACCCCCTTTCCTGGCAATTGAATTCAGTAATTTATGCAATTTTGATTGGCCCGCTGCATAAATATCATTTGGAGAGCTTTCACTTAGTTTTGTCCCTAAAATTCACATCCAGATTCATGATTGGCTAATTTTTCTCCTGAATGAAAATGCTTGCAGATAATGCACCTGGCTGAGTCTATTAAGGCGAATCACAGAGGAATACTGTAATTTTAGCTTTGGCAGATAATTGCTATGGCAAAACATAAAGGAATACCAGATAGTTTTTTTTTTTTTAATGATCATTTGTATCTCTTGGTATCTTTTACTTATTTTCCTTTAGTTATTGTCTTCCCTTCTTCTTTGTCTCTTAATGATGTTCTCTTTCACTTTGCTGTCCTATATGCATTTCCAATATGTCATTCTGCCTAACTCTTCATATTTTGAGTTGGGTCTCTTGGCTCCTTTAGTTGACCCTTTCACAAGCCCCTTCCAGCCTTTTTTCCTGTCTTTCTCCCCTCTTCTACAACATGCCTCTCTTTCCTCAACCTCCCTTTAAACCCCTTTCCAGTTTTACAATCTGCAGCTGCTAAGTCGCTTCAGTCGTGTCCAACTCTGTGCTACCCCATGGACGGCAGCCTACCAGGCTCCCCCGTCCCTGGGATTCTCCAGGCAAGAACACTGGAGTGGGTTGCCATTTCCTTCTCCAATGCATGAAAGTGAAAAGTGAAAGGAAAGTCGCTCAGTCGTGTCCGACTCTTCACGACCTCATGGACTGCAGCCTACCAGGCTCCTCCGCCCATGGGATTTTCCAGGCAAGAGTAGTGGAGTGGGGTGCCATTGCCTTGTCCAATAACCTGCAGAGTTGGTTTTAAATACCATTCCTTGAGCTCTGTGGAGCTTTTGAGATATTCCCTGCCTGTCGTGAAGTGTTTTTTGTCAACATTTGGAGCACCTTCAACTCATGTTTTGGCCACATGTGCCCCAAGCTCCCTGCTAATTTAAGATATATTTTATCACTTGCCCACCAAAGTAGAGACTTGTAGTATCACATATTGGAAAAGTATAGACTTTAATTTCCTGTGGGAAGAAACACGAGTTTTATTTTAAACAATAGGAAAAATGGGTAAAAATAGAAGTAAGATGGTTCTAAGGAAATAGATGAAGATAAGGCAGTGTTTTCACATTTCTTTGGATTTTTACTCGGGTACTAATTCAGCATGCGTGCATGCTAAGTCGCTTAAGTCATGTCCAACTTTTTGCTACCCTATGGACTGTACCCTGCCAGGCTCCTCTGTCATGAGATTCTCCAGGCAAGAATACTGGAGCGGGTTGCTATGATCTCCTCCAGGGGATCTTCCCAACCCAGAGATCGAACTGGCTTTTAACATCTTCTGCATTGGCAGGTGGGTTCTTTACCCCTAGCACCACCTGTAAAGTTTTGTAATTAAATATCTTTACCTTTCTTCTGCTAGATAAGTTGTTGGAGATAGTATGAAAAAGGCATTTCTTGTTTTTTTTTTTTTTTTTTTTAATAATGGTGTCTTCTGCTGCATTATTTTTCATGGATATGAAACTCTTCAGAAGGTGACTCTGATAATGAGTTATATCTGTGAGATGAGGATCCAATGTTTTTGCCCTAAAAATAGTTTGAGAGTAATTTAGTGTGCAGTTAGGTGCCAGAATGATTTGCTGTGGGTCAGTGAGCAAGCTGACATTATACTGGGCTGTTTTCTCCAGGGCTAATAATAAAGTGAATGGCCTATGCAGAGAGAATTTTTCATTTCTCAAAAGCCATCTCTACCTAAACAGAAATTTTGGCCCTATATTTCCATTCTTTAAAAGTATAGCGTGTACATACTGCTATATTTAAAATAAAGAACCAACAAGGACCTACAGTTACAGCACATAAAGTTCTACTCATACCTTGTAGTAAAATAGGGCTTCCCTGATAGCTCAGTTGGTAAAGAAACCACCTGCAATGTAGGAGACCCCTGTTTGATTCCTGGGTTGGGAAGATCCACTGGAGAAGGGATAGGCTATCCACTCCAGTATTCTTGGGCTTCTCTGGTGGCTCAATTGGTAAAGGATCCATCTGCAATGCAGGAGACCTGGGTTCAATCCTGGGTTGCAAAGATCCCCTGGAGAAGGGAAAGGCGACCCGCCCCAGTATTCTGGCCTGAAGAATTCCATGGACTGTACAGTCCATGGGATCACAAAGAGTCGGACATGACTGAGCAACTTTCACTTTCTAATAACAAAAATACTTTGAAAAGGATTTGAAACAGGATAGATGTGTTTGTATAACTGAATCACTTTGCTCCGCACCAGAAACTAACACAACATTGTTAATCAGCTACACTCTAATGTCAAATAAAATGCTGCTGCTGCTAAGTGGCTCAACTGTGTCTGGTTCTTTGCAATCCCACGGACTGTAGCCTGCCAGGTTCTTCTATCCATGGGATTTCTCAGGCAAGAATACCGGGGTGGGTTGCTAGTTCCTTCTCCAGGGGATCTCCCTGACCCAGGGATCGAATCTGGGTCTCCTGTGTCTCCTGCATTGGCAGGTGAGTTGTTTACCCCTGAGCCACTGGGGGAGTCCCATAAAATAATATATATATGTGTGTGTGTGTGTGTGTGTGTGTGTGTGTAAAAGGGAAAAAAAGTTGTAGTGTGGCTCAATGAGCTATGTAAAATGGACTGGAACATCAAGGATGATTTGTTAACAAACTTGTAGAAGACTTATAGAAGATTGTTGTGATTAACTGTTTATCTACTGTTTTCTCATTAGAAATCAACTCAGAATATCCTTTTCAGAACTGGTGTCAGAAAATAATTGACATCTCACAGCATAATTGACTTTTCTTAGGTCATATCTGACAATGGACAAACAATATATTATAGAATCCCTATAAACAAAGAGTAAATTATTTTGGGTATTTTTAGAGCAGGTCACCTCCTTGAGTGCCAGTCTGACTTTAAATCTGGATCTAGGCCAGTGATACTTAAAGTAAACAGTGCATTATCAGATGTTATGAACAAGTAACATTGAGCTCAAAGTTCTGCTTTTTGGATATTGTCCAGACCCAGATTTGATAAGATTTTAGCTCATAAAACCTGATGTGAGAAGGGCTGGTTTTTATTAGGGCAGAGGATGAACAAGACGGGGGCAAATAAAGCCAGGACAAACTTGGGTCACATTTACACATGTGAAATATGCAACGGGAAAAGGTATATCACACTAGGAACTGACTTTTCATTCATTCATCAAATATTTATTGAGAAAGTACTATGAGTTCAGACAGTAGGCTAGGTGCCTAGATACCCATGCAGGAGGAGAACTGTAGGAAAAAAACTGTCAAGAAAAAGGCAAATTGCTCAGGATGAATATTATAATCCATATCAATCAGTTTAATCAGAACTCAAATATTTGAGAAGATGCATTAAAATATTTACTATGTCTGTGCTAGTCTTTCCTTAACATTTCATAAACCAAGACATATTTATTTACTCATATGAATAATAAATGACCTTAGGAACGAATATGTTGATTTTTTGGGGGGAGCAAGTATGACTAACAATTCTAATAGAAGCTGGAGGGATTGGGGGCAGGAGGAGAAGGGGACGACAGAGGATGAGATGGCTGGATGGCATCACCGACTTGATGGATGTGAGTTTGAGTGAACTCTGGGAGTTGGTGATGGACAGGGAGACCTGCTGCTGCTGCTGCTAAGTCGCTTCAGTCGTGTCCAACTCTGTGCAACCCCATAGATGGCAGTCCACCAGGGTCCCCCGTCCCTGGGATTCTCCAGGCAAGAACACTGGCGGGGTTGCCATTTCCTTCTCCAATGCATGAAAGTGAAAAGTGAAAGTGAAGTCGCTCAGTCGTGTCCGACTCTTAGCGACCCCATGGACTGCAGCCCACCAGGCTCCTCCGTCCACGGGATTTTCCAGGCAAGACTCCTGGAGTGGGGTGCCAGGGAGACCTGGCATGCCACAATTCATGGGGTCACAAAGAGTCAGACACGACTGAGCGACTGAACTGAATTGAACTGAACTTAACTGAACCTCAGCAACTGTCCTCAAAAAAAAAGGTTCAACAAAAACCATTAGGTTGCCTTTTCCATCATTCAGATTAGCATATATATTTTTTATAATATTCCTATTTTTAATATTTCTACATGTGTATATTTTTATTAAACAAAATTAAATATAAACCCCAATATTACTAGATATGTAATATGAAGCAAAATAATTTTTAGGACTTTTGAAGATATAATTGAACCCTGCTTCTAATACCGCCAAATTTGCTGACTGCTTTGAGCCTATTCATGACCCAACCACTGTGTCATATTGCCCAGCAACAGTCCTGTCTAATCACTTAAAGTTAGACTAGGAAAGCGGTGCTCAGACAAACAGCAGAAGAGAAATTTCAAGTATATTTTTCTAGGGGAATTGGGTGATGAGGAAGGGATGTAAGATAGAGGGCAAAGATCTGGGGTATAGTTCAAAAGAACGGTGTGGCTCTGTGAAATCCTTTTCTCGTTTACTATGCCCCTATTCTAGAAGTCCTTGGAAGCCTGGAGATCAGAAGGAACATCATACCTCCTTAAAAACAATGACTCTCTGACTTAGATCCCTTTCCTTCTTATTAACCATATGTAATAACCCTGACACGTGTCTGAAAATAAATGTTATATTTCAAAGGTTCATCAAAAGAATACTTCAAATAGTAGTTATTTTTCAATGAAGGTATGATTTCTTCTGCCAGGGTTGCTTAGAGTAGGGGTCCCCAAACACTGAGCCATGGACTTGTACCATGGAAAACTTGTCTTCCATGAGACTAGTTCTTGGAGCCAAAAAGGTTGGGACTGGTAACTTAGAGCACATATTTTTAGCACATTTCCCTATAAAGCTGCTGATAAAAAGTTTAATTGCATATTCATAATTTATTTGTCAGGATTCAGTTAATAGTACAGACCTCAATAATTCAGTTGCCATAACATTGCTGTTCTTTGCAGGCAATTGTAGTCATCGTTATAATAAGTTTTAAATAGGGAAGGGCAGGTATTTGAAAAGATATAGAGAAAACATAAATAAAAACTACACATTGTCTAGACTCTTGGAAAAGACATTTTTTAGGTATCAGATTGTTATTCTAGGGAAGCTATTTTACAGCTCTATAAATTGTAGATAACTCACAGCAAGGTAAAAGGGCTCTTTTTGTAGACTTGTAAATTCTGTCCTGTCTAGCTCCCTCTTTCACATGACAAAAATCAATTTTAGATACTATTGCACATTCATTTTGATATTTTGTAAATGTGCCTGCTTTTAATTTTCTTTTTTGATCCAGTTATAAGATCTGCCTGGTTTCCTCAGAGTTCAACCCCTAACAAGTGCTCATTCATATATCTAGATGACATTCACTTTTTTTTTTTTCCTGAAAATTATCTTTTTAAAAGAAAACGGTCATTTCTATTTGAAAATATGATGGGGAATTTCTGTATAATGATATCACTGCAATAACTTGATCAAAATTTTTATCTGCGAATTTTGTCTTGGATATCAGACAACAGCATTTCTAGTAACATTTAATATTGGTACTAAATTGAAAGGGATAATGATAAGATTCCCACTCTAGTATTCTTGCCTGGAAAATCCCATGGACAGAGGAGCCTGGTGGGTTACAGTCTGTGGCATTCCAAGAGTCGGCAACCAAACAACAACAGTGATCAAATTAGAAATACCAATTGCTGTGCCATTTTGACTTTTCTTCATATATTTTAGGCTTTAGCAGAAATTGAATTTCAATGATTTCTTTTTTTTAGTTTATTTTTTAATATTATTTTATTTTTAAAATTTACATAATTGTATTAGTTTTGCCAAAGATTTCTTTAAAATTTGGTCATTCATTTAAAGTTTGCAAAGTTATTAGATGCCAACTGCTATGCTTCTCCTATGCCCATAAGATCTTAAAGTGGTGTTGGTGATTAAATGAAGTATAAAATTTAAATAGAGCTATAACAAATAATTTCACAATTTGTATGGAAATACAAAAAACCTCGAATAGCCAAAGCTATCTTGAGAAAGAAGAATGGAACTGGAGGAATCAACCTACCTGACTTCAGGCTCTACTACAAAGCCACAGTTATCAAGACAATATGGTACTGGCACAAAGACAGAAATACAGATCAATGGAACAAAATAGAAAGCCCAGAGATAAATCCACGCACATATGGACACCTTATCTTTGACAAAGGAGGCAAGAATATACAATGGATTAAAGACAATCTCTTTAACAAGTGGTGCTGGGAAATCTGGTCAACCACTTGTAAAAGAATGAAACTAGAACACTTTCTAACACCATACACAAAAATAAACTCAAAATGGATTAAAGATCTCAACGTAAGACCAGAAACTATAAAACTCCTAGAGGAGAACATAGGCAAAACACTCTCTGACATACATCACAGCAGGATCCTCTATGAACCACCTCCCAGAATATTGGAAATAAAAGCAAAAATAAACAAATGGGACCTAATTAACCTTAAAAGCTTCTGCACATCAAAGGAAACTATTAGCAAGGTGAAAAGACAGCCTTCAGAAGGGGAGAAGATAATAGCAAATGAAGCAACTGACAAACAACTAATCTCAAAAATATACAAGCAACTCCTGCAGCTCAACTCCAGAAAAATAAATGACCCAATCCAAAAATGGGCCAAAGAACTAAATAGACATTTCTCCAAAGAAGACATACAGATGGCTAACAAACACATGAAAAGATGCTCAACATCACTCATTATCAGAGAAATGCAAATCAAAACCACTATGAGGTACCATTTCACGCCAGTCAGAATGGCTGCGATCCAAAAGTCTACAAATAATAAATGCTGGAGAGGGTGTGGAGAAAAGGGAACCCTCTTACACTGTTGGTGGGAATGCAAACTAGTACAGCCACTATGGAGAACAGTGTGGAGATTCCTTAAAAAACTGGAAATAGAACTGCCTTATGATCCAGCAATCCCACTGCTGGGCATACACACTGAGGAAACCAGAAGGGAAAGAGACACGTGTACCCCAATGTTCATCACAGCACTGTTTATAATAGCCAGGAGATGGAAGCAACCTAGATGCCCATCAGCAGATGAATGGATAAGAAAGCGGTGGTACATATACACAATGGAGTATTACTCAGCCATTAAAAAGAATACATTTGAATCAGTTCTAATGAGGTGGATGAAACTGGAGCCTATTATACAGAGTGAAGTAAGCCAGAAAGAAAAACACCAATACAGTATACTAACGCATATATATGGAATTTAGAAAGATGGTAACAATAACCCTGTGTACGAGACAGCAAAAGAGACACTGATGTATAGAACAGTCTTATGGACTCTGTGGGAGAGGGAGAGGGTGGGAAGATTTGGGAGAATGGCATTGAAACATGTAAAATATCATGTATGAAACGAGTTGCCAGTCCAGGTTCGATGCACGATACTGGATGCTTGGACCCAGAGGGATGGTATGGGGAGGGAGGAGGGAGGAGGGTTCAGGATGGGGAACACATGTATACCTGTGGCGGATTCATTTTGATGTTTGGCAAAACTAATACAATTCTGTAAAGTTTAAAAATAAAATAAAATTAAATAAATAAATAAATACAATGCTTGATTTTCTGAGTATGTCTTGGATTTACATTAATCCATGTACATGCATACATACACACATGCATATTTGGAGATATTTGAAGAACTATAATGCGTATTGTAAATTATTTCATCAGTTTAAATTCTTTGCATGTGGCGATTGTTTTGTAATTATGTAGAACAAAGTCCTTGTTTCTAGGAAACACATACTAAAGTGTATAGGTGTAAGATTTCTTGCTATTGTAATTTCAAATGGTAAAAAGTGTTTAGAAAGAGGGAGGAGGATAGACAGGAGAGAAAGTATATATGGCTAAGTGTAAAATATAGAGATGCCTGTGGTATATTGTTTCCATTTTTGTAGGTTTAAATTTTCATTATTAAGAAGATGTGGAAAGTTTATTATTTATTTAAACAAATTAAAAGATAAGTTGGTAGATGTAGCAATTTGCTCTGTAACCAAATATCCAAGTAGGGTTGTTAGTAACTGCTGAACATTTCTAATCATTAGTCAAATAAGTTGCAGAAGGGGGCTTACACAGAAAAAGGCTCTGGCTTTAAGGGAATATTTGGGTGAATGTTAAAAATCACCAAATCTCCATTCATTCATACACTATCTCTCTGTTTCTCTGTCTGTTTCTCTCTCATACACACACACATTTTCTTTCTTTTCCTCTGTTTTATTTTTAAAATATTTTTAGCCTTTGTCTAAGTTTGTTGTCTGATTTCAGAATCAAAATTGAGGCTACATTTCAGAGATCTGTAAACTAGTTGGTTAAATTGATCACCAAATTGTGAGTAACCTCACCAAAACTACTGTTATCAGATACTGCCCAGAATAATTGTATTCATAACAGAAACACTATTCATTCCAAAATGCTTTAATAGAGTGAATGAACCATAGCAAAGTAGACCAATTTGAAGCTTACATCTAGCCTTCTCCTCCAAAGATAGCATTTCAGACCGAAATATTTCAAAGAACAATGATGGGGAAGATTAAAGATTTTATTCTCCGAATGCAATATCTAATCAGAAAATCATTATTTAAGTTTTCTGTATCTTCTTTGTAAATTTTGAGATAATTTGAAGGTAAAGAATGTCATGCTATATGAACATTAAGAATTTTTGACTTTTAAATTGATAGAAACTGTTACGAAATTGATAAACTGCATAACATGTGTCTAGCAATAACAGGGTAATTGATGGATATTGGAAGAGAGATAATACTGTGTTCCTTATGTTGAGTTTTTCTCCAGGAGAGTAAGTGGGTGTTCCTTGAAGGAAGCAAATTTTAAATTTAATTTTATGAGTGGCATGTTTAGCATTCAACCGCACAATAGTTTTTTTCAAAAGCGCTCCCATGTGTTTATTCTCTTTAAAAGGAATTCTACGTTTATTTCCATTATGTCTGCAAACAAAAGCAAAGTAGTATATCCAGCTCATCAGAAAGATGAAAAAATATCAGACTTGACTGCTGAGAAATCAAGACTCTGTATTTGATTTTTCAGGGGGAAAGAGAATTATGCATATGGTTGCCACTATTTGCCCTTTGTCTCAGCGAGGGAAATAAAGAATTCAAAGAAAAAAGCCAGGAGCAATTTTTTAAAAAATCATGTCATTTTTTCCCCTCTCTTTCTGTGATTATGATGTAGGTAGAGTTAGTTCATGAAAGTCACCTCTGCAGAAGTCAGCATTATCAGCCAGTTTCCAGAGTTTTGATAGATGACTTTAAAAAGCTGAGCTCTGGCTCAAGGAACTGACAGATGGACTTTAATTCCAAAAGGGTTGGAATAGATTCATGGAAATCACCCTGTAACTCTGATCCGACACACATGTCCTCAATATCCAGAAGCCAGATAGGGGCCAAATGATTCTTCTACATTTTCTATTGGCCCAGTACCAAGGAGGCACACTGATTCAGAAAAATTTAAAATAAGTTTATCCAATTTGCCTCTCTCTAATCTTTGGGTGATGTAAAAGGAAACTGAATTGTGAAAAATTCTAATATCTTGATTTTATTTTTCCTCTTCTACCAAATTTATTGAATACTTTTATGGTTTTCATTGTTTTATAAAATTTATGACTATCATTAACAAACATAGCATCATTATAAGCCTACCGATCACTTTAGAAACCTACTTTATTGAAAATTAGATTAATTGTGTTTATTTTAAGGGACATGTATTAAGACCATATATGATGAAGTTAATAATAATAATAAGCATGCATTGAAATCAATTAATAATGAGTTCTAGACTTGTTTTTTGCAATCACTTCTAAAACTTCAGTTCAGTTCAGTCACTCAGTCGTGTCCGACTCTTTGCGACCCCGTGAATCGCAACACGCCAGGCTTCCCTGTCCATCACCAACTCCTGGAGTTCACTCAGACTCATGTCCATCGAGTCAGTGATGCCATCCAGCCATCTTATCCTCTGTCATCCCCTTCTCCTCCTGCCCCCAATCCCTCCCAGCATCAGAGTCTTTTCCAATGAGTCAACTCTTCGCATGAGGTGGCCAAAGTACTGGAGTTTCAGCTTCAGCATCATTCCCTCCAAAGAAATCCCAGGGCTGATCTCCTTCAAAATGGACTGGTTGGAACTCCTTGCAGTCCAAGGGACTCTCAAGAGTCTTCTCCAACACCACAGTTCAAAAGCATCAATTCTCCGGTGCTCAGCTTTCTTCACAGTCCAACTCTCACATCCATACACGACCACTGGAAAAACCATAGCCTTGAGTAGATGGACCTTTGTTGGCAAAGTAATGTCTCTGCTTTTGAATATGCTATCTAGGTTTGTCATAACTTTCCTTCCAAGGAGTAAGCGTCTTTTAATTTCATGGCTGCAATCACCATCTGCAGTGATTCTGGAGCTCAAAAAATAAAGTCTGACACTGTTTCCACTGTTTCCCCATCTATTTCCCAGGAAGTGATGGGACCGGATGCCATGATCTTCGTTTTCTGAATGTTGAGCTTTAAGCCAACTTTTTCACTCTCCACTTTCACTTTCATCAAGAGGCTTTTGAGTTCCTCATCACTTTCTGCCATAAGGGTGGTGTCATCTGCATATCTGAGGTTATTGATATTTCTCCCGGCAATCTTGATTCCAGCTTGTGTTTCTTCCAGTCCAGCGTTTCTCATGATGTACTCTGCGTATAAGTTAAATAAGCAAGGTGACAATATACAGCCTTGAAGTACTCCTTTTCCTGTTTGGAACCAGTCTGTTGTTCCATGTCCAGTTCTAACTGTTGCTTCCTGACCTGCATATAGGTTTCTCAAGAGGCAGATCAGGTAGTCTGCTATTCCCATCTCTTTCAGAATTTTCCACAGTTTATTGTGATCCACACAGTCAAAGGCTTTGGCATAGTCAATAAAGCAGAAATAGATGCTTTTCTGGAACTCTCTTGCTTTTTCCATGATCCAGCGGATGTTGCGATTTGATCTCTGGTTCCTCTGACTTTTCTAAAACCAGCTTGAACATCAGGAAGTTCACTGTTCACGTATTGCTGAAGTTTTAAAATGAGGTTAATTTTCTACAGAAATAAGTTGCAAATCCACACTTAATATAATATTTCTAGACTGATGTTCTTAGTCGCTCAGTCATGTCCAACTCTTTGCAACCCCATAGACTGTAGCCGCCAAGCTCCTCTGTTCATGAGGATTCTCCAGGCAAGAATACTAGGGTGGGTTTGCCATGCCCTCCTCCAGGGAATCTTCTCAACCCAGGGATGGAATCCCTTGTCTCCTGCATTGCAGGCCGATTGTTTACTGACTGAGCCACCAGGGAAGCCCTTCTAGATGGATACAATGTATTATTTATTACATAAATTGTATTGTATTACATGTAAAGACTAACTTTGGTATGCTTAAGACAGTACATCAAGTGCTTTCTGTTCAGTTCAGTTCAGTCACTCAGTCGTGTCCGACTCTTTGCGACCCCATGAATCGCAGCACGCCAGGCCTCCCTGTTCATCACCAACTCCCGGACTTCACTCAGACTCATATCCATCGAGTCAGTGATGCCATCCAGCCATCTTATCCTCTGTCATCCCCTTCTCCTCCTGCCCCCAGTCCCTCCCAGCATCAGAGTCTTTTCCAATGAGTCAACTCTTCGCATGAGGTGGCCGAAGTACTGGAGTTTCAGCTTCAGCATCATTCCCTCCAAAGAAATCCCAGGGCTGATCTCCTTCAAAATGGACTGGATGGATCTCCTTGCAGTCCAAGGTACTCGCAAGAGTCTTCTCCAACACCACAGTTCAAAAGCATCAATTCTTCGGTGCTCAGTTTTCTTCACAGTCCAACTCTCACATCCATACATGACTACTGGAAAAACCATAGCCTTGACTAGATGGACGTTTGTTGGCAAAGTAATATCTCTGCTTTTCAATATGCTATCTAGGTTGGTCACAACTTTTCTTCCAAGGAGGAAGCTTTAGAGGGAAACAGATTGAGTTGGATATTTTTTTCTGGGTAGCTGCATAAGATATTCCATAGCCATCTCTGCAGGCAATGTGTAGTAAAAGCAATAAAGGAAACAAAAGTGGAAAATCTAGAGGTTTAGAGGAGTTACAGATTCTGTATTTTTGAAAACTGAGATTATGGAAGATTCCATGAAGGAAGTCACATTGAAGCACACCTTGAAGAATGGGTGAGATTTAGAGAAATGGGCTTGGAGGAGAAGAGACTTAGAAGTGAGCATGAGGAGAGCAGTACAACAGGAAAGATCTGGGGTGTATTTAGGAAACAAGTAATAAACTGTCTGGTTTTTCTGAAAGCGTGCCAAGGGATTATCAGGAGAGCATAAAAATATTTTCTTGTGTATAGATTCCTTGGGGAACTCATTCACTCTCATAGTTAAATCCCATATAATCCTTTAAATCCATATTTTATCTCTCTATCCCCACAGCCAAAACTATCCTAGTTCTGGCCACTGTCATCGTCGGCTTTATGGCAACAGCATCCTAACAGGTCTTTCCCACAATGTGCCAGGCACTACCCTCCACACCACAGCCGGAGGCTGCAAAACGAAGATAATCATATCACTTCATGATGAAAATCCCTCAGTTGCCTTCCCTGTCTTAGGAAAACCTTACCTCTCTCTACACTTTTCCTGTGCTTTGGTGGTTAGACCTCCCTGAATGTCTCTTAATTCTTTCAGGGAGTGGTCTTTTTTCCTCCCTGGATTCATGTCTCTGGACCCTCAGTTTTCCCTTCTTTTTTCCACTGGCAAACTCCCCTGTATCTCTGATGTTTAAAGAGCATTTTGTTTAATCGTGCCATCACTCCTTCATAAAGAGTTAGTTGAGGAAGTAATATGTTCCAGGCGTTTCCTTCTTTCAAGACACGCCTTGATCTCCCAGACTGTGTTTTGTGGCCCCAGTACACACAGCATCCTCTATTGTCATTTTCTGTGCAGAGATCTGTGTTAACTAGTCCAATACAAATCTCATATGAGTAGAAATAGCCTGATGAAGGTTGATTAATATTGCATTGATAACCCATACATGAATGTAATCAAACTTGAGCAAAAGTTAATAAACCTATATCAGTCTTTCTCATACTGCACACGATTCTACCAGATTTTCCTGATTTGAATGATCTCCTACTCAATTTATCTCATGTACCTCATACTTCTGTAATGGTATTCTCCTACAAAGTCAATCAATGAGTTATCTATTCTTCAGTCTGGTTTTGAAAAGCCCCTATAGAAGGACTTCTTTTCCAAATTTTCTTTCACTCTCAAATAAATTCGAAGAGTGAGGCTAGCTCCCTCTACAGCAAGGGTGACCATGGACCCCTCCTTTCAATTGTGTTACTTCTCTTTCTCTCCACCCCGAGTCCAGTCCACTGCTCAGGCCCAGAGGAACATCATTTCTACTTTGAACTTATCCTGAACAATCATGGGTCTCATTAGCTCCCTCTTTTTAGTTAAAAAATACTTGTAAGCTATAATTTTTCAGAAATATGAAAAAAATCCATGATTTAACACTAACCAAACTTAAAACGAAAAATTTTAGTTTATTTTTTCAGTTATTTTGAGGTATATTGACAACATTGTAAGATATTTAAAGTGTACACACAGAGTTGCTGTATGTATGCAATGTGAGAGAAGTCCCCTATCAAATTCATTACCACAACCATCCCCATGGATAGTTGAGTTCTACTCTATTAACCAATTTTGTTTATACAGTACAGTGTTATTTGGTATATATGGTTACATAGTTATCAACTATTTTCACTAAGTTACACGTTAGATCCTCAGATCTTATTCATCTTATACCTGTGAGTTTGTACCCTTTCACTAACATCTCCTTGTTCATTCATTCTCTGACCCACCTACCACTGGCAACCATATTTCTATTCTATTTTTCTTTCAGTTCAACTTCCTTTCTTTTTCTCAGGTTCCACATGTAAGTGATATCATGCAATATTGGTCTTTCTGTGTCTGACATTTCAATTAGCGTAATACCTTCAGGATGTATCCATACATGTTGTCACAAGTAGTAGGAGTTTCTCAAATTTTTGGCTGAATAATTTATCATATTTTCTTTATCCATTCTTCTGTCAATGAGCATTTAGATTATTTCCATATCTTGGCTATTGTGAGGCTACAGTGAACAGGGGAGTGCAGATATCTTTCTGAGATAATTATTTCATTTCCTTTGATATGATATATAACTGGAAGTGGGATTGTTGGATCATGTTGTTTTATCTTATTTCACTCTCACTTTAGTTCTAGTACCTATAGAGCATGCATTGCATTCCTAGGTAGGTACTAGGGATGTAATGCATGCTCTATAGATGTGTATTAGTGTGTTGATCCTGGAACTTCCAACTCTGCCATGCAATAAGTAACTCTTAGTTTTATGTTTTATATAAAAAGAACATAAACAATATCATGGGCTTCTCTGGTGGCTCAGTGGTAAAGTATCTGCCTGCAGTGTAGGAGCTGCAGGAGACATGGGTTCGATTCCTGGGTCAGAAAGATCTCCTGGAGAAGGAAATGGCAACCCACTCCTGTATTCTTGCCTGGAGAATCCCATGGACAGGGGAGCCTGGTGGGCTACAGTCCACGGGATCACAAAGAGTCGGACACAACTGAGTGATGGAGCAGCCGCAAACAATGGTATACTTGATTTCATCTGACGTATTCTTAATCCAATGTACAATTTGACCAAATTTATATTGTTAGACTAACTTTTTACAATTACTAAATTTTATATTTTATCTCATCTTATTCCTATTTATATGTAATACATATAGAATTTCACTCAGAAGGTTTGGCTTATTCCTTTACCATAAAAAATATAATTGTTATGGTATGAAAATCAAGACTGCTGGAATTTAGTATTACTCACAAGTAGATCTGTACATTTGTGGCTACACTTGAAAAAAAGAAATGAAAAGGAAAGGAAAAGAATAAGAGAAAAAGAAATCCATTAAAATCATAGCCATGGAGAAAGTTTAGTTTTCTAACTCCCCTTTAAAATTTCCCTATGAGAACAGGCAACCCCTTCATGGACTTGAACAGAGATGAGGTTTGAGCACAAAGCCATGAATTCTCTGATTGCTATTTGGCCTGAAGGTTTGCTGGAAGCATCACTGGCCTAGTTAGACTGTTTTCCAGCTTCTAAATGTACTAGAGCATGATTGTATTATGTGTTGACCCTGATTTATGTTGAAAACCCAGAAACATTTTTTCCAGAAGAACTGCTTTGTGTATGTGTGAGTCTTTGAGGCCTGGCCCCATCTGAGAGTTGACTGGCTCACCTCCGTGTACTGTTCATTTATTCAGATGGTTGGACTCGAAAGGAGGAATCTTTAAATATCCAGTGGTATTTTAGTGAAATAAATACTGTGAAGCAGATATGGGTTGTTTAAAATGTATCACTATGATGTAATATGTCAATGCTCAATTATACGTTTGCATGCACCTTAAAAAAAATCCCGTCTCCAGAGAAAAACTGATTGTCATAAGGCTGTGTTTCAATTAAACCCACATCCCAAGCATTCTGAGTTCCAAATTCCTGAAACCCTCAAGTTAATGTGTTCCATGTTGTGGGGTTAATTTACATAAAGTTCTGGAGCTCCTGCTGCACTGTTTTAAATCTTGGTAGCTTTGATATTCTCCACAGTTCTATACACAAATATTATAAGCTAGTTTTCACAGAGACGAGTTATGATTATCGGCAGGAATTAGTTTCATACCATGATCTCTTACCATATTGTACCGGAACATTACCCAGGCCCCTTATTTCTGAACTTCATTTTGCAGTCCCTATAAAACACATCTGTTCCACTGTGTGTTTTGAAAATTAAATGTACTAATATCATTCTGACTGACCCGGCCACCAAACTCATGTGGGAGAAATCCAGTCCGCAACCCAAGCTGTGTTGAGACTTCAGGTCCTGTGGGAGCTTGTAGCTCAACGTCACCACAGCAAAGAAAAAAAGAAAGAGAAAAAGGGGAAAAGAAAGCAAAGTAACATTTCTGAATATACCTGTTTTCTACTGATAACAACATAGAACAATTGAGTCAATTATAATGCACTTCCGTCCATATTCATCCTGGTGCAGTTTTCAAGGGTCACGAGAAGTCATCTCATCATGAGCTTCTGTAAAGTTTCTCTGTATAATTCCAGCTTTATAACAAGGGAAATCCCTATGCTAAATACTCTGTGATAGACTGGTTTAATGTAGACGATCATAATTAGGTAAAGAAAAAGATAATATTCCATCCTAAAATCAGTTAACTCATAACAGAGTGGATACATGTCACACTGTGACAGAATTTGAATTGGATTTATTCATGTGAACGTTTGAAATAAAACTTCTGCCTGCATAGGTCTTAAATGATCACTGCTGTCAAAGCTGCAGGTAGAAATTGAGGGCAGTTGAGAGCAGTTAAAGTGTTCGTTGCTCAGTTATGTACAAATCCTTGTGACTGTAGCCCACCAGGCTCCTCTGTCCATGGGATACTCCAGGCAAGAATACCGGGGTGGGTTTCCATTCCCTTCTCCAGGGAGCTTCCTGACCCAGGGATCACCCCCAGGCCTCTTGCACTGCAGGCAGATTCTTTACTATCTGAGCCACGAGTTAAAACATCATTTTAAAACAAAATTTTGTATGGCAAAGAAGTCAAGCTAAATATTCCCCTGCATATCAAGGTAAAGATGAGTAACATCATACGTGCATGTGTGCTGCTCTCAGAATTTGGAATTCAGTGCTAAATCCTAGATGAACTCCAATATATTTGTTTGACCCTCACAAAAGTAAACACATTCATGTAACATGTATTACTAGAGTAGTAGAGATTCAGTGTTAAAAAGGAATAAACTACACATAACCAGAAACAATTTACAGCTTATTATCCATTTCCTTCCTTCCTTTTTCCTTCCGTCCCTCTTGTCCTTTCTTTTCTTTTCTTTTTTTCTGGCTAAGTTTTCCACTTAATCAAAAGGCAAGATTGGTTTAAATGATCAGACATCTACATACTTTCCTTTGATTACTCTCTTCAGTAACACAAGGGTTCTCAAACTTGAGTGCGTGAAGGAATTACCATAAAGGGTTTGTTTACATAAAACCATGTGTATTATACTCTATGGGTAATTTAAGGGAATTTCTAGGGTAATTTTAAACTCTGTACAACTTTTGTTGCATGTGCTAACTTCAGAAGCTAACCAAAGAGGTTCCATTAGCCTTTACTTATTTATGAAAATTATTAACACATTTCCCCAGAATCCAGAAAATATACCTTTTGGCATAATTATAAACACATTTATAGCTACAAAGATTCTTTCTGAAAACTCATCCTGTACTAGAGTATATTTATTCCTTTATTCAATATCTTATATTGGTTATAAATTTCCCCCAGAATTTTTATAATATTGGTGTTTTTTTTCCTTTTCTTTTTCATTGGAGGATAATTGCTTTACAATATTGTGTTGATCTCTGCCATACATCAACATGAATTAGGCACAGGTACACATATGTCCCCTCCCTCCTGAACCTTCCCACCCCATCCCACCCCTCTAGGTTGTCAGAGCACTGGGTTTAGTTCCCTGTGTCACACAGCAAATTTCCACTTGCTATCTATTTCACATATAATAATGTATATGGTTCCATGCTACTCTCTCAATTTGTCCCACTCTCTCCTTCTCCTTCCACAAATCTGTTCTCTATGTCTGTTTCTCCATTGCTGCCCTGCAGATATGTTCAACAGTACCATCCTTCTCGATTCTATATGCATGTGTTAATATACAATATTTGTCTTTCTGACTTACTTCACTCTTTATAATAAACTCTAGGTTTATCCACCTCATTAGGACTGACTTAAATGTGTTCTTTCTTATAGCTGAGATTCCATTGTATATGTGTACCACAATTTCTGTATCCATTCATCAGTTTTAACGAATTCAAGTAATAATCTCTCTTCCCCTATCCCTTCTCATCTTTCTTTCTCACTGGAGAAAAAATTGACCCTGAATTATGGACTAGGTAAAAACTAAAAGTTTTGAAAGCTTCATTTACTAACTTCACCATTAATGGTGAAACTTTATTTCTTCCCCCACCTCAGCTTTCCTGAAATATGATTGTTATTTCTTGGACTATACACACAAACAGGCAGAGTATTTTACCTTTGAAATTACTGTTGTCCTTTTTTTTTTAATTTTATTTTATTTTTAAACTTTATATAATTGTATTAGTTTTGCCAAATATCAAAATGAATCCGCCACAGGTATACATGCATTCCCCATCCTGAACCCTCCTCCCTCCTCCCTCCCCATTCCTTAAAACTCATCATTTGCCAATAGCTTTCAAAGTTGTCCGTTACTTGTTTTTATTTCAGTATATGCCTCTGCAAATTTTTCTAAGAATCACTGCTGCGGCCACTTCTCTGTACCTTTTTGATGATATCCGCTAAGTTAGTTTTTCAAAGATGAATATAGCAGGTCTTAACTTTCTAAATTTCAGGCATCAGAGTGCCAGAAAGTCAGCTTATATCCAGGAAGAAGCTTAGGGATCTTGATATTTAGAAATGCACGATTTGGGAATCATGTTTCCCATTCTTTGCCAGTCTATTCACATATTCCACATGTGTAAAGAATGATTTTTTTTAAGTCCCCCCCCCCCCCCCGTCATTTCTGCTGTTATTTCAATTACCTTACTGTGGCAGTAAATTAGGGCAAGATGAAGAAATATTGTGTTCATTATAAATTTAAATATTTGGGGGAACTATTCTGGAAACTTTCTACCATTATAATATTGTCTTGGTTAATTCTATTATTTTTCAGATAATAGAACTAAGAATAGACGTTAGAAATTTTCTATTTTTACTCTGTCATTGAACAGAAAAAGAAACTAAAGAAACAGATATCCTGAGAAAATAAAATGACTCAACCATTTTATGACAGAAAGGACAAGAACCCAAGTTTCAATGCTCTCAAAAACCTTTGTTTTTCCCAGGGCATCAAACTTTGCTACTTTGAAGACTCTTTATCCTTATGATAGAGTTTTCTAAGGTGAATGGATAAGAAGATCTACTGGAATGAAAGAAGTAAAAATTATAATTTATAGTTTTATCTTTTCTTTGAAAAGAAATTTTGTTTTTATATGTCTTAGAATACACAGATAATGATTTAAGTAAAAAATTATAAAGATAAATATAATGGGGGGAATAACCATTATGCTGTATTTTCAAACAAACTTTCGAAAACACTAATCCGCCTGCAATGCAGGAGATGCAGGTCAGTCCCTGGGTCAGGAAGACCCCCTGGAGGAGGAAACAGTGACCCCCTGGAGGAGGAAACAGTAACCACCTCTAGTAGTCTTGCCTGGAATATTCCATGGACAGAAGAGCCTTGCCAGGGTGTCGCAAAGAGTCAGACATGGCTGAGCAGCAGCAGAAACATCAATAGTGACAATAACAAATCAATAACATCAACTAAACTATTGACATTTGTTGAAGCATTTGCACATATGAAACATTGTAATAATGTTATATTAACTGTGGAAAATTCAGAAAGAAATGGTAATACCAGACTACCTGACCTGCCTCTTGAGAAACCTATATGCAGGTCAGGAAGCAACAGTTAGAACTGGACATGGAACAACAGACTGGTTCCAAATAGGAAAAGGAGTACGTCAACTTCTATGCAGAGTACATCATGAGAAACGCTGGGCTGGAAGAAGCACAAGCTGGAATCAAGATTGCCAGGAGAAATATCAATAACCTCAGATATCAAGATGACACCACCCTTATGGCAGAAAGTGAAGAACTAAAGAGCCTTTTGATGAAAGTGAAAGAGGAGAGTGAAAAGGTTGGCTTAAAGTTCAACATTCAGAAAAAGAAGATCATGGTATCTGGTCCCATCACTTCATGGGAAATAGATGGGGAAACAGTGGAAACAGTGTCAGACTTTATTTTTTGAGCTCCAGAATCACTGCAGATGGTGACTGCAGCCATGAAATTAAAAGACACTTACTCCTTGGAAGGAAAGTTATGACCAACCTAGATAGCATAGTCAAAAGTAGAGACATTACTTTGCCAACAAAGGTCCGTCTACTCAAGGCTATGGTTTTTCCAGTGGTCATGTATGGATGTGAGAGGTGGACTGTGAAGAAAGCTGAGCACCGAAGAATTGATGCTTTTGAACTGTGGTGTTGGAGAAGACTCTTGAGATTCCCTGGACTGCAAGGAGATCCAACCAGTCCATTCTGAAGGAGATCAGCCCTGGGATTTCTTTGGAGGGAATGATGCTGAAGCTGAAACTCCAGTACTTTGGCCACCTCATGCGAAGAGTTGACTCATTGGAAAAGACTCTGATGCTGGGAGGGATTGGGGGCAGGAGGAGAAGGGGACGACAGAGGATGAGATGGCTGGATGGCATCACTGACTCGATGGACGTGAGTCTGAGTGAACTCCGGGAGTTGGTGATGGACAGGGAGGCCTGGCGTGCTGCGATTCATGGGGTCGCAGAGTCGGACACGACTGAGTGACTGAACTGAACTGAACTGAACATTAATTTAATTACTCCAGTAACTCTGAAAGATTATCCACACTCTTCAGGTGAAGCTACTTAGGCATACCAGCATTAAAAAACTTGTCCAGTGAGTGAGTTAACATAACTCTGTGATTGACCTTGCTTTAGTAAATCACTTTTATTTTATATTTAACTTCATTATTGTGAAGAAAATTTGACCTAAAGATTTATAAATAACATCAGATCAGATCAGTTGCTCAGTCATGTCCGACTCTTTGCGACCCCATGAATCGCAGCACGCCAGGCCTCCCTGTCCATCACCAACTCCCGGAGTTCACTCAGACTCACGTCCATCGAGTCAGTGATGCCATCCAGCCATCTCATCCTCTGTCGTCCCCTTCTCCTCCTGCCCCCAATCCCTCCCAGCATCAGAGTCTTTTCCAATGAGTCAACTCTTCGCATGAGGTGGCCAAAGTACTGGAGTTTCAGCTTCAGCATCATTCCCTCCAAAGAAATCCCAGGGCTGATATCCTTCAGAATGGACTGGTTGGATCTCCTTGCAGTCCAAGGGACTCTCAAGAGTCTTCTCCAACACCACAGTTCAAAAGCATCAATTCTTCGGTGCTCAGCCTTCTTCACAGTCCAACTCTCACATCCATACATGACCACAGGAAAAACCATAGCCTTGACTAGACGGACCTTTGTTGGCAAAGTAATGTCTCTACTTTTGACTATGCTATCTAGGTTGGTCATAACTTTCCTTCCAAGGAGTAAGTGTCTTTTAATTTCATGGCTGCAGTCACCATCTGTAGTGATTTTGGAGCCCCGAAAAATAAAGTCTGACACTGTTTCCACTGTTTCCCCATCTATTTCCCATGAAGTGATGGGACCAGATGCCATGATCTTCGTTTTCTGAATGTTGAGCTTTAGGCCAACTTTTTCACTCTCCACTTCACTTTCATCAAGAGGCTTTTGAGTTCCTCTTCACTTTCTGCCATAAGGGTGGTGTCATCTTGATATCTGAGGTTATTGATATTTCTCCTGGCAATCTTGATTCCAGCTTGTGTTTCTTCCAGCCCAGCGTTTCTCCTGATGTACTCTGCTTAGAAGTTAAATAAACAGGGTGACAATATACAGCCTTGACGAACTCCTTTTCCTATTTGGAACCAGTCTGTTGTTCCATGTCCAGTTCTAACTGTTGCTTCCTGACCTGCATACAAATTTCTAAAGAGGCAGATCAGGTGGTCTGGTATTCCCATCTCTTTCAGAATTTTCCACAGTTTATTGTGATCCACACAGTCAAAGGCTTTGGCATAGTCAATAAAGCAGAAATAGATGTTTTTCTGGAACTCTCTTCCTTTTTCTATGATCCAGCAGATGTTAGCAATTTGATCTCTGATACACACACACACACACACACACCATATATATATATATATATATATATATATATATATATATATGTATGCTCAGCCAGTCAATTGTGTCCAACTCTTTGTGACCCTACAGACCGTAGTACCAGGCTCCTCTGTCCATGGGATTATCCATGCAAGAACACTGGAGTGGGTTAACATTTTCTCCTCCAGGGATATGGATATATATATATACACATATATACACCAGTCTTTAATAAGTATGTTCATGAAAAACTATGAAGTTCTAAGTTGTATGAATTCAGGGACTATACTGCTCACCAGTGAGTTCTGTCAGCAGTGATATGCCTGGCATAAAACAAGAGTGTGATAAATATTCATGAACTGTATAGTACCCAATCGGGACAGATTCAATGTGATTTTTTTATATGTACATTCACCTTTGAACTAGGACTCATGCTATTATTTCTTACGGATGCCACACCTAGCACTAAATAAATAATCTTTTAACATTTCTCAAAAATAAGTATTTTAAGAAATACCACCATTATGGAATTACTTATTTATTGTAGAATTTTCAGAAAAACATTTTCCATTATATTACCCAGAATCCCTCTGGGTAGCATCTCTATAAAAAGCCAACTATTTTAACACAGTTTTAGCTACGCAAAGGAAATTTAATGTAACATGAGAGATCAAAACAGTAGTTTGGCAGTAGGTGTGGGATGGAGGATGATTAAAAGTTATTATCTTTTCCATACTTTTAAATAAAGAATTAAGGACACTTTAAGACATTAAAAGATATAGTTCAGAAGGTTGGCGTTATGAAAATTCATCAGGAACATAGAACTTCCATGCTCTTACAGGATGAGAAACATAATGGAAATACTCCAGACAATGATCAATCTATATTGTACTTAAATCCACTGAAATCCTACTCTACTTGCAGTTATTATATGCAAGTTTTAAAAGCATCATTTTAACTATGACCATCAATGACACAGAGCTGGCATTTATAAAATCTCTAATGTTCCAAATTCTGCCTATTATTTATATCTCCTTGTCTTTCACTCGGTTTTACTTTTAATTTATTGAATCTTTTTAGCACAAAAGTTAACATACTTTAGTCATCTTGTATCTTTATATAGCTTTAAAATTTAGAGAAAATGAGTCAATATTCACCATAATCTTATGAAAAGTAGGGACACTATTCTTCCCATTTTATAGAGGCAGAAACTGAAATTCTAAGTAATCTCTGGAGTAAAATAATTTGTGTTGAGACAACCCAATCTTCTTATTCTTTTTCCAGAGTTCCGGTTTGACTAAGGTCACTTTTGTCCCAAGTTAATTCCAATGTGTATGTGGTTTATCACTCTTAGCCTCCACTCATTCATCCTTGATATTCAGATTTCCTGTCAGTAGCTTTGTTTTTGGGTTTGCAATTGATCACTCTGTCCAAAACTTTTTTCTAGAACAATTTGAAAAACATTGCCTCTGTTGTTTTTATTCTGTAGTATTTGTTCTATGAAAGAGTCCAATTTAAAATCCATATCAAAGAATATGTAGTGCATTTTGGAGGTAAGAAAATTATGGCTAGAACAATAGATATATTGAAGAGAATTGGCCTAGCCAAACATTCATTTTTGTGAGTTAATGAGGTAAGAATAAATGAGTAATGTGTAAGGTAAAAAAATTTAATGCAATTCTGTTCTTTGGAACAGGGCTATCACTTTGTTGTACAGGAAATTGAGCAGTCATGTAGAAATATAGATTACTGAAACTCCAATTCACTTCTTACATTGTTCATATAGATTCTTGATCTAATATTTCAAATATAGAAAACAATTAAAAAATAATAAGCCTGTGTATGTGAACTATAGGCATGAGTGAGTTATTTAAACCTTTCAGGTTTCAACTGTCAAATCCAAGAAGTAGATTTATATTTATACTTTTTAAGCCAGAAAAATTCATCTTAATTAAAATGTAAATCAACATCTTCTCTTGGTCTTTGGACCTAATAGTAAAATAAAGAGAACCCTATGTGATAATGCAACATCTGATTGTTTTTTGCTCAGGGTTGTGGGAAAAACTAAGAAATCAAGTGAATTGAGTGCACATTTTGACCTTGCTGTTTCATAAAGAAACATTGACCAACCCCGTAATGTGGAAATTTCACATCTTTCCAATTCTCTCTGTATAATTTGAACTGGTTCCCAGCAGCTCATGTTATCATGTTTCCTTTAATAATCCTTGCTTTCATAATTAAAGCCGTTATTAGTTTATCCTTATCATCAGCATTGCTGTTGTCATTATCACTATTTGGAGCAGAGAAGATGTAGGGTTTTTGTACAGGCGCACACCATTTTTATTATAGCTTAAAAGCTAGAAAATATGCTCTTTGAATGCTTGTAGTGTTTATGTAATCAGTTCCTACATTGCCAAGGCTTATTGAAAACAGCTGGGTGCCTGCTGCCTGCCTCACCCTTTGTTGGAACTGTTGCCAGAACAGGTAGTCAGAAATGGAAAGTAAGGAAAAATTCAGGCATCTGGGTGTCTCGCAGGAAAGCAGCTGTGGCTTCCTTAGGAAGCAGTCATTGTTTCCCATCAGCCAAGACTCTGTATCCCCTTGGGTCCAGTTTTGGCATGGCTGGACTAGGAGGATGCGGTTTATGACTTAGGACTTACGCGAGAAAGCATTTGGGCAGTCCCATCTCTGGCAGAACATTGAGAGAAACTCCCCCAAGCTGCAAGCCATATGTGAGCTGTTGGCCTTCTATTTAGCCTACTCTGGGAAGTTCCCATTTACTGGGGCTCTAATCGTTCCTTTGACACAAGCAAAAACAATACAAAAGGATCTTTGCAAAACATATCCTTCCAAGATATACTGTCCTGTTTTTAAAACCAGACATCACTATTATTTCTGTAAACATGGCATTTCCCACCAACCCTCCACCCCCCTACAAATGATCTCATTTCTTTAAGAGACTTGTTTGGTTTCCTAGATAGAAGACAAGTACAAAGAACTTTTTTTTTTTTTAACAGTAGGGTCAAAGTCCTGGATGAGCAGTGTTGAATGATATTCTGCAGGCGTAAATATATTCTCTTCCAGATACAAATTTTTGTACATCAAGTTTTAAAAGTTATTTCTGTGTTGATTTATGTCAGAGACATGCCAGGAGCACTGCTATGTAGGATACACTGAGAATCAGTGTGCTATTGTGGTAGGGTTATATGGCAGGGAATTCTCATTTACCAGGAAAATGGCATTTTGATGGATTAGGACTGTATGATTTTCTTGATAATTTTTGTTGAAGCAAAGCTCTGATTTTGACCTGTAAGTGCTTTTCATTTTAGTAGTCAGAAAAGGCACTAGAAAGGTGTGGTACTTTGAATTTTAGATTAAATATCATGTTTTTTTAGCATTACAGAGAGTCCTGTTAGGACACTTAAGGACCATGATTAATCCAGCAACATTTTATTCAAGAATCTTCAGTTTCAAAACTTACTGGGTATGAGGCAAACAAGTTTATGCCAATGTGAGGGATATTTGGGAAAACTAAATAAAATTTTATTTCTAGTTATAACTAGACTTATTTGCAGAAATATAAAAGTAAAAATTATAGTAGTAAGTAATTTTTAAAGTCATTGGATTATACTTTTTAAAAAAGTGAAGTCAGTGCACAGTTCAAGGAGTCAGGTTATTTTTAATGGTTTACCCATTGCTAATTTTAATACATAAAAATGTCTCAGCACAGAGTTAAACTAGGTAATGTTCATTGAGTTCCTTTATTTTTCCTACTCTTGTTTTATTCTCAACTTTATAGAAACCAAAACAGACTATCCTTAACATTTTTCATTGTCCTGATTTTTTCCCTTCTCACATTTATAAAGAAATTTTTTAAATGTGTAGCTCCATAATAAGTGTAAGAGGAAGGCTATGAGTGTAAAAAGACTGTATCCACAAAATATATCTTTCCTAAGATGTTTTCCCAAAAGAATGGTCATCATTCATCTGAGTAATCATTCTCACATGTGATATCTTTTCTGTTATTAATTTGACCTTATTATAACTCTGTCTTCATGTCTCCATATTGTTTACTGTAGTTCAAGAAAATTTTCTAAAATTTCATCATTATCATTAAGAAATTGGACAATTAGAAAAATATAAAGTGAGGCTTCTGTTTTGACAAGGCAAGCATTCTGATCATACTTTGAGTATAAGTCATGTCTTATCAACTTTGGTTGTCTAATTCTCCTCTATGTGTTACTTCTGGTAAGTTGGGTATTTCTTTGTACCTGTCCTTTTGAAAAACTTCAACAACAAAACTAATCTGGAAAAAACTGAGAAGAAGGAAGCCTGGATATTGAGAGTATACGTATTAAAATATTTAGAAAATTTAGAGAAAATATTTAGGAAATCAGTGTAAATTGAAGATCCATCATTGCATATAAGGAAAGATAAGAATGTACTAAATAATCAAAGAAAGTGAAAGTGTTAGTCACTCAGTCATGTCCAACTCTTTGTGACCCCATGGACAGGCAGCTGGCCAGGTTCCTCTGTCCATGGAATTCTCAAATCCAGAATACTGGAGTGGGTAGCTATTCACTTCTCCAGGGGATCTTCCTGACCCAGGGATCAAACCTGGATCTCCTGCATTGTAGGCAGATTCTCTACCATCTGAGCTACGAGGGACTTAAAAGTCCATGTTACCAGATGGCTGGACTCACAGAGAATGGTTGGTAATACTGGAAATATTTAAAATAATATATCTATAAAGACACTTTATTCATAACTTTGAATTCAGAGAGGAAAGAGTCCACAGATGTTTTTGAGAAATGTAGCATCTATTTTCACTTTATGCTAATTGTGGTTTATTCAGCTTCCACCAGATGGTTTTGTATACACGGTAGCTAGTTCATGCCAACTGTCTTCCAGTATATTCTCTGAATTGTAGGTAGGTTTTGGATCCCACTTGATGAAAGTGAAAGAGGAGAGTGAAAAAGTTGGCTTAAAGCTCAACATTCAGAAAACGAAGATCATGGCATCCGGTCCCATCACTTCATGGCAAATAGATGGGGAAACAGTGGAAACAGTGTCAGACTTTATTTTGGGGGGCTCCAAAATCACTGCAGATGGTGACTGCAGCCATGAAATTAAAAGACACTTACTCCTTGGCAGTAAAGTTATGACCAACCTAGATAGCATATTCAAAAGCAGAGATATTACTTTGCCAACAAAGGTCCGTCTAGTCAAGGCTATGGTTTTTCCAGTAGTCATGTATGGATGTGAGAGTTGGACTGTGAAGAAAGCTGAACATCAAAGAATTGATGCTTTTGAACTGTGGTGCTGGAGAAGACTCTTGAGAGTCCCTTGGACTGTAAGGAGATCCAGCCAGTCCATCCTAAAGGAGACCAGTCCTGGGTGTTCATTGGAAGGACTGATGCTAAAGCTGAAACTCCAGTACTTTGGCCACCTCATGCGAAGAGTTGACTCATTGGAAAAGACCCTGATGTTGGGAGGGACTGGGGGCAGGAGGAGAAGGGGACGACAGAGGATGAGATGGCTGGATGGCATCACCGACTCAATGCACATGAGTTTGGGTGAACTCTGGGAGTTGGTGATGGACAGGGAGGCCTGGTGTGCAGCGATTCATGGAGTTGCAAAGAGTCGGACACAACTGAGTGACTAAACTGAACTGAACTGAAGTGATCTCTAATCTTTTTACTAATATTATGGCTTTCAAATGTCACTGTGATATCTCCAAGGTGGTCTGAGTAAACAATAGGATATTCTATAGGAGTACTGCTGAAAAGGAAAAACATGTTCTTGAGCAATTTAGATTTAAGAAGTGAATAAATTATTGTATGCAATAGGAGTTAGTTATCTCTGGGGAACTGAAGAAATGGTTGTAATAAAGCTTCTGCATTTGTTGTCTAAATTAACTTAGTTCTTTTTTTGTCATGGATCTTTGCCCCGCACTGAGTAGAAAAATAATAAAATACCTGATTTTTCTGGTTTTGGAGTTCAGCTGAATTATTTTAAAACTTTGTTTATTTTGTGTTTTCTTTTTAAAAACATGATTGTGGTATGTTTATTGTATTCTGTTGTTTAAACATTAATTTCAGAAAATATTTAATGATTGAGGAAAACATATATTCTTTTCAAATAAGCCACTGTTAGTACATAGGCATTCACAAGAATTTTCTTTTCATATTGTTCTTTAATTAGTAACATTAATATATACTTTTTAGCAAATGTAAAATTATACTATTTGATTTAGTGTCTAAATAGTAATGAATCTTTATAAGACTTTATATTAAACATAGCTGTGATTATACTTTCCCTTACATAGGGTACAGAAATAAAAACAGAGAACACAAGACTTCCAAGTAAAAGGTGCAGTGTCTAGAAATATTTCTCTTAAGCCTTTTGTTTGTCTACATATGACTCAGTATTTTGTTCATACATAGGATATACTGGAAGTAAAATCAATAGTTCTCAACTTCTTTTGAGTTGGAATTTGTCAAATTGTGTTCTTGAAAAATTCTAGGGGAAAAAAAATATTGTTATCTAATATATTTTAGGGCTTTGCAGGCAGCTCAGTAGTAAAGAATATGCCTGCTAAACAGGAGACCAGGTTTTCATCCCTGGGTCAGGAAGATCCCCTGGAGAAGGAAATGCTAACCTACTCCAGTATTCTTGCCTGGGAAATCCCATGGACAGAGGAGCCTGGCAGACTACATCCATGGGGTGGCAAAGAGTCATATACAACTTAGTGACTAACCAACAACAACAATATTCAAATGTTTTCATTTCAGAAGGACCTTCAATACATGTGGCTTCACTTTCTATTCTAGTTCTGTTTGTGTTTATTTATTCTCTTGCATTAATAGGAAATAGAGATTTTTTTTATCGATTCAGGTCTGATTTTAAATTCCTATCTATATAGTAGACAGTAGTCATCTTTAAAAAATATATATTGTTCAAAAGTATACTTAACAAAGAATTGGTTTTATTTTTCTTCAAATAATTCAATAATTATTTGAAAATAATTCAAATAAAACTTCTGTATATTTAATGTGTTTCCCTTAAAAAAAATGCTGCTGTTGTGGTTGTTACCCTTGTGTTAAATAGCCAGTTACCTTGTATCTTATGGACTTCACCAATATCAGACAAAGAATTTGTAAATAAAAATATACTCTTCACTCTATAGGTAGGGTGTGATTTGTTAGTGATACTAAATAGGCACATTCATTCCAGAAGAATTTTAGGAAAGCAACATGGAAGTCTAAATTTGGCTGAAAATGTACACAGTGAAGTACAATCATACTTTGGAGATATTAAAGATTTGGTTCCAGAACAGCATAGTAAAGGAATACTGCACTAAATGAGTTACACAATTTCTTTGGTTTCCCACTGCATATAAATTATGTTTACACTATAGTCTCTTAAGTGTATAGTTCAATCATGTCTTTAACAATTTTACATACCTTAATTAAAAATGCTTTATTGGTAAAAATGCTAACCATAACCTAAACCTTTAGTGAGTTATAGGAGTACCATCAAAGACCACAGATCACTGCAACAAATACAACAATAATGAGTGTGAAATTTGTGAGAATTACCAAAATGTGATACAGAGATAGGAAGTGAACAATTGTTGTTGGAAAAAAATAACACCTATAAACTTGCTCCATGCAGATTTGACAAAGATTATCCCATATAGATTTCAGACCATACTACAAAGCTACAGTCATCAAAGCAGTATGGTACTTGCTCAAAAACAGACATATAGATTAATGGGTTAATCTAGACCCATTAATTATATATGGCCAAACATATATGACCCAAATAGACATATAGATTAATGGAACAAGATAGAAAGCCCAGAAATAAACCCAGGCACTTCTGATCAATTAATCTATGACAAAGGAAGCAAGAATATACAATGGAGAAAAGACTGTCTCTTCAAAAAGTGGTGCTAGGAAAACTGGGCAGCTACTTGTAAGATAACAAAATTAGAACATACCTTTACACCTATATAAAAATAAACTCAAAATGGATTAAAGACATACATGTAAGACTGGATACTATAAAACTCCTAGAGAAAACAGGCAGTACACTCTTTGACATAAATTGCAGGAGTATTTTTGGGAGGATCCATCCCCTAGAGTAATAGAAATAAAAACAAAAGTAAATAAATGGGACCTAATTAAACTTAAAGCTTTTGCACAGCAAATTTAGTCTATAAACAAAATGAAGAGATGGCATATGGAGTGGAAGAAAATATTTACAAACAATGCTACTGATAAGGGATTAATTTCAAAAAATACACAAACAGCTCATATAGCTTAATACCAAAAAAAAAAAAAAAAAAATGGACAGAAGGCCTAAACAGACATTTTTCCAAAGAATGCAAACTGATAGACAACAAGCACATGAAAAGATGCTCAACATATCTAATTATTAGAAAAATACAAATCAAAACAAAAATGAGGTATCACTTTACACCAGTGAGAATGGCTATCATTAAAATATCTACAAATAGTAGATGTTGGAGAGGGTGTGGATAAAAAGGAACCCTTCTTCACTGTTGGGTTTCCCTGGTGGCTCAGACAGTAAAGAATCTGCCTGGGTTTGATTCCTGGATTGGGAAGATTTCCTGGAGAAGGGAATGGCAACCCACTGCAGTATTCTTGCCTAGAGAATTCCATGGGCAGAGGAGACTGGTAGGCTACAGTCCATGGGATTGGAAAGCATTGGAAATGACTGAGCAACTAACAATTTCCTTATATACACAGTTGGTGAGAAGGTAAGTTGGTGCAGCCACTATGAAGAACAGTATGGAGGTACCTTTATAAAACTAAAAATAGTATTACCATATGATCCTGCAGTCCCACTCTTTGCATATATCTAGAGAAAACCATCGGAGAAGGAAATGGCACCCCACTCCAGTACTCTTGCTTGGAAAATCCCATGGACGGAGGAGCCTGTTAGGCTGCAGTCCATGGGGTCTCTGAGGGTCGGACATGACTGAGCAACTTCACTTTCACTTTTCACTTTCATGCATTGGAGAAGGAAATGGCAACCCACTCCAGTGTTCTTGCCTGTAGAATCCCAGGGATGGGGGAGCCTGGTGGGCTGCTGTCTATGGGGTCACACAGAGTCGGACACGGCTGAAGTGACTTAGCATAGCATAGCATAGAGAAAACCATAATTCAAAAAGATACATACATGCCAATTTTCAGGAGCACTGTTTACAGTAGCCAAGATACAGAAGCAACCTAAATTTCCATTGACAGCTTGATGGATAAGGAAGATGAGGTACATATATACAATAGAATATTGTTGTTGTTTAGTCGCCCAGTTGTGTCCAACTCTTTGTGACTCCATGGACTGCGGCAAGCCAGGCCTCCCTGGCACTAACCATCTGCAAAAATTTGCTCAAGTTCATGTCCATTGCATCGGTGATGGCATCCAGCCATCCCATGCGCTGACACCTCTTCTCCTGCGTTCAGTCTTTCCCAGCATCAGGGACCTTTCCAGTGAGTCAGCTGTTCGTATCAGATGACCAAAGTACTGGAGCTTCAGCTTCATCATCAGTCCTTCCAATGAATATTCAGGGTTGATTTCCCTTAAGATTGACTAGTTTGATCTCCTTGCTGTCCAAGGGGCTTGGAAGTCTTCTCCAGTACCACAGTTTGAAGGCAATAGAATATTACTCTGCCATAAAAAAGTGAAATCATACTATTTGCTGCAACATAGATGAACCTAAAGATTACCTTATTAAAGGAAGTAAGACAAATATTATTATATGATATCACTTATATGTGGAATCTAAAAATAAAACACAAATGAACTTATTTATGAAACAGAAATAGACTCACAGACATAGAAAACAAATGTATGGTTACCAAAGAGGATAGAGGGGGAGGGATGAGAGATAAATTAGGAGTTTAAGATTAACATATACACACTACAGAATATAAAATAGATAACCAACAATGACCAACTATATAGCGCAGGGAACTATACTCAGTATCTTATAATAACCTATAATGGAAAAGAATCTGAAAAAGAAGATATATATATATATGTATTACTGAATCACTTTGCTGTGTACCTGAAATTAGCACAACATTGTAAATTAACCGTATTTCAATTTTTAAAAGTTTAAAAAGATTAGATGCCAAATTTGCTCCATTTTTAATAAGGTCTCTATCTAACAGGGAGGAGCACAATGACATGTCAGTTCCCACTGACATTTTATTATAGATTAATGGCTCAGATTAGGCACCTGCCAGATGATGAACTTTGGGGAAAGGGGTGGAGAAAACGTGGAGAGCATCTGTACAGGCCAAAGTTCAAGCATCAGAGTCCAGGGCTCTGGGAAGTCAAGGAAATAGCCTGAAGACAAGGGCCACTAATGATGTGTTACATGGGGAGGGCTTGACACCAAGAGTGAACTTCCTCTGTTTCATATTTTGAATCCAGCTGTTAAAATCATGGGACTTGCCCAGACCTAGAGTAAAATAAGTGTTCATTGAGTTTGTTTATGTATCCGGAAACATCATATCTAGAGATTAAGGAAGAATATTGTAAAAAAAAAAAAAAAATGCTATGGTTGCCATTTACTCTTACATTAGCCTAAGTAGTGGTTCTCCTGCCTTCATTGTACAAATTGTTGATTGAGAAATATTTTAATGAATATTTAAACTTGAATGACACATTTAACCTGATCAAATATGGAGAACTAAAAGGAACAGCCTAATACAAAAATTGAGAGAAAGGTTGGATGAGGGAAAATTTTAAATGAAATGACTGTAGTAAT
Source organism: Bubalus kerabau (assembly GCF_029407905.1). Lineage (NCBI taxonomy): Eukaryota > Metazoa > Chordata > Mammalia > Artiodactyla > Bovidae > Bubalus > Bubalus kerabau. The sequence continues at coordinate 26,451,338 of NC_073631.1, read as the reverse complement.
CAAGTGATCATACTGAGTCTATGTTAAGTAATTTTCCATGTTAAAATTATATATGAAATACATGTTTATATCTATTATATATATAAACACACTGAAAAATATAAAAGCAAATCAGTGTTTTCTTACTTAACTATTTTCTAGTAAAACAGGGTGTCTATTTCAGTCATAAATATTTTGAGAAGGTCCTATTCATTGTGTTTACTTTCTATGATCCTGTGCCAATTTGCATTTCATTATATATAAAAAAAATCCACTTTATGCTTAAAATATTGATTGTGAAAAGGTCTTAGCAATCTAGTAGTTACTGGCAAAAAATATAGGTGATTACTAAAAGAGAAAATGAATTCATTATTGATGTACACATTCACTGAACTAATTTTCCAGGATGTGTAGTTTGATTTTCTGGAGGTCATTAAGTAAACAAAAAACATCATGCCAGTTCTGATATTTAATATTTACTCCTTGGTAAAACACATAAATTATGAGTTCCCATTGCTCACCAACAAACTGTTTGCTAATTCTCCAAGTTTGCCATGAAAATAAAACATTATAATCTAGTAAAAAGCACCTAAGACAGTGCCCAGCCTAAGCAAGGGTCTCATTGCACATTCATCTTGAATGTGAATCTGATCTCTTTTCTTCATTAGCTTTTCTTCTCCATCTATTTGGAGGGGTAACACATAGGGGCCTGAAAAAAATAGGAAACCAAAAACAGAAAACAAAACCACAAACTGTGCAACATTGCATTTTTTGGTAAGAAGCTCAATTGTATCCAACTCTTTGTGACCCCTTGGACTGTAGCCTGCCAAGCTCCTCTGTCCATGGAATTCTCCAGACAAGAATACTGGAGTGGGTTGGCATTCTCTTCTCCAGGAGATCTTCCCAACCCAGGGATCGAACCCAGGTCTCCCTCATTACAAGCAGATTCTTTACCATCTGAGCCACCAGGAAAGCCCTAAAAGCACTTTGGTTAATTGGAAAAGACAAGATCCCTGTGTTTCAGTTAGGAACAGATCCTTAAGAAAGTAGGACTGGAATTATAGTTTCAAAAGTAGAAAGATACAGTTGAGAAGTAGTGAATTAACAGCAAAAGCATATACTAAATTATAATCTTTTTTATTCTCTTGTTAGATCAGAAGTTCTTAACATTTAAGAGACCCAAGATGAAAGTACAGATCATCTAGTAGGTAGAGAGTAGGGATGAGAAGAATTATGACAGACTCACAAAATTGTACATACAGTTTTACAGATTTCACTGAAATCATACTCCCTAGACTTCAACCAATGAAATAATCCATGTGACCCTAGGCATTAGATTCAAAACCAATAAAAACTTTTACTGCCAAATAAATTTCAGATCCAAGTGCGTTGCACAGCACAAGTTGCTCAATTAATATTAGGGACCTAAATTAAACTATTTACACTGATATCATAGATTTATCACCTCTGTTCCATTTGAAAACTGTCTTCTCAGCTATCCCTCTGTCAGCAGTAACCCATATTCATATATAAATGTAATTCACTGTGCAGTCTACTACCTTTCACAAATACTTCCTTTTCTTTGCTTGGTACCACCATGAGAAATCCCATGAGGTCATTTTACTTGGATCACAGTCAAAAGAAACAAAATCAAAACCAGCCTTTAAATAAACTGTATTTGATTTCTGAGGCAACTCCAGAATGTTAATGTTATTCTTAACTCCTGCCTCAATATAACGTTTTATTTTATTCTTGCTACTTTTTTTTATACTGTCGATGTTATAGGCTGGAAGTAATACATGGATTTGAATAAAACTATCACATTAGTTAATATGAAGGATAATGGTTCTGTAGAAAAAGAAGGTTCATATGAAACTGAACAACCCATAATCTAATTATCCATCTAATCTAAATATCCAGGTTTAAGAAGGTCTTGTTATTTTCATATCCAGGCTTTAATAGCAAAATCACAGTAGTTCGAGGTATTTTCTGTGACTGCATGACTGGCTTCAGCCAACGGCTTTGGCTTCATTTTAGTCTGTCACCCCAAAACTGTTCCCATGCCTTCATCTTTTTACTTACACATGTTTCTTTGTATACATTTTACTGGATCTCTCAGTAATAGTGATCTTTCAGGGAAGAGGCACATGGTCCTGTTTTAATCTTTTGAAGAAGATTGCACAATAAAAGAAAATATTGAGAAACTTTCACAGCTATCCACATGTCCTCAGCTGTTTGAGCATTTTTCATCATCACTCTAATAACACCTAAAATGGGGATCGTGAAAGTAATCATATAGCTTAATTTAATGCATAGATAAAGGGAAAGGTTGACTTTGGGAACCTCCTAGGTGTACGACTATGACTAGTGCCTAGATGTTAACTCAAGAAGAGTCAAAGAGGTGTGTGTTTGGGTCACTATGGCATTTAGATGACACACAGTGAGGAATTCCGCAACCTGTGAACTCTTACTGAGGATGGCTGAATTATTCTTGTTATGACTATAAGAACTCAACAATTTTATTTGGCTAAATTTTGATGATTTATTGGGACTATGTGGTGTCACTTGAAAGCAAAAGGAATAAACTCAGTGAACTCTTATGGCTGCCTATCATGATTCAGCAATTTCTTAAATTTTAAAGAGAATTTTGCAGTTACAGTTTTATATCTGGTAAGATCAAGAGACTAAGAAGTTAAGTCAGCAGTCTTTAAAATTTAATACATATTGGGTGAAGTTCATGATATGCTAGGTCACATTGCCTCAGAGAGGAATGATTCCTTAATAACATTTTTATTTCTCCTTTTCCAAAGGCTTCTTAAACTATATAAATAATGAGGTTATTTAGTACAATACAAACAACATGCAGTATGTTGCATGTTGCAAATGCCAGAAGACATCTTCCAAGTGCCAGAAGACAGTTCTGTTTCATTCACTAATTTATAGCCTTATCCCTAGAAATGACCCAGATCTGTGACAGTATTTTTTTTTTAAGCCGCAGAAACAAAGCTTTTTAATCCTACTCTTCATATAGTGTGTTTTAAGCTGGATTGGCTAAATTCTATTACTGAACAACTGCTAGGTTAAATTTGAATAATTTAATTGCTTAAAATACGTTTATTCACTTTCCCCTAGAGAAGTATTTCTAACTCAGTTGAACTGAAGTGTTGAATCCATTTTAATTGTTCTTCCTCTCTGTGTTTTATTTCTTCAGATATTTTTTTCCATCTGCATTGCATTCTGGGGAGTAAGGAGTGTGAAGCAACTTGTTTCAGACCCTTGGAGATAACTTACGTTTGTATACAATTCTCTTGTTTTAATTATTTGTCCACAATTGTAATATGTTACTACTCTCTATGGAAATATAATTATCTTATATAATGATTGTGTGAACAGTTTTTCTAATGAAAGGTAGATAACATCTATATACTCTTGCTTCCTTTTCACATTTATCATTCTCTATTAAAATTAAAGTCAGCTGCACTTACTTTATTCCTAGGGTGGAAAGAAAATGATGTCAAATAGAATGATATTATGTACACTGGTAACATCTAAGCCAATGAGTATGAGAAGAAGTAATAAAACTTCAAAACAGCTGAAAGAATGAAGATTTTATTTTCATTGGTTTGACAATTTTTCACTTGCTGTCTGCTAAAATTGTGCTTGGAAACATATTTGTTGTCATAAAAATGTATTACATGAGTTGTCTGCCTAAGGCTAGGTTTACCTTTGAAAGCCATATAACGTAAGGAGTAACGTTACACAAAATGACATCACTAAAATGAAAATGAACAGGATTTGTCAGAATTCATTTATTCAACAGATTATTTGTGATGCGTATGTCTAATATGTTTGGCCAATTCTGTCAAATTGAGGGGTGTGGAGTATTTCTGCATTATTTTTAGTTGTCTCACAATCATGTTAATAATACTCTTTAAATAAAATTACCCCAGGTATTCTGTGTACATTTTTCATGGGAATTGTAAAAATCTGCTATGTGTTTCTTTAGGATGGAGCTGACAGGAAATGGTTCACCAACTTTCCCTCTTCTAGTATTTCTTAGATTTTTTGTTGTTGTTGTTTAATCTTTTTTTATATTGAAGGATAATTTCTTTACAAAGTTGTATTGGTTTTGCTGTGAAGGTGAAGTCGCTCAGTCATGTCTGACTCTTTGAGACCCCATGGACTGTAGCTTACCAGGCTTCTCCGTCCATGGGATTCTCTAGGCAAGAGTACTGGAGTTGGGTTACCATTTCCTTCTCCAGGGGATCTTCCCGACCCAGGGATCGAACCTGGGTCTCCTGCATTGGAGTCAGATGCTTTAACCTCTGAGCCACCAGGGAAGCCCTGTACAGCAATGCAAAACAACTGTTAAGTATGTGTGTACCGCCTCTCTCTTGAAACTCGCTCCCACATTCCTCATCCCACCCATTTAGGTCCTTACAGATTGCCAGGCTGGGCCCCCTGTGTTATACAGCAGCCTCCCACCAGCTATCTGTTTTACACATGATAGTGTATATATGGGGCTTCCCTGGTGGCTCAGAGGTTAAAACGTCTGCCTGCAATGCAGGAGACCTAGTTTCGATCCCTGGGTTGGGAAGAGCCCCTGGAGAAGGAAATAGCAACCCACTCCAGTATTCTTGCCTGGAGAATCCCATGGACGGAGGAGCCTGGTGGGCTATAGTCCACGGGGTCGCAAAGGGTCGGACACGACTGAGCGACTTCACTCACTTTACTAGTGTATATATGTCGATGCTGCTGTTTCTATTCATCCCACCCTCTCCTTCTCCTACTGTGTCCACAAGTCCATTCTCTACATCTGACTCTCTATTCCTGCCCTGCAAACATGTTCATCAGTACTGTTTTTCTGATTCCATATATATGCATCAATATATGATGTTTGTTTTTCTCTTTAAAACTTATTTCACTCTGTATAACAGGCTCTAGGTTCATCCAACTCAGCTCAACTGACTCACATCCATTCCTTTTTATGGCTGAGTAATATTCCATTGTATAAATATACCACAACTTTCTTATCCATTCATCTGTCAGTGGACATATACTTTGCTTCCATGTCCTGACTATTGTGAATAGTACTTCTATGAATATTGGGGTACATGTGTCTTTTTGAATTATGGTTTTTTCAGGGTTCATGCACAGTAGTGGAATTGCTGGGTCATATGGTAATTTTATTCCTAGTTTTTAAAGGAATTTCATACCACTCTCCATAGTGGCTGTAACACTTTAAATTCCCACCGACAATGTAAGAGAGTTCCCTTTTCTCTGCATCCTCTCCAGCATTTATTTTTATAGATTTTTTGATGATGATCATTTTGACTGATGTGAGGTGATACCTCATTATAGTCTTGGCTTGCATTTCTCTGACAATAAGCAGTGTTGAGAATCTTTTCTTGTGTTCTTTGGCCATCTGTATGTCTTCTCTGGGCTTCCCTGGTGGCTCAGTGGTAAAGAATCTGCCTGCCAATGCAGGAGATGCAAGTTCAATCCCTTGGTCAGGAAGATCCCCTGGAGAAGAAAATGGCAACCCACTCCAGTATTCTTGCCTGGGAAATCCCATGTGCGGAGTAGCCTGGCAGCTACAGTCCATGAGGTCAGAAAAGAGTTGGACATGACTTAGAGACCAAATAACAACAATGTCTTCTTTGGAGAAATGTCTATTCAGGTCTTCTGCCCATTTATTTCTTAAAGTCACAGTTTAAGTTACCAAACCTATAAGCACTAAAACAGTTAATACTGTCCTTCACTGAGCTTTGCCTCTGCTCATTGCTGGTTTAAAGATACCGATCAGTTGGCTGACTTATTTTTAATATATGGTTTTTAAGTTTTGAATAGAGAAAAGTTGTGGAAGTAGTAAAAAGAATCGAATTGCAAGGTGTCTGTGCATATTCATGAAGCACATTTATTTTAAAACTGGACAAACAGAGGAAGGTTAAATTTTGCATGATGGAAAAATTAACAAATTATATCGCAAGCGTTAGAAGTAGGGATTTGGCTTTGCTTCATTCATCGTTTTTTTACTTCTTAATTTAACACAGAGTTAGAGCAAATACTTGAACCCATAACAAATATTAGGCTCTATCCTTTTCCCTTACCAACAGTTCTTACTGAAATTTGTGTATTTAGAATCCAATTAAATCAAGGAGCCATCTGCTGGCTTGAAACTGCTAATTTCATAGCACAAAAACTCTGAATACCCATATTCTACATCCTAAATACCCTTCAGTCTATAGGTTACAGCCTTCAAGAACAGCAAAGAAAAGAGAGCTTTCACAAATCATTAAGTAGGTTTTTAATGTGGTAGGACAGTTTACTGATTTCTCCATGAATTATGTATAAATATGTATATATACCTGAATATACATGAATTTATAGGAGTGGCCTAGGATATATATATAAAGAGTAGTTAATGGAAATAAAGAATTCAAAATTGATAAAAGTTATTTTTATGGTGAAGTTTAGTTTTCTTTGAGTGAACTCAAATTTATCCATTTTCTTTTCTTAGTTATTCTCACTATGATTAGAAATGATTTTTCTTAAAGATGCAAACATTTTCAAGTGAGGAGTTTTCAGGCCTTTGAAAGCGGAAGCCATTCCCAGACAGGTAAAGTGTTCCCAAGGCCCAAGGCCTGTTAATTTCCACCTTGTTAATTTTCCAGTCTAGTTTTCTCTTATTGAGCACTAGTACATGATGACAGATCATATAACTATTTTTAATATTATAAATTAATCTTGAGTGATGCCATGTAATTTAAGCTTACTCTTGACTAGAAGCACTTTACCGCTCTCTCTTCTTTCTTTCAAGAGAAAAGCACTAAAAATAGGACTCACCAATTACTCAGCACTTGTACTGGAGAAATGCCAACTGACTGTGAAATAATTATGAGTATTCTCAAGTTTGCTAATCTACTGAAAGGAAGAGGTAGAGAGAGGAAAGATACACTGGTTTATTGAGTAATACTCAAATTTTTTTTTTTTTTTTTACTCTCTATTGTCCTGGTAATTAAGTGCTGTTGAAACTATTTTAAAGAAGAGAATTCTAAGGCTGCTGCTGCTGCTGCTAAGTCACTTCAGTCGTGTCCGACTCTCTGCAACCCCATAGACGGCAGCCCACCAGGCTCCCCCGTCCCTGGGATTCTCCAGGCAAGAACACTGGAGTGGGCTGCCATTTCCTTCTCCAATGCATGAAAGTGAAAAGTGAAAGTGAAGTCGCTCAGTCGTGTCCGACTCTTAGCGACCCCATGGACTGTGGCCCACCAGGGTCCTCCATCCATGGGATTTTCCAGGCAAGAGGAAAGTTAAAAAATGTGCTCAGGCTTACCATGCTTAATCAATAGGCAGAAGAAAATTTAAAACCTCTGAATTCTGACATAGAAGGCCATGTTTCACCATTATATGATGTCATATCCCCAAGGTAAACCTTTGGAATACAGTATCAGGAGTTTAAGTTCAGAAAATTTCTCATTCAATTTGATGCTCCAAGATACAAAACAAAGTTCAGAAAATAAGCCGTTTAGTTACAGGACAAATTAGTTGACTAGATGAATGAGAACAGAACATATAATCTGAGAGCAATAAGACCCCAGGGTTTTTTTTAATAGGATTGCCATATGTCTAAAAGAAATTCATTCCTATACTTGATTTGATAAAACTGCCCATTACTCTCACTCTATTTGTTATGTCACTTACTTTCCCTTCATCTTGTGCTTTCTAGTTATTTTGGTTAATCTTAAGCTAATCACCTCATGACCATGAGATTCAGCCATATGTGGATCTGTCATTGGGTATCCAAAGTTCAGTTAATCACAAAATATGCAAACTTTGTTATATTTAACATGATCAGCTTGTATGAAGGTTTATTGGAGGTTCTCACACTTCACTTTACTGGTTATGTATAATTCAATCTTCCCTGGTGGCTCACATGGTAAGGAATCTGCCTGCAATGCAGGAGACCTGGGTTCGATCCTTGGGTTGGGAAGATCCCCTGGAGAGGAGAATGGCAACGCACTCTAGTACTCTTGCCTGGAGAATCCCAAGAACAGAGGAGCCTGACGGACTATACTCCAATGGGGTCACAAAGAGTCGAACACAACTGAACAACTGACACAGACACACGCACATAATTCAGTAATTCAGTGTACGCTCTTCAGCAGAAGCACTGAGTGGGATTTCTTAAAGTATGGTGTATGTTATGATGAATAGTAATGTGATTTATTAGGGAGAGCAACAGTAGCTAGAAAATGCGGTCTCTTTTTATGTTCCTTTTTTTATTTTTATGTTTGGACCATCCAGAATCCCAAGGAATGATAGAAAACACAGAGCTAGTTTGGCTTTCAGAATCTAAAAATACTTTCCATGTCATGATTTTCAGCAGCATTGTGGAAGGGGTCAGGCCCCATCTTAAATATACCTCAAGGAAAGTAGATTAACAATGTTCTATCTGTTACTGGGATATTTTTTCAGATCTTGCTCCAGACTGCTGCCTTTTCTTCTCAACAGCATAACAGATAACTCCTCCTTCACTAAAGGCTCAATTAGAAAAGTCATTAGCCAAAAAGAAAGCAAATAAGCAAGCATTGATCGTTTTCTCTTGTGGGTTGTGTTTTCTTTTCGGAATTCTGCAAGTGTAATATCTCTTTAGTCAGATTTTCCAATCATTCCAGTCTTGCCAGCATCCATCAATCATAAGTTCATTCCTTGGGTGTGTTCTCCTTTTGTTTTAGCAGCAATATATCCAAAATTCTAACTTGCATAGATTTACATTACAGAAAACAGGAAGAAGCAGCCTTGGTCTTTATGTATCAGGATTATCCATGGATCTTTTTAAAAATTAAAACTCTTGGTAAGAGCATTGGAATTCTGGTTTAGTAAGATTCAAGTGTTGCTAGAGAGTCTATATTCTTCAAAATTCTTTTAATTAAAAAGTTACAGAGGAGAAGACGGGGGCAACAGAGAATGAGATCGTTGGATGGCATCACTGACTCAATGGACATAAGTTTGAGCAAACTCGGGGAGATAGTAAACATAGGGAAACCTGCCTTTCTGCAATCCATGGGGTCGCAAAGAGTCAGACACAACTGAGACTAAACAACAACAACAACAGAGGCTATAAGCAATCTAGAGTGAAAGAAAACTTCTCTAGATTCTAGCCTTGAGTTTCAGAAATATGCAGGAGAAATGCACAATGTAAGGGAATATTTTTTATATAGAAAATTAAAAGACTGGGATGATAATGATTAATTAAGTAAGCATGTATATTTCACTATGTCACCCTGAGAAAAATATCAACTTTAGTATAAGGTTATTTTGGATATACTTACAAGCCTGTGGGGGAAAAAAAACAAACTGAAAGTTTAAAACCTAGGTAAGCATCCCTGAGATTGGGGAGAAGAGGGAAGTCTAGTAGGCAAAGAGATGTGATCAAACAAATATGGGTGCCATAGCTCTATGTTTGCTCCTGATATTTCATTTAATAAGATATTATTAATAGCAGAATTAAAATGTGCTGGATTAGGTTTGGTAGACATCAGTTTTGTACTTTTGGCTTTAGCCAGGGCTTCTTGTGATAATGTGAAAGATAGATGTGCTGTAAAGAGAATTCTTACTTCAACACAAAGTTACATATGAAAGATGTTCACATATCATGGTTTCTGTACCTCCCGCTCTGCCCCATTCAGACAAAGTGCAGCTTCACCAGTAAAATGATGTGTGCCAAGTCAATCAGTGTCTAAGGATGGCTATTCCTTCTAGACAGGATATGTGGGGAATCTGTAACAATGGCATCCGGCGGCCACGTGACATCCTAAGAAGCCGTGCCTTATCCTATACAGGAACAAAATTATCAGGCTGCTAATTTGCATCAGTAAGTCAAAGAATACTTAATAAATGAATGCATGTTTAATGATGTGATGAATTTTTCCAGAAAATTCATCCTAAGTATATAGCTTGTATAAAATGTTTATCAGTCTGTACTATTCACAGGGTGGAGAGAGGCTTAGTGAGACCACTGATTGTATGAAAGCTAGAAGAAATCAATTTGCTGATGAAGCAGTAGCATTTATTTCAAAGGACAGTCCTCATTTTAAGAAAACTCTATCTAGAATCTAGATAATCAGTATGGAGGGTTTTTTTTTAATTTGTTTTGATCATATGGTTAGTTATTTTTATTTTTTGAAAGAATTTTATTTGGAAAATAGTTTTAAATATACTTTTCTATAAGTCTGCAATGTAATAGAATGGATTTTTATTTAATTAATAAGTGTGTGTGTGCGTGTGTGTGTACATGCATACATTTGTGTGTGTGTAAATGAATTAGAGAGGTAAATCTTGTTTGGCACAGTTTAGACAGTTACTCTACCTGTAAGCACTGTGTAATCCGCTCATAATATTCTGAAGACAGGAAATTCTTCCATGTTCTTAAGCACTAACATGATGTGTCCTGTGATGAAGTGCTGCAAATGAAGTTAAATTCTAAATATATTAACTTAGTAAATAACAAGCATTAAAGCAGTTGTGCCTTACAAACCCTTACTAACTAATACAAATTTGGTCTAATGTATTGAAATCCTTGAAGGGTAGTTTTTTTTTTTTTTTTTTTTTTTTGTTAATCATTGACGAGTTTCAAGAGTCCATTCAATCTGATGAAGACTTATTAAGCAACTCTTAAATGTATTCATTCATGAAGAATTCTCTTACAGGGACTCATGTTGAGTGGTTTGTTGTTCAGTCTCATCTGTGATGTCTGATAGGGTAGTATTTTTTAATTTGTGGGCTGAGGTTTATCTGCATCAAAATACCTGCTACTCCCAGGGCTCCCTATCAGACTTAAGGAATTCAGACCTCAGGAGATGAATTCTAGCATCTACAAAAATAAATAGCTCCTCAGAAATAGGGGGTGGTTCTTTGCACCCTAAAATGTAAACATTTCTTTTCTATGGGAAAAATAAAATTAATACATCCTCTGATATTTAGCAAGAGATTTTGTGCCCCAGCAGTATTTCTTACATTTCAAAAGCTTCCTTTTGAGCTTATGATTACTGGTTCCTGAGTAATTTGAAATTTTCTTTCCCACTCTCCATAAAGAAATTGTTCCTTTTCTGTCCCTTTAAAATATGAATGCTATGTAATGTTTTCAACAAAATATCCAGGAGAACTTTTAAGTTTAAAAATAAATTTTCCCCCAAAGAAATGCCTTAATTTTATAATTTTTAAATTTATTATAATATTGATTTACAATAGTCTGCTAATTTCTGCATATAGCAAAGTGACTAAGTATATATATATAATGTAACTATGGGCTTCCCTGATGGCTCAGTGGATAAAGAAGCTTCCTGCAATGCAAGAGACACGGGAGATGTGAGTTTGATCCCTGAGTCAGGAAGATCCCCTGAAGGAGAAAAGGGCAACCCCCTCCAGTATTCTTGCCTGGAAAATTCCATGAACAGAGGCACCTGGCAGGTTACAGTCGGTCCTTGAGGTTGCAAAGAGTCAGACACAACTGAGCACGCGGCATACACACACACACACACACATACACACACACACACACACACAAATTTATATATACATACATACATACATTCTTTTTTATATTCTTTTCCATTATGATTTATCCCAGGGGATTTGATATAGTTCCCTGTGCTATACAGTAGGACCTTGTTATGTATCCATTCTAAATGTAAGTGTTTGCATCTACTAACCCCAAAATCCCAGTCAATCCCCCACCCTCTCCTCTCCCACTTGGCCAAAAATCTATTCTCTATGTCCATTAGTCTGTTTTTTGTTTCGTATATAGGTTCATTTGAGCCATATTTTAGATTATACATATTAAGTATATCATATGGTATTTGTCTTTTTATAAAGTTATAACATTAAAAATAAAGCCTCCTTCATCGATTAAAGAATCCTAGAACAATTTACAAATTGTTGTTCTTATTTTTCAGACATGCTTCCCTTTCTAATTCCTATTGTCTTTTCTTTGCTTTGTGTTTTCTTTTCTGTTCCTTCCATTTCTTCTCCTATTCTCATCTTTCCTACTAGTTAAGTTAAAGCAGTTTTAGATGAAGTCTGGTCTACTTTACCTTCTATAGACTTATTGTCACATGTTGACTTACTAGTTGGTAAATTACTTCTTTGCCCTTCTTTTCATTCTTATGGAGAGAAAAATCTCAGGTAGTCCCTCACTGAATACTTCCTCTGAAATTAAAAATAATTGCCCACTACATAATAGCGCTGGGAAACCTTGAGTACAGGCACTACACAAACAACTCAGGAAATTCAGGTCATTTGATACTGATAAGTCTAGTCAGACTCATGGAACAGTAGGGAAAGTCCCAGAACACAGGAGGAAATTCCTTCCTGACTACCAGGAAAACATGCACCTTTTAAAGTTATTATTAAATGTAAATGGTAAACAATATTCATTTAAGGAATTTGTTATACTTTTTCAGAAATGTAACCTATCCGCTTAAAAATGCAACAAGAAATTGTTTCTCTACTTACCTCTCTGTACTGAAATATATGAGGCAAAGGCCATATAAAATTTGGCTTTATTTGGACATCTGGATAATTCAAAATCACTGTCACAATCTCGTGAGACCCCAGAGAGTATGGGAGGAAAGTGATATACATGTTGTATGTATGTGATATACATGTTGTATATATGTGATGTACATGTTGTATATATGTATATATACATACATATACAAGTGATATACATGTTGTTGATATAAAGAAGAGTTTGCTCCTTAAAATTCTGTTGTTTGACAAATTCACCAGCAGTGACTGCAGCACTAAGACTTTTGCTGGCGGCTCACCAACTGTTTCTCAGGTTCCCCTCCTGCTGTGATTCTCAGTAATTCAATCACGTAAATGATCTCTCTATTATACTAGCATCTCAATTCCTTGGTCTCCTTGGCCCAGTGATTTTGTTGTCCACTTTCTATCAGGTTGTTGTCATTACAATAACTGTAATTCACACATAGTTTGTTCAAACATATCTCTGACCGCTGCTCTCTCTTTTCAGCTCACTGCCTTGGGTACCCCATGGCAACCTTTGCCCCACCAAGGCATCTCTACCGCCGTTCCACCTCCTCTCCCTTTCTCATGTATTTACTTACTTTCTTGTGTGTCCATGAAGTCCCTTCAGTCGTGTCCAACTTTTTGTGACTCTGTGAGTCACAGGATTAAATAGGATAATGAAGAGAACACATCTAAAACAGATAAAGTGTGTGTGTGCTCAGTCACTTCAGTTGTGTCGACTCTTTGCGACCCTGTGGACTATAGCCCACCAGGCTCTTCTGTCCATGAAATTCTCCAGGCAAGCAAACTGGAGTGAGTTGCCAGTATTTATTTTCTAGATAGTTGAATTTCATGGTTGATCATTATAACTGCTCTTTTGGTCTTAGTATTGATACATCACCAAAATGGTTAAATCCAACTATAGGTCTTCTGCATGTCTGTCCTCTTGTAGCTGAAAATGGATAAATACACAACCATTAAAATGGCCTTACCTATTCATGGCTGCACACCTCAAGTGAGCTTTTAATTCTGTTGAGCTATCATGCTCTCCTCCCCCAGCTCTGTTCACTCCTCCATAATCCTTGATGACTTGTTCCTACACCTCAAACTTTCAAAATGTCCTCAGTATTGGTTAATGACCTTGTTCCTTTTTTCACTGAAAATAAAACAAACAAAGAGAACTTCACCTATCTAACCTACCACCCAAACCTGTGTCTATTAATGAGCTACTCCTGCTCTTAAATAAAGCTAACCTCTGTGCTCAAGTCACAGTTTCCATCTACTTTAGCAATTCTCAGTTTTTCTTCTATCTGTATTATTTCTGTCAATGTATAAAAATGCTGTTATTTGTCCCAACTTTAAAAGAGATATTAGTTTATTCCTCTTTTGCTTTTAGATAGCCCTATTTATCACCATGGTGAAGGTGAAGTCGCTCAGTCGTGTCCGAGTCTTTGCGACCCCGTGGACTGTAGCCTAACAGGCTTCTCCATGCATGGAATTCTCGAGGCAAGAATATTGGAGTGGGTTACCATTTCCTTCTCCAGGGGATCTTCCCAACCCAGGGATCGAACCCCGGTCTCCCGCATTGGAGGCAGATGCTTTAACCTCTGAGCCACCAGGGAAGCCCATTTATCTCCATGACTGTACTCAAATTGCCTTCAAGGAGTTATCTATAATCCTTGTTTCTCATTTCTCTCTTCCCATTCTCCCATGGACACACCCTAGTTGGGAATTTCTACCCTTAATGCCTCTCTGAATTTGCTCTTTCCGAAACAGCACAATGCTCAATTGTTAAGTCCAATTACCAGTTCAAGGCCATTCCATTGCTGGACTTCTCAGCAAGCACTGAGAGTTACCATACTCTCCACCTTCAAATACTTTCTTCCCTCAGTTTACAGAATAACTCACTCACCTTGTTTTTCTCTGAACTCACAGACCCCTCTCGCTGGGTTTTCTCATCTCTCTTTTCCCTAATCCTTTCAGTGCTGAGGGCTTAGAACTCAGTCTTTGAGTTTCCTTGATGTCTGCACTCACTGTCTAGGTGTCATCACCCAATCACAGTGCTAACATCATCCGTAGACTGAAACCCCTAAATATGTATCTTTAGCCATAATTACCCTTCTTGTTATAGGCTCTTATTCATTGTCTTTGCCTCTTCAAACATAGTAAGAGAAAAAAGAAATCTTGTATGGCACTTCATATGTGCCAGACACTATTGTTAGTTTTTTACATGTTTTAACTCCTTTGATTCTCACAGCAGCCTTTTGAGGTTGATGGTATCATCCTCACTTGCACCTAAGAAAACTGAATGAGATTAAGCACTTTATACAAGTTCAAACAACCAGTAATAGCACTGCTAGGATTTGACCCTAGGCATTCTGTCTGATTCTAGAATGTGTGTGTGTGTGTGTTACTGAATTATAGTTGATTTATAATGCTGTGCTAATTTCTACTGTATAGCAGTAACTAAGTTATACACATACACATTCTTTTTCATATTTTTTCATTATAATTTATCACAAGACATTGAATGAAGTTGTCTGTGCTATACAGTAGGCCCTTATTTTTTACCCATAGAATCTACACTGTTATCCCCTGTAACTATGCCACTGAACCTCTTAAATTAGATAGTTAAAAGGTGTCCTTCGGGTATTGAAAACTGTGTTCAGTTTCTGCCTGTTATGCCTCTTTTCCAGTCCTTTGTATCTTGGTTGTAAGCACTTCTCACTACTCAGGCCAGAAACTCTGGAATTGTCATAAAAGTGAAAATGCTAGCTGCTCAGTCATGTCCAACTCTTTGCAACCCCATGGACTGTATAGCCCACCAGACTCCTCAACCATGGAATTCTCCAGGCAAGGATACTGGAATGGCTATTCCCTTCTCCAGGGGATCTTCCCACCTTGAACCTGGGTCTCTTGCATTGCAGGTGGATTCTTTACCATCTGAGCCACCTTCTTTTCTCTCATACCCACCCACAAACCTCTCGCAAAATGTGTTCAACAAACCTCAAAATATATTCAGAACACTACTCTTCTCACGTTCTTTCCACCTGCCACGACTTTGGTTCAAGCAATTACCCTTTCTTCTTAGTGTTACAGTATTGTTCTAATGTGTCTGCATGTTTCTAACTTTCTTCTCTTTAGTCTCACTAGGCAACCAGAATGATTCTGTTAAAATATGTCAGACAATGCCATTCTTCTTTAAACCCTCCAACAGCTATTTATCTACTCAGAGTAAAAAGCACCGGCAAACTATGACTTATAAGATCCTACATAATCCTGCCAGTTCATACTACTTCTCTGAACCCATCTTCTCTGGCACCCACCCCTGCTTCACTTCTCTCTAGCGATACTGGTCTCCTCATCTTTCAGGTTTCCCTGAACTTGCATTAGGAATTTTTACTCTTGCTTTCATCTGACTGAAATGTGTTCCTCCACTTGTAGGCATTACTGGTTGAAGTGTGTCCACTCAAAATTCACGTGTTCGAGTCTTCACCCCTACTGCAAACCTGAGAATGTGCCCTTATTTGGAAATATCATAGTTAACAGAAGTAATTAGGTTGAGATGAGGTTATACTGCAGTAGCATGGACCCTAACCCAGTATGACTGGTATCCTTATAATGTGGAAATTTTGACAAACATACACACAGGGAGAATGCCAAGTAAACATGAAGGCAGAGATCAGAGTGATATCCCTACTGGTCAAGAATACAAAGATTGCCAGCAAGCTACCAGAAGCTGGGAAAGAGGTGTGCAGCATATATTCCTTCACAACCCTAGCAAGGAACCAACCCTAGTGACACTTTAATTTTGGACTTCTAGCCTCCAGAACTGTGAGATCACAAATTTCTGTTGTTTCAGCCACTCAGTTTGAGGCACATTGTTATGGAAACCCTAGCAAAGTGATATTATTTGTATAATTTGACCTCTCAGTTTAATAGGTCTTTAATCAAATGCCTTCTGATTGAGGTTTTCTCACACTAATGCCTCATAAGCATCCCAAAAGAGTTTTTCTCTTTATTTTTCTCCATATTACTTGCAAGCCTTAGTTTCCCTAATTTTTCTTGTTTATTTTCTTTAAATCAACAGAAAATACTTAGTACTTTCCACTGTGTCCTCAAGAGCAGGGATTTCTGGTTATTTCATAGTGCTGCTTCCCCAACTACTGATATAGTGGTTGATACACAGGAGGTACATGATAAATATGTGTCCTGAATGAATTAGTGAACTCCCTAGTTATTGAAGACCATGTATTAACCCAAAGTAAAACTGATATTCCTTCAACCTCCATTTTGGCTGAATCCCAAGATAATAGTTGGCTTCACAGGTGACACAGTGGTAAAGAATCTGCCTGCCAATGCAAGAGATGCCGGATACATGGGTTTCATCCTTAGGCCAGGAAGATGCCCTGGAGGAGAAAATGGCAACCCACTCCAGTATTCTTGCCTGGAGAATACAATGGACAGATGAGCCTAACAGGCTGCAGTTCATGAGGTCACAAAGAGTAGGACATGACTAAGCGACTGAGCACACACGCACACAAGATAATATTAATAGTGACCAGCTAATCCTAAATTCCAAAGTGAGATTATTGAAAACTACAAAAGACCTCCATCATCTAAAATTAGGGCTCGGTTTCTTGATTCCTCACACAAAAGAAGATTTATGAGTTTAGGAAGTGAGGATATAAGAATTTCTGGAGAGAGCTTGATGGGGTGGAGATTCCACCTGTCCCTCCTTTCATGTTGGGAAAGGTGCTGGTGCTTCCTTCCCCTTCCCTCAACTTTGGCACGTGAAGCTTCAGAAAGTCCAGTTAAGTGCATCCTGTTCATCCCCTGAAGTTTGTGGCATGTTTCAGTGGACTCCGGTCTGACCCATCCCTGTCTGGCCAAGCAGCCAGTGACTGCGTTTGGGAAGTAACCACATTCATGGCACTGAATCTCATTCGCAAGTTTTCCCATGAACTAGGAACCACAGTGAGTGTGAGAGCTGGCATAGGACAGTTGGGGGGCAGGATGCCGGCTGAGAGATCCTGGGAATGTACAGCCAGATGCTGGCGTGAGGGTGGAGCCAGGAGCAGCAGCTGGGGAGTCATCACTCTTGTCAGGAATTGACCTGAGAGATCCTAATGGACACAGTTAGCCTTAAACACCCCAGGGTGTGGGGAAAACGGCAGGAAATCAATGGTGGCCAGAAATGCTTTTTCCTTACTCTTCTGCTTCAACCATGACTAAATTCTGGGCTTTAGGAGGAAAATGTGACAGACTAAAAAGAAGCCAAGATCTAACCCCTAGTATCGCCCCTACACAACACACACACTCACTCACACACTCATCACACACTTCTCACCTGCAGCAAGCCAAATTGGAATTGAAGAGGTCACAGGAGAGGAAGAACCTCTGATAAAGTTCAGAACTGGACACTGACATATTAATTTTTGAACTGAGAATATTTGTATGACTAAAATGACTAAAGAAATTATAGATTCAAAGAGGACTTGGGTCATTTATGGATGCTGCTCAAGTTTCATTCAAGGGCAAAGACATGGCTGGCTTTACAGGGAGAAAGGAGGGGAAATGGAGAAAATTAAAGCAACTGTTTTCTTTTGTTTGCTGTGAGTATGCTACATTTTCAGCATACTAGTCTCATACTCTGCTGCACAAACAAGGAAGAGCATCTCTTTATGAAAATTATTTGAAAATTACAGGCAGGATGCAATCTATATGCTTTAGGTAGAGTAAACCCCAGACACTCTCATTTTCCAAATCTGCAGCATTTATAACTCTGATTTTAGAAACAATACAATTTAAATAAAATTATTAAAGTGTTTTTTTTAATGTAGACTAGCTCTCTTGAGACTTCTGAAAGATGGTGTGATCAGATTATTTATCTACTTTTTAAAAGTAAAAAAAAAAAATGACTTTATAAAGCAATTTCTGTTGCTAGCAGCGTGGGAAAGGTGAATAGGTCTAAAGTAATTTTTTTTCTGTTTCAGCACTTTTGAAAGGCACAAAAGGAAATAAGACCAATCCAGAAAATTCATTATTTCTCTCCAATTTTTCCTTTTCCCATATGAGCAAAGCCTGGAAGTGTGCAGACACAAGAGGGAATGTTTCCACTGTGTGGGAGTAACATCTGCAGACTAGGCCTTGGACCACCAGAAGTGGAGAGAAAGAAGCATGTGGGTGTAGAGGCAGCAGACACTGAAGAGAAAAACTGGGAGCTGCTTTGGCCCTGCATCCCCCTGACTTGCCTAACCTTCAGTTTACCTTTTCTGTTACATAAGACATCTAAGAGCAGTCACATTCATGTAAAAAACAGCTTTTAAGTAATGCTGGTGAAAAAGAGATCAGAGCATGCCCTTCAATTTCTTATTTTTCCCCCTATGAGTATGGGAAAGGATACAGGGCTTCCGTGATGGCTCAGCAGTAAAGAATCTGCCTGCCTATGCAAGAGACATGGATTCAATCCCTGGGTTGGGAAAAATTCCATCCCCCACCCCACCTCCACCCCACCCCCCCACCAGCAGAAGGAAATAGCAACCCACCCCAGTCTTCTTGCCTGGGAAATCCATGGATAGAGGATTCTGGCAGGCTATGGTCTATAGGGTCACAAAGAGTTGGACACGACTGAGTGACTGAACACACATGCACTCTATAGAACCTAAGCTGGGTGGTTTTCATGGGTTTCTTCCTGTTCGTCCTTTGCAGCCATTTATGAAGATGGCAGGTGGCGCTAGTGGTAAAGAACCCGCCTGCCAATGCGACAGAGGTAAGAAACACAATTTCGATCCCTGGGTTGGAAAGATCCCCTGGAGGAGGGCATGGAAACCCACTCCAGTATTCTTGCCTGGAGAATCCCATGGACAGAAGAGCCTGGCGGGCTACAGTCCATGGGGTCACAAAGAGCAGGACACAACTGAAGTAACCTAGCACATTTGCAAATGAAGATGGCTAGGTGGAAGCCCAGAAGCTTTTAGCAGAGGCAGGCACAGTGAAAAGGAAGCTAAACTCTGAGTAAATTCCTCATAAGATACCAGGGACAAAAAGGGCCTTGAAAATGCAAATGATTATAATGATCATTATAATGAAAGTAATATGCGACTACTGCAGAAACATTTGAAAGCATAATGTGGTCTAGGAAAACAACCCTGCAATCTGCATTCAATCACCACTGACCAAAAATGCTTGCAATGGGCCTTTGTTTTGTTGGGAGCCAAGTGTTTTCTGGAACTCATGAAGCCAGTTTCACCAAGTGGCAAATTACCAACAGAATATAAGTGAAGAGACAACAAGCCTTAGACTGAACTTTTCTGATAAAGGGGAGACTCTTCAGCTGTAATGACCAAGGTATTGAGAGTGAGAAGAATATTGATAGACATACCTGTAAATGCCCACAGATGAGTTTTAGGGGTTGGTTTGGTTATGTCTACAGCATGTGGGGCTTGATAGTTTGCCCACTGAATAGCTTATGCATGAGGACAATTAAAATTCAGTATATAAAATTTTGAAAGTTATGTGGGACAAAGCTATATTTAGAAAATTGGACAAGAAAAATACATACCATGAACTTTTGGAACCTATTTAATTAATTTTGATTCTAGGCCAATTTAATAAGCCTCTGTTGCGGTGGTATTGAAATTCTGTTAACACTTTTCTCATAGAAAACAAGATACACATTCTTTAGAGATCATGGCATGGGTTTTTACTGTTCACGTTTGGTTCAGAGCCTTAGTGAGCAAGGCTCCTGGATTCCAGTCTTCAAGAAGAAAGTTCTAGCCCTGGCGATGATTACATTTCAGAAAACCCTCTGCCTTCACCCCTCACCATTCACACCTGGCATCCACGAGAAGGGGAGCCTTCCTGGGATGCAGACTGGACGTCAGAAGGCAGAAGCCCTGTTGTCTTTCATGAAAGAACTACTTATCTTAGAGCCATATGTCATACATGGCCAAAATGTGTGGTTTAGGAGATGTCAAACATACTCAGAAATCCTAGGCCTCATTCACTCAGCTACCAAAAACAGAAATGTATTCACAAGAAGCCTTTTCAACAAAATACCATAAAGTTAGAATGAAGTTGAGACCCAACGTGTTTACTGCCAAAAAACAGGCAAGCAAACTAAAAGACCTTAGATTTTCTGACTTACATGTATCATGTCTTTTTTATTTTTCTGAAAAAAAAAAAAAAAAAAAAAAGACAAAATCAATATGCAACCAAAACATGCATTCATGATTAACAGTAAGTGAGATAATGACCACTCTGAAGGTATTTTTAAAGATGTTACAGTAAATTATAATATGGATATGAAAGAAATGCTGTCATGAATTTTAATCTTATAGAATTTTTTTTTACTTTGTATTCTGGGGAACGTTTAGAAGAATAGATTCTTCAAATGTTATTGTTAATGCCAGTGTCAGATTAATTTGTGAGTAGCTCTCATGATTCTTCTTATAAAAATAGGCTTCATTCTCTCCATCCTTCCTTCCTTCTTTCCTTCATTCCTTCATTCCTTCTCTCCTTACTCCCTCCCTCCCTCTCTTTGTTCCTGCCTCACTCCCTCCTTTCCTTCCTTCTTTCACCTTTCTCCAAAGAGAAATGCCATTTTATTTCTTTTAAATCTTCAGAAATTCAAATTCAGGCGAGCATTCTGGTATTTGAGATGTAGATTAAATATAGGAAAATTGTCAAAATATTCAGATTGGTGGAGATAGAGATTAAATTAAAACTTGTTTCTCCAGGAGGTATTACTTTTAAGAGTGTTTTTAAAGGAATGATTAGAACAACTGTTTTTTGTCTAATTAATATGGACTTGACTAAGACAATCACGTTTTAGACAACTCTACTTTCAAAGGAAACATGTATCTAATTTTATGAGTTTAATAAACTAAAAAAATCCCTGTGTTGTCTTTGTTGTGCCTCTGTGGCATCAAAGAGGATTGGTTTTATACATGTTTTTACTTGAATATAATTCCTTGGCGCTAAAAGGCCTAATTCACTCAAACTTCAGTTTGACCCCCAAATATTCACAGATGCTGACACGTTCTCCATTTCTTGACTTTTGTGCTAACTCCTTGAATCTTCACACTGACAGTATTAAGTAGTTATTTTTATCTATTTGGTACCTGAGAACACTGAACCTTTGAGAGAGAGTTAGCAACTTGCTAAAAGTCATATGTACGTGTGTACTAAGTCACTTCAGTTGTGTCTGACTCTTTGTGACCCTATAGACTGTAGTCCACCAAGCTCCTCTGTCCCTGGAATTTTCCGGGCAAGAATACTGGAGTGGGTTGTCATTTCTTACTCCAGGGAAGCCCATGATGGTGGTTAAATGGAAGGATCTAAAAGAGAACCAGGAGCATTTGAATCTATAATCTGGTATATTACATCATCTCTCACTGAACTGAAAGTCAAGAACAAAACCTAGACAAATAAAGATGTTTAAGCCTGTTTTTTTTCCCCAGGAAAATGAATAATCTAAAACATGAAATTAATATTTTATATGTGGCAAATTGAAACATCAGATTATCATGAGAGGTAAAAAAAATTAACACTTGCAAACTTCAAACACCTGGTCTATTGTTCTCTTTCACCTTGTAGGATGGATGGGGACCCTGAGATCCCTTTACTTGGATCTTCTTCCAAATGTGTGGGTTTCGGATATGAGCAATTTTATTTTCTCTGAAGTCAGGAAGGAGAAAGGAAAATATATAAAGAGGATAAAGTAGACATATAAATACAGAATTCTCAACTGCTAATACATGCCATCATGATCAATAATGAAAAGCATATGTGAACCAAAGAAATACATTCTTTAATATGTTTTACTAGTGTTTATTGTGGTAAAATACATATAACATAAAACTGACCATTTTAACCATTTTTAAGTGTACAGTTCACTGGCATTAAGTATATTCATGTTGTTGTGTAACTCTTCCCACCATCCATCTCCAGAACTTTTCATCTTCCAAAACTGAAAGTCTGTGGTCATTAAACACTAACTCTCCTCCTTCCTCCATATGTGGAAACCACCATACTATATTCTGTTTCTATGATTTTGAGTATTCTAGGCACCTCATAAAAATGGACTGATACCATATTTGTCCTTATGTGACAAGTTTATTTCGCTTAGCATAATGTTTTCAAGATTCATCCATGTTGTATTGTGTGTCAGAATCTCCTTCCTTTTGAAGGGTGAATATTCCATTATATGTATATACCACATTTTGTTCCTCCTTCATTGATGGGCACTTGGGTTGCTTCCACTTTGGGGCTATTGTGACAATGCTGATATGAACATGGTTGTATGATGTATGTTTTCATCTATAATTATGTGTGTGTGCTTGCTCAGTTGCTAAGTCATATCTGACTCTTTTGCCCCATGAACTGTAACCCGCCAAGCTTCTCGGTCTATGGGATTTCCCAGGTGAGACTACTGGAGAGGTTGCTATTTCCTTCTCCTGGGGATCTGTCCTACCCGATGCATCTCCTGCATCGCAGGCAGATTCTTTACCACTGAGCCACCTGAGAAGTCCATCTATAACTAAAAGATCGATCTACAGCACCCTCAGAAGCTTTGGAAGTCACTAAGTTCTACTAATTCACTATTAACAGAGTAATAAAATTTCCTCTTAAATAAAACAAAATCAACAGAATCAGGACATAGCTATCCAAAACTCCAGTAATTTTACATTATAATGAATATTAAAATTAAAGAAAAAAGGAAGGATTCCAATTTCAGATGATATGTTGAACCAAAAAGTCTATCTTCTTCCCTCTAAAAATCTATTCCGTTAGGTGTAATGGTATTAAAAAGTATGTATCTACAAATAAAGAAGAGAATAGTAAGGGAGGAATCAGAAAGCTAGAAGCTTTGGGGAGGCAAAAGCTTATTCATGGATGAGCAGTGACTGGCAAAGTAGTCAGGCATAGGATCCAGTGAAGAATATGGGGCTCTCGCTCAGAAAAAAAGGCGATTTGTCCCTGAAGAATTTCAATAGATAGAAATGGATAGGGAAGAAATGTGAGAATTAAAATAAGAATCCATTAAAATTGTATGTGGAAGACATCTCTGCATTTAGCACAAAATGCCAAGCACCAGGTAAT
Source organism: Bubalus kerabau (assembly GCF_029407905.1). Classification (NCBI taxonomy): domain Eukaryota; kingdom Metazoa; phylum Chordata; class Mammalia; order Artiodactyla; family Bovidae; genus Bubalus; species Bubalus kerabau. The sequence continues at coordinate 26,427,719 of NC_073631.1, read as the reverse complement.
TCTGCCCGAAAAAAAGAAAATAAGCATTTTTCTCTAATGAACTTTGATTAAGTTAGGCACTGGTACTCCAGAACAAAGTCTGCTTCATTTGGGCCTTCAGTTCAGTTCACTTCAGTCGCTCAGTCATGTCCGACTCTTTGTGACCCGATGAATTGCAGCACACCAGGCCTCCCTGTCCATCACCAAATCCCGGAGACCACCTAAACCCATGTCCATCGAGTTGGTAATGCCATCCAACCATCTCATCCTCTGTCATCCCCTTCTCCTCCTGCCCTCAATCTTTCCCAGGATCAGGGTCTTTTCCAATGAGTCAGCTCTTCGCATCAGGTGGCCAAAGTATTGGAATTTCAGCTTCAACATCAGTCCCTCCAGTGAACACCCAGGACTGATCTCCTTTAGGATGGACTGGTTGGATCTCTTGGCAGTCCAATGGACTCGCAAGAATCTTCTCCAACACCACAGTTCAAAGCATCAATTCTTCTGTGCTCAGCTTTCTTTATAGTCCAGCTCTCACAACCATACATGACCACTGGAAAAACCATAGCCCTGACTAGACGGACCTTTGTTAATGGTTTCAAAACTTAACACAAGGCTCCTTGACCATTCACCTACAACCTAAGTAGGAGAGACAAAAATCTCTACTTGTGGATGAAGTACATAGTCATTTTAATTAGAGCCTCATTCTCATTAACAAACACTAGATAGAAGGGGAAAGCCAGCCCCCCCGCCCCCCAAAAAAAACACATAAAACAAACAAACAAAAAACCAACCAACTTATACATGCAGGAACAACAAAACAACAGAACAAGATTAATAATCAGACACATCACCATGAAATTTCTGTGAGTTAAGGATCAGTCTTAAGTGTTTCCAGAGTGAAAGACCAGGTTATGGGCCAAATGTTTTTCAGATTTCCTTCTCAATAGCAATAGTCTGGGGAAAGATGAGGTAACAATGCCTTCAAAGGGCTGAGGGAAAATTGAGGTTTAACTTAGAATTCCAAATCAGGCAATATATCAGTGAAGTAGGTAGATAGAATAAAGACTTTTAAGTCATTCAGAGAAATTTTCCCTGGAAAATTCCTTTGTGAGTTTTTCAACAATGTGCTCTGGCAAAACAAGGAATAAACCAAGAAAGAGAAAAACATGATACAGGAAACAATAGATGCAACATTGCCAAGAAGGTAGTAAGAGGATTTCTTAGGATGAAGCTGAGGACCAAGAGATTGGAACAGAAAGGAAATGTGCAGAGTCAGGAGGGCTGGAAGGAGTGGGACATGTAGATAATATGATCTTGGGCATAATTGGGGATTTCTTGGGATATAAATATAAAATAAATTTTACCCTGAATTTTTGCTATGGAGAGACACAGGAAAGAATATGGGCACAAACAGGAGAAAGAAATAAACAATATTTATTCTTAGAATGCTTCTTGGAAATAGTATACAATATAACTGGCTATTGAAGAGAATCTATACATCTTTAAAATCAAAATTATAAAAGAGAATCACACAGAAAGTAAAGAGTGGGGAAGAGAGAAAAGTGGAGGTATTGGTGGAAGCTCTAATGTCTTCCATTTTACAGAGAAAGGGATCAAAAGATGCTGTTGATGATGGAAAATGGATGAAAAATGGAGGTTTAAGACAGTTTTCTGATGTAGAGAAGGGAGAGAGATGTAGCAGATGACATATGTGAGCTAATTAATTTCTATTAATAGACATTGTATGTATACATGCTAAATCACTTCCGTCATGTCCGAATCAATGCAACCCTATGGACTGTAGCCCACCAGGCTCCTTTGATTCTCCAGAGAAGAATACTGGAGTGGATTGCCATGCCCTCGTCCAGGGGATCTTCCCAACCCAGGGATCGAACCTGCATCTCTTAAGTTTCCTGCATTGGCAGGTGGGTTCTTTACCACTAGCACCACCTGGGAAGCCCAGACATTGTGTATCTTTACTGATTTCAAAAAAAAGCGTTAAAAAAGAAAACTAAAAGAGCAAAATAAATACTAGTGGAACTGAAACCAAAAAATAGTAGGGGAATTTGCTTCTGAAGAGATAGAACTTGTAGTTGACTGGGAGGACACTATTCATTTTCATTATCTTGTATTATTCTTTTCATTATAATCCTTCTTATGCTGTTTGGGTTTATTTGTTTTGTTTTACAGCATTGTGTTAATTTCAGGTGTGTTATTATTACAAATATAATTAAATACTCTTTAAAATTCCTGTACTCTAGGTGTATAGCAAAGTGAATTAGTTATACATATATATATATATGTCCAGTCTTTTGGATTCTTTTCCCATATGGGTCTTTACAGAGTACTGAATAGAGTTCCCTGTGCTATATAGTAGGTCCTTATTCAGTTCAGTTCAGTCGCCGAGTCGTATCTGACTCTTTGCAACTGCATGGAGTGCGGCACGCCAGGCCTCCCTGTCCATCACCAAGTCCTGGAGTTTACTCAAACTCATGTCCATTGAGTCGGTGATGCCATTCAACCATCTCATCCTCTGTTATTCCCTTCTCCTTCTGCCCCCAGTCCCTCCCAGCATCAGGGTCTTTTCCAATGAGTCAGTTCTTCACATCAGGTGGTCAAAGTATTGGAGTTTCAGCTTCAGCATCAGTCCTTCCAGAGAATATTCAGGACTGATTTCCTTTAGGATAGACTGGTTGGATCTCCTTGAAGTCCAAGGGACTTTCAAGAGTCTTCCCAACACCACAGTTCAAAAGCATCAATTCTTAGAAATGCTCAGCTTTCTTTAAAGTCCGACTCTCACATCCATACATGACTACTGGAAAAACCATAGCTTTGACTAGACAGACCTTTGTTGGCAAAGTAATGTCTCTGCTTTTTAATATGCTGTCTAGGTTGGTCATAACTTTCCTTCCAAGGAGTAAGCATCTTTTAATTTCATGACTGCAGTCACCATCTGCAGTGATTTTGCAGCCCAAAAGAATAAAGTCTGCCACTGTTTCCCCATCTATTTGCCATGAAGTGATGGGACTGGATGCCATGATCTTAGTTTTCTGAATGTTGAGCTTTAAGCCAACTTTTTCACTCTCCTCTTTCACTTTTATCAAGAGGCCCTTTAGATCTTCTTCACTTTCTGCCATAAGGGTGGTGTAATCTGCATATCTGAGGTTATTGATACTTCTCCTGGCAATCTTGATTCCACAATTTGTAAAGCAATTATCCTTCAATTAAAAAAATAAATTTAAAAAGTCTGTTGGGACCTAATTTATTCTGATAACATATGATTAAATACAAATTTCAGAGTAAATTCCTTCCCATTTTTGACAAAATTCTAAATCCTTGATTTTCTTCAGCCTTGAATTCTATATGTTGTTGATGAATTAATTTGAAAACTCTGGCAACTAATATTTATTCTTAATATAATGTCTCATTTAAGGTAAATTAAAATTCTATGATAGTAAAAACAGAACAGAGATAAGGACTAGTGTTGTTGTTTTTAAAAAAAAAACACTGTGCATTTCAAAGGCCATGTAAAAATATGTCAACTCCTTTTTTGAACAGAAAACCATTTGTGAATTAACATTTGGAAATGGAAACTAACCAGGAGGAATTAGATCTTTCTACAGAGAAGAGGCACAAGGAAAGAACTAGGGATTATTTAGAAAACACTTAGATGTTTCCTTCATATTTTCCTTCACTGGAAGTACCATAATTCCTACCTACACTAACTATATGAATTACTATCACCCCCCAAAAAAATAATAACCATTGTGTGTTTTAAAACTACTGTCCCTTGTTGAATCATTTAGACCAACTCTAGCAATTAAAATGGCAACCCACTCCAGTGCTCTTGCCTGGAGAATCCCAGGGACAGCAGAGCCTGGTGGGCTGCTGTCTATGGGGTTGCACAGAGTTGGACATGACTGAAGTGACTTAGCAGCAGCAGCCGTGGCAATTCTGAGTACATGAAACCATAAAGAAGGGAAAAGAATATTCTCCTTTGTACTGCAAGACAGTTACATTAAATGACTAGACTAGCTCTTTTCTTTTTTGATACTGACATCTATTGGAAAACAGGAGAATATGTGTATGTTTGTTTCTTGAAGGCAAATACAAACTGATTCATTAAATCTAAAATCCCAATTAAGTTAAAAATTAAGAATGTAAAATAGATTAATCATTTTAACGACATTATTTTCTAGTTGCCTGAAAACACATTTACATGAGTTTTCAATATTATAGACCTTTTTTAAAAGCCAGTAGTTGTTACTGCAAATATAATTACATACTCTTTAAATTCCTGTACTGTAGGTAATATGTTCATGATTCAAACTAACAATTGAACATTACCCAGAGAAAGAAAAGAGGAAAGTTTGACTTAAAATAGAATGTACTCTATCAGGCTCTAAAAAAAAGATTTTTTTTTTCTATCATGAATCTATGACATAAAAAAGGAAGTGTTTTGAAATAATTTCATTGACTCAACATGTGAATATTCTTTTAAAAATATTTGGGAAATAGTTTAGCTAGGTTTTTCCAATCTGTTCATCACTTGAGCAAAAATATGTTTGCCCAATAAAGCATGGGCTTCCTGGTGGCTCAGACAGTAAAGGATCCTTCTGCAATGCAAGAGACTCAGGTTTGATCCCTGGGTCAGGAAGATCCCCTGGAGGAAGGCATGGCAATCCGCTCCAGTATTCTTTCCTTGAGAATTCCGTGGACAGAGGTGACTGGCAGGCTACAGTTCATGGGGTTGCAAAGAATTAGACATGACTGAGCAACTAATACTTTCAATAAAGTATGCGTGTTATTCTATAACTGCTACTTAACTTCTCTTCAATTAAGTAGGTATGGGTATACCAGTTCTACAAAGGGCATTTTGTGTCTAAAGGAACTAATTCTCAGGCATTTCCATGGAAATACAGAACACAAAACTCTGAGGTTGAACCTCAGAGTTTTGTTTTGTAAAACAACCTATAAGATACACATCTTCTCCACTGGGTTCTCCACTGAACTGGGTTGCAGACCTTACCAAATAACTCATCATTTTTCTTTGAGCTTTAATCAATATAAGAAAATCATGCATGTGATGGAGAAAAGTTCTCTTCTTAAAATTTAACTTCTTTCTTTTCTTGACTAAAAATTTGACATTTAGAATTATAAAAGTAATATAGGATTGAATGCATATAGTATATAGAGAGTAAAAAGTGATCATTTCTTTTTTCCCTTCCTTAATACCACTCCTCTCCTGCCCAGAAAAACTGTCCTTTATTTTTCTAGACTACATAAATTTACATATATATGAATGTGTATATACAAAAGGATGGCATAAGTATCTATTTATTTTATACATATATGCATCTATGTACTTGGGGGCAAATATCAAGTCTAGCTCAATTCCTGGATTGGGAAGATCCACTGGAGAAGGATAAGCTACCCACTTCAGTATTCTTGGGCTTCCCTCACAGCTCAGCTGGTAAAGAATCCACATGCAATGCAGGAGACCTGGATTTGATCCTGGGTTGGGAAGATCCGCTGGAGAAGGGAAAGGCTACCCACTCCAGGTTTCTGGCTGGAGAATTCATGGACTGTTTAGTGCATGTGGTCACAAAGAGTTGGACATGACTGAGTGACTTCCACTTTCACTTTTTTTTCATCAAGTCTAGCGATTCAAAAATACATAGAAGTATTGTAAATATTCTAAAAAAGAAGTCAGAATCCCCCAAATGCTACTGTCAAGAAATATTGGCCCTCAGTTTTTACAAACAGCAGTTCAGAACTCTTGCATCAATAACAGAGATATAAATAAGAAAGATAAAATGTGATCATATTCTTCATGTTATTTTAGTTAATATGACATTTACAGAACTAGAAGAAATTTAAATAAAGCCAAAGGAATTACTGTGCTTTAAATCAATGTATCTTTACACTGAAAGATATTAATTCCTAAAGATAAATCCTTCTAAACGTAAGAGAAAATATGAAGGTAATATTAAAGAAATATAAATAAAACATTTTTTCTGTAAGCTACATTTCCAGATTCCTTCATTATTTATTGACTCTTTGTTAAATGAAATAAGAAACTTCACAAACTTAAGCTCTCAGCTTCTTTTTTCATTTCTTATTCCTTTTTCTTATAGCCACATTGATTTCACATGATCACAGGTCTATAATTGTAAGTAGTACAATTTAGTAATTTTATATTTCTCTGTTTTATATTTCATTTATAAAATTTAATTTTATTAAACTCATTCCTTTACCCATTCCAGTCATAGTTTCATGTTGAATCTTGGGTAGATCATCAATGGACTAGATATATAGCTTAATTTCAACCTGGTTTTCAGAGGACTGATATTATGCATGTTGCTAAAGAAATCAATGTGGATTTTAAAATGTTTGGATCAATATGACATAAAAGTCCAAGAGGTGGAAAATTTATTTCATAAAAATAGATATTTTCTCTCTTTCAATAAAATGTGCCATGATGTTTCTTGGTTTTTAACTTTTGTTTTTTAAAAATCTATACAGGGGTATCCTTTGAATGAGTTCCTTTGCATGCATTTGGCCTTTCTGCTGTGATATAAGGACTTTTATTTAACAGAACTCAATGCAAAATCAAATTCAGTTTAAAAAATACATATGATAAGAGAAGATAAAAAGACATGTTTTACCTCTTAAGTAGATGTAACGGGATATAATTTTGATATTTCAGAAGTAGTTATCTTTAAGATTTTCTCACTTATGCTTTTGTGTCTATCAGTTGTGCTGGTCAGAGGTTTCAGACATAGAACCTTCACTGGGTGGAGTTTGTATTTGGATGCAAAGGAGAGAAAGGCAAAAGAGCACTCCCCACTTTCCGAGCATCTCGCCTGTTTGTTCTTTTCCACCTATTTTTGGATTCTGGAGAAGTATCATTCTTGTCTACAGCCTGTGGAGGCACTAACAAGCTTGGCTTACTGAGCCTTCAAGTGCTACAACAATACTAGGACTGGAGTTCAAGGAACTCTCTTGGGTCTCTCCCCCTCTAACTTTCAAAAGAGAATGTGTTCAACCACCAGTGAAAGTCTTAGGGTTGCAGTCTGTCAACAAATGCTGCTCTTCACCACAACCAAGTCAAAGATCAGGTCTTCTTTAGGTCATGATGCTTTCATCAACCCACACATATCAATGAATTTCCTCCAACTTTGCTGAGGCTTACAGAATGACTACTGCAATCCCACTTGTGGCCATCTCTGTGGACTAGAAGTAACAAAGTAAGTACCATCTTCAACCTGAGTCCTGAGATGGCTGTGGGAGAAAGATGAATTGGAATGACTTAACCGATTCAACCCTACCCATTGATACTCCCTTATCAGAGTCACTTATTAGTGTTTGGGGGATATCCACTATAGACAGCTTCTTATCTCTATCTGAGATCTTGGCCATTCTGTGCTGAGAGGGTAGCCATTTATACCTCTTTCCTCCTCATTCCTGAGTCTGAGAGTGTGGTATCCTTGAAAGAAATCTGGAACAGAAAAAGGACATTAGGTAAAAACTAATGGAATATGAATTTAGTACGGACTTTAGGTAACAACAATACATCAATATTGGTTTATTAGTTGTGATAGATATTCCACACTAATGTAATAAACTGGGTACAAGTTACAAGGAAAGTCTGTTCTTGTTTAGTCACTAAGTCCTGTCCAACTCTTTTGCAATCCCATGGACTGCAGCCGGCCAGGCTCCTCTCTCTATGGGATTTTCCAGACAAGAATATTGGAGTGGGTTGCCATTTACTTCTCCAAGGGATCTTCTCAACCCAGGGATCAAAGCCATGTCTCCTGCATTGTCAGGCAGATTCTTTACCATTGAGCCACTTGGGAAGGCCTCTGGAAGACTGTACTTTTCTGTTTATCTAAAACTGTTTAAAATTTTTAAGTTGCTGAAAAACAAAAGTAAACATTATGCATGTATTTTATCTTATATCCTTGTTAACATAAAATACATGCATGTCTGACTCTTTGCGACACCATGGACAGCAGCACGCCAGGCCTCCCTGTCCATCACCAACTCCTAGAATTTACTCAAACTCATGTCCATTGAGTCAGTGATGCCATCCAACCATGTATATATACCTAGGGCAACATCTGGAGTGACATGATAATATATTAACTTTGGTTGTCTTTTGAAAGTGGACTATTTTCATCATTTTTTATTCACTAATAATTTATTATTTATTCAGTGTAAAAGAAAAGCAAATGTAAAATCACTGTATCCTCTTTTAATTCACTTCAGTTCAGTTGTTCAGTCATGTCTGACTCGCTGTGACACCATGAACTGCAGCACTCCAGGCCTCCCTGTCCATCACCAACTCCTAGAATTTACTCAAACTCATCCAACCATCTCATCCTCTGTCATCCCCTTTTCCTCCCACCTTCAGTCTTTCCCAGCATCAGGGTCTTTTCAAATCAGTCAATTCTTCACATCAGGTGGCCAAAGTATTGGAGTTTCAGCTTCAGCATCAGTCCTTCCAATGAATATTCAGGAGTGATTTCCTTTAGGATTGACTGGTTGAATCTCCTTGCAGTCAATCCTAAAGGAAATCAGTCCTTGCAGTCCAAGGGACTTTCAAGAGTCTCTTTCAACACCACAGTTCAAAAACATCAATTCTTCTGTGCTCAGCTTTCTTTATAGTCCAACTCTCACATCCATACATGACTACTGGAAAACCATAGCTTTGGCTAGCTGGACCTTTGTTGGCAAAGTAATGTCTCTGCTTTTTAATATGCTGTCTAGGTTGGTCACAGCTTTTCTTCAAAGAAGCAAGCGTCTTTTAATTTCATGGCTGCAGTCACCATCTGTGATTTTAGAAACCACCCCCCAAAATAAAGTCTGCCATTGTTTCCATTGTTTCCCCATCTATTTGCCATGAAGTGATGGGACAGAATGCCATGATCTTAGTTTTCTGAATGTTGAGTTTTAAGCCAGCCTTTTCACTCTCCTCTTTCACTTTCATCAAGAGGCTCTTTCATTCTTCTTAGCTCATTATATATATAAGCTACAGAAGTCTTACACAATACATAAATGCATTTGCTTACAAAACAAGACATCCAGCAGTAAGATGGGCTCTCCTCATGAATGAGTCACAGCTGTAGAAGCTTTCTCTGTATCTCTCAGCTCTGTGTCCTCAGCCTGCCAGCTTTGTCCTTGGGTTTGCTTCCTTTATGGTCTCAAGATAAATGCCAGCATTAATTACATGGCAACACACTTCCCTTGTTCATATCCCAGTGACAAAGAAAAACAGCTCCTCCAACTTTGAAAAAAGATTTGAGTCAACTCAGGTCTCTGTTCCCATCCCTAAGTAGTAACATTTACCATCACTTGTTACAAATGCTCAATGGCCTTCAGCCAAGTTTCTTGAACCAGCTACCGCTGGAGGAGTTGGAAATGAAGGCTTAGGTCTAATCAGGATCCAGTCCATTTCCCCTGATACATGGGCTGGCTGGAGAAGCCTGAAACAAAGTGTGTTAGACAACTCCTTGGGACGAAGCCTGCAAACGGGACACACTTTCCTCTGCACTGACTCTCAGAGAAGTAGTGAGAAGACACACCAGTGATTCACTGTCTACCTGCATTTAGGACCTTCAATAGTTTACTCCTGTACAATTGAGAAATATGAACTAATGCTATGATCCATCAATCTGGTAAATCTACATCCTCAAGAAGGAGTAAAGGGTAGAACAAGAGACCAGAAGAATAGCTTTGACAGATGGCTCAAATCAAAAAAGGAGACATCATGGTGGGTAAAAAGAGCCCCACTTTAACGCAGTAGTTAAAGTTACCTGTCAACTTAGTAAAAGGATCAGCAGCCACTAGCAGCCTATGGGCCATTCCAGCCTACTGCCGGTCTTTGTATAGCCTAGGAGATACGAACAGGCTTCAGGGACTTCCCTGGAGGTCTAGTAGTTAAGAATCCACCTGCAAATGCAGGGAACACAAGTTTGATCCCTGGTCTGAGAGGACCCCACATGCTCCAGAGCAACTCAGCTCATGCACGGTTGAGCCTATGCTCTAGAGCCCAGGAGCCACAACTACTGAGCCCATATGTTGCAACTACGGAAGCCCTCACCCTAAAGCCTGTGCTCTGCAATGAGAGAAGTCACCGCAATGAGAAGCCTGCGGATCTCAACGAAGTGTAGTCTCTGCTCACTGCAACTAACTAGAGAAAGCCCGAGCACAGCAGTAAAGACTCAGCACAGCCAAAAATAAATAAATAAATAACATCTAAGAAAAAGAATGGACTTCAGTGTTTTAATGATTGCTATGTTTGCTAAGTCACTTCAGTCATGTCTGCTCTTTGCAATCCCATGGACTGTAGCCACCAGTCTCCTCTGTCCATTGGATTCTCCAGGCAAGAATGCTGGAGTGGGTTGCCATGCCTTTCTCCAGGGGATCTTCCCAACCCAAGGATCAAACCCAAGTCACTTATGTCTCCTGCATTGGCAGGCATGTTCTTTGCCACTAGTGCCTGGGAAGCCCTTTAAATGGTTTTTAAAAAAATCAAAAAAGTAATAATTTTTGTAACACATGAAAATTAAGTGGAATTCAAATGTCAGTGTGCATAAATAAAGTTTCGCTGGCCATAGGCACACTTGCTTGTTTACATATTGCCTATGGCTACATTTGCACTACATGTTGGAACAATTGAGTAGTTGTGACAAAGGCCATCTGGCCTGCAAAGCCAAAAATATATACTGTCTGGCCTTCACAGGAAAGGTTTGCTGGCCCCTGACCTGGAGTCAATCAGGGGCTTCACTTCCTCTCTCAACGGCGTACATCAGCAGTCTCTTGGTCAAAATGCATCTACCTTCATGAGGGCTCCTCCAATACCAACCCCTGCTTTTCTGGTTATCCTCCTAAGGGTAATAAGCAGATGGATTTTACCCCTAGAACGACACTCCTAGTTCAGAAGGTTCTGAACTAGGTCAGAGCAGCATATTCATCAATGCAACTCCAAGGCTAAAAATTATCTTTTCCCATGGTCCAGTCCAAATTATTTTCAACTGTGCTATTGCATATAGCCTAGCAGGAATTTCTAAAGTACCCTCTTGCAAAATTCCAACATATGTATAATGCCATCCCCAATCACCGGGTTTATTTTAAGTACCTTTCTTTCCCATCTAATATATTTTGTATTTGTGCATCTTCATGCATGCTCAGTCATTTATGACTCTTTGCAATCTCATGGAATGTAGCCCACCAGGCTCCTCTGTCCATGGGATTTGCAAGGCACATCTTGTCCAAGGATAGGCAAGAATACTGGAGTGGGTTGCCATTTCCTCCTCCAGGGGATCTTCCCAACCCAGGGATTGAACCTGTGTCTCCTGAGTTTCCTTCATTGGCAGGAGGATTTTAAAGGATTCTAATTCTCCTGTTGGTTTGAGTCTTGTTTCTAACACCCCAAAACTGAATTGAGTGTGGGCTCCATCTAGTGACTGAGCATGGATACTCTCCTGTGAGTATTTTCCATTCTGTCTTTTAGGAACTGTTTCTACAATACCGGGAGCCTGCGGTGAGGAGCTCCACTCGTGGCAAAGGTCATGAGGAAGGAGGCTCGGCATACGCAAAGGCGGGATCGAGCCTCAGGAGTTCCCCTGGAAATTCTCAAGCATCTACCCCCAAAACCAGAGTCTGCCTACTTTGTGCTTTGTGCTCTCACCTACACCTCTGACTTTACGGGGGGCTGTCCCCCACTACCTCTCTCTGAAAAAAAAAAGAGTTAACTTACAGCTCCAGTTAATAAAGTTCCTGGGTGTGATAGTGTTTCAACTTACAAACTCCTTTGGAAGTCCTCTAGCCTGCCTGAATAGGTTTTTCCAGCCACATGTGATTGCTCAGAGCCTCCCAACTGTGAGATGCATGAGATGTTCTAAACTGTCTAAATACAGATTCCTTTGAGCAGTTAAAAGATTGATTAGAAATTGTATTGGTGAAGGGTTTTTCACTTGTTGGGCCAATGTTTGCTGTTAAGTCTCCATATCCCTTACCTGCTGTGTCCCTGGCAGTGTATTGATTAATATAATTGGTGTAAGTAGTAGCTTTAATGTTTGCAGCCTTGGACCCTTGAGTTAATTCTTTTTCTTGTTATAGCCCACCACACCTTTGCCCTATAGGAATGCAACTTTATCTAATGCTTTTGGAGGGTGGCACTTGACTAATCACCTTTAGAGAAAAATAAGTTTTCTGAAGAAAGGGTCTTAAAATGTTAACAGGCCTCCGGGCCAGAAGATGATGCAAATCACCTAAACGTTTGCATATGAAAAGTTTGCAGGAAGAAAGCCTGGCATACTGCATGACTCTACCCCTTCCCCCATTATCCTCTATGCATAATTTAAGGTATAAAAACTACTTTGGAAAATAAAGTGCGGGCCTTGTTCACCGAAACTTGGTCTCCCCATGTCGTTCTTTCTGTCACCTTCTGGCTGAATTATTCAGCCTCTTTTCTCCACTGAATTTCCTCACTGAGCTATCCATATTTCAGCCTCTTTCTCCACTGAATTTCCTCACTGAGCTATCCTTATTCTATTAATTTTTATATCCTTAATTAACGTTTAACTAAGCAGTTATTTCCTGATCCTCGCCGACGCCGTCCCCGCTTCCAATTCCCTGGATCCACCGGGGCTGGACCCCCGCACTACTGCTTCTTTCTATGCACATGCATAGGCTTAAAAATAGCCAACTTCCTTGAAAAGAGTCTTGTCTGTGTGTGCTCAGTCCTGTCTGACTCCTTGTGACCTGCCTGAGAAGCGCCCAAAAAGAGTCTTCCTCTCATATAATGAACCACTGAAGAACCAAATGGAGACCACGTGGTGGGGGCGATAGTCAATGCTATGGACAAGCCCTTGAATCCAAAGCTCATCCTCCACTATCCCTTCTTAGCTCTGTGAATATTAACATCTCTGACAGCAGATGCTGGCTAACCAGGTAATGTCCTACCAGTTTTTTTTTGGTTTTTTTTTGTTTTTAAATTTCTTATTGCAATATATTTGCTTTACAATATTGTGTGCCTTTCTGTCATACATCAACGTGAATCAGCCATAGGTATATAAATGTCTCCTCCCTCCCATCTCCCACCCCTCTAGGTTGTCAGAGCACTTGGTTGAGCTCCCTGTGCCATACAGCAAATTCCCACTGGCTATCTATTTCATGTATCTTAATATATATGCTTCCATACCACTCTCTTCTTTCGCCCCACCTTGTTCTTCCCACACTGTGTCCACAAGTCTCTTCTCTATGTCTGCGTTTCCACTGCTGCCTTGCAAATAGGTTCATCGGTACCATTTTTTCCAGATCCCATATATATGTTAATATACAACATTTGTCTTTCTGACTTACTTCACTCTGCACAGTAGGCTCTAGGTTCATCCACCTCATTAGGGCTGACTCAAATGCATTCTTTTTGTAAAGCTGAGTAACATTCCATTGTATATATGCACCACAATTTCTTACACCTAGGATCTTTTAATGCTTTACAGTTTAAAAAAAGGACACGTTGCTCTAACAATCAATATATAAAAGGACTATCAAGACTCCCTTTGTTTTCTCTTTGCCTTTTTTTTTTTTTGAATCCTTACGTCTGTTGCACCTGCTTAGTAAAGCCCCTGAGACTTGCCAGGGTATGCTATCTCCTCTCCCTGCAGTAGCCACAGGAGGCAAAGGGAGAGCTATCATCAAATGGAGCATATGTACCCTGAGGCTACCGATGCTCACTGATGACCTGTGACTACTGAGGTCAGTGCAATTGGCATTGCTTGCTAGACCCTGTGCAACCAGAATCTGCCTTGGATATCTGCATGCCTAACAGGTGTGTATTTGCTGAGATATGTTTGGCCCCTGGACCATTTCTGAGACCTGCTTTGACCCAGTATGCTCACTGAATTTCGTAGAGATAACCAGTTACCTGTAGACAAGGTCACTTTGCCTGCATGCATGCTAAGTCACTTGAGTCGTGTCTGACTCTTTGTGACCCTATGGACTGTAGCCTGTCAGGCTCCTCTGTTCATGGGATTCTCCAAGTAATCCCACTGGAATGGGTTGTCATTTCCTCTCCCAGGGGATCTTCCCAACCCAGGGATTGAAGCCATGTATCCTGTGTAGCAGGAGGATTCTTTACCCACTGAGCCACCTGGGAAGCCCCAAGGTCACTTTACGCAGCAATAAATCATAATGTCTACATCTTATATTTATTAAGGTTTAGAACTGTTCCCCTAGGACACAGCATTTAATAGTCAGTTACACTTCCATTGCTAAAACATTTTGCAAAACTCTAGGACTGGGAATCTTACATCCCTGTTGTTACACAGTTACAAGGTACACAGGTTCATGATGCCATACACAGATATTGATGGTAGATGGAAATTTCTTGTTGAATTGGCCTTGAAGAAGCTTCTGAAGTGATTGTCAAGCTCTCAGAACAGTGATCTTAGTCAAGTAACTTCAGGTAGATGTGAACTTCAGTTTTCAGTCAGATCTGAGAACCCAGTGAGCGGTTCAAATGTGTTAAAATTGCTTTGCTTTTCAAATGTTCTTTGGTTTTTTCTTTCCTTTTTAACGTTTGGAGATTCTAATGGCTTTCTAAATACAACAATTATAAAACGCATAGTATGCTTTTAATTGTGCTATTCAAGAATGGGGGTTTCCCAGGTGGCTCAGTGGTAAAGAATCTGCCTGCCAAGCAGGAGATGTGGGTTCAGTCTCTGAGACGGGAAGATCCCCTGGGGAAAGAAATGACAACCCACTCCAGTATTCTTGCCCGAGGAAATCCCTGGACAGAGAAGCCTGGCAGGCTACAGTCTCTGGGGTCACAAGAGTCAGACATGAATTAGCAACTAAACAGAAGCAGTAGAATTCAAGAATGGGGACTGTGTGTAAAACAGTATAAGACAGATTGTTGATGTTGCTGTTTTTCAGGCGCTCAGTTCATGCTTGACTCTGTGACCCCATGAACTGCAGCAAACCAGGCTTCCCTATCCTTCACTATCCCAGAGTTTGCTCAAACTTACGTCCATTGAATTGGTGATGCCATTCAACCATTTCATCCTCTGTTGTCCCCTTCTCCTCCTGCCTTCAACCTTTCCCCAAATCAGGGTCTTTTCCAAGGAGTCAGTTCTTTGCATCAGGTGGCCAAAGTATTGGAGTTTTAGCTTCAGCATCAGTCCTTCCAATGAATATTCAGGACTCATTTCCTTTAGATGGACTGGTTGGATCTCCTCGCAGTCCAAGGGACTCTCAAGAGTCTTCTCCAGCAGCACAATTCAAAAGCATCAATTCTTTGGCACTCAGCCTTCTTTATGGTACAACTCTCACATCCATACATGACTACTGGAAAAACCACAGCTTTAACTATTCAGATCTTTGTTGGCAAAGTGATGTTTCTGCTTTTTAATAATGCTATCTAGATTTGTCATAGCTTTCCTTCTAAGGAGCAAGTATCTTTCAATTTCACAGCTGCAGTCACTGTGTGCAGTGATTATAGAGCCCAAGAAAACAAAATTTGGCACTGTTTTCACTTTTTCCTTATGTATTTCTCATGAAGTGATGGGACCAGATGTCATGATCTTTGTTTTTTGAATACTGAGTTTCAAGCCAACTTTTTCACTCTCCTCTTTCGCTTTCATCAACAGGCTTAGTTCCTCTTCACTTTCTGCCATTTGAGTGGTATCATCTGCATATCTGAGGTTGTTAGTATTTCCCCTGGCAATCTTGAATCCAGCTTGTGATTCATCCAGCCCAGGATTTTACATGATGTAGTCTTTATAGATGGGGAAAGAAATGGCAACCCACTCCAGTATTCTTGCCTAGAGAATCCCGAGGACAGAGGAGCCTGGTGGGGTGCTGCCCATGGGGTCACACAGAGTCGGACACGACTGAAGCAACTTAGCCTGCATGCATGCATTGGAGAAGGAAATGGCAACCCACTCCAGTATTCTTGCCTGGAGAATCCCAGAGACAGAGGAGCCCAGTGGGCTGCCATCTGTGGGGTCGCACAATCAGGCATGACTGAAGCGACTTAGCAGCAGCAGCAACAACAGCAGTCTTCATAGAAGTTAAATAAGCAGGATAACAGTATACAGCCTTGACATACTCTTTTCCATTTTGAACCAGTCAATTGTTCCATGTCTGGTTCTAACTGTTGCTTCTTGACCTGCATACAGGTTTCTCAGGAGACATGTAAGGTGGTCTGATAGTCCCACCTCTTTAAAAACTTTCCAGTTTTTGTGATCCACATACTCGAAGGCTTTAGCTTAGTCAATAAAGCAGAATGCTGTCCTTGATGTCAAAAAATAAAATAAATGACTCATAAGAGGGAAACCTCTGTTTTCAGAGTTTCTCCTGTGTCTGCCATTTCTTAAGCATAATCCTTTTACCAAAGAGATATATTTTGTGGTGGCAAATTTGCCCCCCACCTTTGCAGGAAAACATCATTCTTTTTCTAGAATGAAGCAGAAAAGCTGAGATATTTCAGGTACTTGTTTCACATAGTTCATCATGAGCTGAGACATAATCAAGATTAAATCTTTGGTTTCTGGATTTTTTAACCACCTAGTGTATTAAGTTACACTGTCTTGCAATATATTTCCTGAGATTTCTGGTTATTTTTTATTTTTGTAGAAGAAAAAAATGTCAGTAAGAATTAGGAGTAAACCATTTCATAAACCAGTAAATAAATCATAATTAATTCATACTCATGGCATCTGTATCTTCATGGCTCTTCTTTTGGTTTAAAGGGCTCTGGCCATTTGGTGTGAACATCTCTGGGAAGGGCTGGAGGACACAGGTGAATGGAAAGTAGCAAACAGTGATTTCATGACCACACTTCACTTGGCTTGGTACTCTTTCTATCGCTAGCGAAAGTGCAACTCCTAGAAAAGAGTCAACTCCATTGGCCCAGGGTTGGTATGGAATTTAGGAAGAGTACTAATGAAAATAATCAAATTTACCATAATCATGAGTAAGGAATAAGGGAATCCTTTTGTCTGAGCAGCAAGGCTCTCTAGGGTCGCTTATGGGGCCATATATTCCCTCGCTTCTCCAAAGGACCTATTGCTTAATCCTCTTATATGATTATATCCACTTCTGTGCCATTGTACTGATGTCCCCAGGTTCCTGGGAGTAATTTTTATCTTTCCTTCTTAATAACAAATTACAGTCACCATTTCACATTTCAGGTGTACGTCAGACGCGATAGTTGTTTCCCATAAAGTCTTCAAATGTGTATATTGTATGTGCTTAAGATGCTCAGTCCTGTCCGACTCTTTAAGACCCCATAGACTGTGGCCCACCAGGCTTCTCTGTCCACGGGGTTTTTCCAGGCAGGAACTGGAGTGGGGTGCCATTTCCTCCTCCTGGGGATCTTCCCAACTCAGGGACTGAACCTGCCTCTTATCTCTCCTGCATTGGCCTGTGGGTTCTTTACACTAGTGCCACCTGGGAAGCCCCTATTGAGGAATTTTTTTTTTCCACTTTTCTGGGTTTTTTTTTGTTTCCTTAGACATTAAGGCAACCAGAAAATCAGTGCATGCATTTTTCATCTGTTAGAAAGTGGAAGTGGCCTATCCAAAGCTCAAACATTGGCCAAAGAGATTCTGAAAATCCTCACAGTGACTGTGAATTACACATGTGATCACTTTGAAAAAATGACTTCAGCTACACCTCAGTATTGCCCCTATATTTTATTTTACCAATTCATATTTTTGTTGTGCTGAAAACCAGTAAAACCCATGAAACAAAAATACTTTTGACTTGTGACCTTTATTTGGGATGAGAATTCCTCTGGCTACACTTGCCCTAAATCACTGTCATAGAAAGCAACTTCAGATGAGAAAAGTCACTAAGAACAACACTGAAAAAGGAACAACACTGCCATCAATTGTACTAGCCGTTGGCACAGCAGACAGTTCTCACACTTCCTGACTAATCAGGATAGTGACCACCTTTCTATGTTCAGGGAATCTTCTACTCCTTGGACCTTTGAGTGAGTAGCGCCTACCTGTCCCTTTGAAGTTGAAAATGGCATGCTTATTATTTCCCAGAATCCTTTGCATCGTCTGCTCTGCTAGACTCTGAAATGTGTCCTAATGATGCAAAGAAGCAGGACCTACAGAATTCTCTCCAAAAGAGTGTCAGGTACAGGGAAACCAAGTTCCTGAGGTGAAGTGCTGACTCTGTGGAGAGCCCTATAAAATATCCACGGCAGCCAGTTTTGGGTTGTGGGAGCTCCAGTTAATAGTGCCTGGGGGCAGACAGTGTCCTGGCTAGATCAGTTTTCCAGGAGAGCTTTAAGCATTATTCACTGTACATCACCTACGATCTTAGTTCTTCAGCCCTTCTCATTAGGCTGAATATTACTCAGTATTGGATAAATTCATTTTCTGCTTAGTTCAGTCAGAGCTAATTTATTTTACGTATAAGTAAAACTACTGAGTGCCACACCAAGCAATTATTTCTGCCTTATATGAAGAGAAATAATTTTGAAAAGTTCAATCAAACCACTGACTGTAAATTACTTTCAAATCCAAATACTGTATAATGAACTCTCCAAAGGATGATTAAATTATTGTATGATGTGACTCCTTCAGAAAATTAGAGGGAACGAATTTTGTGTTTAAACCACCCCCACTTGGAACATTTTCTACACATATACTGAATAGATCACTCCTTTTCATATAGTCAAGACACTCTGTTATTGAAAAACTATGTTTTCTCATGTGAATTGCATTATTTTCTCTTTGCATTCTTCACAGCTCCAATATTTTAAAATAATTATATTCAATTAATGTTTGGTTATTAGTTTATTGTTTGTTTTGGAAATGTGGACAGGCAGCAGAATCAGAAAACCATCATGGTACCTCTGAACATATGGTTTGTTATTCATACCTGTGAATGCAGGTCAATTTGGTGTCTTGGATAAATTGCATAGAGAAAACAAAAACATGTGCAATTGATTGGGCATTAAAATGTTGGAAGAAAATAAAATACTTTTCTGGCCAATATTTGCAAGTGATAATTACAGGATGATGCCTTAGAGATAGTTGGGCTTCATATTATGGAAACATGCTTAGAACAAGCTTGTGCAAAAAGGGGGAATTTATTGTGAGGAAGGAACTATCTTATGAAAACTTAGAGTAAAAATGTACACTGGGAATTCATAATGGAAGTGACGAAACTAGAGAATCCAGGTAGTCATTCTCTGATTTCTTCTCTTTTTCTATCTTTGAGTCCATATATCTCATTCTGGCTGCTTTTTTACATCTCCAACATTGTTCTTTCTCTAGTTCAACATTTTTGTTTCTCAATAGACAGGTTCTTCACTTCAATACTGACCTGACCACTTTCAGGAACCTAACCTGGTGCAAAATACCTGCTGACCTCAATTACCATTTTATTGGAGGGAATTTGGTTAAAATTGAATAAAATGTTTACCCCTGGCATAACCAGTGCAACACAGATGGTAAGTCTCATGTATAAAGAAGGCTCCTAAGGGCCCTTCCTAGTGAGGTCTTTGGTATGGGAGATGGAGATCTCAGGAAACCATTATTTGTGAGGTTGGAACTACATCAAAACTTGCCTTCTACCGATTTTAATAAAAGCAGCCTCCTAAAGAAAAGTTAAAAGTCCATTTTGTTTTATCACTTTGAGATTTAAAATAATTTCAAAGTCAAAATAACTCTTGTAATTCATATTTATGAAATAAATGTTTAAGTTACACATAAAGTTGTCAACTTGTGCTCTACCCTGTATATTATTTTAATGAACTTGTTTGTATTCTGATGTTTCATTACAAGAGCATCTTGGGAAGCAGATGTAAGGAAGAAGTAAATTATGTGTGTGTGTGTGTGTGTGTGTGTGCACGCGCGTGTGCGTGCATTCAGTCACTGAGTGGTGTTGATCTCTTTGTCATGCCATGGACAACAGCCCACCAGGCTCCTCTGTCCATTGGATGTCCCAGGCAAGAATACTGGAGTGGATTGCCATTTCCTCCTCCAGGGGATCTTCCTGACCCAGGGATCAAACATGTATCTCCTGTGTCTACAGCGTTGGCAAGTGGATTCTACACCACTGTGCCACCAGGGAAGCCCAAAGTATGCCTAGTTCAAATATTTGGAAAACTCAACTGCCATTTCCCTGAGGAATCAGAAAAATGTCCAGTAACCTCTGTCTCTTTTCAGGTTTCTATGAAAAATGATATCTGAATATACATAATAGTATTTTTAGTATTTCTACCACCCTTATAAAGAAGCATGCTGTGGTTCATGGGGTCACAAAGAGTAGGACACGACTGAGCAACTGAACTGAACTGAAGATAAACTTTATGTCAAAAAGACACATGTGGGGGCAGCAAATTTTGCTCCCTCATATTTGCAAACTTTGCATGCATGCAAAGTCACTTCAGTCGTGTCTGACTCTTTGCCACCCTATGGACCGTAGCCCACCAGGCTCCTGTCCATGGGATTCTCCAGGCATGTGTACTGGAGTGGGTTGCCATGCCCTCCTCCAGGGATCTTCCTGACATAGAGATTGAACCCGCATCTCTTACGTCTCCTGAATTAGCAGGCACGTTCCTTATCCTAGTTTATCCCATTGCCCAGCCCTCACAACAAATGACTAGAAATATGTTTTTGTAACCTGTCTCAAATTATTTCTTCTTTAATTAAGTACAAAAAGTTATCTTTGAGGGATCTCAACTTTTATGGTAATGTAGAGGTGCTATTGGGAATCAAATACAAAAAAAATATATAATCAAGAAAGCAACTAATAACCGAGATTAGATATATACACATATAAGTGGCTTAAGAGAATATACTGAATAGCTTCACAAAAACAACTTGTAGTACTGAGTACTATATTTGGTTGTGCTCAGCACTTTTGTATTTATTTTCATGGTTGAATAAAATATTAAATTTGCTTGTTTTCTTGGTTTTCATCATTAGCGTTTCTTAAGGAGTCCCCATCGATTAAAGAACTGTCCTAAATCCTGGAATATATTATACAGTTTATTTCCCTGCAGGAAGGAGATTAAAATTTAATTCAGAGACAGGAAACGAATAAAAACAAATCAATTTTATGCTGGAGCTTTATAAGCACTGCAGTCTGGGAAATTCTTCTTTATGAATAGGCCTAGTTTATCATAACTTTCTTTTGCTTTTGGACTTTAATTCTCAGAGGGGGCTTGTAAGATGAATTCATTGGTCTAGAACTATTTCCTTACAGCAGTAACACTATTGTGATTCTATTGCAAGATCAATCCATGGGAAAGAAACAACACTTGAAAATCAGATGTGTTATAAGCGTAAGACATAGGGTGGGGTGTCTGCTATTTTTCAAAGCTAAATTTTGCTGTCAATATACTTTTTAAATAGAGAAGGAAATGGCAAACCACTCCAGAATTCTTGCCTGGAAAATCCCATGGACAGAGGAGCCTGGTAAGCTATAGTCATGGGGTCACAAAAGAGTTGAACACAACTAAGTGACGAGATAACAAATACTTTTTAAAAAGTGCTTCCCCACAAATATGAAGGTTTCATATGAAGGTTGGTTTTGTTGTTTATCCTTCAACACGATCAGTTTCCTTCAGGTCCTGAGGCACTCAAGTCCTCTAGTAGCCCGTCTGGAACTTGTCTAATGAGCAGAATCACCAAGGGAGAGTTACTAAAATGCATATTCCTGGTCCCTAGTCAAACCTAGTAACAGGACTAGCTTCTCCTTTAGCCATGTAGACACAATTCCTAGGGTCCATGGTGTGTTAGTGTATGTGTGTGCTCAGTTGTGTCTGACTGCCTGTGACCCTTTGGACTGTCGCCCGCCAGGCTCCTCTGTCCATGGGATTTCCCAAGCAAGAATACTGGAGTGGGTTGCCATTCCCTCCTCCAGGGGATTTTCCCCACCCAGGAATCAAACTCCCGTCTCCTGCATTGCAGGAGAATTCTTTACCTGCTGAGCCACTGGGGGAGGTAGGGTACTTTTAGAATCTTAAGAGTATTCTAATATCTTTCAAAATTGGCAGTTAAAAGAAAAAAACAACTTGGATTCTATTTGTCTTTATATCAACAGTTGTAAAATATAATGTTTAATATATTTTTTTATGGATGAAAAGGAACCCCAAAGACAAAAGTGTCTAGGGCCCATAAAAGTCACAACGTGGCCTTACTTAGCAACCAGAATATCTGTACTTAAAGGAGAGCACACAAGAAGGTTTTGGAAACAGTACTTGAGCAGTATTTCAATACTATATTCCCTCTGGGTTCAGTCAGGGTTCAGTTAGGGATATGTGATTACTTACTGCATAATAGAATAAGGGATGTATTGGAGGCGTAGGACCACACACTGTTGTGGGAGGCCTGGAGAAAGAAGGTCGGGAAAGTGGGTTTGGAGGCCAGCTCCCCTCAGGACGGGCATGGCTGGCAAGGTGGACACTGGCCGGGGGTTACGGGAGGCAGCCTTTTGCAGCCGAGGAAGCAGGACACGCGAGCCCAGAGAAGCCTCTGCGGGGCTGTGACCTCTGCATCTTATGGGGTAGGAGGCTGGGGACGGGGTTGCTTTTGCCACCACAGCTGGCTGCTTGGCGGAAGAGTAGGACATGGAGCAAGAAACAGCGAGGCAATCTTGAATTCATCGGTAGGCACTGGACTTGGGACACTGACCACAGCTAACTGGATGCCCTATGATGGGTAACGACCGCTTCCCTCACGCCTTCCAAACCTTAGGCAAAACGCGCCTGTGGCCACTCACCTGAGGCCTCTGAGAAAAGGATTCTGGGAAATGCAGTTCTGGCTTAGCCCCACGGGCTGCGAATCGCTGCACCTTCTGACCTTAAGAAGATGAATCAGTTTCACGTGTTGAATTAATTTCACCGGAGCGGGGCTATGTTGTCCAGGTGAATCCAGTCTTTTCCCTGCTCCTGCCTCACTCACTCACTGAGGGATATGGCAGAGATTCTCCAAACTTCGTGAGCCTCACATTTCGAACATGGAACAGAGACAAGAAGAGCGCGTGCAGCAAAAGGTTTATTGTGAGAACTGAACTAGACAAATATGGTGAGAAGTTTCCACTGCAGCGTTAGGCACATGGTAAGTGCTAAATAAACGTAACTATTATCTGTCTTCATAAAGTAGGCCACAATTCAAGTGTGTGACTCTAATATAATTGTGAAAACAGTTCTAAATCTATGTCAAATAACAGTGTTACTTCTTGTCTTAAGAATTAAATCTCAGAGAGAGGCTTCGGACTAAAAGAAAAAGTCATTAGATGGCTGAGTTTATAACAGCAACTTTGAAAGCCAATAGAAATCAAGGGAATATTGTCGTAATGTGCTGAGAGAAAATAACTGTCAACATAATACTATCATGAATATAGCAAAATTTCATACAAGAAATTTGCTAGTAGAGAAACTTTTTTTTGAATTTTAAAACTATTTTTAATGAGGCATTAGAGAACCTTTTCATAATGGAAATTCCAAAATATGTACTTTAAATGAAAGGAAAACAATTCTGGAAAGAAAAACTGAAATGTAAGATGAATGGTAAGCACAGATGTAAAATGTAACTGAAGTTAAATTAGAAACACTGCTAAAAACAGTGTTACTATAATAGTTTTAGTAACTGATTCCTTCTGGTAGCCTTTACAAGACTCACCTGAGTTTCTGTGACTTGTTTTGAATCTTTGCTAAAGCAAAAACCCCCCAAATTTAGCTGTCTTGCTTTAGCTGGGGCGTCACTCTTACAGGGTTGGGAAAGATTCCAAAATTGACACCTAAATTTGATCCTATGACAGGCATATTATTGAATAAAAGTCAAAATAATGATCATCGATCTAGGACAAGTATAATATCTAAATCAAGAAAGGACTCTATGTTTCAGTATTCTTTTAACCATTATAATTTTTCAGGGACTAGACTCATGTCCACTAGATCCCCACAGTGCTCTGGCAGCCTCCAAGCTGATCGGTGAATCTTCTATAAGCCTGTTTTTTCTTTCTTCTTTTTCATTCTTTTTTAATGACTGGGTAATATTCTGTTTGTATGTATTCATTATTCATTCATACAGCAATGGACACCCAGGTTACTCCCATATCCTGGCTATTGTGAATTGTAATGCAGTGAACATGGGGGTGCATGTATGTTTTTGAGTTAGTGTTTTCGTTGTCTTCAGCTAAATACTCATAAAGTGGAATTGCTGGGTCATATGATAGTTTTAATTTTTTGAGGACCTTCCATACTGTTTTACACAGATATGCACCAATTTTTATTTCCACCAATAGTGCACAGGGATTACCTTTTCTTCCACATCCTCACCAAAACTTGCTATTTCTTTTCTTTTCCATAATAACCAGGTGTAAGGTCATATCTCATTGTGGTTTTGAGGGACTAGACTTTCAAAGTTTATGCAAATCTGACTACAGCAAGTGCTGTTTCTTTGCTCCTGGTATATATTCTTCCCTTTGATAGAGACAGAGTTCTTTATTGTTAATTGATTACAAAGCCATCCAGAGTAGAGATTACAATTTCCAGTCTCCCTGGTAGCCAGCTGCAGCTTTGAGATTAAATGATGAGCGATGAGCTACCTTAAAAGGTAATGAATGCAAGTTCCAAATGTAAACTTATAAGAGGAAGGACTGTGCTGTCGACTGCCTCTCACACAGTTTTTTAATGACTAAATTGTGAATGTGGCAGTGAGCAATCTTGGACCCTGAGGAGAGGAATCCAACCCTAGAGATAGCAGAGGAACAAGAGGGAATGAGCCTGCAGAGTGCTCATTAGTCTGGACTTCCATGCTTTTAAAGTTTAAGTCATTGCTATTTTATATCTGTGATACTTAATTGAACTATAGAATATGAACTAAATAATAGAGTGACTATTAAAAAGCGCATGTAAATTTACCAGCACACTGAAATTTTACTGCAAACCTAGCTTTTGTCTTTATATTTTATGAAGACATTAACAAGTATATGCTGTAAATACTTCAGTAATTTTGAAATCATGAGAGCACTAGAGTAAACTGTAGGGGATGTTCTGTGGTAATACTTTTATCCATAAAGCATGCACCCTCCAGAAAAACTGTGCCTTTAACACTGAATTTTTATACCTTGTTCAAATAGGTCATTTTAAGTAGCAATAAAGGCAATGTGATATGGTCTTTTTTGGTTTAATTTTAATAAAATTGTAATGCATTCTCACAACCAAGACAACTTATATATCTAATCACTTCATTTGAATGAAAAGAACTTTGACAAAAATTGCTGATTATTTCCTTTGTCTAGACAAAATCACTTTGTAAAACGTAAAGCTAACCTTTTTTTAAAAAATTAAGAGATTATTAAAAGGCATGGTATGTAAGCCTACCTTTCATGCAATATTAAATAATTCTATCTTTCTTTCTTTTAGTAATTCATTTGGGATTACAATGTTTGAGCCACATGTTAAGCTTCATTTCATATATAAATTATTTAGATTCCAGCTTCTTTTAAGAAACTAGTGACTTAAGTTAAATTTACAATAAGAAAATACTGATCTTGCAGACTTAAAAGAGTCAGTTACCAAAAATCTAAAATTTTTATAGCATTAACTTGACACAACTTAATGTTTATGTTTCAAAGATTATAAAGTGTGTCAGAATTAACTATATGATTGTATATCAGGATTTCATTATGTTTTGAGCACAGGATTAGATCTATGCTTTACCTTAGTTTTCATAAGAAATATGTAATTGTAGACATTTTAATAAGAAAAGTACCTTTCCTTCTTTTCTAATGTAGATTTTCCTTTAAATCATTATTTATGAACAACAGTTTAGATCATACTATCCCTAAAATTTGAAGGTGAAATCAGAGCTTTCCAATTTCCTCTGCTTTGGAAGAAAGTAGATATAGATAATAGCATTTGCTCTATGGTGTTATCGTGTAATAATCATTAAATTTCTCTGTTACAGAATATCCTAAAGAGACATCGGATAATAATCCTAGCATCTTCTACTGTGAGAATAATGGAAATTGACATTGTGAAGTACATGGATAAACATGAAAGGTGAGAATAGTTTCATCTAAGATATGGTAAAAAAGACAGCATTTCATTTTTCTTTTAAACACTACAATTTATTTTTTAAAAAAACATGGAAAATACAGAAAAGACAGTTACCCATAATACCACTGTCTAGAGATAACCATCATTAATATCTTGATGTATTTCTATTCTGTTGTTTGTTCTGAATATATAAGTTTATATAGCTACAACAAACTTAAAACTATTATAATAATAAATTTCATTGTATTCATGCTTTCCTAGACTTATTACTTTTACATAATTTTTTTTATTGTGGTATAGTTGCTTTACAATATTGCATTAGTTTCTGCCATACGATGATGAAGTGATTCAGCTATATATATATACACACACACATATATATCCCCTTTCTCTTTTGAGTAGGCTTTTTAATAACTTTATTTAATAAGGTTTTTGTAGTCATTTGCATTCAGAAAGCAGTTATTTTTCAAATATTATTAATAGGAAGCAAGTTGAAGATGGCATTTGAAATATTATTTATTCAATATCTTATTTCATCTCTAAAATTTTTAGTGCAGGAATCATGTGATATTTTGACCCTATTGATGTAAATGAAGTTATTATGCCACCTGTCCTGTTCCCTTGCAAATAAGACATTAAAATTTCTCCAAACACTAATGACTCTTCAGAACATCTTGGCACTTAAATTCTAATGATTCCTAAAACTTTGTAGCCTGTCTTAAAGAGGCAGGCATAGATAGGTATGTAAATACATAATCATAATTGAGGAAGTGCTGCTATAGGTAAATATAATATATTTTGGAAACATCTATTATTGCTTACTAAAAATATGTGTGAACCACTCCCCCCACACTTACACACCACTTGAGAATGTTAGGGTATTTGTAAGAGTCATGTACTTGTTTATTTTTCTTATTTGCATTTTATAGTGCTTTCGTGGGTGAAAGATAAATGACCTTTTGAGCTTATTTAATTAAATGTTCAACCTTTAATTTCTATTCTGTGAAACATTTGAATAAAGTACTGTACTCCAGTGTTATTTAAGTAACTACAACATAATTATTGCTTATAAATCAAAGATATGGTATAGAACGTACTGAGAAAGTCAATCAGATGCTAGTTTCTTTGGATTGTCCTATAGAAAGTTTGACTGCACTTTTGTGGCATACTCATCTGCCTAGTGACACGAATTTTAGCCCAAGATTCCAGACCTTAAAAAATCAGTGTTCTTTCTGGGTCTGATAACAGTTTATGCATGTGAAAGAGAAATATTTATAAATATGATATTCAAGTTTGACACAGATACTTATCTTTTTATACTGGCCAAGTAATAAAAATGTGAGATTTTTCAGTTGATCAGTGGTATATACACATTTTATCATAGTTTGATTATACTATGAAATTTTCTATTATATAATTTACCATGTGCTATTTATCTGTTTTTAAATGTTCTTGCTTTCTAATTTCTGCCTAATCACCATATTTGAACATTTGCAAAATGAGCAGTACTGGGATAGTGTTCGCCAGGACAGTTAAAGTCATTCTCAAAATCTGCCCATCACTCCTTCCATTCTAAGAAAACATGACATGTCAGTGGGCGAGCTATTTTATAGTGGTGGAAAGTTTTACGGTGTGTGTTTTACATATTTTAACTAGAAGGTTTCCATGCTATTTTCCCCTGTAAGACTTAATTGACTGAGTACAAGTGTATTTTAAAGTTCCTTCTGATTATAAATATGACACCAAAGACCAAATGTATATAGAGTGTAAATATTTTACTCATTGATCAAAATGACTTTGACTGTTAAAGGACCTCTCAGTTGACTGGAGTCTACATGCTTCATTCATTGTACATTGGCATCCAGTGCGTCCTACCAGATGTCTAGTGAAGGGAAAAATGAGAAAAGAGAGAGGCACAAAACATAGCCCTACCAATGGGACAGACAAGGTGAGCAGCCTGTGCTACCTCCTCAGTGTGTCACAGAAGGCCTTAGGGCAGTAGCAGCAAGTTGTTTCAAAAAATTTGCAAAGCATGACTTTTGGGGACTCTATGGAATGGCTGGCCATGAACAGAAGTTGACGTTAGAGATGTCTGTCAACAGACAAGGAGATTTCCATTCATCAGCCTGAGATTCAATAATAAAAGGACTCCAAATCCTAGGAGAAAACTGTCAGAAGGCAGACAGACATCTAAGGCTACTTGAAACTCCTAGATGGGTAACTTTGTTGTTGTTTGGTTGCTAGGTCCTGTCTGATGGATAACCTAGGTAGTTACTGAAAGAAGAACTGGGGCTTCCCAGGTAGCTCAGTGGTAAGGAATCTGCCTGCCAATGCAGTTCAATCACTGGGTTGGGAAGATCCCTTGGAGAAGGAAATGACAACCTGCTCCAGTATTCTTGCCTGGGAAACCCCATGGTCAGAAAAGCCTGGCAGGCTACAGTCCATGGGTTTGCAAAGAGTCAGACATGACTTAATGACCAAAAAACAACAGAAGAAGAACTAGGGAACAAGCAAGATTGCAGGAGCCTAATCAATGACCAAAGGCAGTATAATTTATAGTCAGATTGTTGAGGTTTAAATCCTGGTTATTCAGTTTAGTAACTGTGAGATCAGGGCCTGTGATTTAAACTCTTTTTAGCCTTTTGTGAAACCAAGGTAATAATAATACCTATTTCATAAGATTATTTTGACATGAGATGGCAGTAAGTTTCTTGGCTCCATCTCTTACACGTATCAGGCATTCAAGAAATATTAGCAGTAATTATTGTGACAAGATAATACTTTGGTCTTGTCTCTCTGCCCTTCTCCCTCTCCCTCTCCTTCCTTGACGTAGGCGGGATCTTTGGTGTTGCACCAAAGCCTCAGGACAAATTGCCTTGCTGGGCCAAAAGTAAAAGTCATTTAAAAGATACATCTTTTCTTCCCATTTGATGCCTAAAAGCCTTGGGATGAAGGAATTGGAGAGTTGTTTATGAATGTAAGTAGAGGAGAAAAGGAAAATTTGAAACATCACGAGAAAAGAGAGAAATATTTCCTCTTATCTGACAGTAGGTGCTGCTGCTGCTAAGTCCGTTCAGTCGTGTCCAACTCTGTGCGACCCCATAGACGGCAGCCCACCAGGCTCCCCCGTCCCTGGTATTCTCCAGGCAAGAACACTGGAGTGGGTTGCCATTTCCTTCTTCAACGCATGAAAGTGAAAAGTGAAAGTGAAGTCGCTCAGTCGTGTCCGACCCTCAGTGACCCCATGGACTGCAGCCTACCAGGCTCCTCCGTCCATGGGATTTTCCGGGCAAGAGTACTGGAGTGGGGTGCCATTGCCTTCTCTGGACAGTAGGTGAGAAGACATCAAAACCAAGGTTGTAAAGAAAGACTATGGATACTGAACAATGAACATGAGAATTCCCAGTTTCTCTGGACAGCATGAGCACTACAAGTAAACCATTAAAACAGTTTCCTCTTCACACTTATCCGGTCACAGTTTTAGTTGTGAGTACTACAGTTCAAGTGTTAGTGGGTCCGACTTCCTTCTCCAGGTCATATTTCACCAGGACTTTAAGCAAGAACAGGGCCTTAATAATGGCTTAATTAGAATTTCCCACCTGCCATGTACCGAGACTTTGAATCCATTCTGATTTGATTATTTTAATACATATTTAAGATGGCTATTTGCTGAGTACTTGGGTTTGTGGATTGTGACTCATATGTTCTACATTATTGTCATTAGCATGCATACGTGAGTAAGGACCAAAGGATTAGGAATGTTATGAGAGTTCTGAAACTTCATATTGAACCTCCTGGTGGCTCGGATGGTAAATGATCTGCCTGCAGTGCAGGAGATTGGGTTCAAATCCTAGCTTGGCAAGATCCCCTGGAGAAAGGAATGGCTACCCACTCCAGTATTCTTGCCTGGAGAATTCCATGGACAGAGGAGCCTGGCAGGCTACAGTCCATGGGGTTGCAAACAGTCAGACACAACTGAGTGACTATCACTTTCCTTTCCATTTTCACATTATATGCAGCTGGGACTCAATGAATACCCTGTAGCCCAGATAATTTTTGACTTTGGAAATTAGCATAAGACTAAGCCCACAGGCAAAAGCACACTAATCAATGTTTTGAGAGGAGGAGAAATGCCAACTAAAGAAATGCCGACTTCCTAAGATCTTTAAAAAAAATTATTTGTTTTTTATTGCACTGGGTCTTAGGTGCTGTTGGCTGGCTTTGTCAAGCCGTGGAGAGCGGGGGTACCTCCTAGTGCCCTGCGTGGACTTCTCATTGTAGTGGCTTGTCTTGCTGTGGAGCACAGGCTCTGGGTGTGTGGGCTTCAGGGGTTGGAGCACGCAGGCCCAGAAGTTGCAGCTTGAAGGCCTTAGAGTGAGGGCTCAGTACTGGTGGCACATACTCTTTGTTGTTGCATAGCAGGTGAGGTCTTCCCAGACCAGGAACCAGATCCATGTTCCCTGTATTGGCAGACAGATTCTTATCCACTGTACCACCAGGGAAGTCCAAGGTCTTTTAACACATGCTTTAAGGGAACTCTGTTACTTGATGGAGTAAAAGTGCTGCTGCTGCTGCTAAGTCGCTTCAGTCGTGTCCGACTCTGTGCGACCCCATAGACGGCAGCCCACCAGGCTCCTCCATCCCTGGGATTCTCCAGGCAAGAACACTGGAGTGGGTTGCCATTTTAGTTCTAAAAATTTACCAAAAAATTCAGTATTATTTGACACTAAAATCAGTTTAATGTACCAAGATGATTTTGTGCTATGGTTATCACTATGAAAATTAACCCAAATAATGTAGCCAGCACGTTTACTTGGAAGTATGTATTAGGTGTACTAACCTCTAAAAAATGTCCAACTTGTAAAATTTCATTCCCAGTAATTGCTTTGAATGGCCTTTAGGAATATAAACTAAATCTTGCCTAGCCCATGGTTTTATTATATTATTGGGTTAATCAAAAGTTGAGGATATCTCCAAGGAGACCAAACAAAAGCAACGCAGATAGAGAAAAGATCAAAATTGGGATTGGAGCCTGTTTAATACCCGAAAGGTGTGGTTCCTCCCAACATAAACACCGTCACTGCTGGACTCAGGTCACTGCACAGCAAGCTGGTGCAAAGATAGGAGTCCTTAGGCTCTTTAAATGAAGGTCAGGACACTAAACAGTGAATAAATCAATTCCAGTTGGTAGCTCCCTGTTTGCTGAGAGGAGGAAATAAATATCGACTCTGAAAGATCCCTAATTCAACTAAATACAAGCCTATAATCAGGGAACACCAAACACACACGAAAATGAAGGACCAGGAGTGAGAGTTAAAAATCAGCATTATTTCAGGAGCCCCCATTGCCTCAGCTATTAGAATTGTATGAGAGGCAGATCTTAACCTTTACTTTGTTCAGGTTTTCAGATGGGCCGGAGAATTTAATTGACATAAAGTGTATTACCAAGAGACAAACACACAAATATCAGTTTTATGTGACAGAATGAAAGGAAGATCCAAAGAAGTAATAAAACCTAAATATTTTTTATATTAGTTTGAACAAAAAGAGGCAATTATGAAAAAGTAAGATATATAGGGAGGCTAATTGAAGGTAAGAATTATTTTAGCAAGATCTGTTTGTACAGAATTCTCTAGGTTTTGGCACCCATCAAAGAATGTTTCTTTTCTCCTGGTACAGGGAAGACATTTTTATATGAGGGTTTTATCTCCTGTTCTGGGAAGAAAGGGCTTCCTCGGTGGTTCCTTCATAAAGAATCCGCCTGTCAATGCAGGAGACACAGGAGACTCAGGTTCAGTCCCAGGGTTGGGACGATCCCCTGGAAAAGGGCATGGCAACCCACTCCAGTGTTCTTACCTGGAGAATCCCATGGACAGAGGAGCCGGATGGGCTACAGTCCATAGGGTCACCAAGGGTTGGAAATGACTGAACACATACACGCACCCGCCACCAAGAAGAGAGAAGATTAGAATGCTCTTCTTACATGTGCTGTTTTTCAAGTACCTTTCACTGAGAATAATCCTTGTGCCAAAGTGGCATATTTTGTTATGCATCCTTCAGAATCATCATATATAAAATATAAAATAGTTATACATGAAATATTTAGATAAAAACATAAACCATAACATAATAGGAAGGAAGGGCTTTCCAGGTGGCTCAGTGCTAAAGAACCCTCCTGCCAGTGCAGGAGATGCAAGAGATGCGGGTTCAATCTCTGTGTTGGGAAGATCCCCTAGGGAAGGAATTGGCAACCCATTCCAGTATTCTTGCCTGGAAAATTCCATGGACAGAGGAGACTGGCAGGCTACAGTCCATGGAGTCACAAAGAATTGGACACAACTGAGCATGCATGCAATAAAAGGAAAAACCAACAAACTTTTTGAAATGATTGGGATATCTAGAAGAACCAAAATAAGCTTTAAGAAAGAAAAATATAATTATTGAAATAACTTTAAAAATCAATGTATAGTTTTAACTGTAGAGTAGACAAAACTAGTGAGAGACTGGTAAACTGAAAAACAGATCTGAAGAAATTACAGTATGACACAAAGAAGCAAGGGGATTGAAAACAAAAGTGAGCTCTAGCTATTTAGAGAAATCCTAGTATATATGTAATTTAAATCCCAGAAGGACAGAATAAATGAGAGAAAGGAAATATCTCAGAAAATGACCACTGGATAGTTTCTATTACTGCTGAAGATAGAGTAGAAGTAACTAATGTTTAAAACTATTAGAGGGAAACACAAAAGGGAAAAAAAATAAAAGCAGATCTTTAAAAATATTAGAGGACAAATTTCAGCAATTTGATGGACAGTGTTTGCCAACAGCAATATGGATGTGACAGATCTTAGAATATCTTCAAAATGCAGAGAAAATAAGTGTAAACCTAATTTCTTATAGCTAACCAAATTAATTTTTATTCATTATTGTTTTAATCCCTTCTAGGTCAGTTTCAAGTATTTAATGAATTATTCTCTACATTTCATGGCATATTTTTATTATTTCTGTACTATATTTTTCTACTTGTATATCTACTTAAACATAATATATAAGTTATATTACATTTTTAGTATTGTCAAGTGCAACCTCTCTTTTGGTTAGTTTATTTTTGCTGATTTTTAGCCTGAATCTCTAATTTTAATCTATTCCCTCCTGCTCTCTATCATGACCAGGATCTAATATATTTAATGCATAGCCCATATTTGAATATATTTTGGCAAAATGTGAACTAATAGCAAAGATGTGAATCAATGCAACTCCTACATATTGTTGGTATACCCTGAAAATCAATTTGGCACAGTCTTGTAAGAGCAACTATTCATACACCAAATGATCCCACAATTCTGTTTCTAACCTCCACCCATTGCCTGCCCTCAAAAGATTCTGTATCTCAACACCAGTCCAGAAAATATTCATAGCAATGCTATCAAGAATAAAAAGCTGGAAGCATTTAAATAGCCCACTTATAGGAGAATGAATATTGTAAGCAGTGAAAAATGAATGAGCAGCAATAGTAACAGTTACCAATTTGTGTGAAATTTAGAAACAAGCGTGAAAAGCAAGTCAATGATAGTGACATATACCATAATATTTCAGAGACTTCAAAAATAAAGTCAAAAGTACGTATTCTAGAGTTGCATATTATATATGATAAGGATAATATATATGAGAAGGGAATGATAAATATAAAATTGCATATAGTGGCTCCTTGGTAGTATGCAGAGGACAGTGTAGGAAGATACAGATCGAAGCAAGAGATGCTAGAAATGCTATAGATCTTGATTTGAGTGGTTAGTTCTGAGAGGGAAGTTTGTTTTGTTATTAAGCTTCACAGATTATACATGTATAATATTTCTATATGTCAAATATTACCTGCTGCTGCTTCTAAGTCATGTCAGTCGTGTCCGACTCTGTGTGACCCCATAGACAGCAGCCCACCAGGCTCCCATCCCTGGGATTCTCCAGGCAAGAATACTGGAACAGGTTGCCATTTCCTTCTCCAATGCATGAAAGGGAAAAGTGAAAGTGAAGTCGCTCAGTCGTGTCCCACCCTTCGCAACCCCATGGACTGCAGCCTACCAGGCTCCTCCATCCATGGAATTTTCCAGGGGAGTGGGGTGCCATTGCCTTCTCTGCAAATATTTCCTAGTAACATTTTAAAGAACTTGATTTTAAAAGCTGTTTTATAATTTTTAAGAGTTTTATTTATGAAATCAGCATGTGTAGTGCATTTCATTTATTAATTCTGCCTTCATGGATATTTTATCTTTACTAGAAGAGGTTTCATTTTCTGTTGATGGGCTTCATTAAGGTTAATTGAGAATTTACTATCTCGAGCTGTACATTATTTCTGAATAGATAAGTATTGAAAAGTCAATATTTGGGTAACAGGCTGTTCAGCTCCTCCCTGCTTAACTAAGCTTGGTTGTATGTGCTGTAATGTATCATCCAGACAACCATGTTGTTTTAAATGCTTTCATGTTAATTTATGCCTCTGCAGTTTTGTATTGAATATACTTCTCACATAGATAATTGGAATTTTGTTTTGTATGCCTAAACTTGATGAATACTGATTCAGCAGCTCATTGCCTCAAAGTATTTTCAGTATTTAGGATGTCATGATTATGATTTATCTCGTGCAGGTGGTACAGTGGAATCTAATTACATGCTGTGTCTGTTACTCTTTGCTTAAATCAGCCAGGAGTAAGGAAAATCATCAGACATACAACGTGTACCTTGCCGTTACTATTTAACTCAAATTTCACAAGCAATTTTTCTGAGTTTGTAAGTGACTAAAACAGTTTCCTGTCTTCAAGACAGTCTAGATAAACAGGTTCAGAATTAAGTAACAGGCTCAATGGTAAAGAATCCACTTGCCATTGCAGGAGATACGGTTCAATCCCTGGGTTAGGAAGACTCCCTGGAGAAGGAAATGGTAGTCCACTCCAGTATTCTTGCCTGAGGAATCCCACGGACAGAGGAGCCTGGCGGGCTACATACAGTCTATGGGGGTCAAAAAGAGTCAGACATGACTGAGCAACTAAACAACAACAACAATTCAAGATAAAGTAGCAATAATAGATGTATTTTTAAAAAGAAATGTGATCAAAGGGGAAGGAGTGGGAGAAGGAAGGAGATGGGGCTCTGAGGAATAAGTGGGCAAATTTAGAATTGAGCTAGAATTGAAGAAGGAAATGGCAACCACTCCAGTATCCTTGCCTGGAAAATCTCATGGACAGAGGAGCCTGGTGGGCTGCAGCCCATGGGGTCACAAAGAGTTGGGCACGACTGAGCCACTAACAGATTTGGAATGGAAGTCAAATTACACTTGGTGAATACAGAGGGTAAGAGCCTGACAGGGCCAGGCTACACATTGAACAAAGGGCAGAAGAGTTTTGGGGACTCAGAAATGAGGAGACTGTCCTTCTCAGAAAACAGTGAAGCAGAGCAACAGTTTTCCAGCAAAAGTCTTCTGTATCATTTTACTGCCTCTTACCTCATCTCTCTGCTATCTTTCCCCCTCAACACAATCAGATCACTCTTTTAAAAATACTTCAAGTCATGTTACTCTCCAGCGAAAATATTCACTGACCTCCCCTTGCCAGTGGTAAAATATTTTCTGGAGCTTGAGCTGAATGACCTCCTCAATGTGAGCATAATAGTTCTTTTGGACTATCATTCCTATCAATCTCCTGCTGTAAAACTGTTTCATGAAAAACAAATCGGTCCACTGTCCTCAATCTTTGATTTGTATGCTGACCTGCATTCGATTTTACCTTGTGTCCCCACTACATGTCTACAGGATTATATCCCTAGTAAGACCTCACGCCTTTTACCATCTGTTTCAGGACATATACCCAGTCCTGTGTCCTACAAAACATTCTCCAAATCCCTGGGGAATTATTTCCTCTTCAAAATTAGAATACACTAAACACTTAGCAATTTAACTAATAAAAGACAGAATATGGGCAGGGGGGAAAAAATCATAATTGAAAAACATAGGTTGTCATATTAAAAGTACTAACTGCTTTCCAAGTAAAATGAATCAAAAATAATTGCTCCAGTATATTCCCTGATGGCTCAGACAGTAAAGAATCTCCCTACACTGTAGGAGATCAGGGCGCAATCCCTGGGTCAGGAATATCCACTGGAGAAGGGAATGGCAACCCACTCCAGTATTCTTGCCTGGAGAATCCCATGGTCTGTGGAGACTGTAAAGCTACAGTACATGGGGTCCCAAAGAGTCAGACATGACTGGGCGACTAACACTTTCACTTTTCATGCATTTTGGAATTCCTGAAGAGTGTGGATGAAAAGTTTATTCTAAAAATTTCCAGAGATACAAGTCATTGACAAATGGACAGAAAGTGTTAAGAAATTCTACATATTTGAAGGCTGTGGAAGAAGCCCTTCATATTCAAAGAGAAAATAATTTTCAATGTAGGAAAAGTATCAACCAATTGGGGAAAGTAATAAAAAATTCTCAGTGATAAATTTATATAGCTTAACCTAGTTCTAGAGCCCAGGGGTTGACTAATACCATATATCCTTTTATCCAAAAAATTGCAGAACTCTTAACTTCATTATGCAAGCAATTAAGCAACATTCTGCCCTTCCTGGAGCACTGTTTGGTTCACCAGTGATAGAAATTGTTCTATGGATAACCAGTTTTCCATTGGTTGATGGAACCAGTGTTTACACCAAGACTCTTAGGAAGCTATGGAAAGAACCTTCTCCTCCTGGTCTCTTTCTTCACTTACCTCCTCTTTAACAAAGTGGTTAAAAAATTATAGGCAGAAAGATTTGAAACAGAATGATGAGACTATTGTCATTGAGAATTTTGAGTTTTTAAGCTCATTAAATTATTTTGATGTTTTAGAATTATTTTTCATAAACCAATGCTCTGTGTTCAAGGAAGTCAATTATTTTTAACAACGTGACAGATGTGATGCTCAAGATGTGACTGGAAAGCATTGTCACTCATTACTCACTCCTGATAAATCTATGTATTATATATATTCATAGCACACACATATGCCAGATGTTATATCATTGAAATTTAAGTGATAAGTCATTTTTAACACTATTTTTTTTCATTTCTCTGATCTTTTAATCAATACTTCAAGCATACACAGAATGTCCTTCAATATAAAACCAACAGCCAACAATTACATGGATTGCATGACTGAAATATTAGCATCCTAACCTGTTCCTTTGTTTTCAAGTATTCCTTTCCTTTTTTTTTTTATTTTATTTTATTTTTAAACTTTACATAATTGTATTAGTTTTGCCAAATATCAAAATGAATCCGCCACAGGTAAAGTATTCCTTTCCTTGTTCAATCCTTGTACTATAGTTTCTTTGATCACAAGTCACAGCAACTAGAGATTTTTTTTTTTTCATATTTGAGGATTTTTTAAAATGACTTTCAGGCTCAATCATTTTTTGCAGGGTGAGAAGGAGTAGAGGAACGATGTTAAAAATATGATACCAACATTCATGAAAATGTTCCATTGTTCTAGAATATTATTTTCAATTGTAAGAGAAAAAAACAAAAGGATAAAAGATTGTATATAAAAGTAGGAAAATATTGGACCACATGCAGGAAGAAAAAGAGTAAGATCTCATGTTAAACATGAGGAAAGAAAAAGAAAAAAAATTCCTACAGTATAATTATAATTATTTTGGGAACTGTTGCCCTAAACAAACCCAAATAGTTAGATATCAAAGTAAATATATTTTATGCTGGTTAAAACAAAAGCGTACTTCTAGTTTAATTCATACACCAATGAAATAACATAGAAAATTGCAAAAAGGGGGGGATTATATGTAGCATTTTATAATTTCCTATTTCTAGAACATATGTCCTAGACCCTTAACTTTTATACAATACAAGTTTTCCATTTCTCTCTTTAAATTAAACCATTGGGATTACTGAAGCATGACTGATACACTTAGATATTATCTGGTATTCAATACACACTATGTGCCTTTGATTTCCTTGACAAGTGACAACAAGGCCATATTGAGTTAAGTGCAGACACTATCACTAAATGAATATTTGCAGGTCCCCCCTGTGGTTATTATCATACCAGAACAGAACTCTTACTCAATATCCTGTCTGTGAAGTAGCCTCTACCAGATGGTTACAAAAAAAGGCAAAACCACCCATAATGCAATTGGATGGATATGTAATTCTATACCCCTGAGGGAAAAACTCCTCATGCTGGCCCCAGGTGGTGAGCTACTTACACTCTTCACATTCCTATGAGGACTGGTCTCTTCAAAGGATACGTTTTTTTTTTTTTTTTTTTTTTTTTTAATTTTATTTTATTTTTAAACTTTACATAACTGTATTAGATTTGCCAAATATCAAAATGAATCCGCCACAGGTATACATGTGTTCCCCATCCTGAACCCTCCTCCCTCCTCCCTCCCCATTCCATCCCTCTGGGTCGTCCCAGTGCACCAGCCCCAAGCATCCAGTATCGTGCATCGAACCTGGACTGGCAACTCATTTCATACATGATATTTACATGTTTCAATGCCATTCTCCCAAATCTTCCCACCCTCTCCCTCTCCCACAGAGTCCATAAGACTGTTCTATACATCAGTGTCTCTTTTGCTGTCTCGTACACAGGGTTATTGTTACCATCTTTCTAAATTCCATATATATGTGTTAGTATACTGTATTGGTGTTTTTCTTTCTGGCTTACTTCACTCTGTATAATAGGCTCCAGTTTCATCCACCTCATTAGAACTGATTCAAATGTATTCTTTTTAATGGCTGAATAATACTCCATTGTGTATATGTACCACAGCTTTCTTATCCATTCATCTGCTGATGGACATCTAGGTTGCTTCCATGTCCTGGCTATTATAAACAGTGCTGCGATGAACATTGGGGTACTCGTGTCTCTTTCCCTTCTGGTTTTCTCAGTGTGTATGCCCAGCAGTGGGATTGCTGGATCATAAGGCATGTCTATTTCCAGCTTTTTAAGGAATCTCCACACTGTTCTCCATAGTGGCTGCACTAGTTTGCATTCCCACCAACAGTGTAAGAGGGTTCCCTTTTCTCCACACCCTCTCCAGCATTTATTACTTGTAGACTTTTGGATTGC
The DNA here is from genome assembly GCF_029407905.1 of Bubalus kerabau. NCBI lineage: Eukaryota > Metazoa > Chordata > Mammalia > Artiodactyla > Bovidae > Bubalus > Bubalus kerabau. Next base: position 26,388,569 of record NC_073631.1, on the reverse strand, counting down.
AGCCATTCTGACTGGCGTGAAATGGTACCTCATAGTGGTTTTGATTTGCATTTCTCTGATAATGAGTGATGTTGAGCATCTTTTCATGTGTTTGTTAGCCATCTTTATGTCTTCTTTGGAGAAATGTCTATTTAGTTCTTTGGCCCATTTTTTGATTGGGTCATTTATTTTTCTGGAGTTGAGCTGTAGGAGTTGCTTGTATATTCTCGAGATTAGTTGTTTGTCAGTTGCTTCATTTGCTATTATCTTCTCCCATTCTGAAGGCTGTCTTTTCACCTTGCTAATAGTTTCCTTTGATGTGCAGAAGCTTTTAAGGTTAATTAGGTCCCATTTGTTTATTTTTGCTTTTATTTCCAATATTCTGGGAGGTGGGTCATAGAGGATCCTGCTGTGATGTATGTCAGAGAGTGTTTTGCCTATGTTCTCCTCTAGGAGTTTTATAGTTTCTGGTCTTACGTTTAGATCTTTAATCCATTTTGAGTTTATTTTTGTGTATGGTGTTAGAAAGTGTTCTAGTTTCATTCTTTTACACGTGGTTGACCAGAGTTCCCAGCACCACTTGTTAAAGAGATTGTCTTTAATCCATTGTATATTCTTGCCTCCTTTGTCGAAGATAAGGTGTCCATATGTGCGTGGATTTATCTCTGGGCTTTCTATTTTGTTCCATTGATCTATATTTCTGTCTTTGTGCCAGTACCATACTGTCTTGATAACTGTGGCTTTGTAGTAGAGCCTGAAGTCAGGTAGGTTGATTCCTCCAGTTCCATTCTTCTTTCTCAAGATCGCTTTGGCTATTCGAGGTTTTTTGTATTTCCATACAAATTGTGAAATTATTTGTTCTAGCTCTGTGAAGAATGCTGTTGGTAGCTTGATAGGGATTGCATTGAATCTATAGATTGCTTTGGGTAGTATACTCATTTTCACTACATTGATTCTTCCAATCCATGAACATGGTATATTTCTCCATCTATTAGTGTCCTCTTTGATTTCTTTCACCAGTGTTTTATAGTTTTCTATATATAGGTCTTTAGATTCTTTAGGTAGATATATTCCTAAGTATTTTATTCTTTCCGTTGCAATGGTGAATGGAATTGTTTCCTTAATTTCTCTTTCTGTTTTCTCATTATTAGTGTATAGGAATGCAAGGGATTTCTGTGTGTTGATTTTATATCCTGCAACTTTACTATAGTCATTGATTAGTTCTAGTAATTTTCTGGTGGAGTCTTTAGGGTTTTCTATGTAGAGGATCATGTCATCTGCAAACAGTGAGAGCTTTACTTCTTCTTTTCCAATTTGGATTCCTTTTATTTCTTTTTCTGCTCTGATTGCTGTGGCCAAAACTTCCAAAACTATGTTGAATAGTAATGGTGAAAGTGGGCACCCTTGTCTTGTTCCTGACTTTAGAGGAAATGCTTTCAATTTTTCACCATTGAGGATAATGTTTGCTGTGGGTTTGTCATATATAGCTTTGATTATGTTGAGGTAGGTTCCTTCTATTCCTGCTTTCTGGAGAGTTTTGATCATAAATGGATGTTGAATTTTGTCAAAGGCTTTCTCTGCATCTATTGAGATAATCATATGGTTTTTATTTTTCAATTTGTTAATGTGGTGTATTACATTGATTGATTTGCGGATATTGAAGAATCCTTGCATCCCTGGGATAAAGCCCACTTGGTCATGGTGTATGATCTTTTTAATGTGTTGTTGGATTCTGATTGCTAGAATTTTGTTAAGGATTTTTGCATCTATGTTCATCAGTGATATTGGCCTGTAGTTTTCTTTTTTTGTGGGATCTTTGTCAGGTTTTGGTATTAGGGTGATGGTGGCCTCATAGAATGAGTTGGGAAGTTTACCATCCTCTGCAATTTTCTGGAAGAGTTTGAGCAGGATAGGTGTTAGCTCTTCTCTAAATTTTTGGTAGAATTCAGCTGTGAAGCCGTCTGGACCTGGGCTTTTGTTTGCTGGAAGATTTTTGATTACAGTTTCAATTTCCGTGCTTGTGATGGGTCTGTTAAGATTTTCTATTTCTTCCTGATCGAGTTTTGGAAAGTTGTACTTTTCTAAGAATTTGTCCATTTCTTCCACGTTGTCCATTTTATTGGCATATAATTGTTGATAGTAGTCTCTTATGATCCTTTGTATTTCTGTGTTGTCTGTTGTGATCTCTCCATTTTCATTTCTAATTTTATTGATTTGATTTTTCTCCCTTTGTTTCTTGATGAGTCTGGCTAATGGTTTGTCAATTTTATTTATCCTTTCAAAGAACCAGCTTTTGGTTTTGTTGATTTTTGCTATGGTCTCTTTTGTTTCTTTTGCATTTATTTCTGCTCTAATTTTTAAGATTTCTTTCCTTCTACTAACCCTGGGGTTCTTCATTTCTTCCTTTTCTAGTTGCTTTAGGTGTAGAGTTAGGTTGTTTATTTGACTTTTTTCTTGTTTCTTGAGGTGTGCCTGTATTGCTATGAACTTTCCCCTTAGGACTGCTTTTACCGTGTCCCACAGGTTTTGGGTTGTTGTGTTTTCATTTTCATTCGTTTCTATGCAAATTTTGATTTCTTTTTTGATTTCTTCTGTGATTTGTTGGTTATTCAGCAGCGTGTTGTTCAGCCTCCATATGTTGGATTTTTTAATAGTTTTTCTCCTGTAATTGAGATCTAATCTTACTGCATTGTGGTCAGAAAAGATGCTTGGAATGATTTCTATTTTTTTGAATTTACCAAGGCTAGCTTTATGGCCCAGGATGTGATCTATCCTGGAGAAGGTTCCATGTGCACTTGAGAAGAAGGTGAAATTCATTGTTTTGGGATGAAATGTCCTATAGATATCAATTAGGTCTAACTGGTCTATTGTATCGTTTAAAGTTTGTGTTTCCTTGTTAATTTTCTGTTTAGTTGATCTATCCATAGGTGTGAGTGGGGTATTAAAGTCTCCCACTATTATTGTGTTATTGTTAATTTCTTCTTTCATACTTGTTAGCATTTGTCTTACATACTGCGGTGCTCCCGTGTTGGGTGCATATATATTTATAATTGTTATATCTTCTTCTTGGATTGATCCTTTGATCATTATGTAGTGACCATCTTTGTCTCTTTTCACAGTCTTTGTTTTAAAGTCTATTTTATCTGATATGAGTATTGCTACTCCTGCTTTCTTTTGGTCCCTATTCGCATGGAAAATCTTTTTCCAGCCCTTCACTTTCAGTCTGTATGTGTCCCCTGTTTTGAGGTGGGTCTCTTGTAGACAACATATGCAGGGGTCTTGTTTTTGTATCCATTCAGCCAGTCTTTGTCTTTTGGTTGGGGCATTCAACCCATTTACGTTTAAGGTAATTACTGATAAGTATGACCCCATTGCCATTTACTTTATTGTTTTGGGTTCGAATTTATACACAATTTTTGTGTTTCCTGTCTAGAGAATATCCTTTAGTATTTGTTGGAGAGCTGGTTTGGTGGTGCAGAATTCTCTCAGCTTTTGCTTGTCTGAAAAGCTTTTGATTTCTCCTTCATACTTGAATGAGATCCTTGCTGGGTACAATAATCTTGGCTGTAGATTATTTTCTTTCATCATTTTAAGTATGTCTTGCCATTCCCTCCTGGCTTGAAGAGTTTCTATTGAAAGATCAGCTGTTATCCTTATGGGAATTCCCTTGTGTGTTATTTGTTGTTTTTCCCTTGCTGCTTTTAATATTTGTTCTTTGTGTTTGATCTTTGTTAATTTGATTACTATGTGTCTTGGGGTGTTTCGCCTTGGGTTTATCCTATTTGGGACTCTCTGGGTTTCTTGGACTTGGGTGATTATTTCCTTCCCCATTTTAGGGAAGTTTTCAACTATTATCTCCTCAAGTATTTTCTCATGGTCTTTCTTTTTGTCTTCTTCTTCTGGGACCCCTATGATTCGAATGTTGTAGCGTTTAATATTGTCCTGGAGGTCTCTGAGATTGTCCTCATTTCTTTTAATTCGTTTTTCTTTTATCCTCTCTGATTCATTTATTTCTACCATTCTATCTTCTAATTCACTAATCCTATCTTCTGCCTCTGTTATTCTACTATTTGTTGCCTCCAGAGTGTTTTTAATTTCACTTATTGCATTATTCATTATATATTGACTCTTTTTTATTTCTTCTAAGTCCTTGTTAAACCTTTCTTGCATCTTCTCAATCCTTGCCTCCAGGCTATTTATCTGTGATTCCATTTTAATTTCAAGATTTTGGATCAATTTCACTATCATTATTCGGAATTCTTTATCAGGTAGATTCCCTATCTCTTCCTCTTTGGTTTGGTTTGGTGGGCATTTATCCTGTTCCTTTATCTGCTGGCTATTCCTCTGTCTCTTCATCTTGTTTAAATTGCTGAGTTTGGGGTGTCCTTTCTGTATTCTGGCAGTTTGTGGAGTTCTCTTTATTGTGGCGTTTCCTCGCTGTGTGTGGGTTTGTACAGGTGGCTTGTCAAGGTTTCCTGGTTAGGGAAGCTTTTGTCGATGTTCTGGTGGATGGAGCTGTATTTCTTCTCTCTGGAGTGTAATGAAATGTCCAGTAATGAGTTATGAGATGTCTATGGTTTTGGGGTGACTTTGGGCAGCCTGTATCTTGAAGCTCAGGGCTGTGTTCCTTTGTTGCTGGAGAATTTGCTTGTTATGTCTTTCCCTGGAACTTGTTGGCCCTTGTGTGGTGCTTGGTTTCAGTGTCGGTATGGAGGCGTTTGATGAGCTCCTGTCAATTAATGTTCCTTGGAGTCAGGAGTTCCCTGGAGTCAGGGATTGGACTTAAGCCTCCTACTTCCAGTTATCGGTCTTAATTTTACAGTAGTTTCAAAACTTCTCCTTCTATACAGCACCACTGATAAAACATCTACGTTAAAGATGAAAAGTTTCTCTACTGTGAGGGTCACTCAGAGAGGTTCACAGCGTTACATGGAGAAGAGAAGAGGGAGGAGGGAGTTAGAGGTGACCCAAATGAGATGAGGTGGAATCAATAGTGGAGAGAGTGGGCTAGCCAGTAGTCACTTCCTTATGTGCACTCCACAACTGGACCACTCAGAGATGTTCACGGAGTTATACAGGGAAGAGAAGAAGGAGGCAGGAGACAGAGGTGGCCAGAAGGATAAAAGGGGGAAATGAAAAGGCGGGAGACAGATCCAGCCAGTAATCAGTTCCTTAAGTGTTCTCCACCGTCTGGAACACACAGAAATTCACAGAGTTGGGTAGAGTAGAGAGGGGTTAGGGAGGAGATACAGGTGACCTGGTGGAGAAAATGGAGAGTCCAAAGGGAGAGAGAGCAGTCAAGCCAGTAATCTCGTACACTAGTGAAAAATGGGTCCTGAAGATTGGGTTCTTAAAGGTACAAAATTGGTAACAAATACATAAAAACAAAAATTAGAAATTAGAGTAGAGTTTGGAATTTCAAAAATGCGATGTTAATGAAAAGGAGAAGGAAAAGAAAGAGAGAAAAAACGAACAAAGAAAAACAAACAAGGTCGTGAAAGTAATAAAGAAACTACAGGTACAAAATTGATAACTAATACCAAACAGCAAAAATTAAAAATCCAGAGTAGAGTTTGGAATTTCAAAAATACAACGTTAAAAAAAAAAAAAAAAAAAAAAAAAGAAGAAGAAGAAAAATAAAGAGAGAAAACAAACAAACCAACAAAAACAATGCCGCAAAAATTATAAAGAAAATACAGGTACAAAATTGATATCAAATACCAAAAAGCATAAATTAAAAATCTTGAGTAGAGTTTGGAATTGCAGATATACGATGTTATATAAAAGAAGAAGAGAAAGAAACAGAGGAAAAAAAAAAGTCACAGCAATTATGAAAAAAACTATAGGTACAAAATTGATAACATATATCAAAAGGCTAAAATTAAAAATCTAGAGTAGAGTTTGGAATTTCAAAAATGCAATGTTAAAGAAAAGAAGAAAAAGAAAAAAGAAAAAAAAAACCACGGTCAAAAAATTATAAAATATATATATGAAGTTTGCTGAAGAAGAAAAAAAAAAAAATAGGGTCTTTTTTTTTTTTTTTTGCAAAGTAATAGTTATAAAAGTGAAAATTAAAGGACAATAGAGGACTTAAAAAAATTTTTTTTTAATTAAAAAAAAAGAAAGAAAGATTGATCGTAAAAATAGTAAAAATATATCTAGGTCTTTCTCTGGTTTTGTTGTGAGTATTGTGGGTTCAGTTCATTTTTGGCAGTTCCTTAGTCCGACTTATATTTCTCAAGATCTATAGGCCCCTTCCTATGTAATCCGTAGTAACCACAGGGTTTTAATCTATGGCCTGTAGCTTCCAAGGCGTTTCCCTCTGTTAGAGCTTCTTCTGTTTGCTGGTCTCTTCAGTGTCTGGTTCCTGCCCTGACACAAAGGGGACGGTGGAGGACCCTATTTTTTTTTTTTTTTTTAATTTAGGCTCACTTGTTCAGCCGCGCTGTGGGGAGGGAGGGAGGGATGCTGCAAACAGATAACACTGGCGTGCGCTCGAAGTGCCTCGGCCACACTGGGTCTGCCCCGGCTCACGGCGCGTGTAGCCTCCCTGCCCACACTGCTCGGGCTCTAGGTTGTTCCGCCGGGAACAATCAGAGGCCGGCCCTGGACTGAGCTCCCAGGTCCAAGCCGCTCAGGTTCAGGCACTCGGGTAGTCCTCGGAGGCGCAGACTCGGTTGGGCCTGCGTTTTGTGTTCTTCCCAGGTCGAGCAGCTCAGGCGATGAGGTGCTTGGCGGGCGCCAATGCTGCGACTTATCGCCTCCCCGCCACTCGGTTATCTGGGTGTAAAACCGGCGCACCTTCTCAGGCAGATGTTGACCGTCCAGACCCCCAAGAAGTTTTAGTTAGCAAAGAAGCCTGCTTACAGTTTTATAGATAGTGTCTCTCTGGGGCTGCGATTGCCCCCTTCCGGCTCTGGTTGCCTGTCACCGGAGGGGGAGGTCTGCAGCCGGCTATCTCTGTTCAGTCCTTTGTTCTGTGCGCGGGCCTGGCGGTGTCTTAGGTTAGGGCTGGCTTTTCGCGTGGTAGATATCCCACAGTCTGGTTTGCTAGCCCAAATTATTTCGCTCAGATAGCGCTCAGGACATTCGGCCCGATTCTTACTCTAAGGGACACAGCCCGCGCCGCACTTCCCTGCCCAGCCCCCGCTTGCTAATGCCGTGTGCAGGCGTCTGCGCTGCTTCTCCGCTGGGGGAGTTCCCGTAGGGCTCACAATCCGCGATTTTTAATTGTTTATTTTTTTTTTTTCCCCTCCCTTTTATGTTGCCCTCTGTGCTTCCAAAGCTCGGCACAGATTCGGCAGTGAGAGGGTTTCCTGGTGTTTGGAAACTTCTCTCTTTTTAAGACTCCCTTCCCGGGACGGAACTCCGTCCCTCCCTCTTTTGTCTCTTTTTTTGTCTTTTATATTTTTTCCTACCTCCTTTCGAAGAGTTGGGCTGCTTTTCTGGGTGCCTGATGTCCTCTGCCGGCATTCGGAAGTTGTTTTGTGGAATTTACTCGATGTTTAAATGCTCTTTTGATGAATTTGTGGGGGAGAAAGTGTTCTCCCCGTCCTACTCCTCCGCCATCTTGGAGAAGACTCTTGAGAGTCCCCAAAGGATACGTTTTTACAGGGCTTTTTTGATTCCAAAATTACTTTCAGTTCAGTCGCTCAGTTGTGTCTGACTATTTGTGACCCCATGGACTGCAGCACAACAGGCTTCCCTGTCCATCACCAACTCCTCAAGCTTGTTCCAACCCATGTCCATCCAGTGGTGATGCCATCCAACCATCTCATGCTCTGCTGTCCCCTTCTCCTCCTGCCTTCTGTCTTTCCCCAAATCAGGGTTTTTTCAAATGAGTTAGTTCTTCACACCAGGTAGCCAAAGTATTGGAGTTTCAGCTTAAGCATCAGTCTTTCCAGTGAATATTCAGAACTGGTTTCCTTTAGAATTGACTGCTTGGATCTCATTGCAGTCCAAGGGACTTTCAAGAGTCTTCTCCAGCACCACAGTTCAAAAGCATCAATTCTTAATCCTGTGGTGGCTCAGACGGTAAAGTGTCTCCCTACAGTGTGGGAGACCTGGGTTCGATCCCTGGGTTGGGAAGATCCCCGGGAGAAGGTAATGGCAGCCCATTCCAGGACTCTTGCCTGGAAAATTCCATGGACTGAGGAGCCTGGTAGGCTACAGTCCATGGGGTAACAAAGAGTCAAACATGACTGAGCGACTTCACTTTCACTTTCTTTCAGCTTTCTTTAAAGTCCCACTCTCACATCCATACATGACTACTGGAAAAACCAGAGCTCTGACTAGATGGATATTTGTCAGCAAAGTAATGTCTCTGCTTTTTAATATGCTGTCTAGGTTGGTGATAGCTCTTCTTCCGAGGAACAAGTGTCTTTTAATTTCATGGCTGCAGTCACCATTATCAGTGATTTTGGAACCCAAGAAAATAAGGTCTGTCACTGTTTCCCCATCTATTTGCCATGAAGGGATGGGACTGGATGCCATGATTTTTGTTTGTTGAATGTTGAGTTTTAAGCCAGATTTTTCACTCTCCTCTTTCACTTTTATCAAGAGGCTCTCTAGTTCTTCTTCACTTTCTGCCATAAGGGTGGTGACATCTCGTGTCTGTAGTTATTGATATTTCTCCCAGCGATCTTGATTCCAACTGGTGCTTCATCCAGCCTTGAATTTCACATGATGTACTCTGCATATAAGTTAAATAAGCAGGGTAACAATATACAGCCTTGACTTACTCCTTTCCCAATTTGGAACCAGTCTGTTGTTCCATGTCCAGTTCTAACTGTTGCTTCTTGACCTGCATACTGATTTCTCAGGAGGCAGGTTTGGTGGTCTGGTATTCCCATCTTTTGAAGAATTTTCCAGAGTTTGTTGTGATCCACACAGTCAAAGGCTTTGGCATAGTCAAAACAGAAGTAAATGTTTTTCTGGAACTCTTTTCCAGAACTGCCAGAACTTACACAGGACTGGGGAAACAGAGTCTTGGAGGGCACAAACAAAACCTTGTATGCACCAGGATCCAGGAGAAAGGAGTAGTGATCCCACAAGAAACTGACCCAGACTTGCCCATGAGTGTCTAGGAGTCTCTGTCAGAGGCATGGGTTAGCAGTGGCCTGCTGCAGTGTCAGGGGCACTGAGTGTGGCAGTGTGTGCATAGACCTTTTGAAGGTGGTTGCCATTTTCTTTATTACCTCTACCATAGTTTGGTCTCAGGTCAAACAACAGGGAGGGAACACAGCCCTGCCCATCCATAGAAAATTGGATTAAAGATTTATGGAGCATGGCCCTACCCATCAAAACAAGACCCAGTTTCCCCCAGCCAGTCTCTCCCATCAGGAAGCTTCTATAAGCCTCTTATCTTATCCCTCAGAGGGCAGACAGAATGATATCCACAATCACAGAAAACTAATCAAACTGATCACATGGACCACAGCCTTGTCTAACTCAGTGAAACTTTGAACTATGCTGTGTAGGTCCACCCAAAATGGAAGGGTCATGGTGGAGAATTCGGACAAAATGCGGTCCATTAGAGAAGGCAATGGCAGAAAATTGGATTAAAGATTTATTGAGCATGACCCCGCCCATCAGAACAAGACCCAGTTTCCCTCACAGTCTGTCTCTCCCATCAGGAAGCTTCCATAAGCCTCTTATCCTTATCTGTCTGTCTGGGCAGACAGAATGAAAATCACAATCACAGAAAACTAATCAAACTGATCCCATGGACCATAGCTTTGTCTAAAATTACTGTAAATCATCAGAAATAAGTTTTTTTTTTTTAATTCGAGAACTAAATTTTATTTTAAAAAGTAAGACAAATCATATGTTCAAAAGAAGTATCACAAAGTTCATAGTAGGCACATAGTTTAACACAAGCTACTTATAACATTATAAAATAAAAACTGTAAAAAAAAGGGGGGGAGGGGTTATCTCAAAGAATATTCAAAGAATATTCTCTTTGAAAACTGAGTAATTTCTTCAGCTTCAATCAATCTAAGCTACTTTTTTTTTTTCCTTTCCCTTAGAAAACTCCCCCTCCACCCTGATAGGTACATGGAGATATGTCCACGGCTGCTTTCCTTCTGTCTGCCCAGGGAACCAGGCATATCTACTATCACACATGCTTGAGTAGCTGCCAGCCATCTTCTCCTTTGAAAAGGTGTGCATAGGGAAAAAAGCCCTACCAACCAGAAGCAAATTACTGGCTAGCCCTGTTGCGATTCAGGGCAAGCAAGACAGGAGTTGTGCTGTAAAACAGAGAGAAGAAAATAATCAAGAAATTCATTTTCAACCCTATAGTTGTGTCTCAAAACTGCAAGCAGTGATTTAGAACAAGAGGACTTAGATAAGAATATGAATGGCAAAAACTGAAGGCCGAGCACAGGAGTGTCAGCGGGGGAAGAGGGAGTGAAGAAGAAAATACTCTAAATTTCTAAAGAAACCATAAGAAGGAAGAGAAATTAGATGAATTATGATCAACCACTTTAACTTAATTTCCAAGAATGAAAAATTAAGTAACAGTAGATTGACAGCCACAGAGTATCAGGTTTAAAAGATTCTGTAGGGAATAAAAGAAGGGTGATTTCATTAAAATATTGACTTTAAAATATAAATATTAAAGCAAGTTATGAATATTAAAGTACACTATTCTTAGGAATAATTCTAGATTAAAGCCTTCAATTTTACTTTAGGGTTTTGTGAAGCATTTGGATTATTGTCTCTAGACCAACAAAACTGGATTATCATCACTCAGTCTTTGAAAGGAGAGGATTTTGTTTCCATTCATCAGTTTGCAACATGATTCTCTCAGTATCTCCCATTAAGCGGAATTAAACTTTTTCTCAATGTGAAAAGATTCTGGAGACCCTTATGCTTTTACTAGAGAATAGATTTGTTGAGAATTTTTTTACATATTAACTCATAGTAAGTTCCAAAGTTGAGAAAATGTTGGTCATTTCAGTACAAGGGACCATGAGAGTGCTACATTATGATAGGGTGTCTGGGGAAAGGAAAGTCTTTGAATCATATATTTACATGATGGTCTTTCATTTTTAGATCTGGTCACTTGAGTTTTATTTTTACATGGTACCTAGCAAAAGTACACATCCTTTTATTTCCCATGATTACAAGCAGCAACAGATTACAATAAGGGGCTGTTATAAAATTTTCATTAATTTAATATAATGAACTATATATAGCCCACCGGGCACGACTGTCTATGGGATTTTTTCAGACAGGAATACTGGAGTAGGTTGCCATTTCCTCCTCCAGGGGATCTTCCCCACCCAGAAATCAAACCTGCATCTTCTGCTTCTCTTTCTATACTGCTGAGTCACCTGGGAAGCCCTTTATACTTCCATTTAGCCAAAATACATGCTCTGTGATTGGTTAAATTTAGGTATTATTACAGTTCATACACTATACAGTGTACATTCTGTTTTACAAACGTCTCTTTTTTTTACAGTGTTACTAAAGTATAGTGTGGCTTCCCTGGTGGCTCAGATGGTAGAGATTTCGCCTGCAATGCGGGAGACATGGGTTTGATCCCTGGGTCAAAAAGATCCCCTGGAGAAGAGAATGGTAACCCACTCCAGTATTCATGCTGGAGGATTCCATGGGCAGAGGATCCTGGCAGGCTACATAGGTCCATGGGGTTGCAAAGAGTCAGACACGATAAAGTGACTAACATTTTCACTTTCAGTTCAAGGTAGAATGCTACTGGTTTTATATGAAAACACTTAGATTCAAAGAAATTACATGTTTTTATGGAAATATATAATCAGTAGGTGGTAATTTCTAATTCCAAGCCCAAGTCCTCTAATTTTCAACAGTGTAATTTCTGTTAGGCTGTGTGTCTCACCAGAAGGGGGCTTAATTTGTGGCTGGTTCCCAGCTTGCTCTTAGTAGAGAGTATACAACTTCACTGAATGCCTGAGCCTAGTTATCAATACAAGAAATCCTAGCATCCTAGCATTTACATAGCAAATTAAAATATATACAGAATATCTTTGCAATACCAGGTACTGTTTTTGATGACTTATAGATATTATCTTTAATGCTTACAATAATTTTTAAAAATAGTTGATATTATCTCTACTTTTAGATAAGAAAATTGAGAGTCACAGTGAGTAACTAACATGTCTGAGGGTCACAGGTTGACAGAATTCATACCCATGTCTATTTAGTTTTATGCTTCTTCCAGAATCTCCTGCATATTTAAGAGACAGAACACCTCTTTTTTTTTTTTTTTTTTTTTTTATGTGACTCTTTTGTAAAGTATTTTTATTTGCAGTCCTTCCCCCAAGGACCTACCAATTGGTTTACTTGTTTAACTTGCCTAGCCTTTGACTGTGTGGGTCACAACAAACTGTGGAAAATTCTTCAAAAGATGGGAATACCAGACCACCTGACTTACATCCTGAGAAATCTATATGCAAGGTCAAGAAGCAACAGTTAGAACTGGACATGGAACAACAGACTGGTTCCAAATTGGGAAAGGAATAAGTCATGGTTGTATATTGTCACCTGCTTATTTAGCTTATATGCAGAGTACATCATGTGAAATGCAAGGCTGGATGAAGCACCAGCTGGAATCAAGATTGCTGGGAGAAATATCAATAACTACAGACACGCAGATGACACCACCCTCATGGCAGAAAGTGAAGAAGAACTAGAGAGCCTCTTGATGAAAGTGAAAGAGGAGAGTAAAAAAGCTGGCTTAAAACTCAACATTCAACGAACAAAAATCATGGCATCCAGTCCCATCCCTTCATGGCAAATAGATGGGGAAACAGTGACAGACTTTATTTTCTTGGGTTCCAAAATCACTGATAATGGTGACTGCAGCCATGAAATTAAAAGACACTTGCTCCTCGAAAGAAAAGCTATGACCAACCTAGACAGCATATTAAAAAGCAGAGACATTACTTTGCCGACAAATGTCCATCTAGTCAGAGCTCTGATTTTTCCAGTAGTCATATATGGGTGTGAGAGTCTGACTTTAAAGAAAGCTGAGAGCCAAAGAATTGATGCTTTTGAACTGTGGTGTTGGAGAAGACTCTTGAGAGTCTTGAGACTCTCTTGAGACTCTCCTTGAGAGTCCCTTGGACTTCAAGGAGACCCAATCAGTCAATTCTAAAGGAAATCAGTCCTTGATATTCATTGGAAGGACTGATGCTGGAGCTGGAACTCCAATACTGGCCACCTGATGCGAAGGACTGATTCCTTAGAAAAGACCCAGATGCTGGCAAAGACTGAAGGTGGGAGGAAAAGGGGAAGGCGGAGGATGAGATGGTTGGATAGCATCACTGACTTGATGGACATGCGTTTGGGTAAGCTCTGGGAGTTGGTGATTGGGAAGCCAGGCGTGCTGCAGCAATCGATGGGGTCTCAAAGAGTCGGACACGACTGAATGGACTGAACTGAGCTGATCTGACTAATCTGTTGTTTGTATGTATATAGATGCCCCCTGTCTAAAAGACAAACGTAAAACCTCTAGCAAACATAAACATTATTATAGGAGGTTTCTTTCTTTCTTTCTTTTTTTTTTTTTAAGCAGCATTGTGCAAAGAAGAGATTAATAATAGCTAAAGTATTCTAGAGTTGAGGCTGAGGCAAAAGATAAAACATGGTTGGGAAAGAGCTATTAACCTTTTATCTAAGGGCCCACCTTTATGTATAGTTCTTATTATCAAAATAAATTACTTCTTTGCAATAACATCTGGCTCTCTTGACAATAGTCTGATAATAGAAACCTACCTCTAGCATGTTTTTGACCCTAACCTGAAGCCCCTCAGAGCCCCCCTCCCTCACTGAACACTTTGTAAATAGGACATGGAAGCAGGGTAGAGGGAAAACACAGTTCTAGCCCCTGTGTTCTGAACACCAACTCATGCATTTTCACTGTATCCCCAACCTCCCTACTAGGGAAGATTCTTGCTTGGGAAATCCCGTGGACAGAGGAGCCTGGTGGGCTATAGTCCATGAGGTTGCCAAAGAGTTGGGCATGACTCAGCGTCTAAACAACAAACAGCAACAAAGTTATACACAATGTAGAATGCTGTTCTTATGAACTAGAAAGCAAATTTGAGCTTGGACGTGAAAGTATATTGGTCTTCATCATAATAAAAATATTCCCACTATGTGGTTCATAGTTCAGTGGTCATTTGTTTCCTGAGGCCATTATATGCCAAAAATAGTTTTCTTTCTACTTTCTAAATTTCTATGGTACTTCATAACTTTATTATAAAATATATCCAGCCCTAGTCTCATGATTGATTTCTGTGTCCTTCTCTGTTCATTCTCAGCCATTACATTAAAGTTCTCTTTGGCAGGAGCTCCCTGGTACCCTGTATGGTTTAAGTGGGATGGTGACTTCAGGCTGTGTAGGATCCACCACTCTTCAGTTCAGTTCAGTTGCTCAGCCGTGTCTGACTCTTTGTGACCTCATGAATCGCAGCACGCCAGGCCTCCCTGTCCATCACCAACTCCCGGAGCTCACTCAGACTCACGTCCATCGACTCAGTGATGCCATCCAGCCATCTCATCCTCTGTCATCCCCTTCTCCTCCTGCCCCCAATCCCTCCCAGCATCAGAGTCTTTTCCAATGAGTCAACTCTTTGCATGAGGTGGCCAAAGTACTGGAGTCTCAGCTTTAGCATCATTCCTTCCAAAGAAATCCCAGGGCTGATCTCCTTCAGAATGGACTGGTTGGATCTCCTTGCAGTCCAAGGGACTCTCAAGAGTTTTCTCCAACACCACAGTTCAAAAGCATCAGTTCTTTGGCGCTCAGCTTTCTTCACAGTCCAACTCTCACATCCATACATGACCATTGGAAAAACCATAGCCTTGACTAGACGGACCTTAGGGACATTCATTTAATATCTGAATCCAGTTACAAACAATTCTAGCATTTTAACACCTTGGCAGATGGTTAACTGCTATTACCCCTGAGTCTGCTATACTCCAACTGTTACCGAGTCCAAGCTTGCTCTGCTTGTTGCACAGCAGGCCAATAAATCTGAGAGATGTTGAGACAAGGACTCCTGAAAAGATGGCAGATTAATGTCTTGAAATAACCATCTTATAGGGGTCTGGATGCCAGTTTCTTTACAGAACAAAGATGGAAGGAGGTGGGGAAACAACGTAAAAAGCGCATTAATCTTGCAAATGTTTCCTAGAATGACAAGCCTAGGGAAGGAGTGTGTTAATTTCTTCCTTCCTGTAGCCATCCACAGGTGGACAGGATCCTGAACAAAGGCACTTTGGTTTAATATTCAGGTAGAGGGGCAGGGTTCCCCGAGGCAGGTCAGTATGTATGATTATAATAACAAAAGCAACAAAAAGCAAGTCTAAGAAATAGATCCAAAATGGACTCAGAACTGATTCTTCCTTACAGCACATTGTTGAAAAATGTCTCTTTTTAGTTCTGTGTAAGAAATTATATGAAAAAGAGATGAAGAGGAGTACAATACCATCTTTTGCTTCCTTCCTAAGAGCAGATGAATATATCAGTGAATTAAACATTTTACAAACAGGAAAAGGCTTTATCTGGTTCAAGTTAAGTGACTAGACTCAAAATTAAATTCCTCCAGCTTTTATCTAGGATTAAATCCTAGATTATTTAGGCCAAAAGCAGCATAATATGGACTGATGAAAAATTCTATTGTCATGATAAACTGACAACCCAAAAGGCTATGGAAAAAGATCTGAGCTGTGCCTTTTGGGTCACACAAGAAGAGTGTGACCAAGGAGACTCCATAGCTACCACAGAGATAAGTGGCTCAGGTAAAAAGGTAGGGAGCAAGCTGATCAGCCACCAGCAGGCAGAGGACAATACTGTTAATGGACTTTTGGTTTGTTGGTTTTGATCGTGCTTTGTCTGCCACTCATCACCCATAACTATATGTGTGAAACAATGGTTGTGCAGTTAGTGTTCTAATCAGTTATACTATCTCCACTGAAGCTCTTCATCACAAATATACTGAAACTCGGAGCTTTTTAGTTCAGACTATACTATGAGTTACTGATTTGAGACATTTCACAAGAAGATTTGAGGTCGGATCAGATGCAGATTTAATAGAAAAGCTACAAAAAGTTAGCTAAGTAAGAAAAGTGTCTTATCAAAGAATGTGTAGGCATGCTCAGTCCATTAAGTCATGTCTGGCTCTTTCCAGCCCCGGGGACTATAGCCCACCAGATTCTTCTGTCCATGGCATTTCCCAGGTAAGAATACTGGAGTGGGTTGCCATTTTCTTCTCCAGGGGATCTTTCCAATCCAGGGATTGAACCCATGTCTCCTACATTGGCAGGCAGATTCTTTACCACTGTACCACCAAGGAAGCCCCTAGCAAAGGATACATCTACTTTATTATGATAAATTGTTTGATTTTACTACTTCTTACATAACAGATTTTAAATGAACTCATTGAAGGTTTTTATTTTTTTTTTTTTTTTTTTTTTTTTTTTTTTTTTTTTTTTTAATTTTATTTTATTTTTTAAACTTTACATAACTGTATTAGATTTGCCAAATATCAAAATGAATCCGCCACAGGTTTTTAAAATCTAAGTTGGTTAGCTTATTTTTCCAGTTCAACAGTACTGAAGTAATACCCATTTTTTTTAAAAGCAGAATGGCCTTGTTTAACCTGTTCCATTATTATTCATCTATGGAAGAAGATATTAAAGCAGAGAATGTGGGAGCAGATGCTGGGATGTGGTGTTGGTAATGTGTGGAAGTTATTTTTCTGATTGTTTCCATATTCTTTGTTCAGTTCAGTCGCTCAGTCGTGTCCAACACTTTGCAACCCCATGGACTGCAGCACGCCAGGCCTCCCTGTCCATCACCAACTCCCAGAATTTATTCAAACTCATGTCCATTGAGTCGGTGATTCTATACAACCATCTCATCCTCTGTCATCCCCTTCTCCTCCTGCCTTCAATCTTTCCCAGCATCAGGTCTTTTCAAATGAGTAAGCCCTTAGCATCAGGTAGCCAAAGTATTGGAGTTTTAGCTTCAACATCAGTCCTTCCAATGAATATTCAGGACTAATTTCCTTTAGGATGGACTGGTTGGATCTCCTTGCAGTCCAAGGGACTCTCAAGGGTCTTCTCTGACAGCACAGTTCAAAAGCATCAATTCTTTGGTGCTCAGCTTTCTTTATAGGCTAACTCTCACATCTGTACATGACTACTGGGAAAACCATTTAACTAGATGGACCTTTGTTTGCAAAGTAATATCTCTGCTTTTTAGTATGCTGTCTAGGTTGACCATAGCTTTTCTTCCAAGGAATATGTGTCTTTTAATTTCATGGCTGCAGTCACCATCTGCGGTGATTTTGGAGCCCCGAAAAATAAAGTCTGACACTGTTTCCCCATCTATTTGCTATGAAGTGATGGGACCGGATGCCATGATCTTAGTTTTCTGAATGTTGAGCTTTAAGCCAGGTTTTTCACTCTCCTGTTTCACTTTCATCAAGAGGCTTTTTAATTCCTCTTCACTTTCTGCCATAAGGGTGGTGTCATCTGCATATCTGAGGTTATTGATATTTCTCCTGGCAATCTTGATTCCAGTTTGTTCTTCTTCCAGCCCAGCGTTTCTCATGATGCACTCTGCTTACAAGTTAAATAAGCACAGTGACAATATACAGCCTTGACGTACTCCTTTTCCTATTTGGTTCCATGTCCAATTGTAACTGTTGCTTCCTGACCTGCATACAGATTTCTCAAGAGGCAGGTCAGGTGGTCTGGTAATTCCATCTCTTTCAGAATTTTCCACATTTTGTGGTGATCCACACAGTCAAAGGCTTTGGCATAGTCAATAAAGCAGAAATAGATGTTTTTCTGGAACTCTCTTGCTTTTTCCATGATCCAGCGGATGTTGGCAATTTGATCTCTGGTTCCTCTGCCTTTTCTAAAACCAGCTTGAACATCTGGAAGTTCACGGTTCATGTATTGTTGAGGCCTGGCTTGGAGAATTTTGAGCATTACTTTACAAGCGTGTGAGATGAGTGCAATTGTGTGGTAGTTTGAGCATTCCCCAAAGAAAGGCAATGCTCCAGCATTGCTCTAGCACTGCGCAGCTGCCACTAATTTTCTCTGTAGGATACAAAATAATTAATATCTTAGATTGAGGCTGGTGGGGAAGTATTGGGAATTAAGAAATCGGGAGATATTTGTCTTTGGAAGTATAGTATAATTGTATGAAAGCATGAAGGGCCAGTGTATTTGAGGTTAATAGTCTTCTATTATAGGTGGAATCATGAATAGGTCATGTGCCTCCCTCCAGCCATGTTCAATTACATCTGCTCAGGGGTTCATAAATTGGGTGTAATAATCCAGGTAAATTTGACCATGTCAGAGAGGTGCAAAGAAACTCAGGGCATATGTAAGGGAGTGTTTATATTGACTGACCTTAGAAATTAAGGTAGGTAAGGAAGGCAGATAGAAATTGAAAAAAGCAGGGTTAGTGAAATGATGGTGGGGTCAGTTTTAACATTGTAGAAATTAGAACTATCAAGTTAGAGAAAATTGTTTATATGAATCAGAATATTCATTCTTGATATAATCATTAAAACTATGCCTCACTTGATGTGATTATATTCTGTAAGACAGGGTGAGAACATCTCATGCCAGGCATTATTATAAATCAATTTAAAATATATGTATATTTATTTATATATTGTTAGGTAGCACTATTCCTAATTTGTCTTAAGTTTAGTAACCATCACAAACCAATTTGCCAACTATATTCTTATATTTTAATCATTTGCCATCATGTTTTCTATTTTTAAATTTCATTTGTCACCATTTCTAAGGTTTTAAACATGGCCACATTTATATTATTATATATGTATATATACTATAATATATGAGGTAAAATTTTAAAATTATATACATATAGTACCCATTATTTGTATATAATCAAAACATCTCTGTAGTTGGATATAGCCATACAAGTCAGGGATACCAACTGCCTCATCCATGGGGCTGTATTCAAGTTGTAAGGTGTAATTTTACGTAAATGTAAATCAATGTTTTTATCCATCTATCTCTATATCTACATTTCATCCTTATATCTTAGATGCCCAAGATTTCTTTCATTTCTTATTCATTTATCTTAGAGCAGGTGGAAGGAATCACTCTAGTGACATTCATATCAGCCAATTTTTCCCTCTTATTCAGTTCTTATAAAGGTCAAATGAAAAAAATCAATAGCTTAACTTGGTGTTTTCCATTGTTAGATATATGACAGAATCTCTTGGTAAGCTTTTAAAAATGACTGACACCTGGGCTCTGTCTTAGACCAAATCAAAATATTTGCAGTGATGGGAGTGGGGGTGAAGATCTGGGCTACAGTTTTCCACTTATACGAATGAAATCCAATGTTAATAGGCTGCCCATCTGTTTCACTTGTAGGGATACCTCAATAAAAAGATCTCTGTGGATCAGACTATTCCGATTAATTTCTTAACTCCATGTCAGCCAATTAACTATGTTCACCATGTCCTTGATAATTAAGTGCTACCACCTGGCTTCTGAAACCCTCCAGGATTTTAATGGCCACCTCATGTGAAGAGTTGACTCATTGGAAAAGACTGATGCTGGGAGGGATTGGGGGCAGAAGGAAAAGGGGATGACAGAGGATGAGATGGCTGGATGGCATCACTAACTCGATGGACATGAGTTTGAGTGAACTCCGGGAGATGGTGATGGACAGGGAGGCCTGGAGTGTTGTGATTCATGGGGTCTCAAAGAGTCAGACACGACTGAGCGACTGAACTGAACTGAACCAGAAATTGATTGTAGCACTTTCCTCTACAAACAGTTTACAAAGAAGAGGCACAATAGAGCTACTTCAAAATGGTGACGAGGGGCTCCCTTCATGTTTTTCTCACAAGCTAGGTTAAGACATTGTTTTTTAGACTCTAGGGAGAATAGTTAAGGTTTGGGTTGAGTAAGAATGTCTTACATATTAAGTTCACTTTACCATTCCAGTCACACTAAGCCTTTGGTTAACTGCCTTTACAGCTTAATAAGGAAAATGCAGTAGTTTAGTTTTATTTGATATAGACTGTCTTTTGTTCATATTTTAGTCAACCAACCAAACAGACCATTCTGAACCATCGAAATTGATACATTGATCTGGAATCAGCATGTCAATAAATTCACCCTAATCAAACATTATATTATATTCTACCCTAATCTCACACATATTCCTATGTTTCTATTAAATATACATGGTAGAATCATGCAGCTCTTCTTTGCGCTGTCTCATCAAATTTTGTATCTCATCTTTTGGTGCCTAATAAGATTTGTTGTCATTGTTCAGTCGCTAGGTTGTGTTTAACTCTTTGCAGCCCCATGGACTGCAGCACGCCAGGCTTCCCTGTCCTTTATCATCCCACAGAGCTTGCTCAAACTCATGTCCATTGAGTCAGTGATGCCATCTAACCATCTCATCCTCTGTTGTCCCCTTCTCCTCCTGCCTTCAATTTTTCCCAGCATCAGGGTCTTTTCCAATCAGTCAGCTCTTCACCTCAGGTGGCCAGAGTATCAGAACTTCAGTTTTAGCATCAGCCCTTCCAGTGAATATTCAGGGATGATTTCCTTTAGGATTGACTGGTTTAATCTTGGTGTCCAATGGGCTCTCAAGAGTCTTTTCTAGCACCATGACTGAAAAGCATCAGTGAATTTGGAGTTTGATTATAATGTCTAGAAGTAAGAAGTGAGAGTTAGTGGTAGCTGTAAGGAACATAAGCACCTCTGGCAAGACAACTACTTCTGGGATAGACCTTACATATTTTTTAGGTCAGGAAAACTAATCTCTTCTGCAGGGTTCGAAGAGCCATTTCTGCTGGCCAAGTGGTCACCATAGAATTTATGGTTCCAGGGTCCTTAGCTTCAGTGGAGGAGAAGGCAATGGCACACCACTCCAGTACTCTTTTCTGGAAAATCCCATGGATGGAGGAGCCTGGTGGGCTATAGGCCATGGGGTCACTAAGAGTCAGTGACTTCACTTTCACTTTTCACTTTCATGCATTGGAGAAGGAAATGGCAACCCACTTTAGTGTTCTTGCCTTGAGAATCCCAGGGACGGGGAGCCTGGTGGGCTGCCATCTATGGGGTCACCCAGAGTCGGACACGACTGAAGCGACTTAGCAGCAGCAGCAGCGTCAGTGAAATTTGTACATAAGCCACTGTCCCAGTTTTCAGGGTCTTATTTCCTAAGCCATGATGATAACTTTAACAAAAGAAGCTTTGAGAGGTTGAGAATTGAATTTGTGTTGTAATTCATCCATCTATAAAGTGAGACTTTGGGTCTGGTTTTTGGAAATCTTGATGGTTACAGGAAATAAAAGGAGTCACAGAAAATTTGAGGTCTCTTATATGTGGTCCTTATGCTAAAAACTTAAATCCTTCAGCTCCTTATTTTCTTTTATCCATGTTCTTCAGTACAGGTAGAAGGAAGCAAACAACCCCATTATTTTCATTTTCACTAACATCTCTACAGCAGCAAATACTTGGTCACCTGCAGTTATGTCTTTAGATATTTGATTAAGGGTTCTATAGATGCAATTTGTTTAATTGTTTTGCAACTGCAGCCATGGATTGCTACTATCCCTCTTTCCCTAGGAAGCAGAGTTATTATTGACTTTCATCATATCAGAGAACCAAAGGCATAACCCCGAACCAATTCATTGAAGCCATCTTTAAAATTCTGTGCATTTGGAATCATACTTGGTCCATTCAATTAGAAAAGTAGACTGAATATAGATATAGATAAGCTATTGTAGATCTACAGCTTTTTAGAATAAGAAATGTGTTACAGATATTTGGCCTTATACAGAGACACACTGTTAGGAAGAGAAGATGGATATAAAATATACACATTGAAGGTATAAAATTTCTTACCAGAAAGCAGTAGAGATGCTTGGGTAATCCAAATAAAAGGGGAACAAAATTTCATCCCCCAAGACTTGCCTTTCTGCTCATTCAACAAAACATGAATCTAGTGAAGGACAGCAGAATGTGCAACCCCAAATATGCTGCTTTGGCATAAGCATTATCCTGAGCCTATTATTTAAAAAAAAAAAAAAAAAAAAAAAAAACAGGTGACATGAGGGAAGTTCTGAAAACTAGTAGTTTACTCTTTCATAAAAAATATTTATAAGGGAAATCTCCATTTGCAAAGGTTTCTCCTCTGTTCCAGGAAGAGAAGGATGAGTGACTCTTTAGAAATGTATCATGGAAAATACATGGACTTAGATTTGCATGACAAACATACCCTTGTTTTCTGTGCTTTGCTTGAAAACCTCCCATAACTGCCCTCTCAAACATCTTCTTTTGTTTTTAGTTAAAGATGGTATTTCAAGTGGTGGGCTTAGGCCATTTCTGAGAGTTATTCAGTTTTCCTAAGTCTCTCCCGTGTATACAAGAGCTATACATGTTATGAAACTTCTGTTTATTTTTCTCCTGTTAATCTGTCTTTAATTACAGTGGTGTCTTAACCAAGAATTCAGAAGAGTAAAGGGAAATCTGTTTTTCCTCTCCAACACTGGCTACTGCTGTGGGGAAATTTTGCAGATGTAATTGAAATTTTATAAAATTGACAAGGTTATTGAGGACCAGATAAATAGTCTGCAAATGAAGTGCTTTATAATCTGTAGAAGTCCACTGAAGTATTACTAGGTGTCCTCAGTTACTCGTGGTGGAGTTGGGGTGGGGACTAGAATAAGAATTTTACGATATGCATCAAAATATTTTATCACAGTTTCTAAGCATAATAAGACAATTACTGGGACTCCAGATATTTAATTAGCAACTAATCAAAGCCTGAAGTAAATTTTTGTGCATCACGTAGGATGAGGAATAGATAAATTCCAAACAACTTGAAGATTATAAAATGATGATCCAGAATACCATGTTTCCCAGGTCTGTTTTCAAAACATTATAAAATTGAATAAATTTTGAAGTTATATCTAAATGTATCTTGAATTTTATAGCTAGAATTTTTAAACACTCAAATATTATACTTTAAAATATGTTTTCCTTTAATAAAACTGAATTACTAAATCCATAATTTTATATTACTCTAATGTAGCAAAATTTATAAGATTCAGTGACCCCTAAACCGATTGCCATCTTTACACTTAAAGACAAACTACAAAAACTGGATCTGTTAGGTAGTTAGAATAGGAAACAGGAGTCCAGAATGGTGGTGGCTAAAAGACAAGGAAGGGAAAACCCTTTGAAAATAGAACAAAGGGAAGTCAAAGGAAGGTCTGAGGACCAGAGTGAAGACCTCAGGTAGAACAAACAGCACTCCTGGCTAGCCCAATTTACATAGGGCAGGTCCGGGGGGAGGAAAAAACATAAAAAGAGGAGCCAAAGGGCCAGGCTTTCTCTCTTCTCTTTGTGTCTTTGGGTCAGCATGCCCTCAGGCCTTGAGGATGCATTTTCCCGCTATTTTCTAAATAAAACTGAGCTATAACACGGAGCTGTAACACTGATCTGTCTAAGAGCTATCACGTGGTCTCTCTGAGAGTTGTGACACGCTGAGGGCTTTAATGTCCATCGCTTCAAATCTTTGTTGTGACGAGACAGAACCGAGGAGATTACACTCCTCTGACAGATCCATAAACAAAGCAAAAAGTGATGGAAAGCCTACTAAAGATACTGAAAGTAGAACAAAAAGGAAAGAAAATAGAATATAAAGGAATTACATAGCAAACGTATAAACACATGGGAAAAATATTGAACTGTCTTGTATGAAAGGAATAAAAAGTGAGGGAATCTAATTAAAAGTTGACTCCTGAATTGCTTTGCATTTATCCCCATAGCAATTTTCATGGATATGAAACAGACTGTTTCGCTTCTGGCTTAAAGAGAAGTCCAAGTACGTGGATGACAGTTCCTATTTAAATATTTGGTATTTTTGTTAACTGTATTTGCCTTTGATTTGATGAATGTGTTTGAATGAAGGTACACATTTGTATATTATCCTTAGCCTTTAGGAAACAAAGCTCTTTTATAATGCCCTGCTCAGGAAAGTTAATTGGATTAATTTAGATAATACAGCTGTAAGAACATTTCTGAGATGTCTATATAAATAAGTTGTTATGCCAAGAACAGATCTAGATAAAATTATGATGTGTAAAAAATGTTCTCAGTTCCTCACTTCCCTACTCTGGTGATAATTCCTCACCAGAGCAGAAACTGTGTTCATCTATCAAAATTTGCCCTGAGGAAATTTCTGGGACATGTTTTGTCTTATATGGAAATAGAAACATGTATAAAATATGGCTAGTAATAAGCACATGAGTAAAAAGTAACAGAACCAGCATGACTTTATATCTTAGAGCATCTCTTTAGAAATATGTTTTTAAACATTATCTCAATCTTCATTAAGCAAAATGAAAGATTCTTCATTATTGAAAATTCAAACATTACCCAACAGAATTGGATGGTTCTATTTGTGTACTTTGTAGTTTTGGGTTTTAGAAAAGCTTAGCAGCAGCAGTACCAATATTCCCTGAAGTTTTATTATACAAATAAAGGATTGTTACACATACGGTTTGGCTGATTCAAGGTTGGTGTTTCCTAAGTTTTCTGTTGGAAAATTCACTTTAGGAAAGATCCACATAAAAGAGTCCCTTTAGATAAAAAGTACAATAGAAGAGTGTACCCTTTAACCAGTGTCTTACTTTATAGTCTCAGTCATTTATTGAAATAGCATTTAACATATACCACGGAGAAGGCAATGGCACCCCGCTCCAGTACTCTTGCCTGAAAAATCCCATGGATGGAGGAGCCTGGTAGGCTGCAGTCCATGGGGTCACTGAGGGTCGGACACGACTGAGCAACTTCCCTTTCACTTTTCACTTTCATGCATTGGAGAAGGAAATGGCAACCCACTCCAGTGTTCTTGCCTGGAGAATCCCAGGGACGGGGGAGCCTGGTGGGCTGCCGTCTATGGGGTCACACAGAGTCAGACACGACTAAAATGACTTAGCAGTAGCAGTACATGGAAGGCATACAGTTAAAATTATTTGAATAAATGAAAGCATGCTATCTTACAGTGAGTAAAAAAAAATTGCATTTACCCCAAAGTGTGAAAGTGTTAGTCACTGAGTCATGTCCGACTCTTTGTGACCCCACGGACTGCAGCCTGCCAAACTCCTCTGTCCATTGAATTCTGCAGGCAAGAATATTGGAGGGTGTTGCCATTCCCAACACAGGGATTGAACCTGGGTCTCCTGCATTGCAGGCAGATTCTTTTACCCTAAAGAAGAGAGTAAAAGGAGTTTTACTAAAAACATACTTAAAGCAGAGTCATGTTTCCAGGCATGGCTTCAATGTGATCAAGTAACCTCAGAATCCTTTTTGAAAAGAAATAGGTTATTTATAATTTTTAAAAAGCAGAATAATCATTGTTAGTGAGATTATATCTCAGAAAATGTATTTTTTATACCTAGAAAATACTGATGTTCTTCCTTTAAGAGAAAATTTTATTCTTTTCCTCCCACTAAAACTCTCAAAACAAATTATTTAAATTCATGTGAATATTCAAGAGATATCCCTGACACTGCTGCTGTTTGTGTTCAAGTCTTTTGTGATCCCCTGGACTATAGCCTGCAAGGCACCTCTGTCCGTGGAATTTCCTAGGCAAGAATACTGGAGTGGTAGCCATTTCCTCCTTCAGGAGATCTTTCCAACCTAGGGATCAAACCTGAGTCCCCTGCATTGCAGGCAGATTCTTCACTGATGATCCACCAGGGAAGCCCATCCATGACATATAGGACTCAAAATAATAGAGGTAGATTTTTAAAGTAAAAAGGAATTCCACAGCTATCAAATGATTAGAAATCCTTGACAAAGTGAAATAAATACCAAAAGTAATACACTTTTCTGCTTCTATGTCCAATATGTTTAAATTGATTTAAGTGGTTGTAGACTCCTCTGATTTCCGTGTTGACCATCTGATGATGTCCATGTGTAGAGGCTTCTCTTGTGTTGTTGGAAGAGGGTGTTTGCTATGACCAGTGCATTTTCTTGGCAAAACTCTATTAGTCTTTGCCCTGCTTTATCCCATATTCCAAGTCCAAATTTGCTTGTTACTCCAGGTATTTCTTGACTTCCTACTTTTGCATTCCAGTCCCCTATAATGAAAAGGACATCTTTTTTGGGTGTTAGTTCTAAAAGATTTTGTAGGTCTTCATAGAACCGTTCAATTTCAGCTTCTTTAGCATTACTGGTTGGGCATAGACTTGGATTACTGTGATTTTTTAATGGTTTGCCTTGGAAACAAACAGAGATCATTCTGTAGTTTTTGACACTGCATTTCAGACTCTTGTTGACCATGATGGCTACTCCATTTCTTCTGAGGGATTCCTGCCCACAGTAGTAGATATAATGGTCATCTGAGTTAAATTCACCCATTCCAGTCCATTTTAGTTTGCTGATTCCTAGAATGTTGACGTTCACTCTTGCCATCTCTTGTTTGACCACTTCCGATTTGCCTTGATTCATGGACCTGACATTCCAGGTTCCTATGCAGTATTGCTCTTTACAGCATTAGACCTTGCTTCTATCACTAGTAACATCCACAACTGGGTATTGTTTTTGCTTTGGCTCCATCCCTTCATTCTTTCTGGAGTTATTTCTCCACTGATCTCCAGTAGCATATTGGGCACCTACTGACCTGGAGAGTTCCTCTTTCAAAATCCTATCATTTTGCCTTTTCATACTGTTCATGGGGTTCTCAAGGCAAGAATACTGAAGTGGTTCGCCATTCCCTTCTCCAGTGGACCACATTCTGTCAGATCTCTCCACCATGTCCCGCCCCTATTGGGTGGCCCCACAGGGCATGGCTTAGTTTCATTGAGTTAAACAAGGCTGTTGTCCTAGTGTGATTAGATTGACTAGTTTTCTGTGATTATGGTTTCAGTGTGTCTGCCCTCTGATGCCCTCTTGCAACACCTACTGTCTTACTTGGGTTTCTCTTACCTTGGACGAGGGGTATCTCCTCACTGCCGCCCCTCCTGACCTTGACCTAGCTACTCTAGGCTCTCCTGCGCCTGCGCAGCCACCACTCCTTGGACGTGGGGTTGCTCCTCCCGGCCACCGCCCCTGGCCTCAGACGTGGGGTAGGTAGTCTCGGACGTTCCTGTGCCGTCGCAGCCTGGCACTCTCAGCCACTGCTCCTGACTTCGGACGTGGGGTAGCTCCTCTCTGCCGCAGTATGTGCACTGGTCGCAACCGCCCCCACTATGTGCGCCGGTCACAGCTGCAGATTGATATATTCTTTACAGCCAAAGATGGAGAAGCTCTATACAGTCAGCAAAAACAAGACCAGGAGCTGACTGTGGCTCAGATCATGAACTCCTTATTGCCAAATTCAGACTGAAATTGAAGAAAGTAGGGAAAACCACTAGGCCATTCAGGTATGACCTAAATCAAATCCCTTATGATTATACAGTGGAAGTGACAAATAGATTCAAGGGACTAGATCTGATAGATAGAGTGCCTGATGAACTATGGAATGAGGTTCATGACATTGTACAGGAGACAGGGATCAAGACCATCCCCATAGAAAAGAAATGCAAAAAAAGCAAAACGATTATCTGGGGAGGCCTTACAAATAGTTGAGAAAGAAGAGAAGTGAAAAGCAAAGGAGAAAAGGAAAGATATAAGCATCTGAATGCAGAGTTCCAAAGAATAGCAAGAAGAGATAAGAAAGCCTTCCTCAGGGATCAATGCAAAGAAATAGAGGAAAACAACAGAATGGGAAAGACTAGAGATCTCCTCAAGAAAATTAGAGATACCAAGGGGACATTTCATGCAAAGATGGGCTCGATAAAGGACAGAAATGGTATGGACCTAACAGAAGCAGAAGATATTAAGAAGAGGTGGCAAGAATACACAGAAGAACTGTACAAAAAAGATCTTCATGACCAAGATAATCACAATGGTGTGATCACTCACTTGAAGCCAGACATCCTGGAATGTGAAGTCATGTGGGCCTTAGGAAGCATCACTACGAACAAAGCTAGTGGAGGTGATGGAATTCCAGTTGAGCTATTCCAAATCCTGAAAGATGATGCTGTGAAAGTGCTGCACTCAATATGCCAGCAAATTTGGAAAACTCAGCAGTGGCCACAGGATGGGAAAAGGTTAGTTTTCATTCCAATCCCAAAGAAAGGCAATGCCAAAAAATGCTCAAACTACCGCACAATTGCACTCATCTCACGCTAGTAAAGTAATGCTCAAAATTCTCCAAGCCAGGCTTCATTAGTACGTGAACTGTGAACTTCCAGATGTTCAAGCTGGTTTTAGAAAAGGCAGAGGAACCAGAGGTCAAATTGCCAACATCCACTGGATCATAGAAAAAGCAAGAGAGTTCCAGAAAAACATCTATTTCTGCTTTATTGGCTATGCCAAAGCCTTTGACTGTGTGGATCACAATAAACTGTGGAAAATTCTGAAAGAGATGGGAATACCAGACCACCTGACCTGCCTCTTGAGAAACCTATATGCAGGTCAGGAAGCAACAGTTAGAACTGGACATGGAACAACAGACTGGTTCCAAATAGGAAAAGGAGTACGTCAAGGCTGTATATTGTCATCCTCCTTATTTAATTTATATGCAGAGTCCATCATGAGAAACTCTGGGCTGGAAGAAGCACAAGCTGGAATCAAGATTGCCAGGAGAAATATCAATAACCTCAGATATGCAGATGACACCACCCTTATGGCAGAAAGTGAAGAGGAACTAAGAAGCCTCTTGATGAAGGTGAAAGAGGAGAGTGAAAAAGTTGGCTTAAAGCTCAACATTCAGAAAACGAAGATCATGACATCCGGTCCCATCACTTCATGGGAAATAGATGGGGAAACAGTGGAAACAGTGTCAGACTTTATTTTGGGGGGCTCCAAAATCACTGCAGATGTTGACTGCAGCCATGAAATTAAAGACGCTTACTCCTTGGAAGGAAAGTTATGACTAACCTAGATAGCATATTGAAAAGCAGAGACATTACTTTGCCATCAAAGGTCCGTCTAGTCAAGGCTATGGTTTTTCCTGTGGTCATATGGATGTGAGAGTTGGACTGTGAGGAAGGCTGAGTGCCGAAGAATTGATGCTTTTGAACTGTGGTGTAGAAGAAGACTCTTGCGAGTCCCTTGGACTGCAAGGAGATCCAACCAGTCCATTCTGAAGGAGATCAGCCCTGGGGTTTCTTTGAAAGGATTGATGCTAAAGCTGAAACTCCAGTACTTTGGCTACCTCATGAGAAGAGTTGACTCATTGGAAAAGACTCTGATGCTGGGAGGGATTGGGGGCAGGAGGAGATGGGGACGACAGAGGATCAGATGGGTGGATGGCATCGCTGACTTGATGGATGTGAGTCTGAATAAACTCTGGGAGTTGGTGATGGACAGGGAGGCCTGGAGTGCTGCGATTCATCAGGTCGCAAAGAGTTGGACAGGACTGAGCGACTGCACTGAACTGAGACTCCTCTTTACAGCAGTCTAAATCAAGAAAATTTGCACCTTCATGAGCCAATGTTTACAAATGGCCTCAGGTTTTCAGCCTGTATTCATTGAAGTGAAACATGATCCCTTGCTTAACTAGATATTCATCAACTATTTAAATGTATACATTTTTGTTTGTTTTTGCTTTGAAAAGCAGGTGTTTGTTAATTTTTAAATTAATGTTTATTGACATATAGTTGACTTACAGTTTTGTGTTAGTTTCTGCTATACAGCAAAGTGAATCAGTTATATATATACAAATCTCCACTCTTTTTTAGATTCTTTTCCCATATAGGTCTTTACAGAGTATTGAGTAGAGTTCCCCGTGCTATATCAGTTCAGTTCAGTTCAGTTGCTTAGTCGGGTCCAACTCTTCGACCCCATGAATTGCAGCATGCCAGGCCTCCCTGTCCATCACCAACTCCTGGAGTTCACCCAAACTCATGTGCATCGAGTCGGTGATGCCATCCAACCACCTCATCCTCTGCCGTCCCTTTCTCCTCCTGCCCCCAATCCTTCCCAGCATCAGGGTCTTTTCCATTGAGTCAACTCTTCACATGAGGCTGAAACTCCAATACTTTGAAACTCCAAAGTATTGGAGTTTCAGCCTCAGCATCAGTCCCTCCAGTGAACACCCAGGACTGATCTCCTTTAGGATGGACTGGTTGGATCTCCTTGCAGTCCAAGGGACTCACAAGAGTCTTCTCCAACACCACAGTTCAAAAGCATCAATTCTTCGGCGCTCAGCTTTCTTCACAGTCCAACTCTCACATCCATACATGACCACTGGAAAAGCCGTAGCCTTGACTAGACGGACCTCTGTTGGCAAAGTAATGTCTCTGCTTTTCAATATACCATCTAGGTTGGTCATAACTTTCCTTCCAAGGAGTAAGCGTCCATTAATTTCATGGCTGCAGTCACCATCTGCAGTGATTTTGGAGCCCCCAAAAATAAAGTCTGACACTGTTTCCACTGTTTCCCCATCTATTTCCCATGAAGTGATGGGACTAGATGCCATGTCTTAGTTTTCTGACAGTAGGTCCTTATTCGTTATCAGTATTTATATAGTAGTGTCTCTATGTCAATTCCAATCTTCCAATTTATCCTTCTCACCCTTTCCCTCTTGTTAACCATAAGTTTGTTTTCTACATCTGTTGACTCCATTTCTTTTTTTGTAAATAAGTTCATTTGTACCAATGTACACTTTTAAATGAAATAAAAATTCTAACATGGAAGAGAGAGATAAGTTTGTCATAATTTATGAGTAGTAAAATGACACCTTGACCACAAAGCAATTACATCCTGATACTGACGCAATGAAAAATTACCACTAACAACAGAAAAGCAAGATTATAGTATTATTAGAAAAAAAAGTTGACCTCCAAAATGCCAAGAGAAAAACCATGAAAATATTCTGTTACTCTGAATAGAAGCCTGGTAATACCTTAAGTATTTACATCAGCTTTCCAATAATAAGCTAAGTTGCTTATCCATGACTTTCATTAAAATACAAATTTAAAAAACATACAGGGTTTAATTTATATGATCTAAAGGGCAATAACACTGTTGGCCTTCTTTTTAAGGTGGAGTTAGTTTAAGTAGATATAATTTAGGCTGAAAAGTTCATGTGAGAAGTAGAACATATTAGGTATCTTAGAAGAATAACAAAGTTCTCTGAGGATCCTAAGGAACTTATATAACTGCAATTACATAACTGGAATAGAAATAGAAAAACTTTTGTTGTTGTTGATTTCAGGAGGGAGCATATAAGTTTAAAGGTTGTGCCTCTTATTGGTAATAGTTTGACCAGTTGAGGTGGTGGAGTAAGACCATTGCAACTTAAAGCAACAGTGAAGAATGCCAAAGATTTAAGAGGGAGTCAAATCAGAGAAGAGGAAGTGTGTGTGTGTGTGTGCGTGAGTGCATGCAGTGGAAATTCAAACAGAAATATGTTTAAAGAAAATATGAGTGGTCTGATAGGTGAGTCTGAGCTTGAGAGTAAATTCATTTCCCCCTCTCCCTTTGGAAGATCAATTTGATAACAATGTAGAGGTGCACTAGACAAAGGAAAAAATAGAGAACAAATAATTGGAAGCTGATGAATATTAGTTCGTGGCATCAGAAGGAATTGGGATTGGCTGTGTAAATTACTGAGAAATTTACTTCTGGAGGTTTTTGTAATAATTTGATGTAGTTTGTTGGAGACAATAAGATCAAGCACAACAAGAAGACTTTACAAAAAGGAAGGCTGAAAAAAAATAGCATTCATTCCCCATTCATGTATATTTCAGCTATGCATGAGGCACTGTGCAAGGACTAAACATACGGAATGTGTAGCCTCTACACTATGAAGCATAACATCTATGTGGAGAGATATTAACCCTAAGACAGTAATGTACATGAGAGAGGTATGAATGAGGTGCTTTGGAAGCACAGAAGCACACATCTGTACTGGGGGGACATGGAGAGCTTTCTAGAGGAAAAGATGGCATGTTTTTTCCAGGTGAATGTGGGATTGTGACTGGATGGAATTTTCTGTTAAGAAGTGCTTGCACTTCTGAAACACCTGGAGTATAGTTTCCTTAATAGATGGATTGATTGTATGAGATGAGTCAGTAGGGACACATGATGATCAAATCATCAAAACTTATATATTCAGGAGTTGGATTTTGCTGTATATATATTTTAAGTAGGGAAGAGACATGATCAGTTTTCATTCAAATTTTTAAAAAAAAAACACTACTGTCAAAGACTGATAAATTTGAAAAGAGGTAGAGTAATAAGGAATGTATCATATCAACCTAGGTTAGGAGCTGGAGATCAGATTAAGCCAGAGGAAGTATGAGTAGAGAGGTAGGAATAGATTCAAATGATGATTATGATGATGGTGATGGTCCTGATGATTGTTTCTGTTGTTCTTGCTGTTGTTTCTGTTGTTTTTGCTGCTGCTACTGATTACAGGTAACATTTCTGAGAACTTACTATTTGACATATTCTGTGGAAAGTTTATTATATAAATCCTATCACATAATCCTCTGGCATCCCTGGACCTATTTTTATCTTCATTTGAAATAAAAGGAGAGATTAGAACACATATTTGAATAATGATTTTCTCAGTTTAATGACAATAATGCCTACTCATCCTGCAATAAAATATGAAATAAAAGATTCCTGCCCCTTGTCATCTAATTTGCATACCCACCCATGCTCTTACATGACACACTGTAATAATGGCGCCATCTCTAATATTTACATCTTTACTGGCTTTTATGTGTGAGGAGCTAGACTGATAATTATAATTCTATTGCTTCTTTCATGGGCATCAATTCTCATGTTAAAAGAAAAAAAAAAAACTGAGAACATCCCTTGAAAATTACCTTGAGTACATGTAATTTTTTACTTGTAACAAATTTATACATTAGGGTGATTTTTAGTATTGAAATTTATGATGATCAGTCTATAAAAGAAGAAAGCCAGTGCTTTATCAGGTAATCTTTACATTATGCTAAAAAGTTAGACTGATAATGATTCAGAACTTGCACAGGAAAACCAATAATTCTAAGGTTTTACTTGAATGGCCCCTTGCGTTATCAGGAACACCTTTTTGACACTGTAGATGAAGACTGTGCATCCAGGCAAGCTTGATAATGACATTCTGTCACCATAGAGCACACAGAGTGAAGCCCCTGGGGGGAAAGAGAATGTCTTAAACTAAATGGATGGCTAATGAGATACTTGAAGGCACAGCCAGTGAAATGTGTTATGGGAACAAGGTCTATACAAATTTGTTTGAGGCCTCTGGTTCATTGATCTGTTTATGGAGATGTCATAGGTTGATATATCCTTTATTGCTGTTGCCAAGAATGGATTGAAGACATATTGAACACATCTTATTTGGTGAGAGTTCCCAGAGGGAGCATGAGAATGAGCAACCTCCATCAATAACATTGGAGGGTACCCTGCTTGATTAAAAAAAAAAAAATTAATTGTTTAGTAATTGCTTCTCCAGTGTTGTTTATATTGCACCTAATTCTGAATGTCAGTAATTTACCCTGAAGAAGCAAGCAAAACCACATGTCCTTAACATTGTCATAACTGTCCATCTCATTTATGTGTAATTTAGCTGTGTCTAAACAAGGAAAGTAAATGAAGAATTAAGCAATTAAAGAGGGAATTTATTTCCACCAGCCACACTAGATCACCATTTTATTAGTTTTCTTAGTAGTGACATGGACTCTCCACTTCTGTTTCCTGTGAATATAGGTGAAAACACAAATTAAAACTGAAGCACATATTTATATAATTTGTAATCATGAGTTTGAGCAGAAAGCTGATGAAAATGGTGGCATACTGGGAAAGAACCTGCCTGCCAATGCAGGAGACATGAGTTTGATCCCTGGGTTGGGAAGATCCCCTGGAGAAGGAAGTGGTAACCCACTCCAGTATTCTTGCCTGGGAAATCCCATGGACAAGAGGAGCCTGTTGGGCTACAGTTCATGGTGGTGCAAAGAGTCAGACACAATTTAGCAACTAAATAACAACAAGGCAATTATATCAACACTCCTAGAGGAGAATAAGAACAGCTCAATATAAAAACATCTCTTTTAAATGAGCAACTGGGAGAAAACTGATATTTTCAATAGGATTTTTCACATTTAAGTATTTGGATGTCTATTTACCAGAATCCCACAGAAACACACAAAAATCAAGTTAATTATAAAGCCCATAAAAGCGAGTCTAAAATGAAAAAAATTTAAGTTAGTAGGAAAGCTGCAAATACATTTAAATATATTACAATAGTCATATCCTTGACTAGTTAGTAAAAGAGAATCAGATCAGATCAGATCAGTCGCTCAGTCATGTCCAACTCTTTGTGACCCCATGAATCGCAGCACGCCAGGCCTCCCTGTCCATCACCAACTCCTGGAGTTCACTCAGACTCACGTCCATCGAGTCAGTGATGCTATCCAGCCATCTCATCCTCTGTTGTCCCCTTCTCCTCTTGCCCCCAATCCCTCCCAGCATCAGAGTCTTTTCCAATGAGTCAACTCTTCGCATGAGGTGGCCAAAGTACTGGAGTTTCAGCTTTAGCATCATTCCTTCCAAAGAAATCCCAGGGCTGATCTCCTTCAGAATGGACTGGTTGGATCTCCTTGCAGTAAAAGAGAATACTTACTATATTTAGCACATCATATGTATTTCAATGTAGTAGGAAATTATTAATGACACAACAGATGAAAATTTCAGTGATTCAGATTTTCTTCAATATATCACCTTATAATTTAACCATCACAATGATACACCTTTGGCCTGGTGGCTAAAAATTATAATGATGTGCAATTTATAGCTGGAAATTACACAAAATCATAACATAAAAATTTAAAATTATTTTTAAAATTATAATTTCTACTGCAGATTTCAGTAACATACATTGATGAAAATGCACTGCTTATAATTACTAAAAGTACGACAGTGTGTATACACCTGTCATTCTATCTTATTTCACCTCTTGAATTTCTGTTCTCTTTACTGTTGGACGAATTAAACTATTTGTAAAAGAGGCTTTTAAAAATATTTTATCCTTTGAAGTGAAGTGTTAATCACTCAGTCATGGCTGACTCTTTGAAAACCCATGAACTGTGTAGCCCGCCCTGGTCCTCTGTCCACGGAATTCTCCAGGCAAGAATACAGGAATAGGTTGCCATTCTCTTCTCCAGCAGATCTTTTGACCCAGGGATCAAACCCAGGTCTCCTGCATCGCAGGCAGCTTCTTTACTGTCTGAGCCACAAAGGCTCCAGATTTTATCCTTTATCTTTACTATTTGAGCAGAAGAATTGTGATGATTAATTTTCTGTGTCAGTTTAACTGTGCCATGGGGTGCCCAGGTTGAATATTATTTCTCGGTGTGTCTGTGAGGGTGTTTCAGAAGGAAATTAGCTTTCAAATCAGTAGACTGAGTAAAGATATTGCTCTCCTCAGTATGGGTGGGCATCATCCAATCATGAGGGCCTGAATAATAGAACAAAAAGTTGGAGGGGAGAATGTATTCTGTCTGCCTGGCTGTAGAGCTGGTACATTAGTCTTCTGTCCTTCAACTAGGACTTACATCATGAGCGATCCTGGTGCATTTGGACTAGATTTTATACCATCAGTTCTGATTATTTTGGTTTTCAGGCCTTTGTACTTGGAGCTATATTAGAACTAGAACTATACAATTAGCTTTCCTGGGTTTTCCGCTTGCAGATGGCAGGTCATGGTATTTCTCAGCCTTAATAATTGCATTAGCCAATTCTTTACAATAAATCACACATATATATGAATTATGCAATTATAGAGGATATATATATATATATATACACACACACATATATAAAGGAACATGGTGAGCTACAGTCCATGGGTTGTAAAAAGTTGGGTACACCTGAAGCAACTGAGCACAAGTGTGCACGCACACACACACACATAATATATACATAGGTATTAGAGAGAGAGTAAGAGAGAACCATGACTAACGCCAGGATATTTCAAAGATAGCTAGTCTTTCATGCTCCTAGTGAAGAATTCTCATGTTGTAGGTCACCTGTATGGAGGCATAAGAAGTTATTTACAGATGTTCTGTTGATGAGCATTTTAATCCTTTTTTAGCATACTTCCCTGGTGGCTCAGATGATAAAGCGTCTGCCTGCAATGAGGGAGACCCGGGTTCAATACCTGGGTCGGAAAGATTCCCTGGAGAAGGAAATGGCAATCTACTCCAGTATTCTTGCCTGGAAAATCACATGGACAGAGGAGCCTGGTAGGCTACAGTCCATGGGGTCCCAAAGACTTGGACACGACTGAGCGACTTCACTTTCACTTTTTTAGCATATCATTGGATTTATTATCTCACAAATATGAACTAGCTTAGTTATATTTGAGATTCAATTTAGTCTACTAAATGTTTCAATTCAGTCTACTAAAATTCTGTCATTTTTGTCATGCAGAACATAGTGGATTATGCTTACTTAACCAAAAATACCAAAATCTCAGTTTAAAACCAGGTGGAGTATACTTATATCTGAGTCACATTGCTGTACAGCAGAAACAAATGTTGTAACGCAATTATCCTACAATTAAAAAGAAAAAAAGCATGTTTGTTTCTCTTCATGACATTTCTTTGGTGGGTTACTGTAGGTTTTCCTCTAGCTCACCTCACTGCAGGCCCGAGGCTAATAGGAAAGTGACCATCTAAGCCACGCTTTGACAAATTACAGCCCACAGGCCAAATAACAGCATGCTCCCTGTTTTTGTAAATACATTTTTACTGAGATTCAGCCATACCTGTCTATTTACATACTCATTTTTTCTACTTTTAACTAAGACAGCACAGGAAAACACCTGCATCAGCAACCCTAAAGCCTGCCAAGCCTAAAATACTTGCTATGTGACCCTTTTTGAAAAGTTTATTGACCCCAATCTGGTACATTTCTGTTGCTGAATGGGGAAAATGGAAAGAAATCGGGTCTGGTGAGCCATTCTCTGGCTCTTAAAGTTTAATTCCTAAATTGAATTTTATCACATTTTATCTTTTAAGCAAGGGACCATGTGTTCTATTTACCTTGACTTATTTCAGTTTAGCAATATCTGCCCATAAATTTTATACTGTAAGGACAGATAAACTGAGGATAAAAAAAAATTAAATCACATTATTTTTTCCTGGAATATTTCAGTCTTTAATTATCTCATGACACTGGATATTGATGAGAAGTCTGAGAGCAGTCCAGTTTTTTCTCCTCCACTCCCATAAACTCTCTCCCCCTTACTTTTGTATTGATTGCCTGAAAAAAATTTTTTTTCTTGAAAATACAGTACTTTAAACAGGGTGTGTCTCAGTGTGTCATCTTCCCTGAATAATCCAAACAGTTTTTTTTAAATTAAGTAATACAACATGCATTTTCAGTGTACTTATTTAATTCTTCTTTCAGTGGAAGAAAATATTATTCTGTTGTATTGGTTCTTTTTCTAGTATTTGGTATTAACTGTGATTTTTAAGTCCTTTATGTCATTTTATTTTGGATATTTTTTTTTTATTCACTTTCTCAAACTCATTACTTTTGTAATATTGTTGCTTGGTTCATGATTTTGTTCCCCTGAGTCAAAAATCCTCCTATTTGTTTAGTTTTTCACGTTAATCATCTCATGTTTAATATCTCATTTCATTCAAAGTATGCTGTGTTGAAATTCTTTTATGGAAACACCTATAATACTAGTGAAGTTATTTTGTGTGTCTGGGTTTTGTTTAACGTCAGAATTGAACACTTCATCACTCTGATTTTAATGTCTTTAGTGTATCTTCTTATAGTGTTATGGATAGATGTCATTTTGCCTCATTTCTCCTTTCATTCATGTCTTTTTTTTTTTTAAAAAAGAATTTATTGTAGTAGAGTTGCTTTACATTGCTGTATTAGTTTCTTCTGTAGAGCAAAGTGAATCAGCTATAAGTGTGCATCAGTTCAGTTCAGTCACTCAGTCCTGTCGGACCCTGTGACCCCATGGACTGCAGCATGCCAGACTTCCCTGTCCATCACCAACTCCTGGAGCTGGCTCAAACTCATGTCCATTGAGTCAGTGATGCCATCCAACCATCTTATCCTCTGTCATACCCTTCTCCTCCTGCCTTCAATCTTTCCCCAAATCAGGGTCTTTTCCAAGGAGTCAGTTCTTTGCATCAGGTAACCAAAGTATTGGAGTTTCAGTTTCAGCATCAGTCCCTCCAATGAATATTCAGGACTGATTTCCTTTACGATGGACTGGTTGGATCTCCTTGCAGTCCAAGGGATTTTCAAGAGTCTTCTCCAACACCACAGTTCAAAAGCATCAATCCTTCAGCTCTCAGCTTTCTTTATTGTCCAACTCTCACATCCATACATGACTACTAGAAAAACCATAGCTTTGACTAGACGGACCTTTGTTGGCAAAGTAATGTCTCTGCTTTTTAATATGCTCTCTAGGTTGGTCATGGGAGAAGGCAATGGCACCCCACTCCAGTACTCTTGCCTGGAAAATTCCATGGACAGAGGAGCCTGGTAGGCTGCAGTCCATGGGGTCGCTAAGAGTCGGACACGACTGAGCAACTTCACTTTCACTTTTCACTTTCATGCATTGGAGAAGGAAATGGCAACCC
This sequence comes from Bubalus kerabau, assembly GCF_029407905.1. Classification (NCBI taxonomy): domain Eukaryota; kingdom Metazoa; phylum Chordata; class Mammalia; order Artiodactyla; family Bovidae; genus Bubalus; species Bubalus kerabau. The sequence continues at coordinate 26,349,894 of NC_073631.1, read as the reverse complement.
ATTCCAGTATTCTTACCTAGAGAATCCCAGGGATGGGAGAGCCTGGTGGGCTGCCGTCTATGGGGTTGCACAGAGTTGGACACGACTGAAGCGACTTAGCAGCAGCAGCAGCAGGTTGGTCATAGCTTTTCTTCCGAGGAGCAAGCATCTTTTAATTTCATGGCTGCAGTCACCATCTGCAGTGGATTTGGAGCCCCCCAAAATAAAGTCTCTCACTGTTTCCATTGTTTCCCCATCTATTTCCCATGAAGTGATGGGACCAGATGCCATGATCTTAGTTTTCTGAATGTTGAGTTTTAAGCCAGCTTTTTCACTCTCCTCTTTTAGTGTCATCAAGAGGCTTGTTAGTTCTTCTTTGCTTTCTGCCATGAGGGTGGTGTCATCTGCATATGGGCTTCCCTGGTGGCTCAGATGGTAAAGTGTCTGCAGTGCTGCCTCCCCGGCTGCAGTCCTCATTTTGCCCCAAATAAAAGTTAACTCGCAACTCTCAAGTTGTACATCATTTTTTAGTCGATAGTTATGGCAAGCGATGAAGTGACCCAGAGTGGACTTACTTCCTTCAACCTGACTCCACGAGGAACTGGAGCTTTGGTACCAGCAGTGGCCCCTTGTGCCCATCCACCGGGGTCGGTGGTGGGTGCAGATGAATTTGGGACAGTCTAGGGTTGTTTCTGACATTTATCTCAGTAATCTTTCTTTGGATGAAGATCAGGTGCCTCACACATGACCTGCAACCAAGACTGGAAGAAGACATAATTTAAGGAACTATCTCCAACCTGGGTGGAAAGACCTTTCTATCAGATGCTCTTAACTAGCTCATACCCAATGAAACTGAAGGGAAATTGACTCCTGGGTTAATTCTCACTTCCAAAGGCCCCTAAGCTGGACTGGTCTATAGAGAATGCTGCTGACTTCAAACTCAGCTTAAAACAATGCTCCAACAGAGGAAACTGCACTACACCAGGACAAGAAGAAGATGACATCAGAAGCAGACAGCTTGCCCAAGATGCTGATCTGACCTTTATGATCATTTATAATGTTTTCGTGATTCCTTGGACCTATGCCTATCAATCAAATATTTTCTTTCATGGACATGATTCTATGCTAGTTTAAAACTCAATCCGATTGTTTGGTTGTGGCCAAGTACCTGTGTCTAGTACTTCTGGGTTACCTTGGGGGATTTCTGTTCTCTAGGGCTTTGTTGGATACACCCTAGGAAATATATTTCAGATGAATGTTCAGTCCTATTCTATCTATTCATGATATTACTAGATGGGATTCCTCACCTGGCCAATTAACATACCTGCTCTGATGCTGGCCATAGATTTAAGTTTTCTCTTAGGGTCATTCAAACTCAATCAGAATGATGAGCTAAGTCTGAATAAAAAATTAACCTCTTATCTGTTAATTGTGGGAAAACTTGCACAATTACGGGGTGAATCTACATGGTTAACAACAGGCTATGGTCATTTAAGTTTAAAAGCTCCTCTATGTTGCTGCTGCTGCTGCTAAGTCGCTTTAGTCACGTCTAATTCTGTGCAACTCTATAGGCAGCAGCCCACCAGGCTCCCCTGTCCCTGGGATTCTCCAGGCAAGAACACTGAAGTGGGTTGCCATTTCCTCCTCCAATGCATGAAAGTGTAAAGTGAAAGTGAAGTTGCTAAATCGTGTCCGACTCTTAGCGACCCCATGGACTGCAGCCTACCAGGCTCCTCCGTCCATGGGATTTTCCAGGCAAGAGTACTAGAGTGGGTTGCCATTGCCTTCTCCCCCTCTATGCTGGGAATGGTTAAATCATACTAAAAATATGATCAACCTGATAATTACGAGACAAGGCTGGGTGCTTTATGACATATGCCTTTTATTACCCTTAGAGAGAGTGATTGGTATGGAACTCAGCGGATTTCTAGCACTAATTTATGGCCCTGACATCTACAGGGATGAATATGAAGGTGTAGGATGGGAGTCCCATGAATTTAAGGTCATACATGTTAACAAATTAGAGGTAATCCCAACCAATCTACCATTGGTATGATCCCATTGGGTCAAAGATCTGTATTCTACTGGTATGACCATCTAGCAGCTTTATGTATGTGTGTGTGACTTCAATGGGGTTAGAGGATGTAATTGGCCATATCAAAGCCTTAAATTTCATAAGCTTTAAATGATAGTAACTGGGCTATTAGCCTATTGAAGTCTGAGATCTCTCTGTTGAGAAAGGCAGTGCTACACAACTGCAAGGCCCTTGACACCTTACAGCATCTCAGGGAGATATCTGTGCTACCATTCAAAGTGAATACTACATTTTCATTCCTGAAAATCCTTTAATGTATGTAACACATTTGATGAACCATATGAAAAATCAGATTTCTGCTTTAAGTAACCCATTCCCTAGTCTTGATGATCTTTTAAAAAACTGGTTTGATGTGGGAGGTTCATGGCTAAAGTATTTACTTTTAATTCCGCTAATAATATTAACTATACTATTTGTGTTTTGCCCGTTTCACAAGATTATTTTTTCTTGTATTACCAAATGTATGACTGAGCCTCGAACAAAAATAATAATGACTAGACTTATAGCAGTTGATCAAATGTATAGCTCGATATATGATCAATGATTGTAATAGTGTAACTCTAGATATAGGAAGATGCAACAAAAGGGAGTACTTTCCTGCACCATAACTAGAATACAGGTGTCCAGAGAACTTTGACTTTAAGGCCTAGTCCAGTAATAAATAACACATTGAGTGGCCTATCAACAAAAACCTTCTTCAGAACTGGGGACAAGCCTTCCCAGCAGCATGGGACAAAATGGTCATGAAAGGCCCCCCAAAGTATGCTCGGATTTATGACCACCAGGGGGCCATGTCACAAGGGGGCCGAAATTGGCACTTACCAAGAGCATTGCCAACAACTGAACAACAAAGGCATTTGCCATCTGCCTCTACAGGAGATTGAGCCCCATGCTGCTATAGCTGTTGACCATCAACAACCCCTGAGGGAGTTCAGGGTGGAGTGAGGTGCTCCAGGGAATCTGGTGGGACAGGTCTTTAGATAGTTGGATGCTTTTAGGAGAACTTTTCAGGAGACATAAGAGACGCTGGCTTGATCCCTGGGTTGGAAAGATCCCCTGGAGAAAGAAATGGCAACCCACTCCAGTACTGTTGCCTAGAAAATCCCATGGACAGAGAAGCCTGCTGGGCTACAGTCCATGGGGTCACAAAGAGTCAGACACGGCTAAAGTGACTTAGCACAGCACATCTGCATATATGAGGTTATTGATATTTCTCATGGCAATCTTGATTCCAGCTTGTGGTTCAACCAGCCTGGAATTTCACATGATGTACTCTGCATATAAGTTGAATAAGCAGAGTGACAACATACAGCCTTGACTTATTCCTTGCCTGATTTGGAACCAGTCTGTTGTCCACGTCCGGTTCTAACTGTTGCTTCTTGATCTGCATAGAGGTTTCTCAGGAGGCAGGTAAGGTGATCTGGTATTCCCATCTCTTTAAGAATTTTCCACAGTTTGTTGTGATCTACACAGTCAGGGGCTTTGGAGTAATCAATAACCCAGAAGTAGATGTTTTTCTGGAACTCTCTTGCTTTTTCAATGACCCAACAGATGTTTGCAATTTGATCTCTGATTCCTCTGCCTTTTCTAAAACTAGCTTGAACATTTGGAAGTTCACAGAGGTTCATGTACTGTAGAATCCTGGCTTGGAGAATTTTGAGCATTACTTTGCTCAAAGTAATTACTTTGAGATGAGTGCAATTGTGTGGTAGTTTTAACATTCTTTGACATTGCCTTTCTTTGGGACTGGAATGAAAACTGACCTTTTCCAGTCCTGTGTCCAGTGCTGAGTTGTCCAAATTTGCTGGCATGTTAAGTGCAGCACTTTCACAGCATCATCTTTTAGGATTTGAAATAGCTCAGCTGGAATTCCATCACCTCCACTAGCTTTGTTTTTAGTGATGCTTCCTAAGGCCCAACATTCCAGGATGTTGGGCCCTACATGAATGATCATACCATCTCCTCTTTTTTTATTTATCTACAAATATTTTTATTGTGAAAAGTATAATAATAATAATCCATTTACAAGTCCCAATGCACCAGAATTAAGGACAACACAATTTTTATACATGCATTTTTTGTACAAAATGTTGATCTTTATAGGCATTTAAAATAAATGATCCATACATCAGTAGCACTGATTGTGAAATAAGTATCTTGCTCTCTGTCTCAAGATGACCAGCCTCCTATGTGGCCAAACATTTTCTTCGTATCTATATCACCACTGTCTTCCCAGGTATCTCAGATGGTAAAGAATCTGCCCGCAGTGCAGGAGACCCCAGGTTGATCCCTGGGTCAAGAAGATCCCCTGGAGAAGGGTTTGGCAACCCACTTCAATATTCTGGCCTGGAGAATTCCATGGACAGAAGAGCCTGGCGAGCTGCAGTCCATGGGGTCACAAAGAGTCAGACACGACTGAGCGACTGACACCCCCACTAGGTCACCACAGAGCACTGAGTAGAGTCCCCTGTGCTATACAATAGGTTCTCATTAGTTATCTATTTTAGTTAGTTTCACTCATTTTTAATTTGAACAATTGTATTTATATTTTGTTTTTCTCATGTGATTTAGTTAAATTTTCCTTAACTCTTCTTACTGTTTTATCTAAGACTTGTTTGTCTCCACCTCTAACATTTAATCTGAGAGGGATAAATTGTGTGTTCTCTTTGGTCTTCCAGGAGCCTGAACATATGCCAGTATTTGTGTAGGGGAAGGTGGGAGTGGGTTAGGGTCAAAAGTGCTGAGTTAGAACTATGTATTCAGTTTGGGAACTGGCAGTTAGTCAGGAGTTCTGTCACAGGGCTTACACCACCTGGTTGGAATATGTTCTGTCCTTTTTAGAGATATTTTTGAGCTTTGAATTTTTCCCCAGTGCATTTGGATCCTTTTGCTTTTGGAAAACACACAACCCAGATATCCTCATCAATTACTTTTGTTAGTTTTTGAGTTAGGAAATTCCAGGATCAGCCAGTCTTTACTCTGCCACATTATTTAGGATGTTAAAAGCTATTATAAATGTTTTGTCAATTTTAGAAATGCCCCAGATCATTTTTGGAGGGAAGCAATGAATAAATAATAAATGATAGAAATGTTAGCCCTACATAGCTGGTTCTTCTGTATAAAAACCTTTTATCAACAGTTCGAGAGTATGGCTTCAGGTTATGCCAACAAAGTATTTTGAATGAAATTTAAACCAACTCTATTAAACAGGTTTCTAGCCTAATTTTTTTCTTTATAATCCACTGCACTGCTTGATATGCAAGTGACAAGAATATTAGCTGTCAAGGTGACACATAATTGCTATTTAAAGTTCAGTTCAGTCATGTCCAACTCTTTGCAATCCCGTGAATTGCAACATGCCAGGCCTCCCTGTCCATCACCAACCCTCAGAGTTCACTCAAACTCACGTCCATCAAGTCCATGAGGCCATCCAGCCATCTCATCCTCTGTCGTCCCCTTCTCCTCCTGCCCCCAATCCCTCCCAGCATCAGAATCTTTTCCAATGAGTCAACTCTTCGCATGAGGTGGCCAAAGTACTGGAGTTTCAGCTTTAGCATCATTCCTTCCAAAGAACACCTAGGACTGATCTCCTTTAGAATGAACTGGTTGGATCTCCTTGCAGTCCAAGACACTCTCAAGAGTCTTCTGCAGCACCACAGTTCAAAAGCATCAATTCTTCGGCGCTCAGCTTTCTTCACAGTCCAACTCTAACATCCATACATGACCACTGGAAAAACCATAGCCTTGACTAGATGGACCTTTGTTGGCAAAGTAATGTCTCTGCTTTTGAATATGCTATCTGAGTTCAAAATGGAATCAAATAGGCATAGGTTCAATTTTGGTTGTTTCTGACCAACTGAGTGACTTTGGGTGAGCCACTTCACCTCTCTGAACTCTAGTTTCCTCTTATACTATCCATATCTTTGGTTTATTGTGACTTCAACTGTGGGTGAAAGATCTGGTTTATTCTGTCATAGAATATCCTAGGCGAATAGTTGTTATTAATGTTAGTTAATAATTGAGTGTTTTATTCAATTTAATAAAAGCATCAGGTGATAACTATCCTATGGTTTTGCCATAAATGTAAAAACACATAGATTGATGTAAATGTTGTAGCTACGTATTGCCACAACAAGATATGAAAAATAATTGTTGACAATTTTGAAGACCTGAAAACAAGTGTGTAAAAATTGTTCCACATACTGTCTTAGTATAATAGATCTGAAATTGTTCAAGTAAATCTCATTTACTCTAGGGAGTAAACAATACTTTAATTCTTTAATTTTTAGTTATTTTTAAATAACTGTTGATTTTTATTTGTTGTGTTTCTTCCCCATTTGGAATAGTAATTTCAGTTAAAAATTTCATAGCAAATTTATACCATCTAAATTATTTAGAAAACTGAAAATTTAACAAATGTCTTCATGAGTCACATACTTTCCAGCTTTTCTTCTTTGGTAATCAATTCTCTCATATCTTATTAAATGAGATAAACTTCCAGTTGTAACTTATTGATGCTGAAATGTAGTATATGACTTGATAAATGTAAATTAAATTAACTGAGTTTATTAACTGTTGAACTGTTCAAAACCCTCAACATCTACCAAAGAAAATAATTTAAAAACCCACATGTTTGGATAGGGCAGTCTTGTGCTAAAACAAAATGGTAATGATTAATGTTATGTTAATGTTACATTTTTCTGAGTGTACTTTTTAAGTTTCCTCCAGGATAATCAGAGAAAAGGCAGTTTTTTATATACCTGTTGTGGGTGGTTCATCTTTTCTTCCTCATATCTATTTATTATGTCTGCATTTTATAAAAAATCAATAGAAAGCAATAAAAAATCTAAAGCAAAATTAATTTAAAACTTTCTGTAGGAAAAGTACACGTAATATCAGAAAATTTGATTTACAGGAACATTTGATTTGACAGAGAATAAGTGTTCAATAAAGCAAACTCAACCTAATTACATTATTTCAGTGTTTATAAGAATTATGTTTGTCCATTTATTCATTTGTTGCTTTATTTCAAAATAAAGCATCTTTTTTAAAAGATCTTGACTTCACACTCATGTACATCAACAAATCCATTTGATTTTCTTACAGTATCTACCTGCTGCTGCTGCTGCTAAGTCGCTTCAGTCATGTCTGACTCTGTGCGACCCCATAGATGGCAACCCACCAGGCTCCCCCGTCCCTGGGATTCTCCAGGCAAGAACACTGGAGTGGGTTACCATTTCCTTCTCCAATGCATGAAAGTGAAAAGTGAAAGTGAAGTCGCTCAGTTGTGTCCGACTCTTAGAGACCTCGTGGACTGCAGCCTACCAGGCTCCTCCATCCATGGGATTTTCCAGGCAGGAGTACTGGAGTGGGGTGCCTTTGCCTTCTAGTGACCTGTTAAAGTCAGAAGGACAACCGCTATGAAATCTTTGTAGATTTTGTTGAACTTTAATTGCCTTTTTAGTATGGCTGTGGATCTCTGAACTTGTGACCTTTAATCTCTTATGGAAAACAGAAATATTAGTTTACCTCCATGTTTACAATTTTCTACAAATATTTTTCCTGAAAATAATTTATTTCTGCCTAATTATGCAATCATAAGGCTTTGTTCATTGTAAAGTGTTATTCACTGTTTTATTGAGGAATTTATTTTCAATATTCTAATAAATCCTAGTTTACATACAGAAAAGTTTAACAGGCAATTCTTAACCCATAAGTGCAGATTTTATAAGGTGCATAACTTAAATGCATAAGCAGAGATTTCACAAAGCAAGACCACCTGACCTTAATATTCTGAGAAATGCTTCCAAGTGATAATAGTCCACCCTTCAGTATTATTCCACCAATGTGTACCACTTGTCTTTAAACACTAGGTTCTCATAAGGATGCTGCTGTCTGTGGCAAGTTGACATTTCACAGGGCAGTTGAGCTACTCAAAAAGTGTGATCACCATATATTAAGCAGTATAAATAAAGAGATAGTGCATACCTTCTGACCTAGTGGGTCTTCAGACTTCTTCATTACCTCTGCCTTTGTCATTTCCCTCATTTTCAGAAACTATGACATATTAAATGCATTCTGTGAAGGAGAGATTAGAAGCAGCATTCTCATGGCAATTACCCATTGACTTTAGGCTTTGACACAAAGAATAGAGCCCAGCCCAATGCTTTATGGGACGAAATACGACCTTTCATATTGCATATGTTCAAGAAAAGAAGCCTAAAATACATCATCAGAAGATTGATACATAATAATCTATTTTTTTAGATCCAAGAGCCATTGCTCTTTGAAGGATCAACTAATCACTATTTTTCCCATTCTTTGTCTCCCTCATATGACAATTATGATGTCGTACTTGGAAAAACCAGAGCCCTGCTAAAATGGCATATGGCATTTAACAATATAAATCTCCATTTTCAGTGCTCGCATAAATCTAATGATTTTTTTCTCTTGAGCAAAGAGTCTTTAATGCCTTCCTGGTGTGTTTTGCAGAGCACTGGATCAACATCACACATGGAATATATTTGTAAAGAGACAGGCAGGATTATGTCATACCCAGAAGGGATAATAATCAGGTAACAAGCCTGCATTTGCTGTATTAATCATATTTTTGTGATGGAGAGAATTAAGAATAGAGTTGGTTAATATACTCAAGTTGACCTTGTTCTCAGTCTCTCATTTTGGTGTTTGAAATCTGTTGACCTGTCTGTGCATTGTGTCATTGATAAAGTAAGGCTAATCATGCTTAATACCTCCTCATTGGCTTAGGGCTTTGGAAAGTAAAATTTCACATTTTGCATGTTAACTTGAAAACTTTTATACTGTTCAGGTGCTAATGGCTTTCCCTGGCAAAGAAAATTAAAGCATACCCTCTTAGGATGATTTAAAGATTTTTTTTTTTTCCTTAAGATTTTGTTTTGACATGTCTACATTGCTTTATTTATTTGTTTTTATTTTTGGCTGCTCTGGGTCTTCGCTGCTGTTCGGGGGCTTTCTCTGGTTGTGGAGAGCAGGTGCTGCTCTCTAGTTGCAATGCAGGGACTCTCATGCTTCTCTTGAGAAGCTTGATGGCTTCTCTTGATGGCGTCTCTTGTTGTGGAGCACAGGCTCTAGGTGCACAAGCTTCCGTAGCTGTAGCACACAGCTTCAGTAGTTGTGACTTGCCTGCTCTAGGATGTGTAGGCTTCATAGTTGTGGCACTGCAGCTCATTTGTTGGGGCTGATGGGCCCTAGAGCCTGGGCTCAGTAGTTTGGGTCCACAAACTCAGTTGCTCCATGGCATGTGGAATCTTCCCAAACCAGGGATCGAACCTATGACCCCTGCGTTGGCAGGCAGATTCTTATCCACCGCCACTAGGGAAGTCCTGATTTGAAGAAGATTTTAAGTGAATAATTACATTAATATTTTAAGTCAATTGCACATCATATTTATATCATAATATTTAGGGTTATTAGCATTCAGTAAAAATTAAACTATAGATATTAAGGATATTAAGATTGAGGGAAATGATAAAATGCAGTTTTAAGGAGACAATTTGGTTTTAGATAAGATAATGTTACATCACACCTGGTAAAAGGTAATTTAGTAAAATTTTTCAGTACAGTTTAGCATCGAATTGGAAATGAGAATGACTAGAAATGGTCATGCTTTATTAATAAGCTTTTGGGATAAATTTTATGGGATAATTGTATGAAACAAGGTAGTTGTAATACTCGTCAAAAACCTATCAGTTGAACTAGAGTTTTAAGTGCTGTACTAATAAGACATTACTATTTGTCAATCTAAAAATCATATAATAGTGATGCTATAATTGATAAAAGTCAAGAGTTTGAAAAGTCATGGATGAAAAGTCTTTCTATTAAGAAATGGTCCATTTCCTAAATGATACCTCATTGCAAAGCAGTTGTACATGTCTGTCAATGTCAGCTTGCATATAGAGAAGAATACAGGATAGGGTAGAATGTGTGTTTCTTTTTAAATTAAACAATGTAGACTTTATAGCCATTTCTCATTTTTTCTTTTTCACAGAACGCCACTTTTGTTCAGGCACTGGAGAGCCAAATACTAAAGGTCATATATTTCAGAGTGTACGTACCTGGGGCTAATTTTGTTCAGCTAAGCCTATGATTATAATTCAGTTTTCATGCTGATGGCTGAAACATGTGGTTGACTTCTGGCTCAATAGACATGAGGGAAAATCTGCAAGGAGGGCTCTGGAAAAGACTTATTCTCACTGATAGCAAGAAAAAGTAGAGGCAAAATAAGTCTTCTCTCTGATGGATTCCTTTGTGACACCTGAAACTTTGGCACTCGTTTGGGAACATGACTTGAGCCAACATAAAAGACTTAGTCAACATACATGTAGGCAGAGAAAAATCATAGAAAGAATGACTCATTATGATGTAATGTATCCACTAAATTAGCCAGTCATTCTGACTCTGATCTTTTTAGCTGCAAATGAAATTTCTGTACTGCCAAGTTAGCTTGTTTTGGTTCTTCTCTAACTTGCATATAGTTGATGCTTGAAGTGTTAGTCGCTCAGTCGTGTCTGACTCTTTGCGACCTCATGGACTGTAGCCCACCATGCTCCTTTGTCCATGGGATTTCCCAGGCAAGATTACTGGAGTAGGTTGCCATTCCCTTCTCCAGGGAATCTTCCTGACCCAGGGAAATGAACCCTGGTCTCTGCTTGGTATTCAATATATTGAAGCACTTATTTGTGATAGACATTCTTTCTGATTGGATTTGAAAGCATTGAAAGTTTGTATCAATGGGATGGGTATATCAATTAAGGTTGCATTCATCCAAATTTGTAGGGCAACTTTTAGATAATATTGTTAAAATTTAGAACAGAGAGGACCTAAGATAACATTTTGTAAATTTCCTTTCCACCTCACCGTTTTATATCAAATACAGTGAACTCCTGAAACATTCATTGGCCTACCAAAGACAGTCTGGTTTTCCGTATTTAGAGCTATATTTAAATACTTGTCCTTATTCTTGATTCAATTCTCTTTGTGTTATACTCTGCTCTCTCATGAAGCTTAGGAACTAAATCATATATCTGATTTTAATTATTGCCTTAAAGCCTTGTTATGTAGTTAAGTCTTCTTTTAAAAACTTGGTGGTATTTATGAATTTTTGATATTAACCAACAGACTTGGTTTAACTCTTGGTATTGGCTAGTCACTGTCCATGGTGCTATCATAGTGGAAAGAGGAAAAAAGCTTTCTAATGTTGACTCAGTTCTTACTTTTTGATATTAGGCAGTCATATACCTGTGGAGTCATTTAAATTTTATTTAAAATAAAAATTTCTTTAAAAATAACTTTTAAAGTTATTGCCCACTTTAAAAAAATAGCATGTTCACTATATTTGTCTTGAAATTAAGATTTTAAAATTGTGTTTATTTCTCTGGGGCATCCTTGGTGGCTCAGATGGTAAAGAATCTGTCCACAATGCTGGAGACCCAGGTTTGATCCCTGGGCCAGGAAGATCCCCTGGAGGAGGGTATGGCAACCCACTCCAGTATTCTTGCCTGGAGAATCCCATGGACATAGGAGCCTTGGAGGCTATAGTCCAAAGGGTAGCAATGAGTCAGATAATGATTGAGCAATTAACACTTATTTGTTTATTATACTGCTAAGAGTTTAGATGAATATCTTTTGAGATTCTATGTGGTTTATAATAGAACAGTTTAAAATTATAACAGAATAATAAAGTAATTGCATATTTGAGTTTTAGTTAGAAGTTTTGAGCACTGGTTTAGAAGTGGTAGTTTAATATGTTTAAATGTTTTTACATATATATCAGCATCTCAGACTGCCATAAATCAATTATTCATATTAAATATAAGAAAAGTTACATACTTTCCTCAAAGTACTATAATTTCTTTACCATGGTCAATGAGACTCTATATGATCTAGCCTCCCTAATCTCTTTCATGTCCTACCAAGCTCCTCTTCTTTTACTTGTGCCAGCAACAATTGCCTTTGCTCTATTCCTGAAATATACCAGCATGCTCAGTTTACACTTTTAACTCTTTATTGTTCCCCCTTCTAGACAGCTTTTTTCTTCAGATTCATATGAACTCACTTATCTCCTTCCTTCTGGTGTTACTTAAAATGTCACTTTCTGTAAATAAATGACAAAAAACAGCATAAAATTGATTTAAAATGTTGACAACATAGTAACAAGTCACATGATAAAAGGCCCAGTGAGCCATTTTCATAAACCATCTAAATGGTTTTCATGTCACTGTTAATAGAGGTATCATCATGAGTGCTTCTTTGACCCTATTGGCACAGAACAGCTTTCTTTGTAGTATTTATTCAGCTCAACTATGAAGAATTTCACATTTAGCTTTATTTCATCTGATATAAGGACATGTATATATCCTTGTATATATGTATACAAGTATATATATATACATGTATATATCTTTTACACAGATAGAGATAAAGAAAAAGTCAGATAACTTTCCCAAGGCCATCTGACTTGTAAATAATACAACTGGGAGGGTACATGTTTTTAAGTAGTAGAATTTTTTTTTTTTTAATAATAGAGATCTTTAAATATCTAAAAAGCATAATATTTATTATAAACCTTATAAAAGTGATAATTGAACTTTAGCAACTTTATGCTTTTTTGGGAAGAGCGTTTTAGTGTTTCTCAAATACAGATTATGTTATTTTGCTTCAAAATGTTTTTTGCTTTTTTCTTAAACTATTTTCAGGATAGAAGAATCTTTATCCAGTCATGCGCAAAATTCAATAAACTTAATTTTCCATAAAAATGTAGAATTGTATATCATTCCAATCTATAAAACTCTGCAGAATTTAAACCACCATTGTTAGATTCCATAAACATTTCAGTTCTCACCTTGACCCTGGACTCCAGCTCAGTTTCAGATGTGGCTCTGTTTTGTAAAGGATATGAGCAAGACAATGATTTAAAAGAGAATAGGCTGCTAGCTCAGTTGGTAAAGAATCTGCCTGCAATGTAAAAGCCTTGGATTTGATTCCTGGGTTGGGAAGATTCCCTGGAGAAGGAAATGGCAACCCACTCCAGTATTCTTGCCTGGAGAATCCCATGGACAGTGAAACCTGGGAGTCTACAGTCCATGGGGTTGCAAGAATCGGACACAACTTAGCGACTAAACCACCACAGGATGCAGGAATCTCTAATTACCTTGAAAGAAGCATTAAGTGAGCCATGAAGATCATATCTAAGTATGAATAACCAAAGTATGATCATATCTAAGTATGGATAATCCAGTGGATCCAAGAAAAGAGTCATGGTAACTTGGGAACTTTTGGGTATCTATCACATGAGCAAAGTGATAATAGCTCAGATAATTTAGAAACAATGAATTAAATCAACTGCGTTCATTAGAACATGGCAAGCTTATACTGTGATAATTCATCTTTTCCATTAAAAGGACTTATATCAGTCCAAGCCCGTGTATTCTGTTTGCCCACAAATATACAGTTCTTTGAAGCATTGTTATTTACTAATCCTGAAATAAACATTTTTAAAAATCAAAATTAAGGAGAGAGCTTGAAAGAAAGTTTGAAACAAAAACTTGAAAATTTTCATACTGGGACAATCAGTGAAATAAAAGGAGTTCAGTTCAGTTCAGTTGCTCAGTCATATCCGACTCTTTGCGACCTCATGAACCACAGCATGCCAGGCCTCCCTGTCCGTCACCAACTCCCAGAGTTTACTCAAACTCATGTTCATTGAGTCGGTGGTACCATCCAACCATCTCGTTCTTTGTCATCCACTTCTCCTCTTGCCTTCAGTCTTTCCCAACATCAGGGTCTTTGCAAATGAGTCAGCTCTTTGCGTCAGGTGGCCAAAATATTGGAGTTTCAGCTTCAGCATCTGTCCTTCCAATGAACACCCAGGACTGCTTTCCTTTAGGATGGACTGGTTGGATCTCCTTGCAGTCCAAGGGACTCTCAAGAGTCTTCTCCAACACCACAATTCAAAACATCAGTTCTTCTGTGCTCAGCTTTCTTTATAGTCCAACTCTCACATCCATGCATGAAAAAACATAGCTGGGGATTTTATAGGAAAGAATTATTGAGGAGCATATATGGAGATGAAATCAGTGTTGTTTCCCTAAATTCCATCATTATTTGCTCTCAGCCACAGTTAACAGTAGTTCTTCCACAGATCTACCTGCTTTGAAAAATTGCCTGTTGAATAAGCAACTACATGCCAGATAAATGACCATGACTTTGTTGGCTTGAGTGTAATTGCACTTCCACCATTTGTCTATATATGTCATCCTACACTTTACTTTTTCTACTACCTCTTAACCTTTCTGCTTCAATTTGCAATAGTGGTTGATGTCTAAAATGTGTAGCCCTGAGGAGACAATCCCAAAATGAAATTGGGCAGTCAGAGCTTGATACCACCAGTAGATCAGACTCATAATACTTTGGTTACATCAGTCTAAAGGTAATGGAGGCAGCAGTCTGTCCTAAAACAAAATTAAAAAAAAAAACAAAAAACAACCAAAAACCTGTTTTAAAACCTGCATTAAATTAGATTAAAAAAATGGCTTATATGATACTGGACAGAAAATGTTGCCCAGGACGTGGTCTCTCTGTCCCTTGTCACTGATGATGAAGTGACCTTCTCTTTGGCTTAAAAGATTATGTATCTCAACTTGATGCTTTAATAATTTTTCATCTACCAGTACTTAATGTTGTTCCCAGAGTTTACCATTACTGCAGCAGTGCAGGTGAGCACTGTATATATATATATATATATAATAGGAGCTGCCATTTAAATAAAATCTTAAATATCACTCAGCCCTAGCTAGCTGTAAAAATACCTTTTTCTTACCCTTCATCTCTTTTCCTTCTCTTTTACATTGTTATGATGAAACCTGAGATCTCTAAAGTCTATAATTTCAAATATCATTACTGATTAAAAAAAAAAAGTTATAGAACTGAATGACAAGTTGGAATGATTTGAAACCCAAAATTCAGGAAACCAAGTTTGAGGCATGGGTTCATAATTCTTGTAGAAGAGTGCATTCTAAGTAGCTGTACTCAAATTCTCTACTCTTTGTGATACAGGCTTTTATCACTTCCATCATCTTTTTTTCTGATGCCACATATAATTTCCACAAAATGCTCTGCACACTCTGGATTACTAGAATTCGAACTCTGCTTTTTGTAGGGGCTATAAAGTAAAAAAAAAAATATGACTAGCTCACCAAATAAAGTTTTGTGTCAGCTTTTTCTGTGCAAGAAAGCTATAGAGGTAGTTTAAGTACCATTTCTAATTCAGGTCAAAAACCAAAATTTCTAAGAAAATTTTCAAGATCACCTCCAAGATCACCCCTGCTTTCCATCACTATAACATAACACATTATATAATGCACACTTTAAGTCTATAAACTGAAAGACACAATAACATTTTTGATATTTACATTTAAGATTCCCCCTTTCCTTCCTTCATTCCTTTTTTTTTTCCTTTCTTTCTTTTTTGGTATTGTCTGCACCTTCTGCTGTCTCCATTTATCCCAGATTTCTGGATTCTCACATTTTAAATCCACATGTGACTGCTAACCATTTAGTACTACCATTCTTTGCCATCCCCAGTTTATGTAGGCCAAGACACTGGAGCTAATTGGATAATCTATTGGAGACAGAGGAAGTTATCTTTGATAGATTTCTGTATGTTCCACTATATTTCGTGTTTCAGTCTCCTTATCCTCTCTTATGTCTTCTGTATTATGTTTCCCAGAGTGGAGAAGTGAGTACCTCTTCCATGGTGGCTCCATGAGGGTTAATGACTTTCATTAATAGCAACAGACAATCCAGTTGACTGCACCCTCTTTTTGGAACGCTGGCTTCTGCAATTTACAGGACATCACACTTTTCTGATTTTCTTCTTACTTCTCTGACTTTCCCTTCTCAGACTTTTTCCTTTTTTTAGGCTGATTTCTGTTCCTCATTGTATTCTTGAACTGGAATATATTAGGCTACATTTGAATCTTTCTTTTTTCTGTGATATATACATAATTATACATACATGATAATATATTTTCTCCCCATATGCAATGTGCCATCTCTGTATAATGCATCTCTTAATACACAGTATATCTTCTTTACATACATACAAATGTATGAGTCATTAAAGTGCTATTGAAAAAATGGAAAGTAATAATTATAGCCAAACAGATTCATGACATTATTTTCTAAAAACTTGGAAAACAACTGTGATCAAATAGCATGATATACAATGGAGAATATGCTTTCTAATATTAAGATTGTTTATCTTTTGAGAGGTAAGATAAGTAATTTTCTTATCTTTATTGTTGTCTTATGCTGTTTCTTTCATGTACTTATATATTTGCACATATATAGTATATGTGTATCATAATTAACATATATTTGTATATAGTAGAGTAACAAAAACATTATTCTTAAAAAGTAATAGATCAATGAATAAAATAATTCTTAAATTTTACATATTACTCCATTAATGTTTATTTAGCTTATTTTTAGATATAGATTTTAATAGACTCAATGGATATTATGTGGCATTTATAATGGAATAATAAGGGATTAAAGTATTTGCATATATCATGTGGTCATCATATTTGGTGGGTCATATGACCAAAATCACTAAGTTAAAATATTTCTCGTGAAATATGCTCAGTATCTAATTCTATTTTCCATAATTCTCCCATTCTACCTTGGACTTTTCCAAAGAATTGAAATTGGAAATATAAATTGGAATCTAGCTAAAATAATTTATTGCTTAAAATGGTATACTAACTTTCTTTTGAGAGTCTGATGCTGAATTGTGAAATATATGAACACTGAATGGCTTAAAACAATAAGCATTTATTAGCCCGTGAACATGTAGTTCATTGATTTAACCTGGTCTTAGCTGGTCAGTTCTGTTCATTCTGGCTGGACTTATTCCCAGATCTAGTAATCAACCAGCTATAAACTGATGTAGGTTAGCTATGGGAAACTGGTGCAACTGGCTCTCACCATTTGCCCTTAAATGTCTACGTCGAGCATATTCTCTCAGTGAGGACAGAGATGCAAGGGCACAATTGGAAGCTTCCAAGTACTTTTCAAGGCCCTGCTTTTAAAATACTTTCCAATATTCCATTGACCAAAGCAAGTCTTATGCCCAAATCCGTAGTAATAGTGGGAGAGTTCTCTTTGGTTTTAGGTCAAAAAACATGAACACTAGGTGGGGAGCAGAATAATGTCAGTAATGGAAATAGTCTACCAAGTCTACCACATGTGATATGAACACATTGGTAACTACTGTAGGGGTAATAATCATCTGTGGAACATGTTAACATAAACATACACCTCGCCCTCAAAATTCTCACTCAAAGTGTGTATGTGTTCAAAAAGCCATACAGATGATTGGAATATATACACCTGATTGGGAATCACTAGCTTAATAAAATTAATACCAAGAGATATGGTGTGGCAATTTGGTTGGTCTAACAAGAATGTACTTATATTTTTGGAACAATCAAGCAGTTTATCTGGTTCAGAGCATCCACAGAAACTTTAGAAGTAAGCCATTTATGCAAAGGAAAATTTCTTTCTATGGCTTGTGATTTATCCCTTGTGCTTACTTTTAAAAATATAAAAGATCAAGAATAATAAATATCTAACTTCAATAAAATGTTCCTCCTAGATTCCCTGTTTCATGTTTTCACTTGGTTTTTCTACTTATTTCATTTTATAATCCAGTTTTTTCCTTTATCCAGACTTACCGAAGGATCTGCCTTCATTCTCAGACTTGCTCTGATTCAGTGGACTTTTCTAATAATAGCTTAGTAGTAAACTCTGACTAAAGTCTATGCCACAAAATAACTCTGCCTTTAGTATTTTAGTGCCATTTGAATTACTAATACCAGAATGTTATTTTCCAGTTCCATCATAAAATGTTATTGTAGTAAAATATCAAAGGTCAGGTTAAAAATACTGAAATAAGAAAATATATATGAAAATTGACTCATGAATACACATAAATATGTACAAGAACTCTACTAGATTTTAACATAGGAAAAAAACATAGACTATTTTCTCTTTTAATTTTTCCATTTTTTAATCTGCTTCATTGACTGGCTTTAAAATAATCTCTCATCTAGAAACTTCAATTCTTATGAAAAAATAAGGTTATTTTTGATGCTCAATAATTTTGTTGGTATACCCCTCTTTTTGTCTATTTTCATTTTGTTGCTCTTGCCTTGATGTTTTATCTGTGAAACATTGCCAGACCAGTGTCATGAGCTTTTATGTCTGTGTACTCATCTAGAAGCTTTGGAGTCTGGGGAATTAAGTCTTTAATCAATTTTAAGTTGATTTTTGTTTATGACGTAAGATTAAGGCCCAATCCACTTTTAAGTATGTGGATATCAATTTTTCTAAACGCCATTTATTAAAGAAGCTAATCTTTCCTCATTGTTCGTTTTTAGCACCCTTGTCAAAGATCGATTGACCATATGATACATGGATTTATTTCTGGGTTTTCTATATGTTGTTCCATTGATTGAATGCCTTTCCTTATGTTAATACCATACTTATTTAATTACTGTATCTTTGCAGTACATCTTGTAATAAGTAAATGTGATGCCTTCAACTTTGTTCTTCCTTCTCCAAATTTTTTGGTTATTTGGATATTTTGTGTTTCCAAATGTAGTTTAGATTGTTTTTTCTACTATAAAAAATGCCATTGGGATTTTGATAGGGATTGCTTTGAATCTATAGATCACTTTGGATAGTATGGACTTTAAAATTGCCAACATCTGCTGGATCATGGAAAAAGCAAGAGAGTTCCAGAAAAACATCTATTTCTGCTTTATAGACTATGTCAAAGCCTTTGACTGTGTGGATCACAATAAACTGTGGGAAATTCTGAAAAAGATGGAAATACCAGACCACCTGACCTACCTCTTGAGAAACCTATATGCAGGTCAGGAAGCAAGAGTTAGAACTGGACATGGAACAACAGACTGGTTCCAAATAGGAAAAGGAGTACATCAAGGCTGTATATTGTCACCCTGCTTATTTAACTTATATGAAGAGTCCATCATGAGAAATGCTGGGCTGGAAGAAGCACAAGCTGGAATCAAGATTGCCGGGAGAAATATCAATAACCTCAGATATGCAGATGACACAACCCTTATGGCAGAATGTGAAGAGGAACTAAAAAGCCTCATAATAAAAGTGAAAGAAGAGAGTGAAAAAGTTGGCTTAAAGCTCACCATTCAGAAAATGAAGATCATGGCATCTGGTCCCATCACTTCATGGGAAATAGATGGGGAAACAGTGTCAGACTTTATTTTTTTGGGCTCCAAAATCACTGCAGATGGTGACTGCAGCCATGAAATTAAAAGACGTTTACTCCTTGGAAGGAAAGTTATGACCAACCTAGATAGCATATTGAAAAGCAGAATCATGTCTATTTAGTTCTTTGGCCCATTTTTTGACTGGGTCATTTATTTTTGTCTAGTTGAGCTGTAGGAGTTGCTTGTATATTTTTGAGATTAGTTGTTTGTCAATTGCTTCATTTGCTATACTTTTCTCCCATTCTGAAGGCTGCCTTTTCTCTAAAGAAGACATACAGATGGCTAACAAATACATGAAAAGATGCTCAACATCACTCATTATCAGAGAAATGCAAATCAAAACCACTATGAGGTACCATTTCACGCCAGTCAGAATGGCTGCGATCCAAAAGTCTACAAGCAATAAATGCTGGAGAGAATGTGGAGAAAAGGGAACCCTCTTACACTGTTGGTGAGAATGCAAACTAGTACAGCCACTATGGAGAACAGTGTGGAGATTCCTTAAAAAACTGGAAATAGACCTGCCTTATGATCAGCAATCCCACTGCTGGGCATACACACTGAGGAAACCAGAAAGGAAAGAGACACGTGTACCCCAATGTTCATCGCAGCACTGTTTATAATAGCCAGGAGATGGAAGCAACCTAGATGCCCATCAGCAGATGAATGGATAAGAAAGCGGTGGTACATATACACAGTGGAGTATTACTCAGCCATTAAAAAGAATACATTTGAATCAGTTCTAATGAGGTGGATGAAACTGGAACCTATTATACAGAGTGAAGTAAGCCAGAAAGAAAAACACCAATACAGTATACTAACACATATATATGGAATTTAGAAAGATGGTAACAATAACCCTGTGTACGAGACAGCAAAAGAGACACTGATGTATAGAACAGTCTTATGGACTCTGTGGGAGAGGGAGAGGGTGGGAAGATTTGGGAGAATGGCATTGAAACATGTATAATATCATGTATGAAATGAGTTGCCAGTCCAGGTTCAATGCACGATACTGGATGCTTGGGGCTGGTGCACTGGGACGACCCAGAGGGAGGGTATGGGGAGGGAGGAGGGAGGAGGGTTCAGGATGGGGAGCACGGGTATACCTGTGGCGGATTCATTTCAATGTTTGGCAAAACTAATACAATATTGTAAAGTTTAAAAATAAAATTTAAAAAAAGGAAGAAAAAAAAAAAAAGCAGAGACATTACTTTGCCAACAAAGGTCCATCTAGTCAAGGCTATGGTTTTTCCAGTGGTCATGTATGGATGTGAGAGTTGGACTGTGAAGAAAGCTGAGTGCTGAAGAATTGATGCTTTTGAACTGTGGTGTTGAAGAAGACTCTTGCGAGTCCCTTGGACTGCAAGGAGATCCAACCAGTCCATTCTGAAGGAGATCAGCCCTGGGATTTCTTTGGAGGGAATGATGCTGAAGCTGAAACTCCAGTACTTTGCCCACCTCATGTGAAGAGTTGACTCATTGGAAAAGACTCTGATGCTGGGAGGGATTAGGGGCAAGAGGAGAAGGTGCCGGGGTCCAGCCCCGGCTGATCCAGGGTATTCGAAGCGGGGACAGCGTCGGCGACCTATTTATTTATAAATATTTATCAAAGATTTAAAGAGTAATAGAATGAGGATAGCTCAGTGAGGAAATTCAGTGGAGAAAAGAGGCTGAATAAAATTCCAAAGCAGGGTATAACGTCACCTACGAAGGCCGCAGGCGTCCTCCTGTTCTCCCGAAGGAGAGGAGACACTGAGGCCTCCCCGGTCAGATCTTAGAAGCCCAGGCAAAATTAGTAGGCTTGACGAGCTTCCCCGCCTCAGAGGAAAAATTCAGCCAGAAGGTGAAAGAAAGAACGACATGGGGAGACCAAATTTCAGTGAACAAGGCCCGCACTTTATTTTCCAAAGTAGTTTTTATACCTTAAGTTATGCATAGAGGATAATGGGGGAAGGGGTAGAGTCATGCAGCAAGCCAGGCTTTTTTCCTGTAAACTTATCATATGCAAAAGTTCAGGTGATAGACATCATCTTCTGGCCAGGAGGCCTGTTAACATTTTAAGAAACTTATCTTTCTCTAAAGGTGATTATTCCAAAGTCAGGCGCCAGCCTTCCAAAAAGCATTGGACAAAGCTGCATTTTACATTTCTATACACCCATTATATCAATCAATACACTGCCAAGGACACAGTAGGTAAGGAGTATGGAGACTTAGCAGCAAACATTGGCCCAACAAGTGAAAAACCCTTCACCAATACAATTTCTAATCAATCTTTTAACTACTCAAAGGAATCTGTGTTTAGGCAGTTTAGAACATCTCCTGCCTCTCACAGTTGGGAGGCTCTGAACAATCACATGTGGCCGGAAAAACCCATTCAGGCAGGCTATAGGATTTCCAAAGGAGTTTGTAGGTTGAAACACTGTCACACCCAGGAATTATTAACTGGAGCTGTAAGCTAACTCTCTTTTCAGAGAGAGGTAGTGGGGGACAGCCCCCTGTAAAGTCAGAGGTGTAGGTGAAAGCACAAAGCAGAAAGTAGGCAGACTCTGGTTTTCGGGGTAGATGCTCGAGAATTTCCAGGGGGACTCCTGAGGCTCGATCCCGCCTTTGCGTATGCCGAGCCTCCTTCCTCATGACCTTTGTCATGGGCGGAATTCCTCACGCTGGCTCCCGGCAGTGATAGAATTCCAGTTGAGCTATTTCAGATCCTGAAAGATGATGCTGTGGAAAGTGCTGCACTCAATATGCAATATGCACTCAATATGCAATATGCCGGCTCCCGGCAAGAAGGGGATAACAGAGGATGAGATGGCTGGATGGCATCACTGACTCGATGGACGTGAGTCTGAGTGAACTCCAGGAGTTGGTGATGGGCAGGGAGGCCAGGCATGCTGCGATTCATGGGGTCTCAAAGTCGGACACAACTGAGCGACTGAGCTGAACTGAACTGAACAATATTATGTCTTTCAGTCAAACTAAAACTCTTCAGAGAAAAGAAACATTGAATATATTGAAACAACTACCAATAGCATTAAAAATGAACTGAGGACATCAATAAACATTTCTCCAAAGAAGCCATACAGATGGTCAATAGGTTTTTGAAAAGGCATTAAACATCATTAACCATTAGGGAAATACAAATTATAGCTACAATGAGGTATCACTTCATACCTGTTAGGATGGATATTAAAAGGAAAAGATGAGTATTGTCCAGGATGTGGAGAAATTGCAACCCTTGTAAACTTTTGGATGAAATGCAAAAATGGTGATGCCACTTTGGGAAATAGTATTGGGATCCTCAATAGATGAAAAACAAAACTGCCTCATGATTTAGCAATCCCACTTCTGGGTATTTATTTAAATAATTGAAATTAGGGTCTCGAAGAGATAGTAGCATTTCCATATTGCAATACTAGTCACAGTAGCCAGATATGGAAACCAACCTGAATATCCGTCTTTGGATATGTGGTATAAAAATACAATGGACTATTACTCAGCCTTAAAAAATAAGAAAATCGTGCAATATGCAAAAACATGGGTGAATTGTAAAAACATTATACTAAGTGAAATAAGCCAGCCACAGGAGGATATATATGGCATGAATTCACTTATATGAGATATCCAGAATAGTCAAACTAATACAAGTAGGGAGCAGCATAGTGGTTGCCAGGGCTAGGAGAGAAGGGGAAATGGGGAGCTTCTCACCAATGGGTGTGTAGTTTCAGTAATGCATGCTGAATACATTCTAGAGATCTGCTGTATGTTATCATGTCTAGAATTAACAGTTCTGCATTATACACTTAAAGATCTGTTAGGAGGGTAGAACTCATAGTAATTTCTATAGTTACTACACGAGTAAAGGACTTCCCTGGTGGCTCAGGTGGTAAAGAACTTGCCTGCAATGCAGGAAACTGGGTTCTATTCCTGAGTGGGGAAGATCCCCTGGGGAAGAGGGTATGGCAACCCAGATCAATATTCTTGCCTGGAGAATCCCACAGACAGAGGAGCCTAGAGGGCTGCAGTCCACAGGGTTGCACAAAGTCAGACATGACTGAAGCAACTTAGCACTCATGCCACAGTAAAACACAAATAAAAATAATATTATTGGATAAATTAGAATTAGATGTCGTATTTGAAGAAGCTACTTAAACAGATGATCTACCTATTGAAAAGCTGAGGCCTGGTTTCAGAAAAGTGGACCAAAGAAAGTCTAAAGTGCTTGAGACATGTTTCCTGGCACCATATTGCATCACCTTTTCTGAGTCTGAAGCCAAAACTCATAGCTTAAAGAGTAGGATGTTGATTGTCAATGTGTTACTAATCAAAAGCTAAGCCCTAAGATTTCCAAACCAGACATATTTGCAAAACCATTGCAATTTCTTATTTTTTTTCCCAGTATCAGCTATTCATCTCACACTCCTGAAAAGCAGTGCATGACTTCATTCATTATGATCTGTGCTTTGGTTTGAACAATTCAGGAATATTCATCAAGATTTACCATTAATCAGTTAAAGATGGTCATAAACAAAGCCAATGAATAATTCATATAAAATTGAGTACATGTGCTCTTATGATGAATAATCATGAACTGATCTGGAATTTGTTAATGACTTATGAATATTTATCTCTCGATGGTTCTCCTGTGCAATTCACAATACCATGAAACAGCTTGCTTTCAGATTTCACTGTGTACTTCTGCTGAAGATACCATTGGGACCATTAAGTATCTCTCCTAAAGGATTATAAGACAATAAAAATTGTCAATGTGATGTCATCTGCAAGACTTATTAAACACACAAAAAATATTAATTTTTTCCATAGTCTCAGTCCAGATTTTTCTCAGATAATATTGTCTTTCACCATATGATCTTCTTATATGACAAGAAGATTGCTATGTGGGGCTCCCTTAACTAGTCAGATGTGAAAAATGTGAAAAAATAAGTCAAATTGAAAACCAAATGCTGGAAATAACATTTCCCTGAAGCAGCCACTAATCTCGTGCCAGGTGCAGAATGCAATGCTCTTCTGTGACTGTCTTCTTAGTGTGCCCTCTGGCCACTTGCAAATTGGAAATTTGACAACAACTTTGGATTCACTATTTATATGACATGAGATACTTCAGCCTAGGATTGTCATCAGCTGGCCCTTCTCAGGATGAGGAGAGTTAACAAGCAACGTTTTTGGAACACTTAAGGGGTTCCAAGTGCTTGGCAATCATTTACCAGTTAATCTTTGTTTGAGGGAGGTCAATTTTCACATGAATTTTCTGCCTGAATTTTTATATGAGGTGTTTCACACAGATGTGAAATAATCTCTAAAAAGGCCACAGGGCAGCAAATCTAGGGTAAAAGAAATAATCGGATACAGACCGGGAGCAAATTGAGGAACAAGAAAATTATACCTTTGGTCGACCATGTGGATGTTTTTTCTACCAGCTACTCTTACTCTAAATACAGTCAGCGAGTCAATTCAGTCACTAGTTGTGTCCGACTCTTTGTGACCCTGTGGACTGCAGCATGCCAGGCCTCCCTGTCCATCACCAACTCCCAGAGTTTACTCAAACTCATGTCCATCGAGTCAGTGATGCCATCCAGCCATCTCATCCTCTGTCGTCCCCTTCTACTCCCACCTTCATTCTTTCCCAGCATCAGGGTCCTTTCCAGTGAGTCTGTTCTTTGCATCAGGTGGCCAAAGTATTGGAGTTTCAGCTTTAGCATCATTCCTTCCAAAGAAATCCCAGAGCTGATCTCCTTCAGAATGGACTGGTTGGATCTCCTTGCAGTCCAAGGGACTCGCAAGAGTCTTCTCCAACACCACAGTTCAAAAGCATCAGTTTTTCTGCGCTCAGCTTTCTTTGTAGTCCAACTCTCACACCAGTACATGACCACTGGAAAAACCATAGCCTTGACTAGACGGACCTTTGTTGGCATTACTTTAAAGTCTCTACTTTTGAATATGCTGTCTAGGTTGGTCATAACTTTTCTTCCAAGGAGTAAGCATCTTTTAATTTCATGGCTGCAGTCACCATCTGCACTGATTTTGGAGCCCCCAAAAATAAAGTCTGACACTGTTTCCACTGTTTCCCCATCTATTTCCAATGAAGTGATGGGATCAGATGCCAGGATCTTCGTTTTCTGAATGTTGAGCTTTAAGCCAACTTTTTCACTCTCCTCTTTCACTTTCATCAAGAGGCTCTTTAGTTCTTCTTCCCTTTCTGCCATAAGGGTGGTGTCAACTAAAAAAGATGTACAACCTGAGAGTTGAAAGTTAAGTTTTATTTGGGGCAAAATGAGAACTGCAGCCCGGGAGGCAGTGTCTCAGATAACTCGGAGAGACTGCTCCAAAGCGGCAGTGGGGGGAAGTCAATATATAAGGTTTTGGTGAAGGGGGGAGTTCAATACCATGAAGCACTCAATTTACAAAAGGTTTTTTGTTAGTCATGAGGGTCTGATGTCACCATGAAGGGATTTAGTGCTTCTCTAGATATGAGGAGATGCAAGGATTGAGATCATAAAATCTGTTTCTAAAAACATCCAACTATATAAATCCTGTCCCACCAGATTCCCTGGAGCACAGTGTGCCTCACTCCACCGTGAACTCCCTCAGGAACTGTTGAAGGTCAACAGCCATAGCAGCATGAGGTTCAGATTCCGTAGAGGCAGATGTCAAATGCATTTGTTGTTCAGTCACTGGCAGTGCTCTTGGTAAGTGCCAATTTGTAGTTGACAGTGGTGTCATCTGCATATCTGAGGTTATTGATATTTCTCCCGGCAGTCTTGATTCCAGCTTGTGCTTCATCCAGCCCAGCGTTTCTCATGATGTACTCTGCATATAAGTTAAATAAGTAGGGTGACAATATATAGCCTTGACCAGTCTGTTGTTCCATGTCCAGGTCTAACTGTTGCTTCCTGACCTGCATACAGGTTTCTCAAGAGGCAGGTCAGGTGGTCTAGTCTTCCCATCTCTTTCAGAATTTTCCACAGTTTATTGTGATCCACACAGTCAAAGACTTTGGCATAGTCAATAAAGCAGAAACAGATGTTTTTCTGGAACTCTCTTGTTTTTTGATGATCCAGCAGATGTTGGCAATTTGATCTCTGGTTCCTCTGCCTTTTCTAAAACCAGCTTGAACATCTGGAAGTTCATAGTTCAGGTATTGCTGAAACCTGGCTTGGAGAATTTTGAGCATTACTTTACTAGTGTGTGAGATGAGTGCAATTGTGTGGTAGTTTGAGCATTTTTTGGCATTGCTTTTCTTTGGGATTGGAATGAAAAGTGACCTTTTCCAGTCCTGTGGCCACTGCTGAGTTTTCCAAATTTGCTGGCATATTGAGTGAAGCACTTTCACAGCATCTTCTTTTAGGATTTGAAATAGCTCAACTGGAATTCCATCACCTCCACTAGCTTTGTTCTTAGTGATGCTTCCTCAGGCCACTTGACTTCACATTCCAGGATGTCTGGCTCTAAGTGAGTGATCACACCATCGTGATTATCTGGGTCATGAAGATCTTTTTTGTATAGTTTTTCTGTGTATTCTTGCCACCTCTTCTTAATATCTTCTGCTTCTGTTAGGTCCATACCATTTCTGTCTTTTATTGAACCCATCTTTGCATGAAATGTTCCCTTGATATCTCTAATTTTCTTGAAGAGATCTCTATTCTTTCCCATTCTGTTGTTTTCCTCTATTTCTTTGCACTGGTCACTGAGGAAGGCTTTCTTATCTCTCCTTGCTATTCTTTGGAAATCTGCATTCAAATGGGTATATCTTTCCTTTTCTCCTTTGCTTTTTGCTTTCTTTCTTTTCACAGCTATTTATAAGGCCTCCTCAGACAGCCATTGTGCTTTTTTGCATTTCTTTTCCATGGGGATGGTCTTGATCCCTGTCTCCTATATAATGTCACGAACCTCCGTCCATAGTTCCTCAGGCACTCTATCTATCAGATCTAGTCCCTTAAATCTATTTCTCACTTCCACTGTATAATCATAAGGGATTTGATTTAGGTCATACCTGAGTGGTTTGCTGGTTTTCCCTACTTTCTTCAATTTAAGTCTGAATTTGGCATTAAGGAGTTCATGATCTGAGCCACAGCCAGCTCCTGGTCTTATTTTTGCTGACTGTATAGAGCTTCTCCACCTTTGGCTGCAAAGAATCTGATTTCAGTGTTGACCATCTGGTGATATCAATGTGTAGATCCTTCTCTTGTTTTGTTGGAAGATGATGTTTGCTGTGATCTAAATAGAGGCAGGAGTCAATTTATTCTTCGCTGCAGTCCTAAGAAGTTTGTGTTAGGGTTGTGTCTATTATACAGATGATTAAACTAAGGCACACAGTGGAGAGATCACTTGTTCAGTACCTGGCTAGTAAGTGGCAGAGCTGGAATTCAAATCCATTCAGCAGGGCTCCAGGCTGGTCTGGTGTGTGCTTAATTGCTCAGTCGTGTCTGACTCTTTGCGACAGTTTGGACTATAGCCTGGCTTCTCTGTCCATGAGAATCTCCAGACAAGAACACTGGACTGAATTGCCATTTCCTTCCCCAGGGGATCTTCTGGACATAGGGATCAAATCCGCGTCTCCTGTGTCTCTTACATTGCAGGCGAATATTTACCCACTGAGCCATTGGCTGGCAATCATTCTGATATGCTATCTCCACCACCTGTGAGATGTCTGCTGCCCCATTTTGTGTCTGGCCAGTCAAGATTGTCCCACCATATTTTGTCCACCCCAGCAATTAACTGTATATACATTTCTGCTAAGTTTTATCTAAGAAGCTTGTTTTATGTCCAGTTACTCTCTTGTCTCTGCTGCTGCTGCTGCTAAGTCGATTTAGTCATGTCCGACTCTGTGCGACCCCAGACGGCAGCCCACCAGGCTCGCCCGTCCCTGGGATTCTCCAGGCAAGAACACTGGAGTGGGTTGCCATTTCCTTCTCCAATGCAGGAAAGTGAAAAGTGAAAGGGAAGTCGCTCAATCGTGTCCGACTCCTAGCGACCCCATGGAGTGCAGCCTACCAGGCTCCTCCTTCCATGGGATTTTTCAGGCAAGAGTACTGGAGTGGGTTGCCATTGCCTTCTCAGACTCTCTTGTCTCTGGTAGGGAGCTATTCAGTTATCCCTAGTATGCAACTGTTTTTGTTCTCTGAAACCATTTTGAAAGAAAAAGTTTTGGAAATGCTTTTACAATGCCATATAAGTGGGTCGATACTGTCCCTTTTAAAAGATTAGCTACTCAGGAGAAAGTGTGGAATTTTACATCATTTTTTCTAGAAAATCCTAAAATGTATCTTGGAAAAAGGGGATGCTTTTGCAGTTAAGCCAGGGAGGGGATCATTATTAACTGGATGTGCATATAATAGTAATGAGTGCAGGATTGAACCAGCAGAGGAGATCGCATGATCTTTGACTTTTTTCCCATGATGCTAGGACATTTTCTTAAGTGCAGGTGTGGTATTTCTGGGTATATTTAGGCAAACTACTTTGAGACTAGAAATCTTGTTGATGTCACACACTGGGTGGTTAAATTCTTCAGTTTTTAGTGAAAGTTAGTGGTTGCTATGAGGTCAGTCTCTATTCAAAATAATTATTCTATTTAGAGAAAGGAAAAATCTTTGAACTATTTTACTTTCCTTTGAGTTCAGGACTATTTCATACAGTTTTAAGTGTTTATCTCTAGACCAAGCTTTTAGATTATGTATATACATTTTTAAAGCAGTTCTCCCCATCTCATCAAAAGGATAGTAATATTTGTTAATAACCAGGAATTATAGTTATTGGTTAATTTACAAATTTTATTGGTATAAAGGGAATGATATCTGACATCTATAAAAGAGTTGTGAATATGCAATGGTAAATATCATAACATAATAAATTATGAAATCTATAAGAGACCAAATTGAAAAAAAACTAGGTTCTTAGAAACATTTCTAAAATTACCTAAATTGTTAATGTTCATAGAACCTTTTTCTTTTATGTTTAAGATTTTCTTCCTAGGAAAAAATTTCTAAGGGCCAGTAGTCTTCTAAATGTCTATAAAATTTTATGAAAATTATTCTATTCACTTTTTTCATAAATGTTGTGTATAGATGTCTTCAAATAAAATAGTCTGATTCAACAACCAGAAAACATAGCTTTATTATTAGAATTAACAGCAATTTTAAATAGGCTGATTTCATATTCAGGATTTTTCAAAATTTTTCTCTCTTTCAGTTTGCTAACACTGTATAGGTCTTAGATATTACTAATACAGATTATTCTTTTGTAGATCTACTGTAAAGATACTGTTTTCTCATTTATACCTATTACTTTAAAATCATAATTGCTATTTTAGAAAAATAAAATCTGTTTTTAAAATAAAAGTCTTACCTGTATTAGCTCATATACTGTCTATTATGTCTCTTGTGTAGTTACTTTTATTATACGTATATTAAAAAGGAAAAAAATTGAGACAGATTTAGTCACTCAAAGTTGCAGTTAGTATTTGGCCAAGTTCAGTTTGTACATAGGCCTTTTAAATATAGAACTTGCATTCTTAAGCAATACTTTGTTTGGGTTTTATTTATTTCATTTTATATTACTTTTCTCCAGCTTTACTGAATCATAATTGACAAATTCTGTTCTGTTTCTAAATCTCTAATAGTAGTACCCAGCTAGTGATAACAATGCCCCCCTTTTTTTCCATCACCCATTATCACTTCCCTTTGCCCTCCATCTTCCTTTTCAAAAACTGTCTCCACATTTCTAACTAATGTAGTGTACAGAACCATGTCTATTTTTCATTGTTAAGCTTTACTTATGGACTTACATTATAGAAGAGGATTTACCTCGTAGAGTTCTTCCCTTTGGGACTCTACTTCTATAGCCATTCTCCTAAAATACTAATATCCAACTTCCTGGTTAAGTCAGATTTCAGTGTTTACATTTTTATAGTTTTGCAAATATTGCTCTCAGTTGAGTCATTGTCAGAACTTTCACACTTCATTTCTATACTAAAGACACTAACACTTCATTCCTTGTGTGAGTTTTTCTTTATCTTGGAGTTACCTCACTCACTTCATTTGCTTTTTTCTATATACTTAACACTAACTCAGCACCCAAATGCTTTCAAAGAACTGTAAAATTATTTTCAATATGATCTAATACTTAATATACATCTATAAGTTTTACTATTTTTCCCTTGATATGTCCTTCCTGGATCTCTCTGTTTCCCTTGCTCCCATCTGACCTGTTTATTCACAAAACCCACTGCACATATGGCTTTGAATATTACCATTTTTTCATCATCCTGAGAATTTTCTTCCTCTGACTTCTCTATTGGATCTCATGTGTTTCATTTTGGTATTTACTTCCTAATTTAGGTGGAGTATTTTCTAAGAGATCAGGAGTAAAGCATTTAAAGACCTCATATGTGTAATCATGACTTGACTTTAAATAGTAGGCTGGAATTATTTCATTGACTTTTAATTTTCTAGGTTGATCTTCTAGAAATACCCTGAATAACTGTAGGTTGAAATACCCTGCAAATTTTATATGTAACCTTTTTCCTTCTCTGGAAAAAAGATCTGAATATAGGTCTGAAGTATCATTATGATCTTGACTGGCTTACTGTTTTTCTTTCTATGGAGTAATCAGACAGTCCTTATATATAATCTGAAAACCCATAGGATTCAGGTCCAAGAAATCACCCTCCCTGTATCTTTCTTTGTTATCTCTTTCTGGAACTATTAATTGCTGGTTAAAATTTTTGATTATCAAATATTTATCTTCATCAGTGTTATCACATGTTTCTATAAAGGGCTAACTATTAATATCTTAGACTTTGGAAGGCCATAGAGTCTCTGGCACAAGTACTCTAACTCTGCCTGTAAAAGCAGTCATAGATGACACCTAAAGGAATGGGCATGGTTATGTTCTAAGAAAACTTTATTTACAAATACGGTCAGTAGGCTGATTTGGTCTGCAGAGAATTGTTTACCAACCCTGATCTTGATCTACTTTACTGAAATCATCAATTTTAATTTTTATAATTTTCCAAATCATTGCTTGGATTTTCTAGATGAAATCATTCAGGTATAGATTTGCATAAACAAAACAGCACAAAAACATAGATTCTTTCTTGTCATTGCTACAACATTCTTTGAAAAAAAATTTTTTTGACCAGATGTTTCAAATGAAGGACTTAATACTATTGACAGCAATATTCTAATGTTAATGTGAAAGATTCTAGTATCATACTAGCTCTTAGTTATAGAGGATTTCTTAATTTTCCAAGTTATTTTTTTTTAACTTTAAGTACAGTTTAATTGAATTGAATTGATTGAATTGCCTATGCCGCAGCCGATAATGCTGAAGAAGCTGAAGTTGAGCGGTTCTATGAAGACCTCCAAGACCTTTTAGAACTAACACCCCCAAAAGATGTCCTTTTCATTATAGGGGACTGGAATGCAAAAGTAGGAGGAAGTTAAGAAACACCTGGGGTAACAGGCAAATTTGGCCTTGGAATATGGAATGAAGCAGGGCAAAGGCTAATAGAGTTTTGCCAGAGAACACACTGGTCATAGCAAACACCCTCTTCCAACAACACAAGAGAAGACTCTACACATGGACATCACCAGATGGTCAACACCGAAATCAGGTTGATTATATTCTTTGCAGCCAGAGATGGAGAAGCTCTATACAGTCAGCAAAAAGAAGACCAGGAGCTGACTGTGGCTCAGATCATGAACTCCTTATTGCCAAATTCAGACTTAAATTGAAGAAAGTAGGGAAAACCAGTAGACTGTTCAGGTATGACTTCAATCAAATCCCTTATGATTATACAGTGGAAGTGAGAAATAGATTTAAGGTCCTAGATCTGATAGACAGAGTGCCTGAGGAACTATGGAGGGAGGTTTGTGACATTGTACAGGAGACAGGGATCAAGACCATCCCCATGGAAAAGAAATGCAAAAAGGCACAATGACTGTCTGGGGAGGCCTTACAAATAGCTATTAAAAGAAGGGGAGCGAAAAGCAAAGGAGAAAAGGAAAGATATACCCATTTGAATGCAGAGTTCCAAAGAATAGCAAGGAGAGATAAGAAAGCCTTCCTCAGTGATCAGTGCAAAGAAATAGAGAAAAACAACAGAATGGGAAAGAATAGAGATCTCTTCAAGAAAATTAGAGCTATCAAGGGAACATTTCATGCAAAGATGGGCTCGATAAAGGACAGAAATGGTATGGACCTAACAGAAGCGGAAGATATTAAGAAGAGCTGGCAAGAATACACAGAAGAACTGTACAAAAAAGATCTTCATGACCAAGATAATCACGATGGTGTGATCACTCACCTAGAGCCAGACATTCTGGAATGTGAAGTCAAGTGGACCTTAGAAAGCATCTCTACAAACAAAGCTAGTGGACGTGATGGGATTACAGTTGAGCTATTTCATTTGAACTATTTCATTCCTAAAAGATGATGCTGTGAAAGTGCTTCACTCAATATGCCAGCAAATTTGGAAAACTCAGCAGTGGCCACAGGACTGGAAAAGGTCCATTTTCATTACAATCCCAAAGAAAGGCAATGCCAAAGAATGCTCAAACTACTGCACAATTGCACTCATCTCACATGCTAGTAATGCTCAAAATTCTCCAAGCCAGGCTTCAATAATACGTGAACTGTGAACTTCCTGATGTTCAAGCTGGATTTAGAAAAGGCAGAGGAACCAGAGATCAAATTTGCCAACATCTGCTGGATCATCAAAAAAGCAAGAGAGTTCCAGAAAAACATCTATTTCTGCTTTATTGACCATGCCAAAGCCTTTGACTGTGTGGATCACAATAAACTGTGGGAAATTCTGAAAGAGATGGGAATACCAGACCACCTGACCTGCCTCTTGAGAAACCTATATACAGGTTAGGAAGCAACAATTAGAACTGGACATGGAACAACAGACTGGTTCCAAATAGGAAAAGGAGTACGTCAAGGCTGTATATTGTCACCCTGCTTATTTAACTTATATGAAGAGTCCATCATGAGAAATGCTGGGCTGGAAGAAGCACAAGCTGGAATCAAGATTGCCGGGAGAAATATCAATCACCTCAGATATGCAGATGACACCACCCTTATGGCAGAAAGTGAAGAGGAACTAAAAACCCTCTTGATGAAAGTGAAAAAGGAGAGTGAAAAAGTTGGCTTAAAGCTCACCATTCAGAAAATGAAGATCATGGCATCTGGTCCCATCAATTCATGGGAAATAGATGGGGAAACAGTGGAAACAGTGTCAGACTTTATTTTTTTGGGCTCTAAAATCACTGCAGATGGTGACTGCAGCCATGAAATTAAAAGACGCTTACTCCTTGGGAGGAAAGTTATGACCAACCTAGATAGCATATTCAAAAGCAGAGACATTACTTTGCCAACAAAGGTCCATCTAGTCAAGGCTATGGTTTTTCCAGTAGTCATGTATGGATGTGAGAGTTGGACTGTGAAGAAAGCTGAGCACCGAAGAATTGATGCTTTTGAACTGTGGTGTTGGAGAAGACTCTTGAGAGTCCCTTGGACTGCAAGGAGATCCAACCAGTCCATCCTAAAGGAGACCAGTCCTGGGTGTTTTTTGGAAGGAATGATGCTGAAGCTGAAACTCCAGTACTTTGGCCACCTTATGTGAAGAGTTGACTCATTAGAAAAGACTCTGATGCTATAAGGGATTGAGGGCAGGAGGAGAAGGGGATGACAGAGGATGAGATGGCTGGATGGCATCACCGACTTGATGGACGTGAGTTTGAGTCAACTCTGGGAGCTGGTGATGGACAGGGAGGCCTGGCGTGCTGCAGTTCATGGAGTCGCAAAGAGTCGTACACGACTGAACAACTGAACTGACTGATAGCTTGTATTAATTTCCTTTTTTTTCTGACATGATAATCTCCTTTTTTTTTATTAAAAAAAAGGAGAAATATGTCTTCGTAATATTGTCTGTATATTATATGTAGATAATAACTGAATTTTAAAGGTATAAAATATATTTCTTGCAAAATTTTTTTTAACTTTGACAATTATATGACAGTTTTCCCCCAGGAAGGGAGACTGTTGCACAAAATTTTTAGAATCACTGATTTGCTTTGTGAGACTTTAATAATTTTGCCATTGATTAAATATTTTAGCTCTTATTTTTCTCTAATCTATATTAGCTAAGGGCTTCCCTCATAGCTCAGTTGGTAAAGAATCTGCCTGCATTTCAGGAGACCCTGGTTCAATTCCTGGGTCTGGAAGATCTGCTGGAGAAGGGAAAGTCTACCCACTCCAGTATTTTGGTCTGGAGAATTTCATGGACTCTACAGCAAAAAGTCAGACAGGACTGAACGACTTTCACTCACTTTTAATATTAGCTAACATTTTCAGGTAAATAAAAGCAGTCCTGAAAGTGAAAGTGTTAGTTGCTGAGTTGTGTCCACCTCTTTGCAATCCCATGGACTGTAGCCCACTATGCTCCCATGTCCATGGGATTCTCCAGGTATAAATACTGAAGTGGGTTGCCACTTCCTATTTCAGGGGATCTCCCAACCCAGGGATTGAACCCGTGTCTCCTGCATTGGCAGGCAGATTCTTTATCGTCTGAGTCAGCAGAATATTAGCTAACATTTTCAGGTAAATGAAAATAGTTATATTGCCTAATATTAATATATTGTAGTATTTTTCAGTTAATAGAAATATCTCTTCTATTGATATTTTACTAGAGTTTTATTTGTTTTAAAATCACAAATGGATGGTGATTTATTTTATAAAATTTGAGATTTTTTTAATTCATATTTTTTCCTCCTTTGAACCATTAGGCAGTGAAACATATTCATAGATTTCCTGATAGGTATTCATGAATTTCTAGATTAAAGCAGCAAAAAATTGTCATAAGGCAAATACAGTAAATTTTTCATTCATGATGAATATATGGTATTAAAACAAACCTACCATTAGCTGTTCAATTGATGAAAAAAAAGCAGAAGAAGGCATAAACATTCAAAATAAGAAATAATAAGTAGAGATGACTACTGAAACATAAGAAATTTAAATTTAAATAAGTTTGTATGTTTTCAATTAAAATAAATTTGAAGACCTCAATGAAATGGATAATTTCTTAGGGAAATACACATTAACAAAAGTAACCCTAGTCGAGTTAGACAGCTTCAACAGGGCAGTTCCCTAATCAAGAAAATGATTAAGTAACTATCATGTAAGTGCCAGGCTCAAATGGTTTCACAAAGGAATTCTACCAGTCCTTCAAACTAGATAATCTCATTGCTCTATAAATCATTTGAAAGCACTAGCAGTAAGGAAAGACTTAAAAATTCCTTTTAGAAAGCAATTATAACACGCATAGCTTAGGCTTTTTCTTCTGTCTTCGGTATGGTTTTCCATCATCTGTTTTCATTCCCATAAACCTGTCCATGAGAAGGAAATGACATGATAGTGT
Organism: Bubalus kerabau; assembly: GCF_029407905.1. NCBI lineage: Eukaryota > Metazoa > Chordata > Mammalia > Artiodactyla > Bovidae > Bubalus > Bubalus kerabau. The sequence continues at coordinate 26,314,025 of NC_073631.1, read as the reverse complement.
GAAAGATCATATGGTGCTCTGTGGTGAATTACTTTTCTCCTTCTGTATTAAAGCCTTAGCATTCTCTGTCATCAGACTATATAAGGGTGTTATTTGTATTGAATATAATTTTTCATTTTGATTTGTTGCTACTTGATTTTTACTGTTTAGACATATAGAGACTGAATTTGGGCTCATTTTCACTAGGCATATAATATTATTGCTCCATTGCTGGCATATGTTTTTAATCCTTATGCCTTTACAATATACATACTTGCTTATATTATAGTGTGACTTCTTTCCACATTTATTGTTTTCTGCCGTGCATGCTACTTTGCTTGAAAATTATAATTCACCTCTTTATTTTTCATGATTTTCTTATGTAGATTCTTTTCTTTTAAGCTTCTAAGTCAACATTGTCTATGACACAGGTTTGATGCAGAGTAAATTACTTAATATATGTAAATCACTTAGAAAAGTACTTGATATAAGTATTTGACAGTAGTATTTTGTTTCAAGTAAGCAAAATTTAGCTATATGTTTAAATTTTGTGTGAGACTATCAGTTTTTGTAAATGTATGTACGCTGGGCATATCTCAGTCATGGTGGATGTCAGATCCCTTTATCCTTACCTGCCTCCTGGTCTGTTCCCTTGCTCCAGCAGATGCTACCAGGACAACTAATCCATGTGCCCTTGGTCTTCCACCCATTTGCGACTGAAGTCCAAAGTCTCATTATTCTCCCACTACTTACAGATGTACTCCAAAGTCAAACTTGCCTGTTACTCCAGGTATCTCTCGACTTCCTACTTTTGCATTCCAATCCCATATGATGAAATAGACATCTTTTTTGGTGTTACTTCTAGAAGGTCTTGAAGGTCTTCGTAGAACAGGTCAACTTCAGCTTCCACGGCATCAGTGGTTGGGGGCATAAACTTGGATTACTGTGATATTGAATGGTTTACCTTGGAAATGAACCAAGATCATTCTGTCATTTTTGAGATTGTACTCAAGTACTGCATTTCAGACTCTTCTGTTGACTACAAGGGCTGCTGCACTTCATCTAAGGGATTCTTGCCCACAGTAGTAGATATAATGGTCATCTGAATTAAATTTGCCCATTTCCATTCATTTTAGTTCACTGATTTTCTAAGATGTTGATGTTTAATCCTGCTATCTCCTGCTTGACCATGTCCAATTTTCCTTGATTCAGGGACCTAACATTCCAAGTTCCTGTGCAATATTGTTGTTTACAGCATTGGACTTTAGTTTCACCACCAGACACATCCACAACAGGGTGTTGTTTCCATGTTGGCTCAGCCAGCCTCTTCATTCTTTCTGGAGCTATTTCTCCACTCTTCCTCAGTAGCATATTGGATACCTTCTGAACTAGGAGGCTCATCTTCCAATGTCTTATCTTTTTGCCTTTCCATACTGTTCATGGGGTTCTCAAGGCAAGAATACTGGAGTGGTTTGCTATTCCCTCCTCCAGAAATTGACATCTGCAATTGCTGGAGAACGACCAGGTAATACACCTGAAATCAGGGATATTAGCTCCTCTTGTCATGAAATTCGACTTTGACCAGTATTGGGGGTGGGGGCAGGTGTGGGGGAGTGATATGATAGATACCGTAGTGTTAGTGTTTCAGTTGTGTCTGACTCTTTGCAACCCCATGGACTATAGCCCACCAGGCTCCTCTGCCCATGGGCATTCTCCAGGCAAGAATACTGGAGTGGGTTGCCATTCCCTTCTTCAGAATAATAGATATGCAAATAAGTTAAATTACCCTTTCCATACTTTCCATACTTTTCTGAAAGATAGTATTTGTATCCTGTTTGGCTGAGGTAATGGACGTGTCTGTTTGTGAAACTGCCTGTTCATGTAATTTTCTTATGTTTTTTAGAATATCGTTAGTTCTGTCCTGATTAGATGATCTCCACTGCATGATGATTTTCTGAAATAACCCATGTTTTCATGACTTAGTAACACAGTAACATGTAGATTATGGATGGCAGTTTTGAACTTGCTTCAGATCCCTTTCCACTGGGATCCACTCACAGCTAGCAACTATTCACAACTGATAATAATAAATGAGTTGGGATATTATTATCAAGTATATTGTATGCTACTTCTGAAATCTCAAAAGACCTAAAGCTGTTGTCTTAGTTGTTAGTGTCAGGAAGTACAATACAATGTAAAATCTTTCTTTTTATCTTAAATATCCAAGAACATCACAGACAGTTGTCATCCAGACCCCTCAATATCTATAGAGTTTCTCCAGTAGTGTGTTGGTAAATGTTTAACAGTTAGAACTGGACATGGAACAACAGACTGGTTCCAAATAGGAAAAGGAGTACGTCAAGGCTGTATATTGTCACCCTGCTTATTTAACTTCTATGCAGAGTACATCATGAGAAACGCTGGACTGGATGAAGCACAAGCTGGAATCAAGATTGTCGGGAGAAATATCAATAACCTCAGATATGTAGATGACACCACCCTTATCGCAGAAAGCAAAGAACTAAAGAGTCTCTTAATGAAAGTGAAAGAGGAGAGTGAAAAAATTGCCTTAAAACTCAACTCTCAGAAAACTAAGCTCATGGAATCTGGTCCCACCACTTCATGGCAAATAGATGGGGAAACAGTGGAAACAGTGACAGACTATTTTTGGGGCTCCAAAATCACTGCAGACATTGACTTCAGCCATGAAATTAAAAGACGCTTACTCCTTGGAAGGAAAGTTATGACCAACCTAGACAGCATATTAAAAAGCAGAGACATTACCTTGCCAACAAAGGTCTGTCTAGTCAAAGCTATGGTTTTTCCAGTAGTCATGAATGGATGAGAGAGTTGGACTATAAAGAAAGTTGAGCACTGAAGAATTGATGCTTTTGAACTGTGGTGTTGGAGAAGGCTCTTGAGAGTCCCTTGGACTGCAAGCAGATCCAACCAGTCCATTCTGAAGGAGATCAGTCCTGCATATTCATTGGGAGGACTGATGCTGAAGTTGAATCTCCAATACTTTGGCCACCTGATGTGAAGAACTGACTCATTGGAAAAGACCCTGATGCTGGGAAAGATTGAGGATGGGAGGAGAAAGGGACAACAGAGGATGAAATGGCTGGATGACATCACCAACTCAACGAGTAAATTCTGGGAGTTGGTGATGAGCAGGCAGGCCTGGCATGTGGCAGTCCTTGGGGTCACAAAGAGTCAGACACGACTGAGTGGCTGAACTGAACTGAACTGAAATGTTTAACAGCTCTCTAGCAAAGAAAAAAAAAAGTACTCTTTTTTAGATATGTAAATTCTTTCATAGAACTACTTCCACTATTGCCAAAATTTGGCTCTCTGTGCACCAATGCCAAACTGAAATACAGAGAGTTATGGAGGAGAAGGAAAGATTGGCTTCATTAATTTGCCAGGCAAAGGGTGCTAGCACCTCAAAAACTGTGCCCTCCTTCCTGGGGAATAGGGAGAGGTTATAGAGTCAGGCAGGAGTGTTGCAGGAAGAGGGACCCCTTCAGGGCCTGAGAGTGGGCTCTTGTCTAACACTTGGACAATTCATTTCCAAGCATGTCAGCCCTACATGCTGACAAAGGAAGAGGTTTTATTGGTAAGGAGCACCCTGGAGCAGTAGCATAAGGGAGCCTGGGAGAATTGCTCTGCCACTAGGACCTCCTGTCCTAAAATAACTCATGCAGATGGTTACTATGGTGCCTGACCAGGGTGGGCGGTTTCGGTCAGTCTGCTTCCCCTAGCTGAGGTATGTGATAAGGATCAAAGCAGTCATAATCTTCATTTCTTTTCTGCAAAATTTTGAAAGGGTGGGGTTGCTGACAAGCTTATGGTGTGTTCAGGGTCTTAGGTTGTCTCCTAATCTTGATGTGCTTCTCTGGTCACTTTACCTTGCCTTAGATGGTTTCCTTGCCGCTTCTCCTTTGATTAGTGACTGTTCTGCCCTTTGGAACTCAGAGAAGGTCATGGAGGCTAGAGTGTTGCCTGCAAGGATGGGGAACAAAAAGGCCTCTATGCCCAGGAGTCCCACAGGGCCCTACTCAGCATCATCACCATGGCTTATTTCAAATTATCAAAGTGCATTTCAGAATCCATACTTGGGAAGAGATACACACATTTGGATCTCAAAAGCTGTTGCAGGACAGCTGCATGAAATCTCTTTTATATTCTGATAATGAATTACTAGGTGATCTAGGATACATGTAACATTTTGCTCATCAGGATCAATGTGGTGTTACTTCTAGTAGTATTAAGCTATGTTTTTTTTCCAGTAGTCATGAAGAAGGCTGAGCGCTGAAGAATTGATGCTTTCCAACTATGGTGTTGGAGAAGACTCTTGAGAATCCCTTGGACTGCAAGAAGATCAAACCAGTCAATCCTAAAGGAAATCAACCCTGAATATTCATTAGAAAGACTGGTGCCCAAACTGAAGCTCCAGTACTTTGGCCACTTGATGTGAAGAGCCGACTCTTTGGAAAAGATCCTGATGCTGGGAAAGATTGAAGGCAGGAGAAGGGGACAACAGAGGATGAGATGGATGGATGGCATCACTGACTCAATGAACATGAGTTTGAGCAAGCTCTGGGAGATGGTGATGGACAGGGAAGCCAGGCATGCTGCAGTCCATGGGGTCATAAGGAGTCAGACAGCAACAACAACAACAAAACATTGAGCAGGGCTCAACTTTTGAAAGAATAGTATAGCCCAGTAACACAACATAAACTGATTAGAATCAAGTGAGTCCAAGATGGAAGACAAGTCAACTTGTCTTGATCCTCCATCAGCAAGGTATATGACACACCCAGAAGCACCATGACAGTTTCAGTGAGTGAAAGTCAGTCAGTTGTGTCTGACTCTTTGTGATCCCATGGACTATACAATCCATGGAATTCTCCAGGCCAGAATACTGGAATGGGTAGCCTTTCCCTTCTCCAGGGGATCTTCCCAACCCAGGGATTGAACCCAGGTCTCCCATATTATAGGCAGATTCTTTACCAGCTGAGCCACAAGGGAAGCCCATGATAGTTCCAAGACACCATCAAAAGACCAAAAATTGGCAGTGGCCCAACTCTTGGAAATCTCCACCCCTTAGACAAAGTAATAGGAATAATCCTCCCACTCATTAGCCTGAAATTACCCAGCCCATAAAAGTTAACCATGCCACATTTTGACGTTGTCAGACTGGCCCTCTGCAATGGTCCACACTCTGTCTGTGGGGTGTGCTTTTCTTTGAATCTGAATAAATCCACTTTATCTGTCACTGAGTACCTTCTGTGATGAGACATCAAGAACCTGAGGTCCATTAGGTCCTGAAACCAGGCACCATGGGTCTTGGCTGGGTTCAAGTCCTGGTCATGTGGGTTTGAGTCTCAACCTGCGTATTGGCTGGATTTGAGTCCCAGCACATGGGTTCAAGTCTCAGTCTGAGGTCAACGGTTTTGTTAACACAAGTCGTGTGCCAGACAACACAGTGAGGCCAACCAAGCCCAAAACATCGGAGTGTGGAGTGGAGAAAAGTTTATTTCAAGGCCATACAAGGAGCTGAGGTGGCTCCTGCTCTAAAAACCCTTGAATTCTCCCATGGGTTTTGGTAAAGCATTTTTTAATAGCCAGGTGAGGGAGAAAGAGGTCACGGGTGCATGATCAGATTGTGCACATTTCTCTGGTTGACTGATGATGAGGGAACAGGGTGGTGTCACAGGGGTTAAGATTATCAGTCCTTAGGCTCTAGGAAGCCTGGGGCTTTGTGCTCACCCATCAGGTAGTTAACATATTCCTTTTGGTAGGGGGTTTTCACGTCTGCAAAACAGCTCAGGAGATTTGCATCAAATACTGTTGTCTAAGTACTTCAAAGAGGAGCTAAAGCAGATTATGGGAGAAGGCCTGTCCCAGGATGGCCCCATAGGGTCCTGCTCCAATACAGTAGATTGTCTATGATGTTCTGTAGACCACATATAAGAACATCATGTGTAATTTTGTATGGCGTATCAAAGAAAATCAAAGCCTGTGTGTGTATATTGTGATAGAAGAAGAGAATTCATCTGAGTTCTACATTGAAGTTGCACTGTTGGCTTTAACATATAAAAGGAAGCTGCTTTTGGGCTCCCTATCATGGAGCTCAAGAAGAAAGTTCAGTTTAGTCACTCAGTCATGTTCAACTCTTTGCGACCACATAGACTGCAGCACGCCAGGCTTCCCTGTCCATCACCAACACCCGGAAATGGTTCAAACTTATGCACACTGAGTCATCCATCCAACCATCTCATCTCTGTCATCCCGTTCTCCTCCTGCCTTCAGTCTTTCCCCAGCTTCAGGGTCTTTTCCAGTGAGTCAGTTCTTAGCATCAAGTGGCCAAAGTATTGGAGCTTCAGCTTTAGCATCGGTCCTTCCGATGAGTATTCAGGACTGATTTCCTTTAGGATTGACTGGATTGATCTCCTTGCAGTCCAATGGACTTTCAAGAGTCTCCTCCAACACCACAGTTCAAAAACATCAAGTCTTGGTGCTCAGCTTTCACTTTGGTGCAAGTCTGACACCCATAAATGACTACAGGAAAAACCATAGCTTTGACTAGATGGACCTTTGTCGGCAAAGTAATGTCTCTGCTTTTTAATATGCTGTCTAGATTTGTCACAGTTTTTCTTCCAAGGAGCAAGCGTCTTTTAATTTCATGACTGTAGTCACCATCTGCAGTAATTTTGGAACCCAAGAAAGTAAAGTGTGTCACTATTTCCATTGTTTCCCCATCTATTTGCCATAAAGTGATAGGGCCGGATGCCATGATCTTAGTTTTTTGAATGTTGAGTTTTAAGCCAGCTTTTTCAGTCTCCTCTTTTACTTTCATCAAGAGGCTCTTTAGTTCCACTTCGCTTTCTACCATAAGGGTGGTGCCATCTGTATATCTGAGGTTATTGATATTTCTCCTAGCAATCTTGATTCTGGCTTGTGCTTCATCCAGTTCAGGATTTTGCATGATATACTCTACATATAAGTTAAATAAGCAAGGTGACAATATATAGCCTTGTATATTCTTTTCCCAATTTGGAACTAGTCCATTGTTCCATATCCGGTTCTAACACTTGCTTCTTGACCTGCATACAGATTTCTCAGGAGGCAGATAAGGTGGGCTGGTATTCCCATCTCTTTAAGAATTTTCCACAGTTTGTTGTGATCCACACAGTCAAAGCCTTTACCATAGTCAGTGAAGCAGAAGCAAATGTTTTTCTGGAGTTCTTTTGCTTTTTATATGATCCAACAGACCTTGGCAATTTGATCTCCAGTTCCTCTGCCTTTTCTAAATCCAGGTTGAACACCTGGAAGTTCTCTGTTCATGTACTATTGAAGTCTAGCTTGGAGAATCTTGAACATTACTTTGCTAGTGTGTGAAAAGAGTGCAATTGTGCTGTAGTTTGAACATTCTTTGTCATTGCCTTTCTTTGGGATTGGACTGAAAACAGACCTTTTCCAGTTCTGTGGCCACTGCTGAGTTTTCCAAATTTACTGGCATATTGAGTACCGCACTTTCACAGCATCATCTTTTAGGAATAGAAATAGCTCAGCTGGAATTCTGTCACCTCCACTAACTTTGTTCATGGTGATGCTTCGTAAGGCCCACTTGACTTTGTACTCCATCTCTGGCTCTAGGTGAGTGATCACACCATTGTGGTTATCTGGGTCATTAAGATCTTTTTTGTATAGTTCTTCTGTGTATTTGCCACCTCTTCTGCTTCTCTTAGGTCCATACAGTTTCTGTCCTTTATTATATCCATCTTTGCATGAAATGTTCCCTTGGTATCTCTAATTTTCTTGAAGAGATCTCTAGTCTTTCCCACTGTATTGTTTTCCTCTATTTGCTTTGATCACTTAGGAAGATTTTCTTATCTCTGCTCACTGTTCTTTAGAACTCTGCATCAAATGGATATATCTTTTCTTTTCTCCTTTGCCTTTTGCTTCTCTTCTTTTTGTAGCTATTTGTAAGGCTTCCTCAGACAACCATTTGGCCTTTTTGCACTTCTTCTTCTTGGCGATGGTTTTGATCACGGCCTCCTGTACAATGTTATGAGGTTCTGTCCATAGATCTTCAGGCACTTTATCTATCAGTTCTAATCCCTTGAATCTATTTGTCATTTCCACTGTATAATGAAAGGGATTTGATTTAGGTCATACCTGAAAGGCCTAATGGTTTCCCTACTTTCTTCAATTTAAGTCTGAATTTTGCAACAAGGAGTTCATAATATGAACCACAGTCAGCTCCTGGTCTTATTTTTGCTGACTGTATAGAGCTTCTCCATCTTTGACTGCAATGAATATAATCAATCTGATTTCTGTTTTGACCATCTGTTGTTGTCCATGTGTAGAGTCATCTCTTATGTTGTTAGATAAAGCTGTTTGCTATGACCATTGTGTTCTCTTGGCAAAACTCTATTAGCCTTTGCCCTGCTTCATTTTGTACTACAAGGCCAAACTTTCCTTCTACTCCAGGTATCTCTTGACTTCCTACTTTTGCATTCCAGTCCCCTATGACGAAAAGGACATCTTTTATTGGTGTTAGGTCTAGAAGGTCTTGGGTAGGTCTTCATAGAAGTGTTCAACTTCACCTTTTTCAGCATTAGTGGTTGGGTCATAGACTTGGATTACTATGATGTTAAATGGTTTGCCTTGGAAATGAACAGAGATAATTCTGTCATTTTTGAGATTGCATTTTGGACTCTTCTGTTGACTATGACGGCGTCTCCATTTCTTATAAGGGATTCTTGCCCAAAGTAGTAGATATAATGGTCATCTGAATTAAATTTGCCCATTCTGGTCCATTTCAGTTCACTTATTCCTAAAATGTCACTGTTCACTCTTACCATCTCCTATTTGACCACTTCCAACTTACCTTGATTCGTGGATGCAACATTCCAGGTTCCTATGCAATATTGTTCTTTATGGCATTGGACTTTACTTCCATCACCAGTCACATCCACCACTGGGCTTCATTTTTGCTTTGGCTCAGCCTCTTCATTCTTTCTGGAGCTATTTCTCCACTCTTCACCAGTAGCATATTGGGCACTTACTAACCTGGGTAGTTCATCTTTCAATGTCATATCTTTTTACCTTTTCATACTGTTCATGGGGTTCTTAAGGCAAGAATACTGAAGTGGTTTGCCATTCCTTTCTCCAGTGGACCATGTTTTGTCAGAACTCTCCACCATGTCTCATGTGTCTTGGATGGCCCTACACAGCATGGCTCATAGTTTCATTGAGTTAGACAAGGCTGTGATCCAAGTAATTAGTTTGGTTAGTTTTCTGTAATTGTGGTTTTTGTTCTGTCTGCCCTCTGATGGATAAGGATAAGAGGCTTGTGGAAGCTTTGAAGAGGAGAATTTTTGTCAAATCAATTTCTACAGAATAAGTGCCAAAGAATGTGCGAAAATGAATCATTCCATATGAGACATGGCAGTTTTATTTAAGATTACCATATTGATAACACTATAGCCCTTTACATCATCATCTACTGTAATCCATATGGTTTTAACCAGAGGCCATATAAGTGAACTGAAGGGGATATGTCTGTGTCTGTCTGTGTTAGTTGCTCAGTCCTGTCCACTCTTTGCAACCCCATGAGCTGTAGCCCACCAGGCTCCTCTGTTTATGGAATTTTCCAGGCAGGAATACTGGAGTGGGTTGCTATTTCCTCCTCCAGGGGATCTTCCTGACCCAGGGATTGGACCCAGGTCTCCTGCATTGTAGGCAGATTCTTTAACATCTAAGCCTCCAGGGAAGCCCAGAAGGGGATATAATAGGGGCCAATCATAGTGAATCCTTCACTTTTTTTACGTAGATACATTGCTATATTATATATTGATATATTTTTAAACTAAAATCAAATACAGGTATAATAAAACTCATTTTTTGTTTTAATTATGAAGGGTAATTATTTGGAAAGAAACTTATGGTTCAAAGAAGCTTGTCATACATATATCTTTAAAACAGTAAGAGTTATAGGTGAATAGTTTCATTTTTTATTGTATATATTATTTTTCATAAATATAATTTCCTCCACAATATCATATCTTTCTTTCTTCTCATGGAAGTGTTCAGGAGATAAACTTTCATTTTTGAAATTTTGTCAAGCAAAGACCGTATCTCAAGGGTCAAAGTCAATGAGTCTTCACCAGGCTGAACACAGTAATGGAACTGCGCCCCAGATTGAGAGGTAGGGCATTATTAAGATACCAAAAATCTTTCTTGAGTACCCCATTTCACTTAATAACCCTAATGATAAAGGTAACTGCTGTCCTGACTTAAGAGCTTAGATTAGTTCTGCTTCTTTTTGCTATTAATGGAATCATACATTATGTGCCCTTCTGTTTCTGACTTCTTTGTTTCAACATTTTACTTGTGAAATTTATCCATGCTTTTGCCTTTAGTTGCAAATCATTCATTCCTGTTACTGTGTAGTATCTTTTTGTAAGGATATTCCATTTTAGTCAACCTAAAAATTTATAGATAACAATAAGGAATACCTTTTCAAATATTTATTGGCTTTTAAATATCTAGTATCTTTTGCAAATATCTGTTCAAGTCTTTTGTACATTCTTCTGTTAGATTTTTATCTTTCTCCTATAATAAGTTTATTTTAAATATGTTTTTTGTTAGAGTATATATACTGCAAATATTTTTTCCACTCTGTGGATTGTGGTATCTTTTGCCAAATATTAAGATGGTAATAAAAGTTCAATTAAAAGAAGAGTTCTAAAAAATTTATTTGAATGTATTCTATCCTTCCCTATTTATTTTCTCTAAAAAGCTGATTTTATCTCTTGATATATTTAAGAACAAACATACTCTTTTTACCGATATCTGAATAAATAGCTTTTTCAACATTGACTCTCCATTATCTGAATGAATTATCAGACTCTTTGCCTAAAGGGGACCATTAGTATACTAAGTAGTTTTTTACCAAATAGTTTAAGGTTCATATATATTCATTTTTAGTAAACCAGCATATTGTTGACAGTGGGATCAGCAATGCTACCAACTAATGCCTAAGTGTCAACATTTCAAGCAAATCATTTCTTATGTCAAATTCAGTTTACTCAAGGAATAAGCAAATTATTATAATTATCTCCTCTCACCTCATTTTTAGTAGATTAATTGACAATTCTGTCTTTTTATGGATGAATGCATATATACATATGTGTGTGTGTGATGAAATGACACACACACATACATAGAGTTGAAAATAGTGACTTCCCAGAGGATAAACTGCAAATAATATTTCAGGCCTGAAGAACATTTAATTACAAGTATAAATTTGACATCATTTATTACTGTGATTTGCAACAAGTCTACAAGATTCAAATATAAAGATGTTAAGTTTCCTCTAAGCAAAAGCATTGATCTGAAGACTTTTAACTTCTTCCCATTGACAAAATATATCGGAAAAGTGTGGGAAAGGCCAAATAGAGCTATTTGTTCTTAAATACTTTAAAGCACTGCATTTTTTTCAAAGTATTCCTTAAGATTTCCTAAAGGAAATTAGTCCTGAATATTCATTGGAAGGACTGCTGATGAAGCTGAAACTCCAATACTTTGGCCACCTGATGCGAAGAGCTGACTCATTTGAAAAGACCCTGATGCTGGGAAAGATTGAGGTCAGAAGGAGAAGGGATGACAGAGGATGAGATGGTTGGATGGCCTCACTGACTCAATGGACATGAATTTGAGTAAACTGTGGGGGTTGGTGATGGACAGGGAGGCCTGGCATGCTGCAATCCATGGAGTTGCAAAAAGTCGCACACGACTGAGCGATTGAACTGAACTGATGCCTTAAGCATAATCATTAATAAAAGAAATCATTAAATAGTACTGTTGTAGCCACATTTTCTGGGAAACAAACTCACTCAGAAGGACGGTGCAGATAGTGGAGAGCAGTTTATTACACTGGCAGGCCCAAGGCAAAGTCTCCTCTTAGCCAAGGACCCACACCGACCTTTGTGAAAACCTTGTATACCTTAAATGTACTGCTCAAGCCCACATCCCCAAATTCCTTAAACCTAGCCTGGAAAGTGTTAAAGGGAGATACAATCAAGTTACAGCCATGATTCATAATCAGAAGGGTCAGCTGGTTATACATTGTAGCCTATACCAATGGGTGCCATAAAGATTACAGAGGTGATTGACTACAAGGGGATTATTACATTCTTTTTGGTAATGGGAAATCTTGGTATAGAATCTGGTGTTTATCATTCTGGGAGGCCAGTTCGGCCATAGGTATGTTATCCCCATGGCTACCAGGTGCATAGTCCAAAGCTCACTGAAAGTGCAAGATGGAGTTTCCTTCTTTTTCAAGGTGGAGTCAGCTTGGCCTGTTCCTTTCCTCCCTCAGTATAAGTAGGAGAAAGAATAAAACAGAATAGGGAAGTAGTAATATCAGTATCATTTAGAGTTTGTAACTTTAAAATTTCTAGTTTTTGAAAATAGCCTAATATTTCCTCCAGATTACATTAAAATAATTGTACAGCATTCTTTCCTTCTACAGTGACTTTTTTTGTGTGACTAAGTGATTTAAGAACAAAAACAAATGTTCCTTTGAATTATTTTTCATTTTCAATCCGTTCCTTAGGGGCCATTGTTTTTTCTTTCTCTATTGAAAATTTTAAATCTAAGCCCAAAATGTTCTCTGATGCATTAGAAACATATTTTCCCCCTATGCTCTTGACTTTGCCTAGATGGATAAGTCATAAAAGGATGGGGGCATAAGCTGTTTTTAGAATTGTGTAATGTACAACTACTTCTCTAAATTAAAGAAGTACTCCTTCCAAGTAAACTCCTCTTCATATACACACATATGCATATTCATGCATAAAAATAAGCTAAATAAGTCACAGGAGACATATTTTTTCTTGGACTTTTATTTCAGGAAATGTAAAATCCAGCCGAAAGGAAATGGGTTGCAGAGAATACACAGCTTATTTATTGTCAAATTCATTCAAGTTAAATGACTCAGTGGAGCCAGCAGTCATCAAGAGGAAGGGGAAGTTGAGTAATAGAAATATCCACAGTGTATTATTTAACCAACAGAGAGCTATAATGGAAGAAAAGTGAGAGTTTTGATTGGGGTGTGGGACTCTCTCTGGAGTGGGTACTTGTTGTACCTCTGTTTCATAGGCGAAAGCCACTGGGCGTCCAGTCACTTCATTTCTGTTTGATCTTTTAGGGGGTGGAATGACTCCTGATCTCTGTGATGTAAAAATATCTGTGATGGTGTTCTGCTAAGAGCAAATATATAAAATATCCAAATAACTGTACTAATCTTCATGTTTTCACATCTTACATATCTTTTTGGATGTTTCATTCTGGTCATTTTGTTGGACTGAATATAGATTTTTTTTTAATTTATTTACTTAATGAGTCAGCACATTGAAGTTAATATTATAGTTTAGTAGCTGCTGCTGCTGCTGCTGCTAAGTCACTTCAGTTGTGTCCGACTCTGTGCGACCCCATAGACGGCAGCCCACCAGGCTCCCCCGTCCCTGAGATTCTCCAGGCAAGAACACTGGAGTTGGTTGCCGTTTCCTTCTCCAGTGCGTGAAAGTGGAAAGTGAAAGTGAAGGCGCTCAGTCGTGTCCGACTCTTTAGCGACCCCATGGACTGCAGCCTACCAGGCTCCTCCGTCCATGGGATTTTCCAGGCAAGAGTACTAGAGTGGGGTGCCATTGCCTTCTCTGAGTTTAGTAGCATCCTTCACTAAAGTTCCAAACAAGAATTTCTTCATCTGAGAATTTATTTCAGAAACTTTTAGCCCTGTAGAAATAGCCGAAGCATCTAGATAACACCAATATCTTTGAAATATCAGAACAAATTTACAGTTCCAAAAATAGCTTCAACATGTTACCATCTCACTATTCAATACAGCATGCTTTTCTTTTCTAGTCAAGCCTTTGAAGGTAGGGTAGATAATTCACCTTGAATTTTTCTTCAAACTTTTAAATGATCCATAAATATCCTTCCATAAAAGACCTAAAACTACTTTTTTGGAAAGCCTTTAAATTTTTCAAATGGTTGATACAATTTGTGCAAACTGAAAATGTCAGCAGGGAAAAAAGTATCACTAGAAAGAATTACAAACTCTTCAAAAAGGAGGAGCAACCTAAGATACAGTCTCTTCATCTAAAAATTGAACCCTAAGTGACAAATTTTGTTGCCACAGAGAATTCATTAAAATTTTTTTCTTCAGTCTTATACTGACAAACCCAACAGGAATGTAGCAAAAGATGATGTTTCTTTTTCCATTTAGTACAGTTTTTACTTGAAATAAAATTCTGATAAATCTATTTTTATTCCGCGTTTTATTTTCTTTCCTGCTTCAACCCAAAGTAACATAAAAATAAACTGCCAAAATATTTTTTAGGACAGTTTTTATTGCCTTTTTGCAACTGGGCTCCATTTGTAATAGGATATTTTGTAGGACAATGGTATGTAGCCCTTTCCTTCAAGGGAGTATTTGTTCAGGGTGGGTGTAGGAAAAAGCGGAAAAGTGGTGCTGAGTTTCTATTTTCAGTGAGTTTGGGATATAACGTTGACCTGTCTATTCTTCTCCATCATTCACTTGCAGACTGCCACTGTCTGACGGACGCAGTTCACGTAACTAAGGAAGAAGGCATAACCAGTAGTGTCGGAAGGTAAGAATACTTCTAATCAATGCAGAACAGGAGTGCCCTTGAGCATATCTGAGCGATCACATACTACCACTGTATTTCGAATCTCTTATATATTTCAGGTATATTGAAGGTGAACTGGGTGTTCAACACCAAATAACTGTGGTATTTTTAGTTATGAAAGAACAAAAAGTTTGACTTTCCATGTATTAAAATATTACAAAAGATAATGTATCCCCCCTAGAACAGCTTTGCTATATCAGATACAAAATAACCTGTTTTATTTCTTTTTGACTTTTTTTCTGAGAGCAAAGTAATATTAAATCAATGTAAGCATTAAAAAATACAGAAATTAGCATAGCAAATTTACCTTCTCAAAGCATATTTTTCATAACTTGACTCATAAATACATAGAATGAACATGTCAAGGAATTTTGAACTCATTAATGAAGGAACCAGTGGGCGTTAAAATGTAGTTACCAGTGGTGTAGATGCGAGATGCTGTAGGACTTGAGGGCTTGGGGGAAGACTTGTGGAAGGGAAGGGGCTCTCTGGGCTTGAAGCCTGGGTTGGATTTGGGCAGAGGACAGGTAATTCAGAATCACACCCTGGTGAAAAGGGAGAAGGAAGAAAGTGTTAGTCCCTCAGTTGTGTCCACGCTTTGCGATCTCATGGACCGTAGCCCACCAGGCTCCTCTGTCCATGGGATCTCCTAGGCCTGAATACTAGAGTGGGTTGCCATTTCCTTCTCCAGGGGATCTTCCTGACTCAGAGCACAAACCTGGGTCTCCTGCATTGCAGGCAGATTCTTCACCGTCTGAGGCACTAGGGAAGCCTAGTAGTTACCAGAGCAACTGAGTATTTTTACACATTTTAAAAAAGGGATTGTTAGAAGATTTCTAGTTCAGATATAAAACTTGAGGCAATAAAATCCCATTGAGCATGTCTTTTCTCCCAGGCAGAAATTTGCAAATGACTATGTATAGTTTTCCACTTCTAGATTAAAGAAAAACAACAACAAAAACCTCGCTACCTGATTGAATCTCCTGACCAATGGTACAGCCTGACCATTGTCTAAATGATGGTAGGTTTAAGCTCCAAAGCCTAACACTGTGAGTCTATTCCTATAGGTATCAGTAGTTTAAAAAATAAAATAAAAAAACCTTGTTTATTGGTTTCCAGGAAAGTAAGCATACCTTTCTTTGTTGAAGATGAACATTTGCCTATATCTTATACAGAACCAAGCATGAGATAAATGCAGAGAATATCTGTAGATGCTTGAGATAAATGCAGAGAACATATGTAGATGAGACTGAATAGCTGTATTTAATTTGTTACAGACAAGTATCAGTGAGGAGAGGAGTAAAGTTCTTTATCGGGGTATCAGGAATAATTCTTTCATAAGAATTGTATCAGCGTTGCCTCTGAGGACATATTAAGGGCAGCGAGGGCATTGACAAATCTTTAGGGCTTTCAAATCCATTTCGAAAATTGTAGAATCTCTGAAATATTTATGTAATTCACAATTTACTTGTATAAAATCATCGTTTACTTTGAAATCTCTTTCCATGCATCTCTTATAATAGTGTTAAACTAGGCCAAGACATATGGAGCATTTCAAATAAATCTAATTTTTTCTATTTCCCTTTTGATTAAATAAGGAAAAACAAGCCTTTATTATTCTCCAAATGTCTCTAAGAACTCTAAACTTAGTTTTAGATAGAAAAGACATGCATTTTTTGGACTAAATTTAGGGTTTGATCTAAAGAAAAACAAAAAAGATTAGCACAGAAAATTTGGTCATCTGATTAAAATAGGCTCCTAGGTGTCTAAGAACAATTAATCAGTATGACAATATAATACTTTAAGTAAACATGAGAAAAGAAATCTCAGCTCCTTCTGATATGAGCAATGTATTTTTCATTGTTTAAATATCAAGGACATAATGAGGACAAAACAAAATCATACATTTATTTGGATACTCTGATGAGGCATGAAAATGTAGCTGTTGGGGCATACCATTTCAATACTCCATGCATGCTGCAGTCCATGGGGTCGCAAAGAGTTAGACACAACTGAGCAACTGAACTGGCTGGTGTTAAGAAATGACAACATACTTCAATTATGATATTAATTGATACCTAAATTCTGTCTTGCACTAATATGTGGCAGTAAAAAATGCATCAGTTCATTTTTTAAAAACTTCCTTGAGGACAAGACTACGCTCTTTCTTTCTCTTAAAACCAAGAACTTATTGCGTACATGCAGTCATTTTTTCCATGCCATTATAATTCTTAGTCTAATCTCAAGCATCAAAATTGATTATAACTTTCAGTCAGGTAAGTTCTATTGCAAATGAAGGTAGTGAATGATAACTGTCAATGTCAACCATGTTGCTAGACAACAAAGGATCTGGAGCAAAATAATGGGCTACCTACTGATACCCACACTACTTTTACCCATTCTTAATTGACTAAATTCTTAATTAACTCGACCCCCAAGTATAGCCACTCTGTAGCATGCTAAAGTAACAAAAAAGGTGTGTGTGTATATATATATGTGTGTGTATCTTACTCCTTGAGAGGAAAGTTATGACCAACCTAGACAGCATATTAAAAAGCAAAGATATTACTTTGTCAACAAAGGTCTGTCTAGTCAAGGCTACGGTTTTTCCAGTAGTCATGTATTGATGTCAGTGTTGGACTATAAAGAAAGCTGAGCATGGAAGAATTGACGCTTTTGAACTGTGGTGTTGGCGAAGACTCTTGAGAGTCCCTTGGACTGCAAGGAGATCCAACCAGTCCATCCTAAAGGAGATCAATCCTGGGTGTTCATTGGAAGGACTGATGCTGAAGCTGAAACTCCAATATTTTGGCCACCTGATGCGAAGAGCTGATTCATTTGAAAAGACCCTGATGCTGGGAAAGAGTGAGGGCAGGAGAAGGGGATGACAGAGGATGAGATGGTTGGATGGCATCACCGACTCAATGGACATGGGTTTGGGTGGACTCTGGGAGTTGGTGATGGACAGGGAGGCCTGATGTGCTGTGGTTCATGGGGTCGCAAAGAGTCGGACATGACTGAGCGACTGAACTGATACTGATATATATATATATATATATATATATATATATATATATATATAATTCAGACTTTGTAATATTTTACAAAGTATCTAAATATTATTTGGAGGCTTCCCTGCAGGCTCATCAGTATCTGCCTGCTAATGCAGGAGACATGGGTTCAATCTCTGGGTTGGGAAGATCTACTGAAGGAGGACAACCCACTCCAATATTCTTGTCTGGAGAATCCCATGGACAGAGGAGCCTGGCAGGCTACAGTCCATGGGGTCTCAAAGAGTTGGACACAACTTAGTGACATCATGTCTGACTCTGCGACTCCATGGATTGTAGCCTTCCAGACTCCTGTGTCCATGGAATTCTCCAGGCAAGAATGCTGGAATGGGTAGCCATTCCCTTCTCCAGAGGATCTTCCCAACTCAGGGACTGAACCCATGTCTCCTGCATTGCAGGCAGATTTCATTTGAACCACCAGGGAATCCCTAAACAACAACAAAATATTGTTTATTAATGATTTTATTTCACTTCATGGCAAATAGAAGGGGAAAAGGTGGAAGTAGTGACAGATTTCGTCTTCTTGGGCTCTAAAATATCTGTGGATGGTGACTGCAGCCATGAAATTAGAAGATGATTGCTTCTTGGCAGGAAAGCTATGACGAACTTAGACAGTCTGTATCCATTTAGTTCAGTTGCTTGGTCATGTCTGACTCTTTGCAGCCCCATGGACTGCAGCATACCAAGCTTCCCTGTCTATCACCAACTCCTGGAGCTTGCTCAAGCTCATGTCCACTGAGTCGGTGATGCCATCCAACCATCTCATCCTCTGTTGTCCCCTTCTCCTCCTGCCTTCAATCTTTCACAGGATCAAGGTCTTTTCCAAGGATTCAGTTCTTTGCATCATTGGCCAAAATATTGGAGTTTCAGCTTCAGCATCAGTCCTTCCAGTGAATATTCAGTATGATCAAGGCTATAGTCTTTCTAGTAGTTACATATGGCTTTAAAAGCTGGACCATAAAGAAGGAAGAGCACTGAATAACTGATGCTTTCATACTGTGGTGCTGGTGAAGACTCTTGAGAGTACCATGGACAGCAGAGATCCAGCCCGTAAATCTTAAAGGAAACCAACCCTGGATACTCATTGGAAGGACGGATGCAGTAGCTGAAACGCTAATATTTTGGTCACCTGATGCAAACAGAAAACTCACTGGAAAAGATCTTGATGCTGGGAAAGAGTGAAGGCAGAAGGAGAAGAGGTAATCAGAGGATGAGATGGTTGGATGGCATCACCAATGCAGTGGACGTGAACTTCGGCAAACTCTGAGAGAAGGTGAGGGTCAAGGAAGCCTGGCGTGCTGAAGTCCATGGGGGTTGCAAAGTGTTGGACACTCTAGGCGACTAAACAACAACAACAACAACAATAATATTTGAAATAAATCCATACCTTTGGGCTAGGCTTGTCCTTAAATAAGTAAGGATATTGAACATTTTGTTAAGCTTACAGACAAAAATGAAACTGAATACTTATTAATTCTTAACTAATATTTATATTAGCATAAAGTTTTAGAAGTTTTTTCCCCACCCCCGGGTTTCCAGAAACTTCGTTTAGTTCCTCAGTCATGTCCAACTCTTAGTGACCCCCTGGACTCTAGCCTGCCAGGCTCCTCTGTCCATGGGATTTCCCAGGCAAGAATACTGGAGTAGGTTGCCATGGGTTTCCTGATATTTGGTTTATGTGACCTTTATTAGTCTCTATAAGCTAATTAAACAGTGCCCCTTAAGAGATTTTGTAGTTCAATATATTGGTGTAACATGAAAGAAGGAACAATTTCAAAACTCATATCAAGAGGTACAGATGTTTCCTAATTATAAATACACAGATATGTAGAGTTTGCAGGTTTGTTTTTACAAATCAGTCACAAAAATAAGCACAAAACAATAACAAAAAAAATCAGTGCTGCAAGTCTCAAAGGGCTATTCTTCTTTCTTCTGCTGCTGCTAAGTCACTTCAGTTGTGTCCGACTCTGTGTGACCCCATAGACGGCAGCCCACCAGGCTCCCCCATCCCTGGGATTCTCCAGGCAAGAACACTGGAGTGGGTTGCCATTTCCTTCTCCAATGCAGGAAAGTGAAAAGTGAAAGTGAAGTCGCTCAGTCGTGTCCGACTCTTCACGACCCCATGGACTTCAGCCTACCAGGCTCCTCCATCCATGGGATTTTCCAGGCAGGAGTACTGGAGTGGGGTGCCATTGCCTTCTCTGATTCTTCTTTCTAGTGGGCAAGAAATATCTTCTTCATTAAGTTCACTGAACTGAACTGAATTGAAGTTCACAAAGAATGTAAATGAACAAAATAAAAAACTAAATAGATTTATATCATTTCTCACCTGACTGAAAAAGATCTCCATCACCTCAGAAAAGATTATCAAAAGTTCAGATTATAGAACTAGAATCCTAATCGTTGCTGCTGCCCAGTAAGAAATAAGTTATTGGTCATACATAAAGTAGAATCAGAACCATAGTTGAACAATAACCTGAAACAAAATGAGAACAAGGGCGTGGGAGGTGGATTAAAGTACTGTCAGCATGTTGGCACTTGGAAATAACTCTAAAGATCCATTCTACACCTCAATAAAATGTCGAAGATGTAATACCCATTAATGAGGAAATCACTCAAATAAAAACAGTAAAGCTTATTTCAAGAACATTCAAGAAGTTGAGAATTTATTGAAGTATTTGAAGTTAAAGGAGGAGTAGGAGGAAGAGACTGGAAAAGGCAATGGCACCCCACTCCAGTACTCCTGCCTGGAAAATCCCATGGACGGAGGAGCCTGGTGGGCTGTAGTCCATGGGGTCGTGAAGAGTCGGACACGACTGAGCGACTTCACTTTCACTTTTCACTTTCATGCATTGGAGAAGGAAATGGCAACCAACTCCAGTGTTCTTGCCTGGAGAATCCCAGGGACCGGGGAGCCTGAAGGGCTGCCATAATGGGGTCACACAGAGTCGGACATGACTGAAGTGACTTAGCAACTTAGCAGCAGGAGGAAGAGAAGAGAAGAGTATTGTAAGGATAAGATTGTTAATTACATACAGTCCTATTTATTGTCTTACAAGGCAATAAATCCATACCTTTGGGCTAGCTTTGTCCACCAGACAGAAAGTTACAAGTTAATAGCAACATCACATTTTGTGAACTAAAATTAAATAATAAATAGAAAGTTAAAAAAAAACAAACAAACAGATACACTCACTTGGGTCCAAAAAATGAAAGATTGTTATTAGAAAAGGTACATGATGACATTAAAAGGGCATGCTATAATCCATTTTGTTGTGGTTTTCTTTTCCTATTTTCAAATTTATATATTATTTCTTGGTACTTTATAATTTCAAGTGCCAGAGATTACTATTTGGTCCATAGATTTTTTTTCTCATATATATATATAATTATACTTGGGAACTTTGTATGGGATCTTATATAGTTTAAAAGCTTCAAACTTTTCATGGTAGGATATAACTGCCTATTTCATTCTTAATTCATTAATATGGCCACCTTGGGACTTTTCTAGCGGTTCAGTTGCTAAGACCCTGCGCTCCTAGTGCAGGGAGCCTGGATTCAATCCCTGGTTGGGGAACTAGATCCCATGTGCAGCAAGTAAAAGACCCTGCATGCTGCAAGGAAGATGGAAGAGCTTGTGTGTTGCAACTAAGACCAGGCACAGCCAAATAAGTTAACTAATTAAAAAATATGGCCAAATGAATGTACATATTTCCCATTTTATCCTAATATGCCTCTCTTCATTATATTATTACATCATATAAACTGTAAAAATTTAGATCCTCAATACTTTTAATCTTAGAGAAATAATTTTAGGACATAAGTATTTCTAAATTTTAAATTAATAGTATAGTGATATGTTTCTCCACTTTGTGTTATTTTTTAGTTGAGGTGTATGTCTCAGTGGTCAGTGAGTAAATGATTTGTGAATATATGAGTCTTTGAACCATGTTCATTGTGTTTACCATTTTGTATGAAAATGACAAACACTTCTGTGCAGCTGGTTTCTCAGTAATCATGTATATTCACTAGCTTTTTCATTAGTTTGGTTTCTCAACAAAGAGAAGACATGTCTAGAGAGACTGTGTTATTCTCACAGAACAAAGGTTCTGTGCATTTTATTTAGTTTTTCCCTAGGGAAAATCCTGAAGGGCTAGCAGTAATGTTATGATTTAGCTAGAAATTCTTGAGATGAATAAGCAAGTTGTGAGTGGCAGAAAAGGGTCTGCAATAGAGGAGTAGGAGGAGAATAGAAAGGGAAAAGGAAAAAAAATTACTTTATAGTGTAAAACCTCAGCAGCAAGTAGAACTAAATATATACCTTCATCTCTAAGAAATTCATTATAGGTTTATTGCAGTTTTCTTCTTTTGTAATCTGTAGGAAAACAATATATTGAAAATAATACATTTTTTCTGCCCTTTTAATTTATAAAAGAAAAATATTTCTTAAATAGTTTTAAATTTCCACAATTTATTTATATTTATAGAGTTTATCTCCTAATATTCTTAAAATTTGTAGGCTGCCAAGTGATTGAAATTTTGTAAACTCTCCTAAAATATGCACACATTTTTTCATGTTATAGAATTTATTAGGTTGATTCTTTCAATTCAAATGAATAATTTTTCTCAGACATCTTTATACTCACTAAATTGCTGAGTTAGTCTGATTCTGGTTCTTAGTACTGCCAATCCCAATCTAAAAGGTATATCCTGATGCTAAATTGGTCTTTCTAAGCCAGACATTTTCCATTATGAGGAAATCTGTTATGCATCTCATTGGTTCCCTACAGTTTCATTTCCATTTGTTCTTTCAAATCTACCAAATATATCTGTATATATCCTAATGTCAGTTATGGACTTGATTAGAAGTCATTTCCTTCAAGAGGATCTCCAAAGTTTTCCATATAAGCTAATATGCACTATTCAGTGTTTTTAAGTTTACCTATCAGATGTATTCCCTCTCTGCTATCACCCAAAATGGGTACATTGCTACATCTAAATATAATGCCTAACTCGAGCTTTTTTGATATTTAGTATTATTAACTTTACATGATATATTTTAGGATATTATGGCTTAATATTTTATTAGTAAAAATCAAACATATGAAAGTTTCTATATTTTCCCTTGAAATTAAAAACCAACTGTCTCACAATGCATTGCATGGAGTAAAACAAATTTATAACTTTACACATTTCACAAAAAAGGACCTTCATCATTTGTATCTGGGAGCCTAGAACTTGCTAGTAAATATTTGATGAGTATCAGTATACTCATTTACCCCTAAACAAATTAACTGAACAGTTTCTCACTGACAAATATGTTAAAATAAAATAAACTATTTTTTATTTGAGCAGTGTATTTTGTTGAACTGAAGCTTCATGTTTTCTTTCAATATTTTATTAATATTGCTTTCCATGTTGTCTTTTATGATCTAAATATATTTATTACTATTGTATTTTTATGTGTTTTAGGTTCACAAATACCTTATTTTTAAAAGACAAAGCACAACTCAAAGTATAGATATTTTGGGTTTTGGATGCTATTATGGTGTGTACAGATGAATACAAATATACTTTAATATGTTTATGGTGCCTATAGTTATTTCCTTTAGGAGTCTAAATGTGCTCTGTATATTTTTATTTCCTTCTTCATGCATTATTTGTTCCAATTTTCTGTTTAAGAGTGATTGTATAAAATCAAACTAAAAGAGTGTTCAACTCTATTTGTGTATAAACATATAATTAATATTTTACATAATATAAACAAAATATTTTAGTGAGCCTGCTATGTGCAAGTCCCTGTAAGAGGCTTTAAGGAGAGAAAATAAAATCATCTTTAATATATATATATATATCATGTATGAATAAAATTTTTAATTTCTACATCTTACATATTGGAAATGGAGATAAATTTCTATGCCTGCTTCTTGGCTCCACAGTTGCCAAATCAGCCACAACCAGCTTTAAGAATGCTTCATACAATTCTTTAATGCTTTACTTTTTAGCACTCTATGGATATCAAGGAGCTTTCAAATTCAATGACTCATTTAACTCATACACCCTTATGAAAGAAAGCAGGCAGAAACAGAAACAGATTCAGGGTTGTAAAGTGACTTGTTTGGGGCCAAAACAGTAACAGGTGTCTGTGAATTTTCTTTGACTTTGACTCCAAGCTCAGATCTTTTTTCATGATAAATTATTTTTTCAGAAATATATAGATTATACTGGAAATGAAACTGTTGGTGGTTGCCTGGGGCCACTTTTCTTCACTCTCTCTGGCATCTTTGTTCCCCAGTAGAGAGGACATTGACATACTTGATGGGCTGTGTATAGACACATAGGAGTTCAAATTTCAGATTTCATGTTTTCTCACACTGATATGGAGAATCTGGACAAGAGTTGATTTCTCTGGTCCTGTTTCCCATGCATTGAAATGAAGAACTGTGCAATTAAATTTTTGTCCAAATCCACTCCAGCCAGATTACTCTGTTCTAGGAACTGGTTGTTTCTATTCTCTATCACAGAATTGAACTTAGCAACAAAATGATGGATCTTATTTGCTAACAAAGAGCTTTCCAGTCATGCCTAACTCTTTATTTCTGTATGTTCCATTATGCAAATAAATATCTAAAGTGTATGTGATAAAATGATAAACCTTCAGTTTAGAGAGGAGGCCTCAAAGGGAGAAAAACCATTTATATAATCACAGCACTTATATATACTGGAGGACATCTTTAAACACATGTAATTATTATAAAAATCAATGCTGACCTTCTCTACAAACACTACTTCTCAACATTAAATAGGATAAATCATTTATTTAGGAAAAGCTAATATGGAAGAGTTACTGACTTTTGTAAATTTGAGATTAAAAATTCCCCAGATCTTGCAAAGTATTTTCAGCATCTTGAATTGCTAGTCTTTTGAACAAGAATGTTTCTTTTCAAAATGTCCTCAGCCTGATATATTATTACTATGACATATCAAATTGAGTTATATCATGTAGTAAAACATACTGAGAAAGATACATTATTTTGAAGTACAGCAGACTCCCCTTATCTGAGGTTTCATCCATGATTTCAGTTAACCCACGGTCAGCTGAGTCCCAAAAATATGAAATGAAAAATTCCAGAAATAACAATTCATATATTTTAAATTGCACATCATTCTCAGTAGCATGGAGCTTCCCAGGTGGTGCTAGTGGAAAAGAATCTGCCTGCCAATGCAGGAGACTTGGGGAGATCCTTTGGGAGAGAAAATGGCACTTCACTCCAATATTCTAGCCTGGAAAATTCAATGGGTAGGGGAATCTGGCAGGCTACAGTCCATGGGGCTGCAAAAAGTCAGACATGACTGACTGACTGAGCAGTGAATATCATGATGAAATCTCATGCTGGCCCACCAGATGTGAATCATCCTTTTGTCTAACATATCCTGCTCACTAGTCACTTAGTAGTATCTTCATTATCAGATCTACTGCTTGGTATCACAGTGCTTGTGTTCAAGTCACCCTTATTTTACTTAATGGTCACGGTGCACAAAAGTAGTGATGCTGGCAATTTATGCCAAAGAGAAGCCATCAAGTGTTTCCTTTAAGTGAAAATTCTTGACTTAATGAGATTAAAAAAAAAAAAGTCACATGCTGAGATTGCTAAGATGTTCAATAAGAACAGATCTTCCATTTGTGAAATTGTGATGAAGGAAAAAGAAATCCATGCACCTCAAACTGCAAAGTAATAGCCACAGTACATAAATGCTCAGTTAAGATGGAAAAGGCATTATACTTACGCAATCAGATATTTTGAGAGGGGGAGACCACATTCACATAACTTTTATTACAGTGTATTATTATAATTGTGCTATTTTATTGGTAATTTTTGTTGTCAACCTCTTACTATGCCTAATTTATACACTAAACTTTACCATGGGTATGTACATATAGGAGAAAACATAATATATATAAGATTTTATGCTATTCTCACTTTCAGCATCCACTCTGGGTCCTGGAATGTATTTCTATCAGGTAGAGAGGTTCTACTAGAGTAGTCTTCCAAAACTTAGAAGAAAGCATGTCTTAAAAAAGATACAGATGTGCATATCTAAAATTTCCTCACTTGCATTTTTTTGGTAGAAAATAATCAATGTGCCCTAAGTGTATAAGTAAATCAAATGTAAATTTAGGCATTGTATTAGCATGTCTTTATCAGGCTTTTTAAAACATTCCTGACTGAGAATTGCCTGCACGAAACTTTGAAAAATACAAGATTTTGGTAGGGAACATTTGGAAAATGGAGTGTTTAGAAGAAAGTGTCATCACTTCTTAACAACAGATATACCTTGTCAACAAGGATTAGTTTTCATTCCTTGCTTGACAGCAAGTTAATCCTGTCTGCCTTTTCAGTGCAGAGCAGTTCCATCTGAAGCCAATGAGGAAATATATAAGCTTGCAATCACAGGAGATTTAGACATGATGACAATTTATTTGCCTTAATTTCTCATCTGTCTAACTAAGAAGCTTTGTCTCTGATTAGATTTTTTGTTTTAAGTGAGGCCAGTATGTAGCAAAAATTATATACCCCCTGTATCAGTTAAAAATTCCTATTGTTTGAATGTACATTTGCAGTGTACATTGCCAGACTTCAGGTTTCTTAGAGACTGTTACCAACACTAACATTTAAGGACACGAGTGTAGAAATTTTGAAAATTATTTCAAGAAATATAAAGAAATATTGAAGTAGTTTTGAACTCTTGAGAATATGTTACAGAATAAAGCAAATACTTACGTAGGTTTGTTATGTTGTTTAAAAATTCCAAAAATTATACTATCTGAGGGGAAAGTAGAAAGGGTCTTACCACTTAAGTATTTCCTCAAGTCCTTACTAGTCTTGGTAACTCTCAGTTCAGTTCAGTTCAGTCACTCAGTCGTGTCCAACCCTTTGCAACCCCATGGGCTGCAGCACACCAGGCTTCCCTGTCCATCACCAACTACCGGAGCTTGCTCAAACTACGTCCATTGAGTTTATGATGCCATCCAACGATCTCATCCTCTGTCATCCCCTTCTCCTCCTGCCTTCAATCTTTTCCAGCATCAGGGTCTTTTCAAATGAGTCAGATCTTCACATCAGGTGGCCAAAGTATTGGAGTTTCAGCTTCAGCATCAGTCCTTCCAATGAATATTCAGGACTGATTTCCTTTAGGATGGACTGGTTGGATCTCTTTGCAGTCCAAGGGACTCTCAAGAGTCTTCTCCAACACCACAGTTCAAAAGCATCAATTCTTCGGTGCTCAACTTTCTTTATAGTTTTACCTCTCACATCTATACATGACTACTGGAAAAACCATAGCCTTGACTAGATGGACCTTTGTTGGTAAAGTAATGTCTCTGCTTTTTAATATGCTATCTTTAATATGCTATCTTTATTAAATATAGCATATTTAATATGCTATAAAAAGAAGCAAGTGTCTTTTAATTTCATGGCTGCAGTCAACATCTGCAGTGATTTTGGAGCCCAAAAAATTAAGTCTGTCACTGTTTCCACTGTTTCCCCATCTATTTCCCATGAAGTGATGGGACTGGATGCCATGATCTTCGTTTTCTGAATGTTGAGTTTCACCTTCATCAAGAGTCTCTTTAGTTCTTCTTCACTTTATGCCATTAAGGGTGATGTCATCTTCATATCTGAGGTTATTGATATTTCTTCCAGCAATCTTGATTCCAGCTTGTGCTTCCTCCAGCCCAGCGTTTCTTATGATGTACTCTGCATATAAGTCAAATAAGCAGGGTGACAATATACAGCCTTGACTTACTCCTTCCTGATTTGAACCAATCTGTTGTTCCATGTGAAGGAAAGTTACATGGCAAAACAGCCTGGAGTTAAACCCCACTCTCTGCGGGTCCTCCCCACCATTCTATGCAAAACATAGAACTCTCCCACCCGAACAAAAGAATGGACATTAAGGTTGATTTGCCCAGCTCCCAGCTGGTCCAGCCTCTGGCTTTTCTCCAGAATTCCTTGCCTCAGCCATTTAAGAGATAACTACTCTGAACAACCTTGGAGAAGAACAGGCCCCCTTAAGACAGTAGATTTCCACATATATGCCTATATATATGTACTCTTTTCTTGGGTTAGTTGAGCAGCTCACTAATCTGATTGCTGCCCCTTTTCGCCTCATTAAAGGTGATCTGTTCCTGTAAAGTGCCAGTCTCGTTCTTTATCTGAACCTCACTTTCTCTAACTCCGTACCTTACAACATGTCCAGTTCTAACTGTGGCTTCTTGAATTACATACAGATTTCTCAAGATGCAGGTCAGGTGGTCTGGTATTTCTATCTCCTTCAGAGTTTTCTACAGTTTATTGTGATCCACACTGTCAAAGGCTTTGGCATAGTCAATAAAGCAGAAGTAGATATTTTTCTGGAACTCTCTTGCTTTTTCGATGATCCAGCTAATGTTGGCAATTTGATCTCTGGTGCCTGTGCCTTTTCTAAATCCAGCTTGAACATCTGGAAGTTCATTGTTCGTGTACTGTTGAAGCCTGGCTTGGAGAATTTTGAGCATTACTTTGCTAGTGTGTGAGATGCGTGCAATTGTGAGGTACATTGAGCATACTTTGGCATTGCCTTTCTTTGAAACTGACCTTTTCCAGTCCTGTGGCCACTGCTGAGTTTTCCAAATTTGCTGGCATATTGAGTACAGCAATTTCACAGCATCATCTTTTAGGATTTGAAATAGCTCAACTGGAATTCTATCACCTTCACTAGCTTTGTTCTTAGTGATGCTTCCTCAGGCCCACCTGACTTCACATTCCAGGATGTCTGGCTATAGGTGAGTGATCACACCATCATGATTATCTGGGTCATGAAGATCTTTTTTGTACAGTTCTTCTGTGTATTCTTGCCACCTCTTCTTAATATCTTCTGCTTCTGTTAGGTCCATACTATTTCTGTCCTTTACTGAGCCCATCTTTGCATGAATGATTCCCTTGGTATCTCTAATTTTCTTGAAGAGATCTCTAGTCTTTCCCATTGTATTGTTTTCCTCTATTTCTTTGCATTGATCACTGAGAAATACTTTCTTATCTCTCCTTGCTATTCTTTGGAACTCTGCATTCAAATGGGTATATCTTTTCTTTTCTCCTTTGCCTTTTGCTTCTCTTCTTTTCATAGCTATTTGTAAGGCTTCCTCAGACAACTATTTTACCTTTTTGCACTTCTTCTTCTTGGTGATGGTTTTGATCACGGCCTCCTGTACAGTGTTATGAAGTTCCATCCATTGATCTTCAGGCACTCTATCTATCAGTTCTAATCCCTTGAATCTATTTGTCACTTCCACTGTATAATGTAAGAGATTTGATTTAGGTCATACCTGAATGGCCTAGTGGTTTTCCCTACTTTCTTCAATTTAAGTCTGAATTTTTCAATAAGGGCTTCATGATCTGAGCCTCAGTCAGCTCCTGGTCTTGTTTTTGCTGACGGTATACAGCTTCTCCATCTTTGGCTGCAAAGAATATAATCAATCTGATTTCGGTGTTGACCATCTGGTGATGTCCATGTGTAGAGTCTTCTCTTGTGTTGTTGGTAGAGGGTGTTTGCTATGACTGGTGCTTTCTCTTGGCAAAACTCTATTAGCCTTTGCCCTGGTTCATTTTGTACTCCAAGGCCAAATTTGCCTGTTACTCCAGGTATATCTTGACTTCCTACTTTTGCACTCCAGTCTCCTATAATGAAAAGGACATCTCTTTTGGTTGTTAGTTCTAGAAGGTCTTGTAGGTCTTCATGGAACCATTCAAAGCTTCTTCAGCCTTACTGGTTGGGGCATAGACTTGGATTACTGTGATATTGAATGGTTTGCCTTGGAAACCTGGTACCTCTCTGATGCCTTTAAAAATAAGATTTATTTCTCTTTTATCTGCTTTGTTAATTGTTCTTGACAAGAAAATTGGTTTGATATTAGTAAACTCCCCCACTTAGAATGCACATTTCTCTTTCTAAAATTGAAAGATAAACTGTTAATTATAGAATGACTTGAAAATTTTAGCTATATCAATAAATATGCACAATCAAGATTTCTCATATAATAACAGGCAAAAGTGAAGAATTCATTGCAGATGGCTAAACTGTATTTCAAGCTGCACATGTGGAAAAAAAATTCTCCCTACTTAAAGCCACACCATATTTTCCACTCAAGCCATTTGTAGGCTGTAAGGGGAACACTTTATAATGATAAAGTGAAATTCATGACAATTTTAGATGTGTATGCACATAGAAAACTAGCCTCAGAGTACATGAATATTTTCAAATGTTGAATAAAACTTGAGTGCTTAGAATTAAATCACACTTGGTCATGCTGTGTAATTCTTTGTATATATTGTTGGTTTTGATTTGCTAATGTTTTGTTAAGAATTTTGGTATCTATGATTATAAGAAATATTGATTTGCAGTTTCCTTTCTTAAAATGTCTTTGCCTGGTTTGGCTTCATAGAATGAATTAGGAAATATGTTCCTTTTGCTATTTTCTGAAACAGATGGTAGAAAAATGATATCATTTCTTCTTAAATGTTCTGTAGATTTACCAGTGAACCCATCTATGCATGGTACTTTAATTTGGAGAGGTATTAATTCATCTTCAATTTCTATAATGCATTTAGGCCTATTGAGATTGTCTGTTTCTCCTTGTGTGACTTTTGATGGATTGCATCTTTCAAGAAATAGGTCTGTTTTCTTCTAAGTTATCAAATTTGTGAACATAATGTTTTTTTTAATAATAATCCCTTATTATCCACTTAAAAAATATGATATTGGTAATGATGACTAATCTTCTCATTTTTTATCTGTAATTTGTATTTTCTTAACATTTGTTTTTAATTATTAACATTTGAGATGCTTTTATTATCTATCTGGTCTTGCATATTGTCCACTTTTTAAATTATATCCCTTAGCATATCAGTCATAGGTGCTTTTTTATTTCCAGTCTTATAGTTCCAACATCTCTGCCATAACTGAATCTGGTTTTGATACCTGTTCTGTCTCTTTAGACTGTGTTTTTTGACCTTCAGCACATCTTGTTAATTTTTGTAAAAGTCAGACGTACTGTATGAAGTTAAAGGAACTGGGGTAGAGAGGCTGTTAGTATGTAGCTTTATGTTTAGCTGGCTAGGAGTCAGACTTTACTCCACAGCTGTAGCTGTGGTATCAGAGGCTAAATTTTCTGAAATATCCTTGTTTTTATCTCCAATGTTGTCTTTGGGTCTAGAGAGTCCTTCAATAGGATCTAAGCCTTGTATGTCTTTTAGTTGTAATCCCTTACTGTTGTACAACAGCCCTGAGGTGTGGAAAAGGAGAAGCATTCTATATGATTAGGTCTGTCTTCTAGTAAGCCTGAGTTGGGTATTTCTCTTTTCCCACATCAAAGACTGGAGAAGGCTATATTTTCATATTTCCCTTTCTCCTGGTGAGTTTGGGCTTTGGTAAAACCCCAGGCAGTTAGGCTCTGAGGAAATAGATTCTCTTGAGACAGTTGTCTTGTTCAAAAGCACAGGGAGTGCTCGGTGTATTTCAAACATACTTTTTCAGTTTAATCACCTTTTTTTTTTTTTTTTTTTTTTGATGTGTGGACTGGCGTGATGATTTATAAGGGCCTTACATATAGAATGGAAAATTTAAAGTCCTCCCCAGAACTTTAGGGTAACTTCCCTGTGATGGTGTGCTCAGATGATACCTCATTACAGCTGTCAGGCCCAGTGCTTCAACTATAAAGCCATCTGTGGTTTTGAAAGTCACAGATTAATTTTCTTTACTCTCTTTAATGTACTGTCCCCTTTACTTTGAAAATTCTATTCTACTTTGAAAAATCTATTCTCTGGTCTCAACACTAAAGTTAACTAATTTCCACTTTTCTTTCAAAATTCACTTTATTGTAATTCTTGTTGGTACTGAGCTTTCAGTGCATCCCACTAGGCTTGTACTCAGTTCAGTTCAGTTCAGTCGCTCAGTCGTGTCCGACTCTTTGCGACCCCATGAATCGCAGCACGCCAGGCCTCCCTGTCCATCACCAACTCCTGGAGTTCACTCAGACTCATGTCCATTGAGTCAGTGATGCCATCCAGCCATCTCATCGTCTGTCATCCCCTTCTTCTCCTGCCCCCAATCCCTCCCAGCATCAGAGTCTTTTCCAATGAGTCAACTCTTCGCATGAGGTGGCCAAAGTACTGGAGTTTAGCTTCTCTAATTTTACTTTTCATAGTATATTGCAGCCGTCTTTTAACTTGCTTGTCTCCTTGACCAGACTATTTTGTAACACTAGAACTTGCCGCATAGGAGTTGTTCCATTGGTAATGGTAGTTGAGTCACTAAGTCTTGTCTAACTCTTGTGACCCCATGGACTGCAGCCTGCCAGGCTCCTCTGTCCATGGGATTTCCCAGGCAAAAATACTGGAGTGGATTGCCATTTCCTTCTCCAGGGGAATCTTCCTGACCCAGAGATCAAACCCAGGTTTCCTGCATTACAGGTGGGTTTTTTACCAACTGAGCGACCAGAGAAGGCCAGTTGTTCTGTTACTGATCATCAAATAAATGGGAGAATGGTACCTGTGATAGACACCACTGTTGAAAGATGAAAAGAGTGATGATGGGATTGGATAATTTTAGAGTTGCATGGCCTATAGACATTGTTTACCAATCTCTTTAAAAGTGTAATGAAATATTGACACATGCTACAACATTTTTGCGTAATGTTGAAAATATTATACTAAGTGTAAGACGCGAGTCACAAAATATCACATTTTTTATTATTTCATTTATATGAAAAGTCTATATTAGGCAAGTCTGTGTAGTTGGAAAGTAGATTAGTGGTTGCTTAGGTTTGTAGGGGTTGAGAATAAATGGAAAGTGGCTGCAAAAATATGGGATTTCTTTTTAGAATAAACTGTATGTTCCAAAATTGATTGTAGTGATTATTGTACCATCCTTTGAATATAAGAAAACTGTTTAGAGATGCAGACATAGACAACAGACTTGTGGACAAAGCAGGGGAAATAAAATGTGGGACAAATTGAGAGAGTATCACTGAAACATAAGCACTGCCATATGTAAAATAGATAGCTAAATGGGAAGTTGCTGCATAGCACAGGGTGCTCAGCTTGGTGCTCTGTGACGACCTAGAGGGGTGGGATGGTTTGGGAATTGGGAAGGAGGTTCAAGGGTCAGGAGGACATATATATACTTTGGCTGATTCACATTGTTGTATGACAGAAACCAACACAACAATGTAAAGCAATTAAAAATAAAAAAAGAAAAATGTTGAATTGTAAACTTTATATGGGTGAATAGTAGACTTTATTTTTTTGTGTGTGAAGGCATGATGCAGACTAGAGAAACAGCAGACTAGAGAACTTCGTTGGTGACTTTAAGAACTAATTTCTATAAAATTTACACAAGGCAGAAAATAAAGGAATACTTACCAGTTTATTTTATATGGCCAGCATAATTATATCAAAATCTGACAAAGACCTAAAGGAAATCTGCAGGCTAATCTTTCTAGTGAACATAGATGTTAAAATATAAATAAATCAACAGTAACAAACAAATATAAAATATAAAAGATATAACACATCAAAACTGAGTTGAATTTATTTTAGATATACAAGGCAGTTTTAAAGTAAAAAATTAATGTACTTTATATGTTAATAGGATAAAAAGAGATTTATAAAGTTTTATTAATTGATGCAGAACAAACTCTTGATAGAATTACTTATGGCAGTACTCTACTTCCTCAACCCCAGTGCTCTTTTTTAGAGTTTCCTACATCAAAACATCCACATTTGCAGTTGATGAACTTGACTCCACTGGTGAAGCCATGTCTAACACTGGAGGCAGCAGCATTTAGAGAAAGAAAATAAAAATAGTTGTTTTGCCACCCTTTGGCAGACTACGTAAAGCAGTCCTCAGTCCCCTTCTCATGCTGATTCCAAGATTCTGTTATGAACACTCACCTTTAAAGCTGGTTTCTGTCTTTGGTGGGAGCTTACCAACTCTTCAGTTATCCTGTTTCACAATCACAATGACCCCTTTTAGATCTCAGGCAATTCTGTTAACCCGTCAGTTTTCTTTTTGCTAAGTCCTTGCAGTCTTCTGAGGTCACTGGCATAGGTATTATTTTATTAGTATTTATTTTTGGCATTTCAATATGTTTTCCAAAAGGAATAGAAAAACACCTGAGTATTCAGTCACCCATCTTGACCTAAATATATCATTATGCAGATATTTTCTTCATCTTTAACTATGATTTAACTAGTTACTAAATTAGTTTTAAAATAATAGCCAATTCCTGACTCCTAACTATTGACTGAAAGTCAATGGAAAAACAAAAGAAAGAACAAAGCAGCTTATATCCTTCAAAAACTTTACTGATGTTTTCTGATTATTGAGAATTTTTATAAGCTTCACTCTAAATTTTTTTTCTTTGTTTAATGAAATTAAGCATCTCATACTTTACCAAAAGACTGTAAAACAAATTCTCAGTAAAATACCTCTAATTCATATACCTATTGATTTAAGCTCTGAAATTTATTATGAATACAGCTAAATATAAGTGAGCTTACCCTGAACATTATGGAGCGCATTTATGCATTTTTATGATTTGGTTTCTTTCTTAGCTGGTTGCAGGGCCTCCATAAAATTGAATGCCTGAAGGATTTTAATAGCAGATCATTGACTTTCCATTCATTTATTGCTGCTACTCCTCATTTCTATTTTCTTGGCACTAAATAACCTTAACCATAACAGCATATATTGAGTAGTCTTGACATAAGTGGAAAATTGACATATTATTTGCAAAGTGGAGAATTAGCTGGTTATAATGGAAGTATTGGACTGCTTTCAGTTCAGTTCAGTCCAGTTGCTCAGTCGTGTCCAACTCTTTGCGACCCCATGAATCGCAGCACGCCAGGCCTCCCTGTCCATCACCAACTCCCAGAGTTCACTCAAACTCATGTCCATCGGACTGCTTTACTATAGGTCAAATACAAACTATTGGATGTCCTCATTCAAGCACCTTTTAATATTCTTGGTTTCCCATCTCCATATCACCACCTCAGTTCAGTTTATCTCCTTTCTAGATTTTTCCCTCTGTTGACCTATATCCATCTTGATTTTGTCCAATTATTTCCTGCTTAGGAGTCAGAGAGATTCTAATAATATGCAAAACAGAGCATGCCGTTTTCCTTGCTTAAAATTCTTCAATATTTGCTCTTTTCTCTTAGGAAAAAAGACAAAATTCCCTCACAGGAAAAATAAGAACGTGCAGAATCATATTCCTTCTAAGCTGTCTACCACCTTCACCTTCCGTGTAGTTTTGTTTTTCATAGCTCCTTCACTGAGATAAGGGCTTCCATGGTTTCTCAGACGGTAAAGAATCTGCCTGCCATGTGGGAGACCCAGGTTCAATCCCTGAGTTGGGAAGATCCCCTGGAGAAGGGAATGGCAATCCACTCCAGTATTCTTGCCTGGAGAATTCCATGGACAGAGGAGCCTGACAAGCTACAGTTCATGGGATCACAAAGGGTCAAACATGATTGAAAGACTAACACTTCCACTTTTCAATAAGAGATGATCCTAATTATTTCAGAGTCTTTGCATAAGCTGTTACCTCTGTTTGGAAAATACTTGGTCTTTTATGTTATAACCAAATGACTCATATTTATATGTTATCTTTTTGGTCAAGAAACTGCTCTTATTAGTTACAACATACCAGGTGCTATGATAATGTTACAGATACATGGGTGAGCCCATAAGACAGTCTTTGGCCCCAAGGAAATAAAAGTCAAACTAGGAAAATAGACCGAGAGCAAATTCTTGCACAAATAACCTGACAGTTATGAAAGTGCTACAAAAGAAAAGCATGGAGCAGTATGAGAACATAAAATAAGAGTGTGATAAAGATATTTCACCTAATCATGGAGGTCAGAGAAAGTTCCCATGAAGAAATGATGATTAGCTGAGCTGTGGATGAGTAACCATTAAGGGGAGGAGACACAGCATAAAGGCACTGCTATGGGAGAGATCAAGCAAAAGTGAAGAAAAGGCATTTCACTCCATGATTGCATTGGACTGACTTGTGTCCTTAGAGAATGCAAATGTTGAAGATGTACAGCCCAGTGTGGTGATATTTGGAGATGGGTCTTTTCAGAGGTAATTATGGTTAAATGAGATCATAAGGCTGAGGTTCTAATCAGATCGACTGGGGTACTTAGAAGAAGAGGAAGAGAAAGGCCAGGAGAAGACATAGCAAGAAGGTGGCTGTCTACAAGCCAGGAAGAGAGCACTCACCAGAAACTGGATCTGCCAGCACTTGACCTTGGGCTTCCAAACTTCTGCAACTGTGAGAAATAAATACCTATAAATATTACTAGTGATATGTCATTATGATAGCCCAAGCAAACTCAGGCTGCCCTGGTGGCTCAGATGGTAAAGAATCTGCCTGTGATCCAGGAGACCTGGGTTCAATCCCTGGGTTGGGAAGATCTCCTGCAAGAGGACATGGCAGCCCATTCCAGTATTGCCTGGAGGATCCAGGCTCCAGAGGAGCCTGATGGGCTATAGTCTATGGGCTCACAAAGAGTCAGACATGACTGAGCAACTAAACAACAACATCAAACCAGTTCCATTGCAACTGCCTTTCTCTTGATCTCAGTTCAGCTTTCCTTGGTGTTTTTCTTCCTTCTGTTGACAAACTTTTGTTTCATGGTTTGGGAAAATGCTGCCCCAAATTCCAAGTTTATTTTATGTAGATCAACTTCTAGAGCAGGAATAACTCCCCACTGTTCCTATAGAAGAGGCTTCCCTGTTGGCTCAGGCAGTAAAGAATCTGCCTGCAATGTGAGAGACCCAGCTTCAGTCCCTGGGTCAGGAAGATCCTCTGGAGAAGGGAGTGGTTACCCACTCCAGTATTCTTGCCTGGAGAATTCCATGGACAGAGGAGGCCAGCGGGCTACAGTCCTTGGGATCACAAAAAATCAGACACGACTGAGCAACTGACATACACACACATTCATATAAAATTCCAGAGAAGGATACTGATTGGTTCTGCTGGGTCGTGTGCCTAGACATGACTGTGAAGTATGCCGGGCTCACCAAGGTCAGAGTCATGACTAGAAGAAAGATCGGGCGAGAAGCATGCCGGGCGATCAAAAGCAACTACCATGACAGCCCCCCACTGTGCTCAGGTTTATGCCCTCCACCACTTTTTGACTCTGTATTTTAGTCATTTCTTTGAGAGTACCTCACTTTGAAAGATGGTTGCATCATCTTTAAATATTTAGAAAAACAACATACTTAAAGAAACTCTAAGAATCCATTTACAATGTGGCGAGTGTAAACATTCTTTTACTTGATTTCAAGTATGTTACAGTGGAATACCTGAAATCATTAGAATTCAGAAGTAGTTTGTCGCTGCAAGAAAAACAGAAAATTGGAAGCCAACTTTTCTAGCTTTTATAAGCACCAAACCCTTGTCTGCACTCACTCTTAGGACAAGAACTGGTTTGTACTAACTTTTCCATTTATATTGAAATTTACAATTTCACCCATGCAGTCTCTCAACACCTGGTACATTCCTCTCTGGAGAAAACAGTTTTTCAAATATGGAAATAATTCATCACCCTTAACAAATTTTAATATGGACAAAAACACAAATGACAAAAATAAATAGTTTAGAGTAAACTAGGTAATTTTAGATAAGTTAATATGTTAACTGTTATTTTAAGAGCTGACAGTATATTGGGTTGGCCAAAAGGTTATGGAAAAACCTGAATAAATTTTTTGGCCAACCCAATATGTTGCTTATTGTAATAAATTCTAGAATAGGGAGTGGTGTTTTGCTCTGTACTTCATGAAATATTAATAAATCCATAATCCCCAATTACTTATAGAAATCTAAATTTATCTAAAACTT
The DNA here is from genome assembly GCF_029407905.1 of Bubalus kerabau. Taxonomy (NCBI): domain Eukaryota; kingdom Metazoa; phylum Chordata; class Mammalia; order Artiodactyla; family Bovidae; genus Bubalus; species Bubalus kerabau. The sequence continues at coordinate 26,276,298 of NC_073631.1, read as the reverse complement.
ACACTAAAAGTATACATAGAAACAACGTTATTTAATGAGAGTGAGTTGTTAACAACAGGTATTAATTGAGTGCTTACTCTATGCTTGGCATTGTTCTAGGCACTTGGGATACATCAGTGAATAAAGCAAAGTTGCTTGCACTCATAGAGCTTAAGTTCTAAAAGATTCTAATAATTATTTATACTCATAGTTAGTTGAAAACTTCAAAGATATCTCACAGTAAATGAGGGATCTGGGATCACGTGCCTATTGAAAAGTGTTAGTCACTCAGTCATGTCCGACTCTGCCACCCCATGGACTGTAGTCTGCCGGGCTCCTCTATCCATGGGATTTCCCAGGGAAGAATACTGGACTGGGTAGCCATTCCTTTATCCAGGGGATCTTCCTGAGCCAGGGATCGAACCTGGGTGTCTTGCATTGCAGGTGGATTCTTTACTGTCTAAGCTACCATGGAAACCTATTAGACAGGTCCCTGTAAATTGTCTGTTATTGAAATCAGTTCATTTTATAGGCCAGCCTTCAACCACATAGCTACAGAAACCCAATGTTTTGTATACCAAATGGTGCTTCATAAATTTCTCACAGGTGGAATTCAGTTAAACTCGCTGACACCAGTGTCTATGATAAAATCACTGGTTTACTTTAAAAATTGTAAAGGCTGCTTGCTGTATGGGGACAAAGCTCCTCTATGCATTCTTTCTCTATGGACAAAAGCTATAATCAGAAGATTTCTTGGAGAGCATGAAATTACAACATGGGAACTGAAGAGAGGTTTCAGATATTTGCAATATCAGATTTTTCAAAATCTGCTAATAGTAGCTTTCTATGAAGTGTGTAGCTCCAAATTTTTGTGCAAATTATTTTGCCTTCCCTAAAGTATATGCATAGATAAACACAAACATGCTTACTTCTTGTGGCTGATTCTATAAAGAGCTTTCCAGTTATCTAGTTAAGAACATGATTTCTCAGTCTTTCCGTTGCCCTTCCCTCAGATCCATACCCCTGGGAAAAGAAAAGAAAAAGCATTCAGAAAATGGGCTTGTCTCTCCTTTAAATAATTGCATGATCTTCATTACTTTGCAGTAGACCTGCTTTAGTAAATGCAATATAAGATTTCAATCAGAAACTCCTTCTTCTTTCTCTAAATCTCCAATTAATACCTAATTAATATCCTCTAATACCTAATTGATGTGTTTTTCTAAATATTTTTTCCCCCAATCTGTGACACTCTGTTTCTGGGTTTAGTATCTGAAAATGGATTTTGTACATTCTGCATGATAGTTATCACTTTTTCTCCACTGATCCAGTTTTAGTATCTTACCAAACTCTCACTAGTCTTCTCACTGTCAGCTCTACTTTAAAACTCTTTTTCTTACATGTTTCTGGTTCATCCTGTCTGGATGAATTTATTATGTTTATTTATATCCCCTATTATAGTGTCCTATGACTTTGTGAAGAATTGAAGTGAATTTGGTTTATATACATATAACATAATAAATGCTCCCCACAGAAGACAATGGCATTTGTGCAAAGGCTGGTATTTTGAATTAAGTGCAGCTGGAAAAAGCATTTGTGATATTGAATTACAAATGGGTTATTCATGTCCAACAAATTCAGTGATGTGTCTGTCCTTAATGGATCACTCTAAAACTGGTTTCTGATTCACAGTACAACCCAGGTTCCACAAATTAACATTGGGAGATCTGCTACAGATCATTGTTCAAAGTCTTCATATCATAACCTAGAAGATAAACCTGAATTGACCTTTGGTTATTGTATGTCATGGTCTTACCCAGGACATCCTGCTTTACTATTGAAATCATTGCTGCCAGAATACTTATTTTTTTTGTTCCATCATTCATTCAATTAGTTGCTTATTGAGCTACCTGGTGGCTCAGATGGTAAAGAATCTGCTTGCAGTGCAGGAGAATGAAGTTTGATCCCTGGGTCCGGACCCGGAATTCTTGCCTGGAGAATTCCATGGGCAGTTTGGTGGGCTATGTTCCATGGGGTAGCAAAGAGTTGGACACAACTGAGCAACTAACACCCTATGGTGGACATAGAAGTGCCTTGAGATCCTCCTTCAAGCAAGGACTCTGGGAAGCTTTACAGCTTAAATTCCATCAAGTCTACCTCAGCTTTGCAACTGAGGACATGCTTTGCACAGAAAGGCCCCAGCCGATGACTGAGTCAGGCTGTGGTATCAGGACACAGGCATGTCTGCTCAGAGTGGGACTTCTCAAATTCATTACACATTTTGCAGACTGACCTACACCATGGTTTGATGACTATCCCTTTCCAATCCTGCTTTTTCCAATTTCCTTTCCCAGATATGTCTCCCAAATGTCACTTTTGTACTCCTAACTCCATATGGGTATCTGATTCTCAGAGGACTCGATGAGGCCAGAACTGAAGTTTTAGAATGGGATCACTACCTGCCTAGCTGGAAATGATAACCACATATCAAGAAGACTGTGGGGCCTGGATATTGCTTAGCTCAAGATGGCAGTCCAGTTACTAAAATTTCAACTTGTCACTGATAGCAAATGCAGAGAAAACTATGCATACAAGGTCAACAGAATCTGTTGACTGAAATTAAATTCCATTCATATCCTAACTAAAAGATGTTGAAAGCCTAAAAGCTTTTAACAAATAATTGAAAACTAAGTGTGAAAGCCAGAGGGTTTTATCTCCTGCAGGGGGAGAGAAGAAAATAATAAACTAAAGGATTTAATAGAGTTTTAAAATTTCAATATTTTTAATATTCAGCTGAGCAGGTGGGAGAACCTGGGACCCTGACACATGGGATCTTGGTGAGCAAATCTGAACATTCCACTCCTCAGATTTCTCTGAAGCCTCAGAGTGCACAACGGTGGCCAGTTCTCTCTGTTAAGAGCTTATGGTCTCCCTGTGAGAGAAGACACTGCAAAACCTCTCCCAACCAGGGCAACAGGGGCCATCATGAGGATCTTTCTCTCCTGTCTTCAAGTCATTAGCAAGGGAGCAGTAACAGCTTATCTTAGTCAGGTCACATATCTTAAGAGAGAAAGACTTTATGTCACAAGAGCTATAGCAATTATCTGCTGGATATTGGCAGGAATTGGGGTAGTACAGGTAGGACTCGATTTTAAGGGTGCTTGATCAAGAGGGTCATATAAGACTGAATTTGTTGTTGTTTAGTCACTAAGTCATGTTTGTCTCTTTGTGACCCCGTGGACTGTAGCCTGCCAGGCTCCTCTGCCTGTGGGATTTCCCAGGCAAGAATACTGGAGTGGGTTGCTATTTCCTTCTCCAGGGGATCTTCCCAACCCATAAGCCTAGACAAAAAAGCCTTTATTGACTTGTAACTTCTTTTGATATACAGGATTTAATACCACATAAAGAACCCTAAAATTTACTGTGGGGATGGTACTGGAAACCTGTAGAAAGTAATGACTTTGCTGGACACAAATGTGAAATGCCAGAAATCCTTTGGCAGACAGTTGAGAAATAAATTAAAAGGCTCAGGGAAGTGAAAGAGTGGATATTCTGGGTAAAGCCTGATATTCTAGCAGAAGATTACATTTCTGGGAAGACCTGAGAGATACAGCTGTGAAAAGGACTATATTTTATCCACATTAACATCCTCCTTCTAAATGTCCCCTCGTTAAAGCAGGGGCACTCAAATTCTGGATGAGGGCTCCCTAAAGGTTTATGGGTAAGTGGACTCGTGTGACACATAGGGAGGATGGTGGCAGGTTTGAAGATGTGCCATGCAGATCTTCTTCAAGAAAGGACTCATTGACCAGTGCAAAGACTGTGGTCAGTCGATAGTCTCATTGCTAAGTCCTTCAGGCCAGCCTCCACTTTTGAGCTGAGATCAAGCTGACAAGTTTCTTTAAAATTTGTGATTATTTTCAGTAAGTTAAAGGACTTCATACACAAACTCATATATAGTTCATTTATATAGTCAAAAAATGGTGTTTTGAAGCTTGATGATTTATTCATACTATTTTCTACTTGGAGAGATCTTTAAAAATCTCCAGAATATTATCTTGGAAAATAGGAATATATAACATGTACAAATTTTTCAAGAACTCATATATTGGGAGTTATTTTCATGTTGTTAGATGACCTGCTTTACCATCCATTGGGTAGAAGGCACACACTTTTTCCTACTGGCTGACCCACCCTCTACTTCTGTCCTCACAATAGGATTGCTTCGTGGTTTCCTCAACTACACGCTTTGCTGTCTGCTCCCTCTTGTGGACTGTTCTTTAGTTGGTTTGTTTTTGCAATCAATTTTAGACAGCACCTATTGCTGTATTTCTAAAACTGCTTGCAGTAACTTGAGACTTATATTTTATCCTCTGAACAATGACTGGTCAGTACATACTGATGTATTTTACATTAAAAAATTTTTTTAATTAATTTAAAAATAGTCAATGATTTTTTTAAAAGGCAGTCAGAATAATTGCATTGAGTTATTAACTATAGGTAGATTGTGAGTGAGTTTTTTCAATTTCCTCATTTCTCAAATATCTTATAATGTTCTTGCTGTTTTGCACTTATTTTTTAACCAGTTTTTCCTTAGCTAATTGAATTGTCTCTAATGTGCTAAGATAAAGTTTAGAATTTAATGCTTAAATTTAACATTCAATCAGACATAGAAAAATGATTGAGCAGTCTTTTGTAGTATATCTTTTTATTTTTTATACAATTTTGAAAGATTACTTTACATTTACAGTTATTAAAAACATTGGTTATGTTCCCCAAGTTGTGCAACCCACCCTTGAGCCTATCTTACATCCAATAGTCTGTACTTTCCAGTCCCCAACTCCTATAGTGCCCCCATACCACTGTAATAACTAGTTTATTCTTTGTATCTGTGACTCTGCTTCTTTTTTGTTACATTTGCTAGTTTCTTGTATCTTTTAGATTCCATATAAGTAATATTATAGAGTATTTTTCCATCCCTATCTGACTTATTTCACTTAGCATTAATGCCCTCCAAGTCTATCCATGTTGCTGCAGATAACAACGTTTCATCTCTTTAATGGCTGAGTAGTATTTCATTGTTTGTATGTTGTTGTTGAGTCATTAAGTCATGTCCAACTCTACAACCCCATGGACTGTAGTCTGCTAGGCTCCTCTGTGCATGGGATTTCCCAGGCAAGAATACTGGAGGGGGTTGCCATCTCCTCCTTCAGAGGAGCTTCCTGATCCAGGGATTGAACCCACACCTCCTGCTTGGCAGGTAGGTTCTTTACCACTGAGCCACCTTGGAAGCCCATGTATATGTGTATGTGTGTATATGTGTGTACATTTTCTTTATCCATTCATCTGTTGATGGGCACTTAGATGACTTGCATACCTTGATATCTTGGCAATTGTAAATAATTCTACATAATTGTGGGGTATGTATCTTTTTTAATTAGTGGCTTTTTTTTTTTCCCCTGGATACATACCCAGAAGTAGAATTGATGGATCATATGGTAGTTCAATTTTTAGACTTTTTTGTTTGTTTTTTAAGGAAACTCCATATTGTTTTCCTCAGTGACTGTACCAATTTACATTCCAATCAACAGTGTACAAGGATTCCATTTTCTCTACATCCTTGACAACTATTAATTTTTATACATATTAGCCAATCTCACAGGTATGAGGTGATATCTCATTACAGTTTTGATTTGCATTCCCTTAATGATTAGCTATATTGAGCATCTTTTCACATGCTTCCATATGAAAATTTCTCTTTGTAAAATGTCTATTCAGTTCTTCTGCCCATTAAAAAAATTTTTTTTGGATGTTGAATTGTGCAAACTGTTTGTATACATTAGATGTTAATCCCTTATGAGTCATATAATTTGCAAATATTTTCTCCCATCTTGTAAGTTACCTTTTCATTTTGTTAATGGTTTCCTTTGCAGTACAAAACTTTTTAAGGTAGCCTTTTAACTGAGTCACATTTGTTTATTTTTGCTTTCTTTTCTTTAGGAGATGGATCCAAAAAAATATTGCTGCAATTTATGTAAAAGAGTGTTTTGTTTATGTTTCCTTCAAGCACTTTTATAGTATTTGGTCTTACATTTAAGACTTTAATCCATTTTGAGTTTATTTTTGTATATGGTATTAGAGAATGTTCTAATTTTATTGTTTTACATGTAGCTATCCAGTTTTCTCAGCACCACTAATTGAAGTGATTTTCTTTTTTCTATGATATATTCTTGCTTCTTTTGTCATAAATTAATTGATCATAGTGCATGGTTTTATTTTGGGGCTCTCTATTCTGTTCTATTAATCTGTGTGTCTGTTTTTGTGCCAGAACCATACTGTTTTAATTACTGTAGTTTTGTAGTACAGTCTGAAGCCAGGGAGCATGACTCCACCAGTTCTGTTCTTTTTTCTCAAGATTATTTTGGCTATTGTGTCTCTTGTGTTTCCATAAAATTTATAGATTTTTTTTGTTCTAGTTCTGTGACAAGTGCCATTAATATTTGATAGGGATTGAATCTGTAGATTGCCGTGGGTAGTGTGGTCATTCTAACAATATTGATTCTTCCAATCCAAGAGCATGCTATATCCTTCCATATGTTTGTGTCATCTTCAGTTTCTTTCATCAATGTCTTACAGTTTTCAGAGTATGGGTCTTTTGCTTCCTTGGGTGTTTATTCCTAAGAATTTTATTCTTTTTGATGTGATGGTAAATAGAATTGTTTTCTTTATTTATCTTTCTGATAGTTTGTTTTTAGTGTATAGTTTATAATTTAATACTTAAATTTAACATTCAATCATATATAGAAAAAATGATAAAGCAGTCTTTTAAGTGCTAGCTGGGTAAATGGCAGTTTTATCATTTGTTGGTTACAACTACAGTGACTAAGTGGGGAGAATTTCAGAAACTGATGATTAAATTCTGAACATATCATAAAATGTATGAGAAGATTGAAAAAGATGCTATAAAGGAAAGAAGGAAGGGAAGTTAAAATATTATATTATTTGGTCTTGATTCTCTTAAAATAAAAATTGGGATGGGAAAGGGAGGTCTATTGTAATTTTCACATATATTTATCAGTTTTACCTATCAGTTTTATTATAGAATATGCCACTGTAAGCTCATTTTATATCTCAAAACTGTCCCTGCATCCTTATATCAAACTCAATTCCTCTTTTAATTTCCTTTTGTTCTTCCTAATAATCCTTTCATGTTTTGTCTTTTGGCCATGAATTTTACACCCTCATCTTCATTTTTTCTAGTCACTGTGGATTTTCCTCCAAGACTTAATTTAGTTTCCTCATTAACACTTGCAAAGCAGTTCACTACATCACAAAGAATTACTGAAATACATGGTTATGTAAATCTTTCTTAACTTTCAGCTGTGGATATCCTATGTTTTCTTAGCTTGTATTGTTGAAATCATATAACACTCTATAAGACCTAAATTCTTTTGTCATTATGTATTTGTTTATTTTTACGTTTCCTTGGCTAAATCATTCATAAGTCAAAATAATCAGGGGATAGATTCTTTCCATGTTATGTAGAAAATAGCTCTCTGGTATGCACTAGGATTTTTATTTTTATTTTTTTATTTTTTATATTTTTAATTTTATTTTATTTTTAAACTTTACATAACTGTATTAGTTTTGCCAAATATCAAAATGAATCCACCACAGGTATACATGATGCTTGGGGCTGGTGCACTGGGACGACCCAGAGGGATGGAATGGGGAGGGAGGAGGGAGGAGGGTTCAGGATGGGGAACACATGCACTAGGATTTTTAATTATGAGGATGGCACGTACATATCCTAATTCAAGTCTCTTAGTGATACTTACATTCCAGCATCATTTAGGACGTATGATGACTGAAATATGAATGGACAGTAAACAGGACATTTCCAAACTCATCACTGAATAATTCATTTCAAAATTAATTGCTTTGGGAATATGGCATTGATTAGAAAAACTTGTGATAGAAACAAAAAAAGAATACATTTTTAAAAACAGAGTTAAAGAGACATTTGAAAGTATCTTGAAATTCCATCTCTTTTTTTCTTTTTTTTTCCTAGAACCGTTGGAAATGGGAGATTTAATATAGATTTCAAAACTTTTTATAAAAATTCTGAGGCCTACTCATGGGAAAAAACAATAAAAAGAGTAATGTTTATCTCCTAGTGAGCATTGAAAATGAAAGTGAGGAAATATTTTGTAGTTTATCCATTGAATGTTAAGGAAATTGAAATTATTTATGAATAATTTCTTTTTTATAATTTTTTAGTTTTTAATTGGAGGATAATTGCTTTACGATATTGTGTTAGTTTCTGTCATACATCACCATGAATCAGCCATAGGTTTACATTTGTCCCCTCCCTCTTCAACCTCCCTTCCACCTATGATTAATTTCTTATTTTAAGTAGATGGTTGTACAACTTACTTCATTCAGATTTAAAGCACACCAAAGAAAATTTGAGTTTAGTTGTCCCAAGAGACTTAATCAATTTCCTGAGCATATAGTTTGTAGAATTATTATAATACAATTACATTTTTACAAACCTTTATGTATTTTAATGGACAATATGAACATTAGCCTACTTAGTTGTTATATCATGATTTAGTGCTTCCAGATATGTTGGTACTAAAAGCAAATTTAATAATAATACGATGAGTAGATTTTCTCTCTTCTGTGCTTTTCTGCTTCATTTCACCCAGCCAGCCACCTTTGCTAACAGTTACAGTATCTGTCTCCTCCTCGTTCTCCTCCTCTGTCCCTCTTTTCCCTCTCCCTTCTTTTTCACTGTTTTCCCCAGCTTCTACTGGTGCTTAGATTCCCCACTCATTTAAAAATTATCCAGAATTGTTACATTGGCAATCACATTGTGCTGGCTAATTATCCCAGTGTTTTTTGTCCATTTTTTACTTCAAGTCTTCTATTATCCGTGAAAGGCAAAAGTTCTCCTGGAAGTTCAACCTTTGAACTCTTCAACCTAGGACCTCAAGCACATTGAAAGTTTAAACCCTCACAATCCTAGGCATATAATACAGTAGCTCTACGTCAGAAATGCCTGCTGCAGGACTGGTTGTTCACATTTGCCATCACAAAAGTGAGTGGGCTCACATTACCCTCCAGCGGTAGCTGCACATCTTCCTGCCGTTGCCTCGTGTGTGCTTGCGATCCTTTGGTCCATCGTTGAGAACCTTGCTAAGTCTCTCATGAAGAAATTGTTCTATTAATTTCAGGTCTTCCATCTTGTAGAAACAGTTTAAGAACATATACCATATCATCTCTGTTTGTCTACTCTCCTACCCCACAAATAGTTCAAAACTGGACAATAGTGGAAAAGGGACAACGTGGGTTTCTCCTTAATGGGGGCAGAAATTGAACTTCAATAAAACTAGATAAAGATTTTAGTTTAATCTGTTTCCCACTGGACTACAAACTCCTGTAACAGACCAAACTGGGAAACATGATATATCACAATGACCCGCAGAGCTCTGTGCCCCTGTTAGCCTTTCAAAATAGTTTTGGATATTGTTGAGACAAAAAATTTAATGGACAAGTACATATAAAGAAGTCTTTTGAAAAGTAAATCCAAGTTTTCCCTCTGGAGATTAAAGTTTTTGTTATTATAAACACTTCTGAAGAATAATTCAGTCATATAGTTAATTTTTGGAAATGCTTTCACCTGCATATAAAGTATAACAATCAATAGATTGTTCTTATCCATCAAAGGAGAAAGAGCAAAATGATTTATATCAAAGATGAAAGTGAGAAGAAAACAAATACAGATGATTTTGGTAAAACTAATTTTTTCCTTTTAGATTGGCTGGCAGCCAACAAAGAGGATGTTCAGAGTGTTCTGCCCTTGGGCAGCTCAGTAGGTCATGAAAGAAAACCATTTTAATTGTTTACGGTTCTCTTGACAATCTTTGGGAGACATCTAACAGGCTGCCTCTATATGATATCTATCAGAGTGTCCTTTCTTATTACCTCCTTCTCAAAACTATACATGCTTCTCTTACCAGAATTTCGCAAACTGGATCTGAGAATCACGTGACATGGCTATACTTGTTAATGAAAGCTATGCCATCTTTAGAAATGACATAACTATAATTTACTTATTCTTGGAACCATATTTTATAAAATCAGGATGAGATTTCCACATCTATCATATACCAATATGGTGCTACTATGAATGATTAGGTATCCTAAACTTCCGATTGCAAAATCAGACTTCTAAATGAAACCCCCACCACTAATGATAACGTTCTCCTCTCTCAGTCTTTTCTATTTATTTTTATCTTTCTAGTTGTCTGAGAAAAGAAACTTGAGAAGTGTTAAATTTCTGAGCCTAATGCGCATGTTTACTGCACAGCCTGAAGGTCAGTGTGGCTGGGCCTAACCTTAGCAGAAAAGCAGCAGACATAGCAACAGATGAAGGCCCATGGCCTTCAGAGGCCCTGCTCATGGAGGGGTTTTAGGGCATGATCAGAACTGTTGCTTTTACCTGAGTTGATTTTATGTGGTTTACATTTTAGCAGAATCCCTCTCATGAGTGTTGAGAACAGAATGCAGATTTGAAAAGATGGAGTAGGTGGGATCTATTAATAGGATTATAATAACCCAGGGAGGAGTTGATTATGGGACTAAAGTATAGCTATGAAGGTGATGAGAAGGGTTCAGATGCTGGATCTGTTGATGGAAAAAATGCAGGGTGTGAGAGAAAGAAGGAACTCAAGATTGACTTTATCTTGTCATTTTATGTGTTGTGAACACTCTGTTGGAGCAGCCTTAATAGGATTGTGTGTCTGAACCTGTTGTGGAAATAGCCTAAATAATTAGATCAACTGCATTCATTGGGATTATTTCAGCCATCTAGATATGGGAAATCTAGCCATCTAGATAGTATTCTGAACTATTGAAAACATGCTCAATCCCCACAGTTAAATAAACGCAGTTACAACAATGACATATTTTTATCTTATTACTTTGGAAAAATAACATTTTCTTTCTTTTTTTTATTTTTGCAAAATCACATTTTGATAGTAGACAGAGAGATAAGGGCTCGGGAAGGCAGAATTTTTCATACACTGTAGAAATATGGGGGAGCGTAGCTTGGTAGGACCACAAGAAAGGGGTGATATTTTCTATGCATAAAAATTTGAAATTCACATCTAACTTTTAATTAGAAATTTTACTGTTCAAAATTTAACCCAGAGATAAATTTTTCAGGTATGTTTCATGTATATATATCATTGCTTTTTTTTAATAATAACAAAACTGAATTGTTATTCAGTTTTGAATAATTGAAACTGACAATTTCCTATAGGTCATTGGTTGAATAAATCATTATTCTTTGTTATCCATTTAATACATTACTATGCAATAGCTTTTTAAAAGTATACAATTTATCTCTAAGATATATTCTTAAGTAAAAAGTGAAAGGTGGAAAAATTTTTATAATGTACCCTTTTAGTATTAAAAAGATTTAAATAATGTATTGACATATAATATATATGCATCTATATGCATAGAAAATTTCTTGAATAGTACACAGATGGTTAACTGACATAGCCTTTGTGAGGAGAATTTATTACCTCAGAAGAGATCCTTATGTTTGACCTCTTTTTCAGTGGTGGATTTATTTTTTTCATGTTCATGTATTATACATTTAATTAATTTAGTTAAAAATACAAAGCAACTGTAATGTAGAGGTGGTATGCCCTAATATAGAAGACAATAATCTGTAAATATCCATCTGTTAATTTCTGAATTATTTTAATTTTAGTTTATTCTGAAATATCTGCAATATCTAAGGTAGGGGTCAAAATTCTCTGAGTTATTGTTTTATTAAGTATCTCAAGTTCTGTTTTGTGCTCAGTATAGGCACTGAGTTCTTCTTCAGTGTCAGCATAGCTAATAGAGGCTGGAACATTGGAATACCAATGACGTCTTATTTACTAACCTTGTTTGTGTTTCAGACTTGTTTTGATCTCCTTCAGGCATTACATTGCATTGACCACCACATATTGGTAGTTACTGTATTCTACCTTGACTTCAAGATGATCACTCTTTCTTGATTTTTTTTCCCCCCTCTTAACTCCTTTTCCTTCTATTCTTTAGCTGGCAGTTGCTTCTCCTTGTGCCCCCTTTTAGAATCAGCTCTCCCCAGGGTTCTGTCAGTGCAAGTCGGGTAGGTATTCTTAACTTGAAGTTCACAGACCTCAAAGTTATTGTTATAATTCAGGGGGGGATCTATGAATTTGGATAAGAAAAAGAATTACAATTATATTCATTAACCTTTCATTTAAAGTTTGAATGTAGATGAAACCCACAGTAGCTAGTACCTGTATCTTTGTGACTGCAATAGACATTGAATCGTTTTATATCACGTGACAGTTATTATAGATACCCAATATATCACTTATACTCACCACTACTTTGAGATTATAGTAGCTCTTAGTTTTCCACAGGATCTTGTTATTGATTTTTTAGTGAAGAGGTGGACATATGATCATTCAAATATGTTTTGTCAACAATTTAGGAGTTGTGTTTTAATAAATGGTTTTCTTTGTGACCCTGTGTATTTAATTCCACACATTTAAAAAGGTTGTTTAAGGCTTTCATAGATTTACCAGTCTCTCAAAGAAGTGAATAACACAGAAAAGGTGAAGAAAGTTAAGTATTTCCATGGATGAGCACATCACTTCCAAGACTTCACTAGTCATCTGGAGTCTAGTAATCTTTGAATCTGTATCTGTAATAAAGACTTATTTCATGAACTAGACCATCTGGAAGTCTCATGGACATGTTAAATTCAAGTCATCCCAGTCTGGACTCCCTATCTACCATTCCTGCCCCTCCCCACCTTCAAACCTGAATCCTCCTTGTTTACTCGCGGTTTAGTTATATTGTCCACATTCATCTAGCTTTGCAAACCAGATCATTCAGTCAGTCATTCTTTGTTTCAATGGCTTAACAAAGAGAAAAAAAATTATTCCATCTGGCAATTTTTTGTGCCAAGAGCTATTTGGGATTTGCATCTCAATTTCATTTTATCTTCACACAATCCTACACAAAAAGAAGATTACTGGCTGTTTGGTAGGCTGAGAAACATGAGCTTAGAGAAACTCAGTAGTATTATTAAATGAGAAAATAAAAATTGAAGTCCAGGTTTGTCTGATTCAGAAATCATGCTCTCTCTATCACATAGGAGGTCAGTAGAGTCCATTTTACTGTTTTTATCCTAGTAGAAATGCAAGAAAGCAGGAGCCATGCTTCTCCCATTCATTCTTCAGAGATTCATTGATCTCCTCCCATGCTTTACAGGGTCTTAGCTCTCTGTTAGGAGAAAAGATAAAGTTGAATGAGACATGATACCCACTCTTAAGTACCTTGTAGTTTAATCTTTCTGCAACTTAAATCTCTTCAGTTCAGTTCAGTTCAGTCACAAAGAGTCAGACACAACTGAGCTCAGTCGTGTCCGACTCTTTGGGACCCCATGGACTGCAGCACGCCAGGCCTTCCTGTCCATCACCAACTCCTGGAGTTTACTCAAACTCATGTCCATTGAGTCAGTGATGCCATCCAACTGTTTCATCCTCTATCGTTGCCTTCTCCTCCTAACTTCAATCTTTCCCAGCGTCAGGGTCTTTTCAGATTAGTCAGTTCTTCACATCAGGTGGCCAAAGTATTGGGGTTTCAGCTTCAGCATCAGTCCTTCCAATGAATATTCAAGACTGATTTCCTTTGGGATGGACTAGTTGGATCTTCTTGCTGTCCAAGGGACTCTCAAGAGTCTTTCTCCAACCTCTTTAGGCAGAGTGAATTGCAGAAATTGGAAAAAAAAAAACCCAACACATTGTTTTAGTAATTGGATAGTGTGATAATGATACCAAATTTTTTTAAATGCCAACTAAAGTAATGAAAAAATAGGTATAGCTTCAAAGCAGCAGTTACAGAATTTGTTCTGCTATCTTGAATTTGTTACCCAATCACGTTCTTATTTGTGAGTATATTTCATTCAAAGTTTCCAGCACTGTCACAGATAATAAATTTGCATACAAATGTGGAGAGGAGCATGACAGACACCATAAATCATTGTCAGTGATAAAATCTGACTTTTTACATTTTTCTCACTGTGACTGAAACAAACAAATCTACCACACATTAGTAGATTCTTGAGAATTTCCTCTGTAACTGTTATGCCTATATTTAAATATTTGAATAATGTTTTAAGAAATGAATTTATTTTCTAAAAACAGTGCATGCTTGCTGTTTTTAAAAGTGCATTAAATCCAGAATAAAAATGTAAAAATCACCTCATATGTACAAGCAAATACTATTAAAAGTTAGATTAACACAGTTCCATGCATCCCTCTCATATATTTTAAAAGAAGAACACATCAATAGATAGCTAGAAATATATAGATGGAAAACTTTAATAAAAATTGGATTAAACATGCCACTTCATATGAAGCATGAATAGTTTTTAAGTAAACAATGTATTTTTCCTCTTAAATAAGTTTAATTTCTTAGTGTTTTTCAAACTAAGCCTGCTGCTGCTGCTGCTAAGTCACTTCAGTCGTGTCTGACTTTTAGCAACCCCATGGACTGCAGCCTACCAGGCTCCTCTGCCCATGGGATTTTCCAGGCAAGAGTACTGGAGTGGGGTGCCATTGCCTTCTCCACAAACTAAGCCTAGTGTAGTCTAAAAATGTGGTTAGTTTCCCAACTGAGTGAGGACAATCTGTTATAATTGCCTATGTGACTGCATCAAATATTGTTTACAAGCCTTCCAGTAACACTAATTAAACATTCACTCAATAACTGGGAGGAAGGAAAACCTTGTCCTTGGGGAAAACCCTAAGCGCTGACCCGTTTCAATAGCTACCTTCATGCTTTCTGCAGAATCACTTTTGCCGTGAGTCTGACGTTGTGGGTGGGTCTTTCTGATTCTGTCCACCTCCGTGTTTACCCTTGGACAACAGGGAGCTTCATCATCCCTCCATCTATATTTGTCTTTGTGAAACCGGACACTACCACTGGACAAGCTTTTATATCCTCTCTTCCTCCTGCCTTCACAACCATACATTTTGGTTAAGCATATCTATCTATTCAGAGGTGAATAATTCACAGATGAAGGAATTAATGCATCTTTGTACCCATATAAGTTGCTTTAACAAACTGTATATCCACACTATACCAAAAGTTGCTCAACATAACGTAGTTTTACACATATTTAAGATGCTTTGTGTTCTTTATCTTGTTGAAGTCTACTAGTTTCAGAGAAAGTCTTCACAAGAAATAAGGTATATTGCTCCCTTTTAAGAGATGGAGAAATTTAAAGAGTAGTTGTTTTGTGATTTGCTGGAAGTCATAGAATATATTAGAGCACAAGAAGAACCAGGATCCAAATGTCCTGGTTTCTAAAGCAGGACATTCTCCAGTACATCAAGACACATCCTTGGCTCACTGTTCCTAGTGAGGATACAAGTAGTAAGGAATTTGTAGCAAAGTACAGAGAGAAAAGTGCTTATTGCATTTTAGTATATATGAACTATTCATGCTATCACAAATTTATGAAAACTCCAAAGGATTATGCTTAATTTTATTCAATAAAGACATTTTACTCGATTTCTTTTCATTCACTGCCATCATTTCCTTTTAGAAGGTTCATTTACTGAACCAAAAATAGAAGCATCAGTTGTTCCATGCCATTTAGAACATTTGTAACTATGGCAAATTTTTTTTTCACAATTGATTCTTAATGGAACCAAATATTATTATGCCTGCTAGAAAAAGAATTTTGGAATAGGCAAGTTAAGTGTTTTAAGTTTGATTGACTACATTTTTATATAAGGTTATATTTTTCTTTCTGAACTAAGACACTAATTTTAGACAATTATAATTAGGTCAAAAGCTGAACATTTTAAGTATCCATAATCTGACAAATCAGAGATCCTTTGTCCTACTTCAGAATGATTAATGATTTTTCTTTCCAGAATATAAAAATAGGCTTAGAAAAAACTGTTAATGTAGGGAAATCATTGTAATGGAACCCCAGTCTCTCTCTTCTGGGTTCCCTTGCCCAGCTCTTTACATATTCCAGGACCTGTATATTTGCAGTCTGGCTGTCCTTCAAAATCCATTCAGGCCACATCATGATACTCAACTACGATGATGATTTATCTGAAAGTACGATCTATTGATTGAGAGACTTCATTTTCCACTTGAGCTCTGTTCATTGTGTTTACTCTGCTGAACCTATATATGAGGTGAGAGCTGTTCCTCAGGGCTGCGTAACCTTTGGCATCTTCATATCAGCTTGAAACAGACTGACAGCTGAAATCTAGACATGGGTTTCATTGCTTAAGAGTCTCAAAAGGATTATCTTTGCACCATGGTTTTGTTTCAAGTTTATAATCCCTACCAGACTATAGAGCATTCACTATAGCAGCAAATCACCAGGTTTTATATATTGAATCCAGAGGCCTAGAATGTCAAAGTGTGTGGCCTTGGCAATAATCATTTTTGCTTCCTCCGCCCGCCCCCCCCCCCCCCCCACCTCAATGGAATGAGAATGCTACAGCAGATCTAGCCCTGGGAAGTTTTTTCACTATATTTAAGGTCAGATCTTGCCGCCAGAGTTTCTGATTTAACTTATCTAAGGAGGGCCTCAGTCACCAGTAAATGTTAAAGGATCCTCAGGTGACTCATTTCCAGCCAAGGTTAAAGCCCTCTGCTACAGCCTCAGTGATCATAGGTCTTTATCAGCTGAGGAGGAGACAAGACGCCAACTAACGGTCCATGCTAGAACTCACTTGTTTTCTCTTTCAGACGAGCTCCCAGAAAAGTACACACATGATAAAGTCAATCTCATAGCCATGCACATATTAGAAAAATAATTGACATTCATTATTTGACTTGGAATTACGTCCTTTTGGTTATGTTTAACTTCAAAATACAATATATATTCACTTTATTTATATAACTGGGATTTGGCTTGCTTTTCTGTAGGTAAGTAGTAGGTTGGGTTTAATGGCTTTGGTCTCTAGTATTCATTCCACTATGACAAAAACAGGAATAGGAATACAAAAATAATGATTTAAACTATCTTTGTCCTCTTTTGTTTTAAGTGTAGTGTTGCTACCAGCTATTGTGAGCATGAGTACTTTGGGCATAAGAACCTTAGTTTGGGTCATATATATGTATAAGTGAAGTGAAGTCGCTCAGTCGTGTCCGACTCTTTGCGACCCCCTGGACTGTAGCCCACCATGCTCCTCCATCCATGGGATTTTCCAGGCAAGAATACTGGTGTGGGTTGCCATTTCCTTCTCCAGGGGATCTTCCTGACCCAGGGATCGAACCCAGGTCTCCCGCATTGCGGGCAGATGCTTTAACCTCTGAGCCACCTGGGAAGCCCCATATATGTATAACCTACATATATATATATATCCTATATACATGTATGTATATAGGATAAGAACCAAAAGGATGCCTTTTTTTCCACATAGGTTATTTTTTAAAGGAGCTACTAAAGAGCTTCTTGATTAAAGTGAAAGAGGAGAATGAAAAAGCTGGCTTAAAACTCAACATTCAGAAAACTAAGATCATGGCATCTGGTCCCATCACTTCATGGCAAATAGATGGGGTAACAATGGACAGTGACAGAGTGTATTTTGGGGGGCTCCAAAATCACTGCAGATGGTGACTGCAGCCATGAAATGTTTAAAAGATGCTTGCTCCTTGGAAGAAAAGTTATGACCAACCTAGACAGCATATTAAAAAGCAGAGACATTACTTTTCCAACAAAGGTCCATCTAGTCTAAGTTATGGTTTTTCCAGTAGTCATGTATGGATGTGAGTGTTGGACTATAAAGAAAGCTGAGCGCTGAAGAATTGATGCTTTTGAACTGTGGTGTGGGGGAAAACTCTTGAGAGTCCCTCGGACAGCAATAAGATCCTACCAGTCCATCCTAAAGGAAATCAGTCCTGAATATTCATTGGAAGGACTGATGTTGAAGCTGAAACTTCTATACATTGGCCACCTGATGTGAAGAACTGATTCATTTGAAAATACCTGATGTTGTGAAAGATTGAAGGCAGGAGAAGGGGATGACAGAGGATGAGATGGTTGGATGGCATCACTGACTCAATGGACATGAGTTTGAGTAAACTCTGGGAGTTGGTGATGGACAGAGAGGCCTGGCATGCTGCAGTCCATGGGGTCACAAAGAGTCAGACACGACTGAGCAACTGAACTGAACTGATACCTGTGTAGGAATTATAGAGAATGGCCTCACAACTGAGCAAACAAATCTGAGGTTTTGAGATTTCAAGAATATTAGAAACTGGAAGAATGGGGGAAAAAACACCAAAGAAAGGATAGGAAAGCAGTTGCAAAGGCAAGGGGTGGTAAAATATTTCAGTTCCCATTTGGGATATGCATGTGTGTGGGCTGGAAAGTGGGGAGGAGGGAGGTGGATTTAAAAAAAAAAAAAGCTCTCCCAGAAAAGGAAAATATTTTGTTAAAAAGGTAATATATTTTTTAAAAGTATTGAGTCAAATGTAATTATTTAGAGGGTGGCATATGAGTTGTATTAGCCCTATTTAATACAGTGAGGTTGTAAAATACATAATTTTGTTTGGTTAAATACAACGATCAAATAACTATAACTCATGTAGCCTTAGAACAAAGTATTACAATCTTTTCAAACTGAGATTATTTTTAGAGAGCTCACTAATGTTTAATCACTCCTTCCTCTGTCTCTTTTCCCTAATTGCATCATACTTCATGCCAGGGGATGTGAAGTTTCCTTTTGATACTTGAAAGGAGTAATACCTACTGCTTTAGTCACATAAAGATGCTTTTAAAAAAACACTCATGACCATTTATAATACCTGTCCTATCTTGAAATACAATTCAGGGGGGAAATTTGGCTAGTAGGCATTCAGTTTTTAGACATGAACTAGAAAGCTCCCTATATATTTAATAAATGTGTGTGTGTGTATGTATGTATATGTGTATATATATATATGTATATATATGTGTGTGTATATATATATATATGCTTCCCAAGTGGTTCAGTGGTAAGGAATCTGCCTGCCAATGCAGGAGACGTAAGAGATGTGGGTTCAATCCCTGGGTCGGGAAGATCCCCTGGAGGAGGGCATGGCAACCACTCCAGCATTCTTTCCTGGAGAATCCCTGTGGATGGAGGAGCCTGGCAGACTACAGTCAATAGGGTTGCAAAGAGTTGGACAAGACTGAAGCAACTTACCTCGCATGCATGGTCTTTGAATCTCAAATGATGACTAAACAAATTTTTCAAGAGGTTTTAGAATCAAGCTGAAACTAAATAAACGCATAACGAGAAAAAGCATAGTTTGTTCTTGAAAACTTTAAATGAATATAAATATGTATGTGAATATATATATTTATAAATCCACTTTATCTTACTATAATTTAGTCATGATTGGTCCTAATTACGAACTTGACTTGGTTTAAATCATACCACAAAGTGCTTTACTGCACAGAAGAAACTGTCCTTGATTTACTTTCTATTTATTATGGAAATAAATGCTAGTTCAGGGCTTCATGGATTAATCATACGGATGATTCTCAGAAATCCTTTCCCTACAGTGTAAAATCAGATACCATGCAAAAGGGAAGAGAGATGATTAACTTCTTTCCTCTTAGTGTAGATGGTCCCATAGTCTAATCAATGCCTTGAAGAGAAAATAATTTTTTTGTAGAAGACAGCTGTGGCTAGGCATCTGGCTTAGAATTAGAAGACCAGGTGTTATTTCTGGCACAGCTCTGTGATATCTTGGGGCCATGATTTATTTTCTCTGACTCTAAACTCTCACTGATTAAACAAAAGTGGCAGTTTTTCCTCAGAAATTTTAAGGATTAAATTTAAATCCTTTATAAACTGTAATGAAATATGCAAATAATTGTTTTCTTCTATGGTTATTACAATTTATTAAGAGCATGCATGCATGCAAAGTCACTTCAGTCATGTCTGACTCTTTGCGACCCTATGGACTGTAGCCCCCAGGCTCCTCTGTCCATGGGATTCTCCAGGCAGGAAGACTGGAATAGGTTGACATTTCCTTCTCCAGGGGATCTTCCTGACCCAGGGATCGAACCCACGTCTCTTGTAACTTCTGCACTGGCAGGTAAGATTATTTACCACTAGTGCCCCCTCTGTGCATGCTAAGTCGCTTCAGTCACGTCCAACTCTCTGTGACCCCACGGACTCTAGTCCTACAGGCTCCTCTGTCCATAGGATTTCCCAGGCAAGAATACTGGAGTGGGTTGCCATTTCATTCTCCAGGGGATCTTCCTGACCCAAGAATTGAACCTGGGTCTCCTGCATTGCAGGCAGATTCTTTACCATCTGAGCCACCAGGGAAGCCCTATTAAGGGCATATGAGATATCATATTTATAACACTTCACTTAATTGTGTGTATCAGGAATTTGGAAAGTCTCAGTTGAGAGGTGTGTCTCTGACCCTCTTGGTATCAGATGGAGCAGCTGGGACCAGATGACCCACTTCCAGCATGACTTCTTCATTCACAGGTCTGCTCTCTGGGTGCCCTGTGGCTCCCCTGTCTCCATCTGGCATCACAGTGAGACTTTGACATCTTGCACCATGGTGATCTCGGGGTACTCACTTTTCTTAGGTGGTGGCTGACTTCCATGAAAAAGGAGCTGTCAACCCGAGCTCAGGGTTGAGCCCAGAAGGGACACAGAATCCTCCCCAGTGTGTGCTCCTGGTCAAAGCCATCTTAAGGACTGCACAGGTGCAAGGGGGAGGGGAAGCAGATTCTATCTCTTGATAGGGTGGTGGCCAGGTCAGCCTGGCTTTGAATCAGATCTGACCCATTATCTTCTACTGCTTGAGTTTATTTTTTTCTGATAGGCATTTAATAAATGAACACTTCTAGCTTCTTACATAATACACAAAGCATGCATGCTCACAAAACAGTATATGCAAAGGCATCTATTGCCTGCTATCTTACCATCTGGAAATATCCAATCACTGAACATTTGCACATACTTTTGTTACTATGACAATTGATAGTTGTATTGTAGATTTTGAAAGTGTGTGAAAGGTCAGTGTAGAATATTTACACTTTATTTTGGCTAGGCTACTTTAAGGAATAATAGACTTTTGATGCCTAAGACAGCCTGCTGATGAAAATATTTTAAGACATGAATACGATGGAGGCAGCCACCTCCTCTGCATAAGACTAGTCATCATTTTTATAACTTTGCAGTGTGGAAATACATCTGTGGTATATATATGATGTATCAATGTGGGTGAAATGCCCTTTTTATTCCTTAGGATAGTTGACTAACCAGAACACCACATTCCTTCATTATGTCAGAAAGGAGAAGATTTATTTTTCTAAAACTGTCATAAATTTTATTAGTACTCACAGCTATAATAGCACGAGCTCTACAATGATCTTAGCAACCATGACAAAGTCATACTGTGGCTCTCCTTCAGTAATCTCAGGTAGACACTTAGGGACCATTTACTGTGTGTGGTTTGTGTGTGTGTGTGAGAGAGAGAGATAGAGAAAGAGAGAGACTTCATCCTTTTCCATTCATTCTGGGGAAATTTCAATACTGCTCTTCCTCTGCTATTTTTTCCCCTTGCCTTCTTGATGTCTGCTTTCTCTGGCATTCTTTTCTCATCTTCCACTGGTTCCCTTCCTGATAGGACTGAAAGGAAGATTCACATCATTTGCAAGTGGCAGGACCTTCAACTCTGTGATGGGCCCTCTTCTTCCCTGTGTCTACGTTCCCATTCTCTTGCATGCTGTAGGATCTGATCTATGTGAGGGGATCACAGCCTTCAATACTGTGAACAGAGGCACTGTTTCCTGTGAGGCACTTCAGTTAAGTGCAGGCTGGCTACAAATAAAACAGGGTCTTCAGGATTATCTGTTTTTTCCCTGGGTGGTTCAGACATGAGTAAATGTAAATGCTTTTGTATAATATTAATACTTTTCTACTATAAAAATTTTATCAGTGAAAACTGACACTCAGACTCATTGTGTAAGAGACAATTGGGAGTGGTGGGGAGTGTGGCAAATGGAAGGACAAAAGCCTTACAGGAGAGGCACAGGCATTACTCAGCTCCAGGTCACTGAAGTCTTGTGAGAATGCAGAGCTGTTATTACCAGATCCAATTTTATGTGAATTCCCTTGATTTTTAAATGTTGATAACCATTTTCAAACAAAATAAAATTATATATAGATCAATAAAACATATCTTTGGATCAAATTTTGCCCATGGACCACTGGTCCATAAATTTATTGACTCTTGACTGTCATCTTCTTCCTGAGCTTTAGATTTATATCCAGCTACTCCTAAGACACCTTCTTCAAATGCCTAAGAGTCATCCTGCTTAACATGTCCAATCAGAGCTCTTCCTATGTCCCCCTAGATTTTCCTATCTCTGGAAATGGCATCGTTATCAGTTTAGCCATCTATCTTCATCATCTTCTTTCTATTCCTTCCTGTAACCCAATACATCAATAAGTAATGCCGTTCCTAATCTCCAGAATTTAGCTAGAACACATGTGCTTCTCTCCATCTTCACCATCAGTCTTACTTTTTGCTCAGTTTCACTTTCCTAGACCAATGTGATAGCCTTTATGTTGTCTCTCTGCTTCTGTTCTTTTCCCTTTTCATCCTTACTCCATCAGCACTGGAGAAGTACTAGATGACCGACCTCAACAAAAACAGCAGCAACATTATTCTTTCACTAGAACCTTTCGGTGACTTCCCACTCCTACTGGAATAAAAGCCATAATCTTTTCCATGGCCTGCCTTTTTATAATCCCACTCCCTCGCTCACTGTTTTTAAGACACATTAATCTTCCCAGTGTCATCGAAGAGGACAGGCTCTTGTCCGTCTCAAGACTGGTGGTTGCTTTTCTCCTGGAGCTTTGAATACTTGGCTTCTTCTCAGTTTCAGGTCTTAGCCCAAGTGTCTTCTCAAAGAGGCATTTCAAGACCATCTTATCTAATGAAGCCCTTTCTACTCAGTTTCTATCACATCACCTGATTTATTGTCTCCATTAATAAACTATTAATTTGATTGCATATTTTTTTTACTAGTTATAACTTCCCTCCTCAAATGTAAACTCTGGTTAAAGGAGAAATCTCATCTTCTTGTTCGCTCAGAAAATTCCTGAAAATTCTCAAATCATAAATTATCCTATATTTATCTTTTTTCTAATGAGCTATAAATTGGCATCTACCATTGTATTAGTTGTAATTAATTAGTTTATGTTATTTAGTTTTTAAAAGTTTTTTTAATTTTTAAAATTTTGTTTTGAAGTATAATTGATTTACAGTGTGTTAGTTCATATATTTTTACAACACTTGATTCTCTATTTTAAAAATAACATGATTACATGGTAAACAGTGAGTCATTTTTTCCATGTAGGGTCTAGCCTGGATCTAGCCTGGCACATGGTATTTCATAATAAATATTTGAGGGAATAAATGGTTTGAATACTTATACATATTTAGTATGAAGACATCACGATTTTACAAAAAGCCTCTAATTTTTACCATGGCTGATGTTCTCTGGACCTGCCTGCGTTAATGACTGCAGTCAGCATCAACTTTTCCCATTCTCTATGAGCTGCATAATTCCTTCCTTTGGCATCATCACAGGTGTCATTTCTTCTGCCCAGAGTGATCCTTCAGCTCAGACTCCTTTCAGTTATCCGGACTTTTTTTCTGTTCTTCCTTCAAATCACAACTGAATATTGCTTCCCAATGAAGTTTCCCCTACCCACCTCACATCCCACCACCTGAGACCTGTACTGTGGGTGTTAGTCACTCAGTCATGTTTGACTGTTTGTGACCCCTTGAACTGTAGTCCGCCAGGCTCCTCTCCCCATGGAATTCTCCAGGCAAGAGTACTGGAGTGGGTAGCCATTTTCTTCTCCAGGGGATCTTCCTAACTCAGGAATTGAACCCAGGACTCTGGCATTGCAGGCAGATACCTTACCATCTGAGCCACGAGGGAGGCCCTTGAGACCTGCATTGGTTTTCCCCAAATATTTTTTTTATTCCTTTTTATTTATATCCCTTAGCCCACTTATAATTAACCTATTTTCTGTTAAAATTTGTTTACCATCTGTAAGGACCAAGTCTGTCTTGTTTACTGCAACATTACAAGCTTCCTAGAACAGAGGTGAAACTACATAAATGTTCATTAACAAACATTTGTTACTTTATACTTGAAAATAGGGAACTCACTTTTCTGCTATTCCAGTTCCCTGGGGTGTACAAATTAATTACCATTAATAGAAGTTAGTTAACATGCCATCCTAAATTACTAATATAGGACCTTCATTCCCTAAAACAGTCTTCCTCCATTATTTTTGGGAGATCTTAAGGGATTTGCACATGTGCTCATGAACCACTCCTGTCAGTTACCATAAGTCCGCTGTTCCCTCTCCTCTATGGATAATTTGCCTCTAAAGGACTTGTGTGAAGGGATTCTGCCGCTGTGCTCCAAGCTCTCAGCAAGTCACATTCCATTTTTTCCTTTCAGGCACCATTGCTTCCCAGGTGGTAAAAAGTACCTGGGAAAGAACGTGCCTACCAGTGCAGGAGATGTAAGAGATACAGGTTCGATCCCCGCATCAGGAGGATCTCCTGGAGAAGGCATTGGCAACCCACTCCAGTATTCTTGCCTGGGAAATCCCATGCACAGATAGCCTGGTGGGCTACAGTCCATGGGGTCACAAAGAGTCAAGATATGACTGAAGCAACTTACCAGGTACCATTGCTGGTCTCTGCCACCATACGTGCTGCTGCTGCTCTGAAAGTGCTGAGTGCTTAAAACATTCTGTGTGGACTCCCTCCATTGAATAATATACAGAGAAAGAGACAAGACTCCTCACTCTTTCCTGAATTACACCTTGTAACAACAATAGCATCTTGTATTCCAGTCCTCTGCAGACTTTTTTAGAGATGAAATTATTTATTTCCTGATACTTTTAAAATTTATACTCATCCCTCTTAGGAGTCAAGCACAAATTCATGAAGCCCTGAGTGAGATACAGATTTAGTGACTGTTTCTCGCTTTTCTCAAAATCACGTTACTTTTCTTTTAACTGAGGCTTTGATGTGGTTGGGAGAACATGTCTCATCCATTTCCCAAGCTTGGAATACCGTTGAGGTATTCCCCACCCACCAAATTTTGTGTCAGTAAGAAAACAAACAAACATCGCATCCAGGCAGATTCAGACCCTGTGTTAAAATCTCATGCAAAATGGCAATTGTAGGGTAGGAAGAATAATTTTCCATTTATGCTTCTAAGTTCATGGTTGGAACACCCCCTCCATAATAAAAGTTCAACAGGAGAAAAACAAAAATTTATAACATATCCATCTCCTGTACACATGGGAAATAACTGGGAAAACTGAGTGTTCAGAACGGCCAAAACCAGCACATTAAATGCTTTCTCTAGCTAAAGACAAAGGAAAGATATTGGGAATGGGGAGGCCAGTTATGGGAGGTTACGGGAAAAACACAGCAAACAAGGCTATGAAGGGAATGGTAGGTAGGTAGGTTTAGGTCACTGCCTTTCTCATTGATAAGAATTGCTGCAGATTTAGAGATTTCTCTTATAAATGTAAAGTTCTCTTACGAAAGGGTAATTTCCACTCATTTTTCAGAGCTTTTCCTATGTCTGCTGTTTCTTAAAAAGAATCAGGCTAGAATAACCTTTATTTCAAGAAGGCATAGTTTGGGGTAATAAATTCTGCTCCCCTTAACAATTTCAGCATGACAGACCACCTGCTGTTGTTATCTATTGTGATGCTATACAAAGGCAAACTAATGAACGCAGTCTCAGGATCACACAGCCAGCAATGGGCCTGCTGCTGCTGCTAAGTCGCTTCAGTCGTGTCTGACTCTGTGCGACCCCACAGACGGCAGCCCACCAGGCTCCCCCGTCCCTGGGATTCTCCAGGCAAGAACACTGGAGTGGGTTGTTGCAGATATAAGTATAGCAAATCCATCAAAATGATCAGGGATCCCAGCCAAAGCCCCCTTCTTTCTCCTTTTCCCCATATCATTGCTGATGATTGCAGGAAATTTCATAGGCTTATAAAAGGGAAAAACACTGGTGTGAGACCAAGAACTCAGAATGGAATGGTGTCTGCTCTTCAGCAGGCAGTGTTTTTTCAACATGTACAATGACTAAACTTTTCCATAGAAAAAATTTTCCACTCAGATAAATCTGCCATACTTTATGACCAAATGCAAAACAGGATGATAGACACCGAACAGCCTAGAGAAGGCCTGACCTGCCTTTTACATCCTTGCAAGAGCCAATTGAGCTCTGAGCAGTGAAGCGCCTCAGTGCCTGAGAAATACAGAAACACCAGGTGAGAATTCAGAGGAGGTCTGCTGTTAAAATGCAGGAGTTGGAACAATAGCAAAATCGTACTCTTAGAAAATTAATAGAGATGGAACGACCTGGGAGGGCAAATGTTTAAATCAAGGGAGATAAAAATAATTAAGGGAAACAAAAATAGACTGAAGAAAGACCTTGCCAATTCTTAGGCTCTGCTTGTAAATAAAGATCAAAGGGAAAAGTGAATATGTCTAGAAACGAGAAACAACTTACTTTAACCTAGATCTCATATGTGCATGCGTGCTAAAATGCATAGGTAGCATCCGACTCTGTGTAACCCTATGGACTGCAGCCTGCCAGGTTCCTCTGTCCATGGGATCTTCCAGGCAAGAATACTGGAGTGGGTTGCCATGCCTTCCTCCAGGGAATCTTCCCAACCCAGGGAACTGAAATCACATCTCATGTTTCTGCCCTGGCAGGCAGTTCTTTATCACTAGCACAATCTGGGTAGCCATGATCATATATGTATTACTTTTGAAATATTTAAATATATTGCCTGACTTTGACTGTGTTCACATATCCATTGAAACTTCATGCTTTGTCATGTCCTGGTGATTTTTACCACCTGCACGAAGTGATGGAAGCTAATACTTCCATTCAGTGATGAGGAGGCATAAGAAAGTATTATTCACAAGTAGCTTCTGATGTATTCAGATGTGCTTAACTGCTCAGATTCTTGTTGTAATTAAATGGAACTCCCACAAGGGGGAGCAAGCGAACACGTCTCAAAGCCCTGTCTAGGCAACTTTCCAACACTCGATTCCAAAAGGAACTGCTCAGTATTCCCCCCCAGCCCCCCACCCCGGAGAATCATTTGCAGCCTGCATTTTACTGTGGGAAGTTTCTTTCAAATTTATTTTCTCTGGTTTTTTTTTTTTTTTCCAGCTGCTTTTTTTAGTTGTAAATCCATGCTTCGGTTGAGCAGCAAAGCAACTGCTTTGCTGGAGTTCCCAACACACTCCAGCAGGGAAGTATTTTCCTGCAAGCTTTCTAAAACCTTGCAGAGTCAACAGAATCTTCCCCAGCGCGTTGCCAAAGGTAGCACTCTGATTACCCAGCTTGGGGCCTGGGAGAGAGACGACATAGACGGGAAGGAAGAAGACACTTTGCTTAGGGAAGCTCTGGGAAAGAGGCTTCATGACTCAGAAAGAAGCACTGGGGAAGTGGGTAGGTCAGCACAATAGATGCAATTAGCAAAAGCAATTAGCATCGGCAGATAAATCCCTCCCTCTTGACTTTCTTCTGTGTATTGCCAAGGCAACCCAGACAGCCTCCTCCTTTTCCACCCCCTCTCCATCCCAACAACCCCGGTTGCCACCCACTCCCCCTACCCCCCACTTCTCACTTACTGCCTCTGCCCTTGGAATTGAGTTTAATCAGGTTGCACCTGGGTTAGCACGTGTCTGAGGGTGGAGGAAGGGCAAAATGGAGGCGGAGAGTGAGGACCTAGGGTTTGCAGATGAGATTTTCAGTGGTGAGTTCACAATCTGGCGTTATTTTACCCCTTTTTGTGATCCTCGGCTGGCATGAAAAACACCTTTCTTTTCTTCAGGACATGGGAGTTTGCAGCTGCAGAGCAGTGCGCCAGGCACTTCACTATCTGCTCCAAGTACATCTTTACACATTTAAATCTGCCAATAGCTAGTTTGTTGTAAGAGGAGCAACGTTTGGAGTTCATTTTCATGGGCACTGATAGCTGGAAATTGTGAAGAGCAAAGTCACAACTCAGGAAAAGAAATGGGAATGACTTAAAAAGTTGTATATATTGTGAAAGTGAAGTCGCTCAGTCGTGACCGACTCTGCGACCCTGTGGACTGTAGCCTACCAGGCTTCTCCGTCCATGGGTTCTCCAGGCGAGAATACTGGAATGGGTTGCCATTTCTTTCTCCCGGGGTTCTTCCCAGCTCAGGATCGAACTTGGGTCTCCCGCATTGTGGGCAGAGGCTTTAACCTCTGAGCCACCAGGGAAGCCATTATATATGCATATAAACAGTAATATCTGAGTGAGAAGTGGTATTGAGGAAGAACATAGGCACTTTAATTTTCTGATTTAAACAGTTTTGCCTTTTATTAAGCAAATATGTAGTATTTTTAAATACAAAATTACTCCCAAAGTAAAATTCCTTTAAAACTGAAGACATTCTGATCAGTTGAAAAAAAAAAAAAACCAAGATGTAGATTCGAAATGAAGCCAATAACTCCAATAATAGCAAAATCTTCCCTGAATGTTTTCTGCTTGCCAGGCAGTATTCTAAGCCCTCATTTGATTCTCACAACCACCCTGGAATGTAAGTATTTTTATCTCATTTTTGTCAGATGGGGGAACTGAGGAACAGAGACAACTTGCCCAAGATTACTTAGCGCTGTAAGCTACCAGGCCATACTGCCTTTCAGTTTCACGGTTATCTGCTGTGATTTGTTAATAACATTGTATTTGAACATTATTCCTATAGACGAGAAAGAGCAAAGGAAATGTAGGCAGCTTGATAACATTAAACATAATTAACCTCAGGTCAGCTTTGGTCTAGCGAACCATCATGTAGTTCTGGAGTCAGGTGGCACAGTGGTAAAGAATCCGCCTGCTAGTACAGGAGACACAGGTTCTGTCCTTGGGTCAGGAAGATCTCCTGGAGGGAGGGCATGGCAACCCACTCCAGTATTCTTGCCTGGGAAGTCCCATGGACAGAGGAGCCTGGCAGACTACAGTCATGGGGTCAGGTCTTAGCGACTAACAGCAACAAATAGGTAAGTGCATGTCTAGACTTCCACGTAGCCAACTGGCAGGATAGCTTCTCAACCTCAGTATACAGACGTGCACTGTAGGTCAAATAATAGCTACCTCCCTTCCAAACTACCCACTCTCCTTTCGGTTCTCATCCCACTCATCCAGTACCTCCCTACCCCCATGTTTTGGATACTTTCTTCTTTCTTGATGAAGAAGAATGGTCTGGATAAAGACATTCAGATAACATTTTAGTTGTGCAGTGCTTTTCTGAAGGAGTATTGACACTAAAATAGAATTCAACTAGAAATAGAAACACTTAAACCGAAGACGCGCATAATTGTTAAATATTGTGGGAAGGAGTTCCTCACAGCAACTTTGCCCTGATTTGCAGCTCTATTATCATTTGCATCTTCTGCTTTAAGGCTTCACTGCAGTTTTCTCTGTGTTAGTCACATATATAGCACATACAGATATGTAGAAATGACAGGAAAGAAGTGAGAGACTTTATAGAATGCTTTGTATCCCTGCCCAGCCTCCTCATAAGTGTGCTAAGTCTTAGCTAACATGAGTGATACAACCCAAATCTGGCCTCACATTTTTCAACTGGTTTTTCCCTCCAGAGGCTGTTTTATGGGAAAAAAGAAAGACTGCCCATTTAACTTCTCCAGATTTATTGAGATATAATTGAGATAAAAATAATACACTGATGTATTGTGTAATGATCATCACCATCACGTTAGCTAACACCTGCATTATGTCATCTAATATTCTTGCCTGGAGAATCCTATGGACAGAGCCTGGAGGGTGACAGTCCATAGGGTCACAAAGAGTCGAACATGATTGAAGTGACTTAGCATGCACACATGCATGATGAAAATATTTAAGATCTACTCTCTTAGCAACTTTGAAGAACTTAATTCAGTATTATTAATTATAATCACCATATTGTACTTTAGATCCCTAGAGCCTCCTCATAACTGGATGTTTATACTCTTTGACCAACATCTCTTCTTTCCCATGCCCAGCCCCTGTGAGTTCAGCTGTTTCATATTTCATATATAAATGATATCATATAATATTTGTCTTCCTATGTGACTTATTTCACTTACTGCCCTAAAGTTCTACTCATTTGTCACAAATGTAAGGATGTTCTTTTAATGGCTGAATAATATTCTATTATATATATATATGTGTCACATCATCTTAATCCATTGACAGACACTTAGCACTTAGATTGTTTTCATATATTGGCTACTGTAAATACTGCTGTAGTGAGCATAGGAATACAGGTAGCTCTTCAAGATTCTGATTATATTGCCTTAGGCTATATACCCGAAAGTGGGATTGCTGGATCATAGGATAATTTTATTTTTAATTTTTGAGATGCCTCTATAATGTTTCCCATAATGACTGCACTAACTTACATTTCCACCTACAGCGCACAAGTGTTCCGTTTTTTCCACATCATTGCCAGCACTTGTTGTTTCTTATCTTTTAGATGACAGTTATCCTAACAGTTATGAAGTGATTTCTCAGTGTGGTTTTAATTTGCATTTTCCTGATGATTAGTGATGTTGAGTACCTTTACATATACCTGTTGGCTACTTGTGTGTCTTCTTTGGAAAATGTCTGTTCAGTTCCTCTGCCCAGTTGTGAATCATTTTTGTTTTCTATTTTTTTTTTTTTTTTTTTGCTATTGAACTGTATGAATTCTTTATATATATTGTGGGTATTAACCCTTATCAGGTATTTGATTTGCAAATGTTTTCTACCATTTTATAGGTTGCTTTCACACTTAATTTTAAATAACATTCTTGAATGGGCTATTAAATGATTTAATCTCCTGGAAAAACCTGCTGCCCTCGTTGGAGACACAGGATTGAGAAGTAAATAACAGTTAGTTCAGAATAGACCCATATCAGTTCACTGGCTTGAATACCTATTCCTGGCCACTAAGGATCTGAAACTTTCCTTGATCTATCTTCAGGCTATGACTCTTAAACACCAGGAAAAAGTACTCCATGGTACTTCTTTTGCAGGCAGTGAATTTGGTTGTATGCCCCAGCTGTTCTATTGAGACTGTAGAGCTTGGCAACTCCTGAGATGTGCACGTGCATAAACACACACACACACACACACACACACACACACACACACAGAGAAAGAGAGAGAAAAATGGATCTCTCTTTGACTTAAATTTTCAGGGAATATTAACATGGAGCCCAGAGGTTACAGTAGGGACTTTGCTTTAGATTCAGAGAAAGATGGAGAATCAGATAAAGGTTTTCAGGCTTGTACAACCCTCGTGACTTCCCTTGTTTTAGATACTAGACATAAGGAGGTAGGATTAGAAGTGGGGAGGCCAGCTAGAGGAGGACTAGTGCAATAGACAGATTGGATGCCAACTGCTATTTGGATCAAGGTGGGTGAATCTTGAAAGAAAATGAATTCAGGGTAGACAAAAAAAGTAGCCCCAAAGGAGGCGGTGACAGGATGAATGTAGTACTTGAAAGAAAGAGGAGCCAGAGAAAACTACAGAGTATATTCTTTGATTAGAGAAAATAGGGTTTCATGCTTTCTTGATTATGGTTAGATGAGACTTAGTGGCACAGTGCTACCTGTAAATTGTCTAAAATCGGTTAAATCTAGAGGAAAAACATTCCATGGCTTTCTAAGGACCATGTTTCTATAGCAATGGAGTCTCCTGCAGCAAAATGGGCTGGGCTTCTGCCTGTCAATCATTGCTGATACCATCTCACATTGTTACCTCAGGAAGATCACATCATCTTTCTGGATCTCCTTCTGTTTCATTTGCAAAAGCAAAATGACTGTACCAGGTTATCTGAGGTCCACCTCAGCTCAACATTCTGTAATTCTTTGTGCCTGTTACCTGATGAGGCAGACAACTCGCTCTTCAAATGTAATTGAAGCTAATTGTAAAAATGTCACACAGAAGATTATCAAATGGCTTCCTGTCAAAATGAGTTTGGGAAATATTTCAGAAATGAAAGTAAATTATTTTAAAGCATTACCAGTCCAGAAATTGTAGACATTTCTAAAGGTCAGAATTTTAAGCCTCAGAAATAACTATTTACAAATAAGGTAACATCAATAATATGTTTTTGTTTGAATAAATTGCAATGTTTGCTTCCCCCCAAGAAGGACTTTGCTGGTGGCCTCTTTAGCCTAATTATAAACCGTAAAGAGGAAATCTTGAGTTAAAATCAGAGGCAGTAGTTTTGTACTGTTTCTGAGTAAGAGATGAAAATAAATCATTCCATATTCATTGATAGATTCTCCAGTTTGCACAGTTTATTAACTTAGTTCTATAAGGGGACGACAGAGGATGAGATGGCTGGATGGCATCACTGACTCGATGGATGTGAATCTCACTGAACTCCGGGAGTTCGTGATGGACAGGGAGGCCTGGCGTGCTGCGATTCGTGGGGTCGCAAAGAGTTGGACACGACTGAGCAACTGATCTGATCTGATCTGATCTGATAATATTTATTTATGAAACATCAATCAAAGAGTTAAACTTTCTGAACAAAAGGATGTATTTTATGATCAAATTCAGCCTTCAATGAGTAATCTCAAAATAGTAGAGTTGTTTTATCCTCCTGCTCAAGAATCTAATCACATATTTGTTAAGGAACTATTTTTTATAAATCATTCCATAGGTTGGCTGCTTACAAACTATTAAATCTTTCATTCATTCAGTATACTATGTGCAAGCACTATTTTATGTATGAGGGATAGAACCGCAAAGTCCTTAGGCCTGTGAAACATTGCAATAGTCTATTTCATGTTCACTTTCTCTGTGTCAAATAAACTACCTTTGAAGAAGCTAGAGTGTGAGATTTGTCTGCAGTTGTTTAGAAATGTAATTCTTAAACAGATCTTGCTGCTCCTTGTGTTTAAATCCAATTATTGACTACTACTTACCATTTTTCCTTCTTTAGCTCTCAGCATTGCTATATAAGCTTAAATTTTTAATTAATTTTTCATCAACAAGGATCTTTCATGTAGGCCAGTGGACTGTGTACATTTCAATAAATTGAGGTACTGTGGTTAAGAGTAAAGAAACTGGATTGGGAATCTAAAGTTTAAGCTCTGGCCCTGTGATGTATTATGGACTCAAGCAGCTTACTTACCTTGTCTGAGCTGGGGCCTCCTGAGTAAATTGGATGCCTCTTGAGGTTTTCTTAAGATTCTAGTGACATGATGTATCCTGTTATTCTCACCTCTAAAAGAGCATGCTGAGATACTAACATTTAAAACACTAATTCTTAGTTTTAATAATAGCAACCAAATTTGTTGTACATTTGTAACATACTACATGCACATTATAGAGAATGAGAAGATAAATAGCTTTTACTTAACTTGAAAATTTTAATCATCACATCTTTTTATTCATCAAACATATCAAATCAGAGAAGTTCCCAAGACGTATCAATTTACTTCTATTATCTTTAACTTCTGACTGACAGATCTGAACAGCACACTCAAAACAGAGCGTGACAGAAAAGAAAATGTATTTACCTCTGTTTATCTGAAAGAGGATGAGCAAAGGTAATTCATTTTACAATGAGAGTCTTATGCATTCCAAGGAGTACAAACCACTTATGGGGACATTCTTCTCATTTCTAGTGTGATTTCACCCTTCAGAGATTTACAAAGGTGACAAAGGTGTTCCACAGGTACTACTGATTACTCATCAGGATGTATTAGGCTCAGTGAGATCATACAATAAAGTGCTCATTGAGAGATTTTGAGAGTCTCAATAGAGAATGGGAAATGAACAACAGTATCCCTACCAATAAGTTAAAGTGGTCTTTGAAATTTCCACAGTAAATTTAAAGACTCTAAGGGACAGAATAAAATAATGGCAGTGCCCAGGGCAGAATGAAGCATAGGTTACATGCTAAGAGCATATCAGTCATCTCAAGCAGAACAAGCCATCATTCTTAGCTGAATGTTAGCCTCATATTTTATTCTCTCTGTCTTCAAGTATGTCCCTGTTCTACTGCCTTACTACGGAGTGTTTTATCTTAGAAAATCTACTTTAAATATTTGCAGGGAAGCATTTTATCTTTACCTATTTAGTGTTCCTCATAAATATTTGTTGTTGTTCAGTCACCACGTCCGACTCTTTGTGATCTCGTGAACTGCAGCACACCAGGCTTCCCTGTCCTTCACTTTCTCCTAGACTTTGCTCAAATTCATGTCTGATTGGAGTTGGTGATGCTATCTAATTATCTCATCCTCTGCTGCCCCTTTCTCCTTTTGCGCTCAATCTTTCCCAGCATCAGGGTCTTTTCCAGTGAGTCAACTCTTCTCATCAGGTCTTCAGTATACAGACGCTAGTGCCTGAAAGAAGGAAAAAAAAAAAATCTAAACGTGATTGACCACATTATTAACTCATGTTTCTTATTTTAAAATAAGTTGATTCTTGGTCATGTGATCCACACTTGAAAATAATTTATTAACTGTTCTGTTTGCTCGATGAAGTACTAGACATATTATGGATCTGGGAACTGCCATGGGAAATAGATTAGCACAGGTCAGCATTGAGTTGACATTCAGAAACTGAATGAAGGAAAAACAAAACCAGATACAAATATCACAAATGATTGTATTACTTTACATCACTGTGTAAATAAACTAATCAAATGGAAACAGTCTCATATAGAAACTAAGTAAATGTGTTTGGGGCAAGTTTCAGCTCATAAATTGATATATGATGTATGTCTCACACCAACACTCTGAAGCCACTTCTTTCTCCCAGGCACTAATGATTAAATGCTCAGTGACTGCACTTGGCAAACCATTTTGTCTCATGCAGCCCTCCATCAATTTTGCATAAGAGGAAAAGCAAAATTAGAACTCAATATTATGCCATTGACAAAATAATAAGTAGAGACCCACCAAAAATGTGATTAAGGAACAAAGGTGTGAGCAACCCAATTCTGAAGACAGTCATCTCCACCACACATAAGCCTAGTTTAATATTTCAAAGAATAAATACAGACAAGAGAATGAAGTGGGGGGTTTCCCTGGTGGTCCCATGGTTAAGACTTTGCCTTCCAATGTAGGGGATGTGGGTTCAATCCCTTTTCGGGGAGTTAAGATTCAATATGCTTTGTGGCCCCAAAAGCAAAAAATAAAACAGAAGCAATATTGAAACTAATTCAATAAAGACTTTAAAAATGGTCCATGTCAAAAAAAATCTTAAAAAAAAGAGAATGAGGTGAAAATAATTGTCAAACAGCAGTACAACAATCTATGTGCTAAAAGGGTGAGAGGGTGGTTACTTTAAGAATGTCTTATTATTGGATTTGATAATATAGACTTAATCAAACTTGTTTCCTTAATGAATCTTAAATTAATATTTATTTCTTTGAAAGACAAATAGAAGATAATCAGATAACATGTCCTAAAACACAAAAGTTGATAAATTTGCAGCTTCTTCCTGCCTCTACTGTAGTGGATGTTGAGGTATACCAGATAGACCACCTGTTTAGAAGTAATGCACAAGTTTCTTCTGCAGATGGGGGAATTTCTGGCTCACAACCCTCCCCCAAAATTGTCTTCTGCCAAAGGGAACCTTCTCTCCAGAACAGGTGGAAGAGTAAAAGGGAACAAAACCTGAGCCCCTTTGCCTCAATTTGGGAAGTTTCTTAGGTAGAATGCCAACCCCAGAACTCCCCAGGGAATCAGATCAGTCCTCTGTGGTCATCTTTTCATAGTCAGACTTTTCCTTCTGCCCAATCCTGCCTCCTTACCTCTCTTTCTGGTGTTTTTCTGAAGGGTGCTATTCAATATACCATGTGCAAACAAATGTCAGTCTCGGAGTCTACCTCCTAGGGCACTGACCTTGGCATTGGCCTCCTCTCTAATTAATTATAGTTTGAAAATGCATACACTCTAACAGGAAATTGGGAAATCTCTGCATCTTCTCATTACTTTACCATCATTTTATTAAATCACTTTGCTCATTGTCTCAAAAAGTCTTATACCACTTCCCTCTTTCTCCTCTTTAGCAATCTTGATCAAATTTTGATCACATCAAGAGTACAGGACACCAACTTTTTCTTTTCTAGATGCATGATTTAATAAGGACAGAAAATTTTGAAAGGTCATTGAATCCAGTTGCAGTTCTAGTTTTCAAAAGCCAATAGACTATGAACATTCTATTCAGTCTTCCAAATTAGCATTAGTCATCCCTGTTCAAAATGTCCCTGTCTGACAGTTCATGCAGATTTATATTCCCAGACATAGGCTACTATGAAAATTAAGTTTAAAAGAAATGAACGAGGAGTTCTATCAGGAGCACTGCCAATTCTATTAGATGCAATTTGTATTTTTAAAAACAAATATACCAATAATTACCCACTATCTACTAATGCTTACTATCTAGTATGTATAACACTAAATACTTTTCCCATATTGTCCCTACACCTCACCATGTGAGCACATGGTCTAAGTCGCTTTAGTCATATCTGACTCTTGAGACTCCATGGACTGTAGCCCAGAGGCTGCCCTGTCCATGGGAATCTTCAGTGTGGAGACTCCATACTGAAGTGGGTTGACATGCCCTCCTCCCAGGGATCTTCCCAACCTAGGGATCGAACCCGTTTTTCTTACATCTTCTGCATTGGCAGGTGAGTTCCTTACCACTAGCGCAATGGCACCCCACTCCAGCACTCCTGCCTGGAAAATCCCATGGATGGAGGAGCCTGGTGGGCTGCAGTCCATGGGGTCGCTAAGAGTCAGACACGACTGAGCGACTTCACTTTCACTTTTCGCTTTCATGCATTGGAGAAGGAAATGGCAACCCACTCCAGTGTTCCTGCCTGGAGAATCCCAGGGACGGGCGAGCCTGATGGGCTGCCGTCTATGGGGTCGCACAGAGTCGGACACGACTGAAGTGACTTAGCAGCAGCAGCAGCAGCAGCAGCAGCGCCACCTGGGAAGCCCAAACCTCACTGCAAGTTACAAGTTAAGTATTATCAGTATTATACAAAGAAAAAGACGTGCGTTTCATGACTTTTGTGTAACTACGCCATAATTACATGTTTTGTTAGTGGTAATTCTGAAGCCCACTGGCCAAATGCTACCAAGGACACATCTATAGTCATACAATGTCAAGTTTATCTAGCTTGGTGTAGCAAGGGAGAACACTCCACAGGCCAGCCTTGGGACTTTCTCAATCTGAGGAAATAGTGAGAAGCTTTTATAGGGTACTGGAGATTGGTTTGAGTGGTTTTAAAATGAATTGTACAAAACAGATTATCAGTTAAGATTGGTAGAGTGAGAGAAGCAGGGGGTATTTACTAATTGGTTATGGGCTCCCACTCCAGTATTCTTGCCTGGAGAATCCCATGGACGGAGGAGCTTTGTGGGCTACAGTCCACGGGTAGCAGAGTCGGACACAACTGAGTGACTTCACTTTCACTTTATGGGCTCTTAATCAATGTGTATGTGTTTAGTCGTGCAGTCATGTCTGACTCTTTGTGACCCCATGGACTGTAGCCTGCCAGGCTCCTCTGTCCATGGGGATTATCCAGGCAAGAATACTGGAGTGGGTTGCCTTGTCCTCCTCCAAGGGATCTTCCCAACCCAGGGATCGAACCAAGGTCTCCCACGCTGCAGGTGGATTCTTTACCATTTAAGCCACCATTAACCACAGGGAAATGTTACCTCTAGTTTTCTTTGATCTAAATCTATTATTGTGACATATGAGTTAATACTCTTTAAAGGGCCCATCAGGCAATTTCTAAGTTGACCTAAACTCCGTAGCCACCATCTGAAAGCCGCCAGTGGACATGAGCCCACTTTATCTATTCAGCTCCATCATGCTGGCTTCAATCTGGGAAAAAATTCTAGAACATAGGTGAAGTAAAACATTTTCTTTAACATTTAAAACTTAATTTAAAATAATGTATAATGTCTACTGATGTGAGCTTCACCTCAGCTTTCTCTTTAGCAAAATAAGAATGTAACTTTTTCCTTCTTAGAATTGAATATTATTTTCTACAGTTAGATATACTGATCAGCAGAGTTGTTTTTTTTTTTTTTTTTTTAAGTAATTTTAGGATTAGACAGCAGAAAATACTCTAGAACTGTGGAAGGACAGGAAAACAAGAATGAGAAGTTGATTTTTAATATCACATATAGTTAGAAATTACTTTGCCAACAAAGCTCCATGTAGTCAAAGCTATGGTTTTTCCAGTACACATGTAAGGATGTGAGAGTTTGACCATAAAGAATGCTGAGCTCTGAAAAATTGATGCTTTCAAACTGTAGCATTGGAGAAGACTCTTGAGAGTCCCTTGGACTGCAAGGAGATCCAACCAGTCCATCCTAAAGGAAGTAAATCCTGAATATTGCTTCCCTGATAGCTCAGTTGGTAAAGAATCTGCCTGCAATGCAGAAGACTGTGGTTCGATTCCTGGGTTGGGAATATCCCCTGGAGAAGGGAAAGGCTACCCACTCCAGTATTCTGGCCTAGAGAGTTCCATGGACTGTTTAGTCCATGGGGTCGCAAAGAGTCAGACATGACTGAGCGACTTTCACTTTCACTTCATTTTCATTCATTGAAAGGACTGAAGCTGAAGCTGAAGCTCCAGTACTTTGGCCACTTGATGCCAAGAGCTGACTCATTAGAAAGAAACCCTGATGCTAGGAAAGACTGAAGACAGGAAGAAAAGGTGACGACAGAGGATGAGATGGTTGGATGTCATCACTGACTCAATGGACATGATTTTAAGCAAGCCACGGGAGGTGGTGAAGGATAGGAAGCCTGGTGTGCTGAAGTCTATAGGGTCGCAAAGAGTTGGACATGACTGAGCAACTGAAAAACAGCAAAATAGTTAGGAATTACTGACAGTTTTTAAGGTAGAAAATGAAATCATAAAAATACTAGTGGAATGAATTTGGGAAACTATGAAAAGGAAAAGACCTCAAACCCATAAATGGGGCTAAGGCCTATATAATACAATACATTTTTTAAATGTTAGATGTTACAGAGCTCTGATATTAATTTTATTTGAGCAATACAGTAGTGGAAAATGGTTCTGATGTCTTGAATCTGACTGAACAATCAGTGTTTGCTCTTTTGCAAAGAGGAAACTTGAACTGATCTGCTTTAGAGCCAGTGATCTTAAAGGATGACATTTCTGCCCTTCTCACTTTCTCCTAGACCTTGTCAAGCAGAACATGAGTGATTTTGCATGCTTGTTATAACATTGCATAGTTTTGATTTACTGTGCAAGTGAGAGACAGTCCTCTCCTCTATTCATCACTGTGGCCACTGCAGAAGGATAGCATGGGTGATGTAAAGACAGTGTGTCCTGTTCTGGAGCTTAATTTCGTAACAGCTCAACCAAGACTGTTTTCAAACATATAAGGTTAATTTTGCTAAAGTCAAGATGACTGGCTTAGTAGCTGTTGTGGTTACCCGTTGCCCTGATAAACTCCCCTACAGCTTAGTGAATTAAAATAACAACCACTTTAATATATCTCCTGCTTTGAGGGTTAAAAATTCAGGTAGGGCTCATCTGGACAGTCCTGCTCCCCATGGAAGTGGTTTGGATCACTGGTTGGTATCCAGTTGGAGCTGAGCCCAACTGGAGGGTCTGAGACTGTTACACTTACATGCCTTATTTCTTGGTGGGGATTGCTGGAGTGCTGGGTTTAGCTGGGTTTCTCTTCCTTTCTTTTGCTGTGTAGTTTTAGGGCCTCACTATATGATAGCTCTGTATCTCTACCAGGTAGTTAGACTACTTACGTGGATGTATGCGGCTTCCAAAGACCAGAGTGGAAGCTGCCCACAGTCTTAAAAGTTGAGCCCAGACCTAGCATAGTTTCACTTGTGCCAAATTCTATTTGTCAGTTGTCATCTGCCAGCCCAAATTAAGGGGCAGGGCCATGAGACCCTGATTCTTAATGGGGAGAGTACCAAAGCATTTGTGGTCATATTTAGTTTGTGATGGGAGAGTGAGAAGTTGGGTGAAGCCTCCACTCATTGCTGTCTCAAACCTGGCAGGACCTCTCCCCACACAAGTAGAATCTATTTGTTTACTACCTTCTGACACATCAGCCCTGAGGGAACCAAGGATGCTAGAGAGACTGTACACAGTGAGTGGTACCCACCAAAAAGCAGCTAGTATTTTTTGCTGAAAATGTGTTGTTTGAGCTCATCAAGAAATGTAGCTTGTAAGCAATTTTAGAGTGCTCATATTTGCCAACTCTCAAAACAACTGAACTGATTATACCGTAGATGGTTGAAACTAGTGGGAATGTCTAGGATAGCAATATTTAAATGGTATGTGAACTCTGCTTTTAAATTTTGTAGATCAGATAACATATATTTAATTTTATGAAGATAAGCTTTACCAATTTCAATTCTGAAAAGAAATTGGATTCTCAAATGAGATTTTTTAGACCAGTAACATGTTTCCTTTTGAATATATATGTATATTTTTACTTAAAGATGTGTCTAAACCTAGAGTCTTATTATTGACCAATGTACTTATTTACACAAAATTATATTTATGATACATGTATAATGATTAGTTGAAATAAGCAGTAAATACCATGTGTTCTTATTTTTAATCAATAATTCATTAATGAGGACATCAGTGTAAATGATGAACATCTTTTTTCAAAACCTTTTTTATTGTGGAAAATTTCAGACATACACAAAAGTGAAAGGAGTAGTGTAATAAATCCCCATGAATCCATTAATTAGCTTCAAGAATTATCAACACATGAACAATCTCATCTCATCTATGTGTCTCTTTTCCCTCTTCATTTTTTTAATGTGGTAGGTTTTATTGGTTATTTATGGCACCCCACTCCAGTACTCTTGCCTGGAAAATCCCATGGATGGAGAAGCCTGGTGGGCTGCAGTCCATGGGGTCACGTAGAGTCGGACACGACTGAGTGACTTCACTTTCACTTTTCACTTTCATGCATTGGAGAAGGAAATGGCAACCCACTCCAGTGTTCTTGCCTGGAGAATCCCAGGGACGGTGGAGCCTGGTGGGCTGCCGTCTATGGGGTCACACAGAGTTGGACATGACTGAAGCGACTTTGCAAGCAAGCACTTTTAAATAAAGCAATGTGTATATGTCCATCGCACACCCTTAACTATCCCCCCTTGGGTGAGTTCTCTAAATCTGTGAGTCTGTTTCTGTTTTGTAAGTAAGTTCATTTGTATCAATTTTTTTAGATTTCACATATAAGCAATATCATACTACGTTTCTCTTTCTCTAACATTTCATTTAGTATGACAGTCTCTAGGTCCATCCATGTTGGTGTGAATGGCATTATTTTATTCTTTGTAATGACTGAATAACATTCCCTTGTATGTATATACCACAATTTCTTTATCTGTTCCTCTGTTGATAGATATTTAGGTTGCTTCCATGTCTTGGTTATTATAAACACTGTTGCAATGAATATTGGGATTCATTTATCCTCTTGGACCATGTTTTTCTCCAGATATATGCCTGAGTAAGATTGCATGATCATAAAGTAACTCTATTTTTATTTTTATAAGGAACCTCCATACTGTTTTCAATAGTGGCTATACGAATTTACATACCCAATAGTGTAGGAGAGTTCCCTTTCTCCAAACTCTCTCCAGCATTTATTGTTTGTGGATTTTTTGATGATGGCAATTCTGACTGGTATAAGGTGATATCTCATTGTAGTTTTATTTATGTTTCTCTAATAATAATAGAGGAATAGAATGGGAAAGACTAGAGATCTCTTCAAGAAAATTAGAGATACCAAGGGAACATTTCATGCAAAGATAGGCATAATAAATGACAGAAATGATATGGCTTAACAAAAACAGAAGATGTAGAGAAGAGGTGGCAAGAATATACAGAAGAACTGTACAAAAAAGATCTTAATGACCTGGGTAACCATGATAGTGTGATTACTCACTTGCAGTCAGACATCCTGGAGTGTGAAGTCAAATGGACCTTAGGAAGCATCACTATGAACAACAATAGTGGAGGTGATGGAATCCCAGTTGAACTATATCAAATCCTAAAAGATGATGCTGTGAAAGTGATGCACTCAATATGCCAGCAAACTTGGAAAACTCAGCAGTGACCACAGAACTAGAAAAGGTCAGTTTCATTCCAGTAAAAAAGAAGGGCAATGCCAAAGACTGATCAAACTGCCAGACAGTTGCACTCATTTCATATGCTAGCAAGGTCATGCTCAAAATCCTCCAAGCTAGGCTTCAACAGTACACCAAGGAAGAACTTCCAGATGTTCAAGCTAGATTTAGAAAAGGCAGAGGAACAAGAGATCAAATTGTAACAACTGTTGGATCATAGAAAAAGCAAGAGAATTCCAGAAAAACATCTACTTCTGCTTCATTGACTATGCCAAAGCCTTTGTGTGGATCACAACAAACTGTGGAAATTATTTACAGAGATGGAAATACCAGGCCACCTTATTTGCCTCCTGAGAAACCTATGTGAAGGTCAAGAAGTAATAGTTAGAACCTAGCATGGAACAACACACTGGTTCCAAATTGGGAAAGGAGTGTGTCAAGGCTGTATATTGTCACCCTGTTGTTTAACTTCTCTGTAGAGTACATCATATGAAATGCCGAGCTGGATGAATCACAAGCTGGAATCAAGATTGCCGGGAGGAATATCAATAACCTCAGCTACACAGATGACACCACCCTTTTGGCAGAAAGCAAAGAGGAGTCTTGATGAAGGTGAAAGAGGAGAGTGAAAAAGCTGGCTTAAAACTCAGCATTCAAAAACCGATGATCATGGCATCAAGTCCCATCACTTCATGGCAAATAGATGGGGAAACCATGGAAACAGTGACAGACTTTATTTTCTTGGGCTCCAAAATCACTGAGGACAGTGACTACAAAAGCGATGAAATTAAAAGATGCTTGCTCCTTGAAAGAAAAGCTATGAGAAACCTAGACAGCATATTACAAAGCAGAGACATTACTTTGCTGACAAATGTCTATATAGTCAAAGCTATGGTTTTTCCCATAGTCTTGTATGGCTGTGAATGTTGGAGCATAAAGAAGGCTGAGCACCGAAGAATTGATGCTTTTGAACTGTGGTGCTGAAAAAGACTCTTGAGAGTCCCTTGGA
The DNA here is from genome assembly GCF_029407905.1 of Bubalus kerabau. NCBI lineage: Eukaryota > Metazoa > Chordata > Mammalia > Artiodactyla > Bovidae > Bubalus > Bubalus kerabau. Next base: position 26,232,977 of record NC_073631.1, on the reverse strand, counting down.
CTGGAAGGTCAAACTAGTCAATCCTAAAGGAAATCAAAAATGAATATTCATTAGAAGGACAGATGCTGAAGCACCAATACTTTGGCCATCTGATTAGAAAAGCAGACTCGTTAGGTAAGACCCTGATGGTGGGAAAGGAAGGCAAGGGGAGAAGCTGAATGACAGAGGACGAGATGGTAGGATGACATCACTGACTCAATGGACAAGAGTTTGAGCAAGCTCTGGGAGATGGTGAAGTACAAGGAAGCCTGTCATGCTGCAGTTCATGGGGTCGCAAAGAGTTGGACACGACTGAGCGACTGAACAACAGTAATTAGTGATGTTAAACACCTTTTCATGTGTTTCTTGGCCATCTCTATGTCTTCTTTGGAGAAATGTCTGTTTAAATCTTCTGCCCATATTTTGATTGGATAGTTTGTTTTGATGATATACAGCCACATGGAAATGTGTTAGTTGCTCAGTTGTGTCTGACTCTGCAACACCCTGGACTGTAGTATTTAATGAGATTTAAACAGCCTCTCAATTCACTTGATAAACATTAACTGAGCTCCCACTCTTGTCAGACTCTACTATGAGTGTAATGATGAACAAGATGAATGAACCCCCATTGTTCAGAAGCTCACATGGTATTAGAGGGAGAGACATTAAATTAGTAAATAAAATAAGAACATACAATTTGGAATAGTAATTAGTGCCCTAAAATTTAATTCAAGGAAAAGGAGAAAGATAGGTAGAGGGGGCAGGGATACTCTTATAGATCACATGGTCAATTATGTCCTTTTCTAAGGAGGTGACATTTAACAGAGCTAAATAAATACGAAGAGTAGATTCTGTGTGATCCTGCCCTTCCCCCATTATCTTTTCTCCCCTGATTAAAGTCTTGTATGGCACTAATTAATGTCATATAACTCTAGATGTTATAATACATATATAAGATGATTTTATTGTCTGCTCTCTTGAATAGAATGTGAATCTCAAAACTTAAGAATAGCAGATGCTAAGTCAGTCTTATCCATCATTACATTTCTAAAGGGTATATTATAAATATATCTATCTATAAATATATCCAGTTCTCCAGATGAGGTAGCAAGGGCTCTTAAGTTATCAGGTGTCTTAACCCAAATCCTACAACCTAGTAAATAGAATGAGGAGGTAGAAGGAAGGAAATGAACACGTGCTGAGTGTTAATATGTGCCAGATATTATAATAGGTACTTATCTAAGTCTATGATCTAATATGGACTTCCCTGGTGGCTCAGATGGTAAAGCATCTGTCTACAGTGTGGAAGACTTGGGTTTGATCCCTGGGTCAGGAAGATTCCCTGGAGAAGGAAATGGCAACCCACTCCAGTACTCTTGCCTAGAAAATCCTATGGACGGAGGAACCTGGTGCAGGAGGAGCTTGGTGCAGGCTACTGTCTATGGGGTCGCAAAGAGTCAGACAGGACTGAGCAACTTCACTTTTCACTTTATGATCTAATATAATCCGTAAAGCAACTGTGATAGGCTGAATATTACACTCCAAAGGATCCACATCCTAATCCCCAGGACTTGTAAAGGACACCTGATAACAAAAAGAGACCCTATAGATGTGATTTACCTAAGGACCTTGGGAAGAAGAGACCATGTTGGATCATCTAGATGGGCTGTAATCACAGGGGTCTGATAAGAAGGCAGGAGATCCAAGAGAAAGCAGATGTTTAATTTGGAAACGAGGTTGAGGTGATGTAAAAAGGAGCTATGAGCCAATGAATTCAGGTTGCCTTTAGAAGCTAGCAAAGGTAAAAAAATGGACAATTCCTTGGAGCCTCTAGAAAGAATGAGCCATGTGAACACCAAGACTTTAGCCCAATAAAATTGATTTGAAACTTCTAGTCTCCAAAACTTTTTTAAGATAATAAATTTGCGTTGTTTTAAGCCATCAGGTTTGTGGTGTTATAACGCTCACAGGACATTAATACAGCAGCCCAGCTGGGGAACTCAGGTAAAGGTTAGGTACCTCGTTCAGTATCACAACACCTCGGTAAAAGATAGTTAAGTGTTCTGTGCCTGTGCTCTTAGACAGTGCTCCAAAGTTTATCATCATAGGCAGAAACCACTCCCATGTTTCAGGCTGTCTAGTAGTTACAAGTAATTCACAAAGCACTTACAAAATGATGGCATGGCAAGTGTCTGGTTTTGTTTTGCTGGGTTTTTTTGATGGGAAAATATTTATTCATTTTAGGTTTTCACAAGCTCAGCATCAAATACAGGGCTTCCATACCAGAGGTCACCTGCTCCAACAGAACAGCAGCCCTTTATGAATTAGACATTCAACCACATTCTTCAATGCTAAAGTGCCCTGCTTCCATCTCTGCAAAATGAACCTAGCACTTTCGACAAGGTAATTCTACCATGATTGTGCAGCAGTAGCAATGTTTATTGGGGTGTAAGATCATTCCATAGTGCTTTCAGCTTAGACTGATTATCAGTATCAGCAGGAAAAGTCTGTGACAATAATTCTAAAGAAGAAGGCCATCAAACTGATGTACAGCAACCGCTCTTCTATTCTGGAGGTAAGTGAGGACCATGGTCCATGTGGCTTATATTTGGTGTGTCATCGTCCAGTCAGATTCCTTGTCTTCAATGGACTTGCCTTTTCTGAGCCATCATTATTGCTTTGATAAAATATAACAGGAGGAGGTGTACCATCTGCTTCTTCATATTCACTGAATGCGGTTCTCTTGACCCTCACACTCACACCTCGTTCAGTCTAAATAAGATCTAGAAACAAATACTTCATCTGGGTTGTTGAGCTGTGAGCTCAGAAGAGAATACTGGGGCATGGAAGCTCTTTCCCTCCAAGATAAGGTGAGCCATGCAAAGCATATAGAGGCAGTGCCTTAAAGAAAGGCAGACCATGCTACACCATGGTTGAATGCTTAGGAGTCACAGAAACTCACAGGCTTATCTTGTGGGCTTCCTTGAAGTAGAACACAAGACACTGCTTAATTGAATCCGTGCAGGGTAGATGCATGAATATAATGAAAGCTTTGGGCTTCCCTGGTGGCTCAGTGGTAGAGAATCTGCCTGTGAAGCAAGAGACCCAGGTTTGATCCCTGGGTTGGAAAGATCTCCTGGAGAAGGAAATGGCAACCCACTCCGGTATTCTTGCCTGGTGGAGGAACCTGGTGGGCTGCAGTCCATGGAGTTGCAAAGAGTCGGACATGTCTGAGCGACTAAGCACAGCACAAGCAGATGAAAGAGGAAAGCTTCCAAGAAGAGATCCCCAGAGCCCAGCACCCACAATACAATCCTATGCATTGTGGAGATCCATACCCCGCTCCAAGCCCTCTGAAAAAATCCACACAACATGCCTGAAGACAGCAAACATACAGGAATGCTGTCATGAAAGAAAACAAAGGCCAGACTACAGAAATAGGAGAAAAGACTCTTGCCCTTCTTCATTCAATTCCTCTTTTCTCACCTCAGTCCAAGAGGAAGCAGGAAAGGAAGGAGAAGGATGAGGGAAAGTGAAAGATAAATGAAAAAGGCCCTTTCTCATAGGAAGACTTTGAGCCATGGGCCAGTCTTGAATTGTGGAGAAGAAGCTCTGAATGGAATTTGATATTAGAGCTGTGATTTAGACTAAATTGAACTTTTGGAGAAAGTTGACTGAAAGTGAGTCATAATAACTGAAGAGGAAATAGAAGTCACTTGGAAGTTACGAGATTTGCATAATGTGCTCTCAGGGAGCAGGGAAGGTTGATCAAAAAGGAATGATAAGTGGAATACTTGGTTAAAAATAGATTTCCAGAACACATTTCCGTCAAATTTAGTTCACTCAGTAAGTCAGTTAACCTCAAATGATGTAGGTGAGATAGTTAGGCCTTGAGAGCAGACCTCCCGTCTTTCAGGTCTTCTACGTCATAGCATATATAACCTGGTGTCTAATATCCTTAGAAATCACCCTAACATGAGAATTTAGTCTCTCATGTCTTTCCATTGAATATGCCTCTATATTATATTATAAAATGCAGTGATTTTGGGCTTCCCAGGTGGTATGTGTTAGTTTCTCAGTCATGTCCGACTCTCTGTGACCCCATGGACTGTAGCCTGCCAGGCTTCTCTGTCCATGGGGATTCTCCAGGCAAGAATACTGGAGTGGGTTGCCATTCCCTTCACCAGGGGATTTTCCCAACCCAGGGATCGAACCCAAGTCTCCTGCATTGCAGGTGGATTCTTTACCAGCTGAGCCACAGTTCAGTCCATGGACAGAGGGGCCGGGTGGACTGCAGTCCATAGGGCCACAAAGAGTCAGACATGGCTGAAGAGGCTTAACACACAGTGATATTAGTGATCATCGTTCAATTCTATTCCTGCCTTACAGAATCAGATTAACTTTAGATTTCCTTGGTAGGTGTTTTTTTCATCTTATTGTTTTAGTTTCTGGTTTGTGTAAGTTGCCACACTTTGTTCTTGCTTGGAAACTTTTCCATTGTTTTATGTAATAGTAAAGTAGGAAAGAGACATGGGATGATGAGAAATTATAAAATGTATTTCCAGGAGCAAAATTTGGAGTATCTTTGAAAACACAAAGACAATATTTGTGTTTCTTTAGGGTTTATGCTTCTAATCGAAGGAGAGAAGGAGTAAAGGAAACATTATTTTCTAAATGGTTTCTTGAAAATTTTAAGGTGTCTTGAATGTCAACCAGTAAAGAGACTGTCAATTTAAAGTAATCATGGTTACATGAAATAGATAGAAAATAATATTGGGAAAAGTAAAGCCTATATTTAGTCATTGAGTGGCCTAAGGACATTTAGAAGATAAATAAAAGCATCCCCTAAATCTGAGACAAATTTAAACACTAAATATTAGTAAAGCTATTGTACAAACTGGCTTTTAAGAAGGAAAGCTCTCTTCCTTATCCTGTATTACTTGGAAATTTTAAGAGCCAGCATGTCTCAATTTTTCATTTCTTGCTTTAAATCTTATTCCCCCACCAAAATAGGAAAAAAAATATCCAAGGCATTTAAATCGAAATATGTCAGATTTAAGGATGGAATTTTCTCTCTATTCTCGTTAAATGTCGTGAAAAGCATATTTTCCATCAAAATGTTTTGAGCGTGCTATATATGTGTCATTACAGAATGATAAAGGTCTATTCTTTTCCCTGTTATAAAATAAGCCGTTCAGCAAGAGTCAGGTTGTCACATCTGGTTGGGATCTTAGGGCTCATCTAGATCACTCCCTTTGTGGTTGAATTCTATCATCCAAGATTTCTCATCTGATAAGTTACAGAATTTGAATCAGTGACCATTTCTGCTGACTCTTATCCAGTACACCCATTCTTTCTGAAGAGCTTTTGTCCTTTTTAATTTGGCTTGAAATAGCATACACATTCTTGCCCCTACTCCAGACCCCTCACCCCAAACTACAAAATAAACTTTGGAATAATTTAATCTTTCTATTTTTCAAAGTTCACAGTTGTGTTGCTTTGTGAAGTACCTTTCCCGTTCCATTTTTTTGTCTCTGTATTTCTTCTGCTCTAAGCCTTAACTCCTCAATTGTTCACACATTGGGCATCAATGGATGATACTGTGGCCTAGAAGCTGGGGTCAGTTGTAGGAGAAACAGGACAATCTGTAGAAAGATGGCAAACTAGAGCACTTAGTTTGACCCTTTTCCCAATCATGCAGTGTGCTTGACAAGGTTGTGTTGTAGTTTGTGTCAGATTAGATATTTGTAGCAGCATGAAAATATGATGATTTTGACCATGTTTCCATAATCACTTCTGAGTTAGATAGGGGACGCTACAGTGCTTTAACAATAGACCCTGAAAATAATGGCTGAAAAAAGAGACATAAAAAAATTAATTTTTTTCTACACAATAGTCTAGGACAGCACTTCTCAAAGTATGAGAACTGTAAGGGAAGTAGATTCTTGAGCCCCTCTCTGCATGCTGTTGCTTCAATTGTGTCTGACTCTTTGGACCCCATGGACTGTAGCCCACTAGGCTCCTCTGTCCGTGGAATTCTTCAGGCAAGAATACTGGAGTTGGGTTGCCATGCCCTCCTCCAGGGGATCTTCCCAACCCGGGGATCAAACATGTGTCTCTTATGTATCCTGCAATAGCAGGTGGGTTCCTTACCACTGGGAAGCCCCACTCTAGATGTACTGAATCAGAAACTCTCATCTAGAGGGCCCACAATGTATGTAAATTTTCCAAATATTTCGGATGTACATTAAATCTGTGGGATAATTTTCCAACCCAGGGAGATATATGTTTATGATAGTGAAAGGGGACATCTCTGCCTTACTAAGTCATTCAGAGACCCAAGTTGATTATATCTCTGCCATCTTCAACTTGCCCTCATGAAACAGGTAAGAGTACAGTGCAGGGTATGTGGGAAGTTTCTTTATCTCTCCTTTTTTTAGGTGTCACTTTTTTAAATTTTTATTGGAGTATAGTTGCTTTGCCTTCCCAGGTGGCTAAGTGGTAAATCTTCCTGACAGTGCAGGAGACACAAGAGATGTGAGTGGATCCCTCTAATGGGCAGAGGAGCCTGGTAGGCTACAATCCATGGGGTTGCAAAAGAGTTGGACATGACTGAGCAGCTGAACATACCCACACACATGGTTACTTTACAGTGTTATGCTAGTTTCTACTGTAAAGAAAAGTGAATCAGCTACGTGTATACACGTACCCCCTCTTTTTTGAATTTCTTTCTCCTTTAGATCACCACAGAGCACTGAGTAGAGATTCCTATGCTATTCAGTATACTATCCTTAGTTATTTATTTTATATATTGTATCAATAACATATATATGTCAATCCCAATCTCCCAATTTATCCCACCTCCTCCTTCCCCACTTGGTATCCATATGTTTCTTCTCTATTTCTGCATTGTAAATAAGATAGTCTATACTAATTTTTTCAGATTCCACCTATATGTGCTGATACATGGTATTTGTTTTTGTCTTTCTGACTTACTGCACTCTGCATGAGAGGCTCTAGATGCATCCACATCTCTACAAATGACCCAATTTCATTCCTTTTTATGGCTGAATAGTATTCCATTGTGTATATGTACCACATCTTCTTTATCCATTCCTCTGTTGATGCACATTTGGGTTGTTTCCATATCCTGGCTATTGTAAATAGCGGTGAAATAAACATTGGAGAGCATGTGTCTTTTTGAATTATGGTTTTCTCTGGGTATATGCCCAGTAGTGAGATTACTGGGTCTCATGGTAGCTCTATTTTTAGTTTTTTAAGGAACCTCTGCACTATTCTCTGGGCTTCCTTGGTGGCTCGGTGGTAAAGAATCTGCCTGCAATGCAGGAGATGCAGGAGACACATGGGTCAGCAAGATCCCCTGGAGGAGGTCCTGGAAACCCACTCTAGTATTCTTGCCTGGATAATCCCATGGACAGAGGAGCCTGGCGGGCTACAGTCCAGAGTCAGACACAACTGAAGCAGCTTAGCACCCATGCATGCATACTTCTCCATAGTGGCCCTATCAATCTATATCCCCACCATTGCAAGAGGGTTCCATTTTCTCCACACCCGCTCCAGCATTTATTGATTGTAAATTTTGTGGTGATGGCCATTCTGACCAGAGTGAGGTGATATGTCATTCATAGGACCATTGTAACGCTTCTTACTTACCTTTTGAGGAATTTCAGCAAGTGGTCACAGCCAATTTTAAGAGAGGCTGAAAAATGTAATGTAACTAGGTATCTTATATCCGGTTGCTATTAAAGAAGGGAGAAGAGATTTTGGTGGATGGTCTTGGCAACAATCACATAATTATTTTTGGACCATTGGGTTTACTGGTGATGGGTTTTATCTCTCTTTTTTCTTTAATCTTACATTCCTATTGATGTTTCTTTCACTCAGGTACTTTAATTCTGGCATCACACAGGAGTATTGTATCATGGGAGCATAAGTAAGAGGGTAATTAAAGAAAGAGTAAGCAGTTAACAGTGCCAGATGCTGCTGATAAATCGATGAAATGAGCACTAAAAATATCCCCTAGATTTGGCAAAACGGAAGTCCTTGATGACCTTAAGACGGATTGCTCCATAAATAAATGGTACATAGCTATGTTGGCATACAGTATGCTAGTAGATGCATAGGAGAGGAGAAAATGAAGACAGCAAGACAAGTAATTTCTTTTAAAGACCAACTGTGGAGTGGCAGAGAGATAGAATTGTAAGTCAGGATGATATATGACAGAAGCCTAGGATGACTCCATATTGATGGAAAAGGTCTAGTTGAGAAGGTATGGTTAAATATTAAGGAAAGGGAAGTTAGATAATATTCCTGAGAAATTATAAGGGGGTCTAAACACACAGATGGGAGGAGTTGCCTTAGATAGGAAAACAAAAACTTCCTCTAATGTAATAGGAAAGATGGAGACATACCGGGAAAGAGAAGAAAGTTTGAATCAATCACTGGGGAAACTGAGAGAGGAAGTTTCTAGAATAACGCAGATGGACTGCTGAGCTATATGAAAGATCTGATTGAAGCTACTTTGCACAAATCTACACAAAATCATTATAATATCCTGTTAATGTTATATTGCATTGCCATATTAATTTGGATGCTATCAACCCTAAAACTTACATTTATTGAAGTGTCTGTTAATTTTTTACAAACACTAAAAAACTGACCAAGAGTAGGAAAATTATTATTTTTTTTCTTTTTTGCCTAACTCTGCTTAATTAATCTGTGGTAAGAATTCCTTAGTAAGCAGGCTTCTTACAAATATAACACTTTGTGAAATTCAGTAACTCTCTCAAGACTTCAAAATGAGCACTCAGATGGAAGGTTTTTAAGAGTTGACATCATTTATCCGTATTTTATTGGAATTTTAGAAAATTCTGAAAAGAATCTTGTCAAATGAACCAGTATTTCATGTTTATTAAAAAGTAACTAAGAAAATTGACTGCCTCATTTAAACATCCCATTTATGTGCCAAGAAGTTGGGGAAAAAAAAAAAGGCCTTTGTCAGTCATTAGACATTTTTTTAAAATGGAATCTGCCTATAAATTGTGAAGGCACTTGGATATTTATCCAAGGTCAGGTTGTTTCAGCCTTGTAATCTGGCTGCTGTCAGCTTCTGGGTGTAGGATTCATTTTGCTGGAGCCCACCATGTTGCCCTGGAGAAGGGCATGGCAACCCACTCTAGTATTCTCGCCTAGAGAATCCCATGGACAGCGGAGCCCGAGGGGCTACAGTCCATGGGGTCGCACAGAGTCAGGCACGACTGAAGCAACTTGGTACCATGTTGCCCTGGAAAGTTAACTTCCCTTTCCAGGCTCTTACAGTCTGGGCCACATTGCGTCACCCTAATAATGGCAAGTACCAACTTGCTCCATGGAAGAAAAGCTATGACAAACCTAAACAGTATGTTAAAAAGCAGAGGCATTACTTTGCCAACAAAAGTCCATATAGTCAAAGCTATGGCTTTTCCATTAGTCTTGTGTGGATGTGAGAGTTGGACCATAAAGAAAGCTGAGTACCAAAGAATTGATGCTTTTGAACTGTGGTGTAGGTGAAGACTCGTGAGAGTCTCTTGGACTCCAAGGAGATCCAACCAGTCCATCCTAAAGAAAGTCAACTCTGAATATTCACTAGAAGAACTGATGTTAAAGCTGAAGCTCCAATTCTTTGGCCACCTGATGCAAAGAGCCAACTCTTTTGAAAAGACCCTGATGCTGGGAAAGATTGAAGACAGGAGGAGAGGGTGATGATGGAGGATGAGATGGTTGGATGGCCTTACCGCCTCAATGGACATGGGTTTGAGCAGGCTCTGGGAGATGGTAAAGGACAGGGAAGCCTGGCATGCTGCAGTCCATGGGGTCGCAAAGAGTTGGACATGACTGAGTGAATAGCAACAACAACCAGACATCTGGACTTCCCTCGTGGTCAGGCAGTAAAAAATCTGCCTGCCAATGTGGGAGATGTGAGTTCTATTCCTGGGTTGGGAAGATCCCCTGGAGAAGGAAATGGCAACCCACTCCAGTATTCTTGCCTAGGAAATCCCATGGACAGAGGATCCTGGTTGGCTACAGTGTATGGGGTTACAAAAGAGTCAGGCACAACTTAGCAACTAAACAACAACAACCAGACAACAACGGATAACCCTTCTACTCATGACTAAAATCAGCCCATCCTCACAAGCCTTATAAACCCAACTCTACCTTGCCTGCCAAAGCTACCTGTATGATGTCACCACCTCCCTGGTTGCAGCTCCCTGAGTGGCCCTGCCCAGCGGCCAGCTCTCCTCAATTGCATTAAGTAACAAAATGCTCAGCCTTTCATCTGCATGAATCAGTGTGTTGTACTCCACCATCAAAAGAATTCTTCAAGTCTTATAAAACAATTGGCGCTGTGGTCAAAACCACTGACTTTTGGATAACTTCTTGGGAGACTACTCCTGGCCCACTAATTGGCTCCAGACCATGGAGACAGCAGTTTGGGAATGGAATTTGAGCTTGAGCTTTAGTCTGGAAGCCCGAGGCCCCTTGAGCTATGCTTTCCAGGCCAGAAGATTCTGCAGGTCTGCTTTTAGTCACAGTCTGTGTTTGCCAGAGACCTGTTCCAGGGGATTCTTCCTGTCGGTGGTGGTAGTTTCTTTGTTATTGTTTGGGGCAGAATTCTCTGTGAGTTTCATGGGGCTCCTGTGCAGGGAGATGTTGATTGGGCTACCCCATAGAAGAGACCACCCCATAAGAGAGAAATGGCAGCTGGGTCCATTATGGTGTTGCTCGAGTAGGTGTAGAAACTACTTGTCTTTGCTGCTGTGTATCTCATTGGAACTTTATGCTCTGTACATTCTCAGGAATATCATAGGCTGCACCTTCAGGGACCTGCTGTGTGTGTGTTAGTTGCTCAGCTGTGTCTGACTCTTTGCGACCTCATAGATGGTAGCCTGCCAGGCTCCTCTGTTCATGGGATTCTCCAGGCTAGAATACTGGAGTGGTTTGCCATTTCCTTCTCCAGGAGATCTTCCCGACCCAGGAATCGAATCAGTGTCTCTTATGTCTCCTGCATTGCCGGGTGGGTTATTTACCACTGATACCGCCTGGGAAGCCTGTACATATATATAATATACTGTATATATTTTTAAACAAGGTGCACAACTTAAAACAATTGAAAATCCAAAATTTACTAGAATAATTTCTTCAACAAAAGGATTCAAAGGCCGCTGATTGCCTTTTGTGCCTCTACAACATAGGTTCTAAATTTAGTTTAACAAGTTCTAAAGTGCACCAGTTGACAAAGCTTCATGTACTTAATTGTACTGTATCTCATATTACAGTTTTGTCAGAAGAGCCTACTAAATTTAAACATGGAAGCCCCTCTAACCTTAGGAGAGTAACTAACTATGAAAGAGAAAAAATAGGTATTCTTCATTTTAAGTTATAGCCCTGCCTAGGTTTCCCATAGTCGTAATATCTGTTGCCCTAAAATATTCTATATTGGATATGGACACTCTGAAACAATGAGTAATAAGTTGAAGCTAAGTAATGACTTGATATAAAAGGACTCCATGTGCCTCCCAGTGAAAATAGTTAAGATGGCCCAATGAGTTAAAACAGGGCCTTAAAAAAATTCAAGCTTTATGTAAGACCTAATTACTATAGGTGCTATATTAATTAGGTGATTATGTCCACCACCTCTCTATTTAATAGTCAGATTTTACCTATACTTAAACCTCTTACAATTGAAGGAAAAAAAGGACAATGCCTCACAGTGGATCACTACATTAAGGCTACTTATGTCAGAAGGGATGGCCACCGTGGCAAAAACATGGGAGAGAAACCACAAAAAATGAAACAACACAATGAAGTGTGCCAGGAAACATTCAAACGCAGCGGTGACAGAAAGCAACACATGAAAGCTCACATCCCAGTGTGTGTCAGTGTCTGAGACAAAACTGTGGTGAAGCCACACAACTGTGCTTGGTCTCGAGAGTCATATTTTCTCCCTGCTTGAGGAAAATCACCCTTTTATGTGCAAACATGCTAGCTGGTGCTAAAGGTTTGCAGTAAAACAGCCTCACAGGGAACACCGTTGTGCATGATACTCATGGGCAGAAAATGAAATTTGAAGTAGTAGCATCTCATGAAAAATTGAGTTGGGCCTTTCATCTCAGTGGATATATCCCTTCTAAAAGGAAGCGCCAGTGAGGCTTATCTCTGCCTTAATACAGAGTCACTATGTAGTATTGATCTCAACGGTTGTAGTAATTATTCTCAGCTAAATATCAGAATGTATCATTGGAAGGACTGCAAACCAACAAGTTTAGTTATTTTCTGTAAGAAACATATTTCTGTTTATTAAAAACACTGATTTGGAAAAAATAAAAAATGACAGGCATTCCTATTAGTGGCTCCTTCACTACAAAGGTTTTATCAACCCCTTCTCACATCTGCAGGAATTTTAGGATGCTTATGGGGCCCTTAGGTTGCCCTTGGGTTTTTGGATGTTAGCAACTGAGCTTACTCCTTAGAAAGAAAGTTATGACCAACCTAGATAGCATATTGAAAAGCAGAGACATTACTTTGCCAACAAAGGTCCATCTAGTCAAGGCTATTGTTTTTCCAGTGGTCATGTATGGATGTGAGAGTTGGACTGTGAAGAAAGCTGAGCGCTGAAGAATTGATGCTTTTGAACTGTGGTGTTGGAAAAGACTCTCGAGAGTCCCTTGGACTGCAAGGAGATCCAACCAGTCCATCCTAAAGGAGATCAGTCCTGGGTGTTCTTTGGAAGGAATGATGCTAAAGCTGAAACTCCAGTATTTTGGCCACCTCGTGCAAAGAGCTGACTCATTGGAAAAGAGGGAGGGATTGGGGGCAGGAGGAGAAGGGGACAACAGAGGATGAGATGGCTGGATGGCATCACTGACTCAATGGACGTGAGTCTGAGTGAACTCCAGGAGTTGGTGATGGACAGGGAGGCCTGGCGTGCTGCGATTCATGCGGTCGCAAAGAGTCGGACACGACTGAGCGACTGAACTGAACTGAACTGAACTGAACCGAGCTTGGCTCAGTGCTATACACCACTAGACCAAAAATCACTTGCCACATACTGGCCTTTCCTAGAAATGGTGGCTCTCACAGATCCCTAAGCATGTGACCTTCTGTACCCAGTTGGCAATTATGCCCTGGTTTATAAATGCAGCACCCCTCAAACTTAGCACCTCTACTTAGTCCTTCTTCTTTAGGGATGAAACCAGACCTGAGCCTTCTGGGATATTCCACCTGAGGAGCACTTGGTCTTTCCTGTCCTCAGTCTCTTGCCAGATGACAGGCTACTTGATAAGGCTGTCTTTCCCCTGGTTACCTTATCTACCAACGGAGTCCCTTGGGATCAACTGATGGAATAGAATTGCGGTTTTGTAGACTATTGGGAGGCATTGCCACCATTGTAAATGATGAAGCTCAATGGTATAGCTATCAGGGAAGGTGCTCAGATGGTAAAGAATCTGCCTGCAATGCAGGAGATCCGGGTTCAATCCTCAGGTCAGGAAGATCCCCTGGGGAAGGGATTGGCTACTCACTCCAGCATTCTTGCTTGGAGAATTCCATGGACAGGCCTGCAGCCCACAGAGTCACAAAGAGTCAGACACAACTGAGCATCTAACATTTTGGGCTTCCCTTATGGCTCAGCTGGTAAAGAATCCGCCTGCAATGCAGGAGACTTGGATTCAATCCCTGGGTTGGGAAGATCCCCTGGAGAAGAGAAAGGCTACCCACTCCAGTATTCTGGCCTAGAGAATTCCATGGACTGTATAGTCCATGGGGTCGCAGAGTCGGACACGACTGAGCGACGTTCACTTCACTTCGCTTCACTTCAGTGGTATAGCAGTGCTTCCCATCTCCCAAGTGGTAAGAACTTTATAAGTCTGTTATAAAGGACAGGGCCCAAGAGTCAGGAAATTTGCCATACTTCAGACAAGCATTTTAGCACTGGACGCCCTCATCAGTGAATTACTCTGTATGCATCTTTCTTTTCTTTTTACGTATACATATTCTTGAGTCATTGCCTAAAAGTTGTTCCCTCTGTTCAGGATAAAGAACTCTGTGAACCTCTTTGCTCACAGCCCAGAATAGAAATCAAGGTCACACGTATCTCTGCATGTATTAAGGTCACAATATAAGGCTCCAGCAGGTCACTCCTTATCCCTTCGGGCATTCCAGACACTGACAGTGATCAAGGCACATAGTTCACTTCTCAGAATACATGGTGCTGTGCTGCTGGACTGGCAGCCAATAAAACTCAATTCTCCAGTAGGTCCCAGACAGCTGGTATAATTGAGAGGCCTAATGGGCCCCTCAAAAGGTCTCTGTTCAGTCAAGAGATGACAAACCACTGGACAGTGTCTATCTTGCCCCCAGGCATGAGTCCCTCTTAAGTCAAGGCTTCTTAGCCAACTCATACCACACAGCAGCCTTCAGAAATCCTTCCTTTAGATGTTTGCTTTATTTACAGGGAAAGATGTCTGGCTACTTGTATATAAAGATGCATTATATATGAGGTCCTTTATAATGTCTTTTCCTGCTATTATAGATTTCAGTTCTGTTCTCCTCCCATAGACCCATTCACCATAGACCGTGTCATGGGCCAGGAACCTGCCCATCTGATATGGGACTCATTTGAGCCCAAACTTCCACCACTCCAAGAATCTTCATCAATATTCAGGATAATTAATCTTGGCTCTCCAACTGATTTCTTCCAGAAAATTAAAATTACTTCCCTGGGAACATTCCCTTTGACAGTGTGGGCTAACAAAAGGGAGAAAACTGGACTTAGTAAATGAAATGAAGATAACATGAGGAGATAATAAAACCAACATCATATCCCATAATGATGAAGTCAGACAACCCCTTATTGGTAATTATACATGCCAGAGGAAAATCTACATCAAAAAATAAGTCTTTCAAGTGCAGTCACATACTTTTCTGTTGACCTGGAGAAGGAAATGACAACCCAGTCCAGTATTCTCACTTGTAAAAATCCCAAGGACGGAGAATCCTGGCAAGCTACAGTCCATGGGGTGCAAACGAGTCAGACATGACTGAGTGACTAAAGAACTTGATCTTGTTGCTATTGGTCTGGATGCTTTCATTGGTTTGCAATTCAGAGGCTCCAGTCCTCCAGCTAAGTTACTGTTTCAACCAATTTGGCAGTTTCTGGAACCCACATCCCTACAACCTGATGTCTTCACTGGCTTGCCTTTTACCCACCAAACCAACAACTGAGGAAAAGGGCCTATGGTAATTGGCTAAATTGGAGGGTTTGCCTATGGGGTAATGCTGGAGGTCCACACTCAGCCACAGATATTTTAATTTACAAACATGACATCCCATTAACAAGATGTATCCCAAATAGGTCATGTGATTTAAAACCCGTCTGCAATAGAATCCCATTCATCATCCATCTAGACAATCTCTTGGACAGTGGGAGCTTTTAGATTTGGCCACCCTGCATTAGAATTTAATTATGTCAGTTGGGTTCTGGTGCTTTGGATCACTTATGGCAATTTCATTGAGGCAAACGTCATCTTTGTTAGCTGTACATCCATAAAGCCTTGATTTAAAAAATGTTTTTAAGTCAAGCTCCCAGGATGAAAATTGTCTTCATATTTTACAAGAGGCTCATTCTTGTTATAATACTATAGAGCCACAAAAACAAGACCCTTATTAACTTGAGTGACTATCCATTTATAAAGATACTTCGGTCCCATATCCCAAATTGCTTTGCCCTGGACTAGGAGTTTGTTCTTGGAAAAGATACCATGTTAGATAATATACCTGGGCCTAATACTTGGAAATGACTTTGTACCCTGTGACAGAGACAGCTACCCCTGAACACTGAGACCACCATCCCAGCAACACTCTCCGATTGACTCTCCTAAGATGCCAACCAACTGGACATGGACTCTTTATTTTATTTATTTATTTATTTTTTGAGATTTGGGGTTCTGTGTCTCGACTTATGCTGTTTACTTAGCCTGTGGTATGCTCCTTGTTCTATATCTACACTTACAGACCTAAAGGGACATCTTATAAAGGTTACTGCTCTCCGTGCCATTCTAAAAATTAATAGAAATTATTTCTTCCCCAAATAGGTAACTGCCTCACATTGGTCCACCTTTTACTTGGACCTCCCACTCTGTAGAGCCTTCTCCCGCTTCCTCTCTCCCTCCAGCTTGCCACCACAATCACCCACCCTATAGGTATGGCCCCCATAACCACCCCTTCCCCTTGGCTATAAACAGATACCACTAACCTTTACATATACCTTACTGAACTAGCAATACGTGTGTGTGTGTGTATGTGTGTGCTTGGTCATGTGTGATTCTTTTACGACCCCATGGACTGTAGCCCATCAGGTTCCACTGCCCATGGGATTTTTCAGGCAAGAATACTGGAGTGGGTTGCTATTTTGCCATTTCTTTCTTTGCAGGATCTTCCCAACCCAGGGATGGAGCCTGCATCTCCTGAGTCTCTTGCATTGGCAAGTAATTCTTTCCCACTGTTCCCACTGGGAAGCCCCAAGCAGTTCATACTCTCCATCTACAAAACTGCTGCACCTACCGCCTTGACTCAGGGAATACAAGATAATATTATCAAAAATATATTATTTGGACATTAACACGCCTTACAAGTCCACCATGATATTGTTAGAGACTTCCGAATTTCAGGTCAGTTTTTTGCCTTACAAATAGGAAACTTGGTTACAGGTTGACCTACTTATACTTCTACTTGTTTTCCTCCTTCTGACTCTCATAATAAAATATTTTCCTAGGCAATTTAGGGGAACATATATGCTACTCTCTGATATTTCCTCTACTACCTAGGCTACTAGAATTCCTTAGATAATTGAGCTGAGAACTGATGCCAAGACAACAAAAGGTCAACTGTAATATAGTTTTGGTTTTGTGCTGTCTAGACTCAGTTTTGAGGACCTAACTAATAGGTGGTCAGTCCCCTTCTTGAGCAACTGATTAAGTCCACACTCCAACCATGTCCCTTATCAGGCTCCCACCTTCAGAACCATTGTACCTCCATGCTAACTGCCTCAAGGTCAGGAAGCAGGCAACTGAGGACTGCCCCTATGACCTGAGCCAGAAAAAGCAACCAAAGTAGCCAGCCCACAGGGATCCCTCTGGACCTAGCTGATCCTCTCTCCTTTACCCTCTATAGCTATAGCTTGCTGGTACCTGGTGGGGTGGTAGGGAGGGGAATTCTTGCATGTTCCTGTCTGGTAGCCATCTCTTCTTTGGAACTCTAAATGACAGAGTTCTCCTTTTCATCTATCTAAATGTCAGTGTGTTTTGTTCCTCTATCAAAAAATCTTTAAATCTCTTGAAACATGTAGTTTATTTTCTGTGACTATAAAGCAATAACAGGAATGTTTCACCCAAATCTGAAGTTTCTAAATTCTTAGGATTGCCCCAAAGCAAAAATAAGTCACCTTAAGTTACCGAAAATTTAAATACATTTCCACCTCCAATAAAGCCGTGTGACCTAAATGTCAAAAGAACCTAAATGTCAGAAGAAGATTAAACTCTTACAGGCATTGATTCATCATAATCATTGTCCTTTTTTGTCTTCGTATTTCTCCTGTCGTTCTGTTCAAATCAGTTTTGTCTGTTTCCTCTGAGCTCAGTTTTTTTGAGTCATTGGTATTCTAGAATGGCACTCTTCAATACACTAGCTCTTAGTCAAAGTTAAATGAAATACAATAGAATCTTTTATTCCTAAGCTACACTAACCACATTTCCGAGTCTCAGTAGCACATGCTACTAGTTGTGACTATAATGGTGGGTGCAAAAAGGCATTTCTTGCATTGTAGCAAGTCCCACTGCACAGCTGTCTTCTGGAATACCAGTGCCTATGAATTCCTTCAACTACTTCCAGTATTATTTGTAGACATTGTATTATGGAATATATCAGTATTTTAGGTGAATGGTTGCTAACTGAAGGATAAGATAAAACAACCTAGGAGAAAAAGTGATGAAAAGTAAGAAAGAAAGCACGCACTTAGAGGAAAAAAATCATTTTTAACCTAAAGAAGACAGATATACCAATTATGATAAAAGATTCTGTGCAATCTTGGTATCCCTAATCCTTTTGGATTAGTCTTTCTTTTTTTTTTCTACCAGAGATAGTATATTATCTTGGATTTGATCTCTACACTTCTGGGTGGTAAATGTTTTCCTGGGCACACATGTAGTAATACAAAACAAAAACAGCAAGCATTTGCTCTTATGCAATGTCCAGAAGACTTTCCTCAATGGATCTGAAAATATGCTCCTGATAATATGGTTGGCTATCCAGACAGAGTGTGGGCATAATGTGAACAGGTCATCATGAATCCTTTTGGGTTGTACTGTCTATTAAGTCTTGCTGAGTGGAAGCATGGTGACTCCCAATTAGATATGCATTGCAGCAACTTACATTCATCTCAGTTCAGCAAACCACATGCTCACTTAGAATATATACAAAACATTGTCCAGCACTGGTACTGGTTTTGAAGTAGCCTGAACATGTGTCTGAAAACTGGGATGGTTCCCCACATATCATGCTTAAGATTAAACCTTGATAAATTCACATTTTATAAAATGCATATTATTTGATCTGCCTTTTTGAGCAGCAGTATGTGGCCATGATTATCAGCTCATTTTATATATCCTGTGTGTATGTGTGTGTGTATGTTCACGTGTGCTGTGTGTGTGTGTGCATGGCAGTATTTGTAACCCTTGGCACTGTTGACATTTGAGTCATCTGCAACTGTGTCAGTCTCTGTTGTGAATGAGGGCCTGCTCTATGCATTGCAGAATGTTTAGCAGCATCCATGTCCTCTACCTAATAGCTGCTGGTAGCGCCCCCTCATACCCAGTTGTGACAAACAAAAATGTTTCCAACTGGTGGCACATGTCTCCTGGGTGGCAAAATAGCCTGTATTTGGGAAGCTCTGTTCTATGATCATTTCTCCGAATTATGAATATGTTCATATGTATGTTTCTATAAATGTAAATATAGCACATGAAGGTGCTCCTGACAGCAAATATTCAACATTGCTTTTGGCCTCCAATCCCTCTGCACTAAACCAGTCTGAGATGCTATGGTATAAGGTAAATACTCAAATCTGCAAATATCAAATCTGTGACTTGTGCAAATTGCGTACGTGGAAATAAAACCCTTGATTAATAATACCAAATCAAAATCACCTCTATGTAATCTATCTTTATTAATAGAGCCCTGAGTAAACACATCATTTTTTTACTCAACTAAAAGATAGTCCTTTTAGTGCAGAGAAATCATTATGTTTGGCCATGTCTAAGTCACTGTTTTTGAAGTGAAATTACAAGGCTGATGAAGATGCAATGCTACTTCTCAGAGTCCAGCCAATGAGAATGATTATAGTTTATAGTTTATCCTCCACAAAATGATAGATCTTACCCTGCTGGCACAGTCAGTGACGAGTCTGCCTGCAATACAGTAGACCTGGGTTCAATCCTTAGGTCGAGAAGATCCCCTGGAGAAGGAAGTGGGCAACCCACTCCAGCATTCTTGCCTGGAGAATTCTATGGACAGAGGTGCCTTGCAAGAGTTGGACATGACTTAGCGACTAAACCACCACACAAATCAGAAAATGTAAAATTAAAAAACAACAACAGCAAAAGCTTTAGAGTTTGGAATTTGAGTATGGTGAGGTCTCCTTTGCCCTGAGAGCCTCTTATATCCCTTTATTTTAATTAGGATTGATTACCCATAGATAAGGAATTATGACTGGCCATATTCACACATGCATGAAGGGCATTAAGATCTCAAAATGAGGCTGCACAATCAGTCACAGATACATGTTTCCTGGATTGAAAAAGAAGGCAACGTTCTTCCAAATTTAAGCCTGGAATCCTTTACTGGTTAATATCCACGTTTCATTTATCCACGTTTCATTCATCCACATTTCAATTACTATTTTAAAAAATAAATCCTATAATTTTGTGTGAAAGCTTAATTATTGTATCATAGTTTGATGTTAGTTTCTAAAAAGGCATTTTAAATATAGAGAATTATAATCCTTTTTGTGTGTATATATAAATATATATATTTAAATATATGCATATATTTAACTATATTTATATAAATGTATATATATATATATGAAAACTATATATATATAGTTTTCATTTTTAATATGCTGGTGACCTAAAAATGGAATTTCTCTCCATCTTTGAGAGATTCTGCCAGTGTTCTCCTTGCTTATCGTGACATCCATCTGCAAAGTGTTGGAGTAAGAGGTAATTAAACCACTAAGTGCAACATCTGAAGTTTCAATGACAACCCTTTGGCATGAAAGGTGAGGACCGAAAGTGTTTGGCCAAGATGCGAGGGACGGAATCCAGAATTCAGGACTATCATCACCATATCACTCTTGGAGTCCAAAAATATTAAAAAGGATTTAACAAAATAATTAAACCAGGCTCATGACTAGAGGAGCTTTTGCATTTGGCAAAGGCACTTGAGAGCAGGCTCTTCCTTAGCAACCACTTAATCATGATCTCATGGCTTGTTCACCCATATCCCCATCATCCATTCAGATGCTTGTTTTTTTGTGTGTGTGTATTTCATATATATGGATATATTTATATATCCATCAGTTAGTCTAGAGTTTCCATCTGCTTTGCTTAAGGAAAACACATTTACCTGTAATATACTAGATAGCCTATTTTTCAGCATTTTAAAATATAAAACGCATCAGGAATCAGCACTAATGTTTTCTCAGATAAATCTCTGTACTGATTACCATGAAGTACATTGATGTTACTATCACTATGACAACATTATGACAAGAACTAGTCACTCTCAGCTACCTAGTAAAAGGAATTGTCATCTGTATTTGCGAATAAAATGTAACACACATTAGAATTTCTATTTTCCTGCATAAATTATTACCTTAATGGCTAGGGAGTGCCGAATCACAATTGGACGAAGAACCCATTCCCATTCATGTTTCCCTAAAGGTAAGATTTGACTATTTGAGGACTCTATACTTTCATTTTTCAGGAGGTTAGAAAGGAATCAATTGTTTTATCATTATAAGGAACTATTGGAGGCAATAAGTACTCTTCATCTGCTTTTTTGTTTTGTTTGTTTTGCATTTAAGGAAGCACAGAGCTGTGGTATCAACAAACGGTCTGAATAAGTAAGTGAGCTTTGGGATCTATTTGAAGTTTTCTTTGTGAAGCAGTATTTGAATCAGTCTTTATGCTTTTAGGATTTTGCATAATTTTTAACTTTCAGCTTCTTGTGATAGAAGTGAGTCACCCTCTTGTACTGTTCCGTTTTTAATTAAGCAAGGATTCAAAACCATGTTTTCATTGTTAGCTTTAAAAATGAGTTGACTCTCATGCGTTCTCTGTTCCCCTCCCAATAGGGATGTCCTATAGAAAATAAACAAAGGTGTGCTGTACCCTTAGAGAGAAAATATTAGTCCCCATAAACACACTCTGCTGCCTATATTTTTAGATTATTTATGCTCAATTTTGTACTTATTTTGGATTGTACAGTACAGTGTCAGCATTCTGACATTTGTTGCTTAGAGAACTTAATCACCACACAACATGACATGAAACAGTTGACAAATGTCAATCTTCCCAGGAATGTTTGCCCTTTTATTTGATCTGAGCCAAATAGGAACTATTTAGAGGAATTCCTTCTTTATAAGACTTGGTTGACCTATAAAAAGGAAAGCAAAGGTATGACCTATCTTGATTTTGAAATTCTCCCTTTCATTTCGAGAGTTAAGATAATATGACAGATATCACATAGAAGCAGGAGTTGCAGTCATAGAGTTAGTCAATGTGTTCCCTTAATTACAAAATCCTTAATGAACATGATTGACAGACTTTTCTTAATTGTAAATGTATGTTGCATCATTTGGTGCTAGACGCACTGAAGGAAAAATAAACATTTTTGACAAAAGGTGTGCTATTCCAACTATATTATTTGATGCAAAAACTCAAGTATGTTTTTGTGTTACTCGAGTATCCATCTGAAACAGTTGGGGGAAATAATTGCAAAAAATTGAACATGGATAATATTTATCTGTAAACATTCTGCAGTTTCTCTGAGAAGTGATATGATTAACTCGACATTCAATATGTATATATTTTTGTATAAGTCTCTGTCTTAGAACACAAATGTACATATTCTGATTATACTGTTTTTTCTCTCTCCCTGGTTATGCTGTTTTTTAAATTAAACAACTTTTGTTTTCCAAATTCTACTTATGATAGCTGTATTAAACACCATAGACAAAGAAGAAAATAAATATTTCAATAGAAGATGTTTTGAAAATATTTCAATGGCATCTGAAGGAAAAATTAAACACAGATAAGCATAGATATGAAGAGAAAAAAATAATCAAAAGTCTGTTGGATATGCAGAAACTTAAGAGAAGAACAAATTTCAGACTTGTATTTTTAGTGGGAAAACAATAACAACTTCAAATTGATTGCTTTAAGAAATTTGTGTCCATGAGGCATAATTCCCCTGCAAATTATAGTTTCTATTTTAAAGTAAGCCTTTAGCAGAGCATATTGTATATAACTAAAAAAATCTGTTCAGTATCACTCATCTAACCTATTTTTATCATATAATAACACAAGCATTAGATTTCCTGTATCCTCTATAAAGTTAACCTAATTTATACAGCCTTTTCCCATACACACAGACACAAACATACATTTACATGCTTTTATGTTTCTTCTTCTCTGTAACCCATTTGATATGGTTTACAATAAATTTATTTTTATGTCTGTCCTTTAAAATTCTTACAAAAGTAAACAAACTTAAAACTCAGTTCCCTGAGAACAATTTTTTATTTGAAGATTTAAGCAGCCACAGATATTATGGTAATCTCTGAGAGAGCAAGGGCATCAGAATCATAAAGGAGTTCAAATCTTAAGGAATATAGTTTAGATCTAATAGGATATTAATCCTACTAAGTTAATCACTTTAACATGATGACTGCTCCCTCACCTAGTGTTTTAGATTTAAGTTCTGTGATTTTATAGCACGTCAGAAATAGAAGACGGTAAAGTACTCTTCTTTTTCTTTCTTTAGGATTTAAAAAGCAAGTGTTTTATTTAATTGCTCTGGAAATAAATAAGATTTACTGCTTATGAATTTAGAGAGAAAGAACAGCATAATCTCTGTGTTATACACAGACTGATTTATTGCAGATTGCCTATTTAAGTTACATCAAATAGCTTTTACCACACACAGGGAATCCTAACATTTGAAAAAGTATTCAATTTAAAATGGAAACTTTTTTCTAGTATGTATGTTAGAGTATATATCGAGCCTTAGTTTCTGTGCAATGTGTGGTTAAAATGGCATTTTGTGACTAGCATGACAAAGATCTCAGACACTGATTTTTTACTTTATCCAGTTCCTGAGGCAAAGTAATCTGTCATTACTTTCCTGAAACAGTATCATCTTGATTTAGCTTAAAGTTACATTCAGTGTTCTTTTATAAGCAGGTTTAGGTATGATCAGATACTAAAAAAAATAAAAGGCTTTCATGAATCAAGGAATCTTTCCACCTACAGTATTGTATTTCACAAGCTTAATGTTAATATACCTAATTATTTTTCCTTTCTTTTTTTCTTGTATAAACCTAATTGGTTTCACAAAGTTTGTTTTAAATTGAGTTGATTTTTTCTTGTAGTTAGGAAATGGAAAATCGGATAGATATTTTTACTCACCTACAAATTTTAAATCAAATAACTGTTTTTAAAATACTGTATTTAGTGTCCACAAATGAGATATCCTGGGACCAGACTTTTCTGCTATGAATATACCGTGAGTCTTTTGTTAGTATTATGCAAAAGGAGGTAGGAAGCTTTATTTTCTGCAATATAAATGAGATATTTTTTTTCCTCTACCATCTCAGAGCTCAGTGTGCATAGGGATACCATAAAATATATTTATTTATGATATTTATTTTGTGAGCCCAGACATGTTTCAGGCTCTGAAATACATAGGCCCTATTTACTTGCTATATCACCATCTGTCAGAAAATGTTTTGAGTTGAACAGAGGCAGCAAAAGAATGATCCGATGCGCAGATGTTGTTCAACTGAGAAATCAATTATTCCAACAATTGAAATTGTCGTTTAGGGAGCAGAGGAATTTTTCTTTTTTTTCATTGTGATACAGTAGTTTACTTGATCTGACTCCTTGGGATGGAAAGAAAATGCTAATTATTTTTCATTCAGATTTACATTTGAAATTTCACTTTAGGACTTAGGACAAAAATGGTTCAAGAGCCTTGTGACACCTTCACCCTCTAGCCCTTACCAACCTAGTCTTTACAGCTGATCTGCACTCAACAGAGAGATCTATAAATGGTTTCCACAGCAGGAGTTCAGGGCCATCTTTTGGAAGAGAGTCTAAGGACTATTGCACAGTATGTTCTCATTAAGATTTGTTTACCTGTTAAAACAAGGATAGCTCTCCCAGAAGAAAAATCACCAAAAAGGCAGCTTTGGGGAATGGGCAGGAAGTTCTGAGGGGCAATATTATTTGCATTCTCTTTGAGATTGATGAGGGCCGCATTTTGAGGTTGATTTCTATCCTCTTTGTCTTTTTCTCCTCTGAATCATTCATTCATTTATTTCCTTTTTCCCTTGTCATTCATTTTTTAACTTATTCATTCAACTAGTGTGTACTAAGCATTTTAGCATTGTAAGCCACTTTATTTGCCGAATTTGCTCCTAATACGAGAGTTTGCATTTTCCTATTACCGTCTAGGATTTCTTCACTACTTGATACCATCCAAACAAATGTTTGCTTCATTATCTGTTTCTCTCTCACAATCTGCACCTTGTCAGAAAAAGAACGTCTCCATGTTGTTCAATGCTGACTCTCCCAGATCTAGTGGGTGGCCTGGCATCTAGCGAAAGTAGTGTTGATACTAAATAACAACAATAATAATTAAGCAGCTACCTTTTGTTAAAATTTTTAAATGTTTGTTCAAAAATGAAAGCATGAATGAAGGAAGTCTTACAAGAGGAATCACTGGCATTGATAAAGCCCAAATCATGTTAATGTACTTAATGACCAAGTAATTCCATACATTTTCACTTTCAGATAACCCAGAGTTTCCTATAGTCAGAGGGTTTCTGCAATCTCTCCTTTTCATCATCTTTGCAGCCCATTGGTATTGGACAGGCATTAGAATTACTTTTTGTGTGTGAGAGATTAACAATGTATTAAAGAACCATCACTTGAGGCCAAGCCCCTAATTGTAAACATTGTTTATGATTCAAAAATCCTTAAAGAAGATGGATGGTAACAGCAAGAGTGTATCCTTGCTTTAATTCCAGCATCCTCTGCCTCTGGCACAGTTGTTGTTATCAGAGTTTTTGTTAACTTTTATTATTATTTTAATATGTATTTATTTTGACTGCTATGTCTTCATTGCTGCACGCAGGCTTTCTCTAGTTGCAACGAGCAGGGTCTGCTCTTTGAGAAGTGCGTGGGCTCCTCACTGCAGTGGCTTCTCTTGTGGGCTCAGCAGCAGGTTGGCTCAGTAGGTGTGATGCACGGGCTTGGTTGCTCCAAGGCATGTGGGAGCCTTCCAGACCAGGGATGGATGGAATCTGTGTCTTCTGCATTGGCAGACAGATTCTTAACCACTGGACTACAGGTCCCTTACAAATGACATAATGCAGGACAAGACAATGAAAGTTTAGGGGTGCCATGAACAATCAAAATAATTTTGACACACAGAAAACATGTCAAAATAAAGAGCTAGTGTTTTACAAAAATTAATGGAAATTCTTGTATTTAAGTTAAAAAAAATAGTCAACAATGCATAATAAGAAAATTCCCAGAATATTAGTGTGAGAACAAAACATACCGTATTCTTTGAATGATGTAAATGTATAGTGAATATGCTAAAAGCATGAATTTCATGTTCTTTGATAAAAATATTTGCTCAAATAAGGGATATCATGCATTGCATTTATAAGGTAGATATTAAAATTTTACTTCTGTTTCAACAGGGATGATTTAATTTAGTTCATGCTCTTCTGGAGCAAGAAACCTGACCCTCACCCCAAGGAGATCTTTGGGGAAAGAATGAATAATTATCTCTCAGTCATGTTACAGGGAAAATTCCAGTAATGGATAGTAGAAAGGAGTGTATGATATTCAAGTCTCTTACAAGACTGAAATTTGACTATTGGCTAAGTAATTCAAGACTAAAAAGCAAATAAACAAAAAACCCAAACAGTAACAACAACAAAAACCCCAGAAAGAAATGGGAAAAGACAGAATCTGTTGTTTCCAGTCATCAAAAGTAGTGGATATATTAATTTCTTTTTCAAGAGAGCTCTCTTGAGAATGTATGATTTTAGTTTCACCTTCTGTATTAAAAAGAGGTATAAATGGGTAATTTATTATCATAAATATTTTAATTTTCACTGTGAAAACAGCACTGTTGCATATATTTTGATTCAGTTAGCCATACATGCAGACTCAACAAATCAAAGATCTTTTAAATAAAATTTTCTAAAGCCTCAAGTTAGAAGCTCATTTTTTTTTTTTTTGCTTATTCACATTCTAGTTGCTTATCACCTTAGCTGCTTATCAACTAGGAGCAGCCTTGTTCTGTTTAGTGTTTCTTGACTAAACTGAGAGAAAGTCAACAGAAGCTTTTTTTTTGTTATTGTGATATTTATTTTAGTATTTGGTGGGGAAGAAGGAAGCAAAAAGATCAAATTTATCTGAGATTTAAAGGTATGAGGATAATAGAAATGTTCTTGAATTTTCTGTTACCATCATCATTAAGCAGAAGGTAGACACAGATATTTCTGTTCCAAATATCTCTGATACATAGAATATGGCTTCATGGGCTACCGCATGTTTCTATTTCTTTGCCAGAAAGATCCCCAGCAACTATTAGATTCTTTCTTTTAAACTTAAACCTGTCTGCCTGTCTGTCTTTCTCCAAGTATCTCAGTTTCTCAAACACTTTGAGTTCTAATTATTTTTCTGGCTAACATTCTCCAGTAGAATTTATTAGTTGTACATACTTTGGTAATTTTTATATTTTAAACAATATTATTCATCAGCAAAGATAATTCAAGTCTTTTCAACTCTACAATTACATGTTGCCCCAAAATCAAGTCTGAAAGTATGTCACATCAAAGTAGTTTTTCATAGTTTCTTTAATTATAAAAGCCATTCACCTAAAGTGTCAATCACATTGTTTAAAGTTAGCAAGCTCTTCTTATTTAGGGTATGCTGTATATAAAATCGGAGAAGGCAATGACAACCCACTCCAGTACTCTTGCCTGGAAAATCCCATGGATGGAGGAGCCTGGTAGGCTGCAGTCCATGGGGTCGCTAAGAGTCGGGCACGACTGAGCGACTTCACTTTCACTTTTCACTTTCATGCATTGGAGAAAGAAATGGCAACCCACTCCATTTATTCTTGCCTGGAGAATCCCAGGGAAAGAGGAGCCTAGTGGGCTGCCGTCTATAGGTTCGCACAGAGTCAGACACGACTGAAGCGACTTAGCAGCAGCAGCAGCAGAGGACTTCCTTGGTTGACCAGCAGCTAAAACACCAAGCTCCCGATGTAAGGTGTCCAGGTTTGATCCCTAGTCAGGTAACTAGATCCCACATGCCACAAGTAAGAGTTCACATGCTTGAACTAAATATCCTACATGTGCAATGAAGACCCAGTGAGGCCAAATAAATAAATAATAAATAAAATAAATATTAAAAAAGAGAAACCTCAAATAACTGGCTCTTACAAAATTTCCATTACATGTAGAATGAATAAAACATGTCAGAATCTGTTGTAAAAATGTACAGTTTATTCATATTATGTCCTTAAGATGGAATTTAAAGGGCTTTAGCTGTGAAGAATTTTCCATCGTCTTATTTTTATATAATGATCTATAATATGAATTTTATATGGTATATTTTAACAAGATCGTGTTAGCAATCCAATGGAGTACTTCCTTCTCCAATTCTCAGTTGTTTGTCTTTACAATATCCCTGTGCTTGAGTTAACCACAAAAGAAAATTAAAAATTAATTAGACCTCCTGAGGTTATCATGGACTGGGGCCAAGGGAAAAATCCAACTCGATCCCTCATCTGGCCAGTCAGTTTAATAGAGGCAGCACAGACTCCGGGAGTATGCAACACTGAACATCCTTTTACAAACTTCTCCCATTGCTGTCTAATTAGGACTTTTCCCTTGAACAAGGAAAATGGTACCAATCCATTCTGATATCACCAGCATGAATCACTAAAAAGTTATTTAGCAAAATTTTACTACGCTTTTAATGCTGTACTATGTGAGATATAAAAAAGCCTTTTAAGCCTTAGTCCTTCCATCAAGACACTGTGTCTTAACTACGGAGACACATTGAAAAGCTAAATTGTATCTTATTCCTTCACTCCTAGGAAATGAGAGAAGGAAATGATTAGCATGGGCCATTATTATAAAATCACCACGGAAGAAAAAGACTCGAGTCAGGCCTTCAGAACTTGGAAGGTTATAGTTTTGTTGACAGAAAGAATGAAAGATAGGCTATGATGGGAAAAAATATAATTAAATATATGAGTCAGGAAGAAAATAGCGTATTTAAGAGGGAGAAGGGAGTGGCCATTTTGGAGTGTGCTTGCTATGTATGACTTGGGATTTGTTTTAATTGGAGTGTAATTGCTTTACAATTTTGCGTTACTTTCTGCTGTACAACCAAGTGAATCAGCTATATGTATACATACATCCTCTCCCTCATGTACTTCCCCCCGACCCTGCCCCATTTCCACCTGTCTAGATCATCACTGAGCTGGGCTCCCTGTATTATAGAGCAGCTTCCCGCTAGCTATCTATTTTAGTCAAGGTAATGTATATATGTCAATCTTACTCTCCCAATTCATCTCACCCTCCCCTTCCTGAAAATGATCTTAAATATATGGGAGTGCTGCCAAATAATGGAGAGCATTGAAAAGTCAAATATATGATTGTAGAACTGATCAGAAATTTGTTTCATAATATTTTATGTTCTTTTGGTGGTAGGCCTATCCAGATTTAATAGGGTATGGATGGTGGTGTTAATATGCTATTATTACTCTGTTCTGTTTTCTTTTTCTATGTTTTGAATTAAATCTGTATTTCCTAATGATAACTAAGTGATCTGTGTATGTAATGAATACAAATCATCAGTAAACCACAATTAAGAGACAAGTGTTTTGGTTTGGTTTTGTTTAATTTAATGTCTCTTCTAAAATGTAGATTGAAATTTTTTTCCTACAAATCTTGCTATAAATGGTGCTCCAGTTTCTATCATCATTCTGCCATCTTGAGCATCACTGATTTGGTTAAAGAAATTATACTTCTTGCCCCCTATCTTATTTAATGGCCAACAGTCAGTTATTCATCCATCTTCTCCTCACTATTGTCAGCTAGATCTCTTTAAAATGAAAATTTAAGGATGGGGAACACATGTATACCTGTGGCGGATTCATGTTGATGTATGGCAAAACCAATACAATATTGTAAAGTAATCAACCTCCAATTAAAATAAATAAATTTATATTAAAAAAAGAAATTATACTTCTTGCCCCCTATCTCATTTAATGGCCAACAGTCAGTTATTCATCTGTCTTTTCTCCTCACTATTGTCAGCAAGATCTCTTTAAAATGAAAATTTAAAAATAATTTTTCACTGCCCCCAGATTACCCAACTCCTGTTTAAAAATTTCTAATTATGTTAGAATAAATTCCAGTGTTCTTTTGATAATCTATAAATCTTTTTTTTTTCCTGGATTTGACTATCCATCTAATTCTTTGTCTACTAAACTAATTTACATTCTTTACTTGCCATTTATCTGAAATATTTATAATTATTCAGAGTGCACTCTGAATTTTATATTAATATTAATATAATATATATTATATATATAATAATATATAAATATTTACAATTATTCAGAGTGCACTCTGAATTTTATATTAATATTAATATATATTATATATATTATAATATATATTAATATTAATATATATTATATATATTATAATATATATTAATATTTACAATTATTCAGAGTGCACTCTGAATAATTGTAATATTTCAGATAAATGGCAAGTAAAGAATGTAAATTAAAGTGACTCTATGATGTAGCACTTTATATTCTTATTTATAAAATTCAACTATTAAACACATCAGTTCTTCCAAATTTTTATCAGGCATCACCTCCAATGTAGTCTTCCCTTACTCCTAAATTTCAACCCTTTTCCCTAAAGATAATCAAATTTACTAATGTAAAGTTTTATATGTTAAACTCCTTAGGGTAAATATCATATATTTACATTTTAAATTTTATTTATACATTTTTTCTTTTTTATTGCATTATATACTACCTCAGGGAAAGGTCTATCCTATATTTATCTACATGTTTCCATTGCTTAGTGCAGTGCCTGCAGTATGGTAGATTGTTATTAATATTGGTTGAATTAGAATAAATCTTCCACCTACTGAAAGGAAGAATAAAGGATTTTTGATACATGTTAGCTGTGGAGTGGGTATATAGCTCATGTTTAACACCAGCAATTCTAGAACAAGGTTATTTGCCAATCAAACCTTGCTCCATCCCTCCCTAGCACATCAAACAATTGTCTTCGGATTTTAGTAAGGTAATTGATTCTCAAGGGCAGATATCCCACTCACCCCTAATCCAATGTGAATTTATTTAAAACAAACAAACAAGCAAACAGGTAGGCCAAGAGAGACAAAGTTGAGCAGCGGAGAGAGAGACAGACAGACAGACGAGGGGCAGAGAACACAAATGGTTCACAAGCTCTCACTTCTGGTGCCCTTCCTTTAGGACCTGTGGTCCATATCTGGCCTAAACTCATTTTACCTGCATTTCTGTCACTTGAAACCAATGGAATCCTAAAAAATAAAATTGAGTATATATACATATATATGTGTATTTATATTAACAGCTTCAGGGTTTTGTATATTTGTTGAAAGTAAGATGGAAAATGAAAACTACCACTTGAAATAATCATAGAAGCATTTATTAGCTTTGCTACTAGTACCATCTTGTTTTGTATGTATACACACACACATACACACTACATCTATATCCATTTACAAAGAATTCCATAAACATTAATGTGTTCTAAAGATGCAAAGGGAGATGTTTCATTATACTTTGAATGAATTGCATCAAAAATCTTGATTTGCCAGTATTGTGATGAAAAGCTCGTTTTTTCTAATGTGAACATGTACTTTCTACCCCAGAATAAATCATTTTATTCAAAACATAAAATGCTAAACTGATTCTGGTCTTTGAAAAAGGCGATGCTGTGCTTTTGTTGTTCTTGCTGCTGTCATTTTCAAGTAAAAATGTGATGTCCTCTATACTTCTGCAGCTGAAGTGAAGAATGTCATTTAAAACAACTCTTTTCAAATTGGAAAGTACCTTATTCATTTCTGAAATTGGAGAAATAGGGGAGCTTATAATATGGATGTGTAATTTATTTCTCAAGTTGGAGAGTCTGAAGTACCTCATAAAAACACGTAAACCACTACAGGATCAGTAGTAAGTCAAACTGATGATTATTGATGATTATAAACTTTCGTATACAGTGTTCATACTGACAAGTATTTTTTTCACAATTCTTGACAAATGGTTGTGTGGTTGGTGAGACTATGCTTATAAAGGATTCATAAATATATCATCCCATGTGCTATCAAGGCTAAGAGGAGAAGTGTGTCTACCCAGTGGATAGATGTCATAATGAAGCAGCCTGCACTACGTGTCTTCATGTTATTCTATTTTTTCTATTATATGCAATGTGGATCCTCTGAGAAGTAGTTGCTGACGATCTATCTACTCAGAAGGGTTGTGAAGGTTTATTGTGAAGTAAAAAAAAAAAAGAAAGAAACTTGTTAAAAAAAAAAAAAAGAAAGAAAGAAAGAAAAGTAGACGAAGAGGAATCAGCAGGATTCTGCAGGAGAAACGTTCAGTCCAAGGTTTGAACTTATTAAATTCTGCCAATCCAACAGAGAAGTCTGAAAGAAAGGTTACTCAATAGAAGAGTCCTTTGTTAAGCAGAAATGACCTAACTTGTATACCAGTTTACTCATCTATCTGCTGCATCCAAAGAGTGGCCTTGGCTCAAAATTTGTGATGAATGAGAAAGACCTCGTAAATGGAAGCCATCATATGAGCCACGCTCTGCAGAGCTGGTCAAGGATGCTGTCCCTGCATCACCGTGGCACATTCAGTCATGCCTGACTCTGAGCGGCTCTACAGACTGTAGCCCACTAGGCTTCTCTGTCCATGGGGATTTTCCAGGCAAGAATACTGAAGGAAATGGAAGGCCATTTCCTCCTCCAGAGGATCTTCCCAACCCAGGGATCAAACCTGAGTCTCCTGTGTCTCCTGCATTGCAGGAGGATCCTTTACCATTCAGCCATCTGGGCACATTGGAGATACATAGACTAATAAGAAAGGTGTATGTTAATCAAGTTAGTAAGCACAGTTCTTTGAGTAACAGGACTGTTGGCCAAAATTCTAAATAGTGTGTTTTTAAATTAGAAAGGTTTTGCTTACTGAAGTATCTAGTGGTTACCAGCAGAAAGTGCTCGAGTGGCAAATGGAAGGAGAGATATGGAAATAAAATCAATATTCTGTTCAATAAAACTTAAAAATAAACAGTTTACATGCATGCATACCAATCTTCGAAACAAATGAAACACAAAACCATTTTCAAAATAGAATAAAAATTCAAGGATAAAAGGAAATAGACGATGAGCTTAAGTAGAGTCATGCCAAAGAAAATGGAATAAAGGAAGGACTTAAAAAAGCCTTTTCTAAACTGGAACATTTATTAAATAAACCATACAACCCCTAAAATAACTATCGCCTCCAAGAATGAGTTTGCCAGATGTGCGAGTGAGTATGTGGAATTAAAACATGTAATAAATCTGTAAGTTCGGATGTGATGTTCTCTGGTGTCTGAGCCCTTCTGCCTGAGATCCTGACTAATGAAAAATTTACCAATGGCTTTTATTTTATTTGACAGAAAAAGAAGTATTTGTTATTAAAACTTTCAAAATCTGGAGAGAGAAGATAAGTGGATTCTCAGTACTGAGCATACAGTATTCACATCAACTTTGCTGCTAAGTCACTTCAGTCGTGTCCGACTCTGTGCGACCCCATAGACAGCAGCCCACCAGGCTCCGCCATCCCTGGGATTCTCCAGGCAAGAACACTGGAGTGGGTTGCCATTTCCTTCTCCAATGCATGAAAGTGAAAAGTGAAAGTGAAGTCGCTCAGTCGCGTCCGACTCTTCGCGACCCCATGGACTGCAGCCCACCCGGCTCCTCTGTCCATGGGATTTTCCAGGCAAGAGTGCTGGAGTGGGGTGCCATTGCCTTCTCCTCACATCAACTTTAAAAGGAAGAAAAAGACGATCTGCTATGGGACATTGACAGCAGTATCACACTGGTCAGTATCAATATAGGTTTTGGAGGAAAAATCACAATTGTCACTCCTTGGCTACATTCACTCTATTAAATAAAGTGATATTTATAAATTAAATTTTCTCAAATTATAATATAAACAAGTTTGTATTTGCATTTTTTCTTTTTCACTTTCAGTGATCTAATGTTTAGAGCTTTTCATTTCTTGACAGCAAGGACTGGAAGAATAGAACTAAAATGTTTAGATTACTGAGATTTCCAGTGACCTCTTTCAGGTTGGCACATTGGAGCAGTTACTAAGTGAGCTAGCACCACAATATGAATTTAGTAACAAAAGTGCTTACTAGGTTACAAATGAGTTATGCTGGCCTTAGTGGACTGTAGGACTGTGGATACCCGATTTAGTTTCCTCCCTCAAATTTAAAAATATTAAATTCAAGAAACTGGGTCATGATGGCAGATTGAGTGAATAAAGGCATGTAACTCTTGTTTACCTGAAATACCCTAAAAGGATGAAAAATGAGTTTTTAAAAAAGATCTCCCTCCTGTGCTGGCAAACAAGAGAGTCATGAGCCAGGTATAAGGATCATTCTGTCAGAATCAGCAGTTCTCACATAACCCAACTATAGGCAATTACACAGTATAACTGAAAAAAACTCTCAATACCCAGAAATAGACCTATCAATACAGGTGCAATTATTGTATCAAGAAATGTACAGCATTTTACTAAAAAAGTGTGAGAGATCTGAGCAAGTGGAAGCAAGTTCACTATTCCTAAATGTGAAAACATATTTGTGAAGATGTCGGGTTCCTTCTAACCTCCCTTCCTATTGATTCATAACTCAGTCCAATCCCAAACAAAATACCAAGTAAAATAATCAGCATCAGTGATTTCTCTACAAAAAGAAGTTAATTTCAAAAACAATGACCACCATGAAACTTTGGAATTACATAGCTAGGTTCTTTCTTGGCTTTTGATGTAGGAATAAACTATTTATTTAGCTATGAACTGGGACATTTGCTTATGCTTAGAATTTTAGAACACCTAAAAGTTCCTTCTCAAGAGAAGTTCCCATGGATGACCAAAAGACCATGGTGTGGTCTCTTTCATAGGAATCACCGTGAAAAGACGAGATGTAAGAACATGAAGAGATGATTAAAAAATTGGCTAAGGATCTGCACGGTACCTGTGTGGAAATGATCAACAAAAAGGGTGGAGTTGAAAACCCTGAAGTAATGAAAACATCAGTTACTTTAAGAAATAGAAATGGTATCTTTGGGAACTTTGGTCATAAAACCAATCATTAAAGGAAGAAAATCAGGTAGTCTGCGCTTAAAAGTATTGAACACATTTCCTGAAACTTTGACTTTCTTGCTCCCTCCCTCTCTTCCTCTCTCTCTCTTTGCTATTTTGGTAATATCTTCTGGTATTATATCTAATATATGTAGAGGGATTGGTGGAGAGTGGTGTTAATATAATTAAACAAGAAGGCCACTAGACCGAGATGGCTCTCAGGCTTCAGTAGCACATGGAAGCAAACCAAAATCTAAGTCAGAGTCAATGCGGCCACTAAGTCTGAGGAGATAAAACCCAAGAACAACCCATCGCATAGCCAACTAGGCTTTCCTGTTTAAGGCAACTGTCTAAACTGTAGCCAATCAATATCCTTGCTTTGCTTCCTCATCATCTCTATAAAAAGGTCTCCCCTAATTCCTGTCAGTATAGGCCTCCTCACTGCATTGGGTTTCATCTGACCCAATTCAAATTGATGTATGCTCAAATCAACTCTTAAAAATTTAAATGTGCCTCCAGAGTCGGACACGACTGAGGCGACTTAGCAGCAGCAGCAGCTTATCTTTTAGCAGGGTTGCTTAACAAGTTAGGAAACTACCCAATTCCTTTTTGCATGTTTACCATCTGCCATCTTCTAAAATATCTTCTGTCATGTAAGGGTTCCTCTGCTGAAGATCCCATCCTCATGAGGTCACCAGAACCACCTGGAGGACTTCTTAGCTACATCTTTGAAAACTTTGCAGATGGAAGGGAAACAAATGCCTATCACAGCAGTTGGGGATGCTGAAAGATACAATGATATGGATGCCAGGTTGACTGGATGTTGATTTAATTCTTGTAAAAATTGTTTGAATAATATAATGATTTAGAAGTTGTATAAGGGTTTCAAAACAGTGCATTTAAATTGTACATGTACAATACAATAGAGTCTGCAGTATAACAGATTCTGTGCAACTATACAACTGTGAACTTAATTTTGAAATTTCACTGTATGTTATATTCACTCATTCATGCAAAACTCTATAAATGAGTCTATTTGCCTTATTCTCAAATTATATTATTTAGGCCTTTATGTACAATATTTTGGGACAGGTATAAAATCTGTAGTATATAGAAACAGGCATGGTAAAAAATCATCACAGACTCATGTAAAAAGGAAGAGCTTACAAAACACATGTCAAGATGTAATGTGAGAAAAGGGTATCAGGGTTATTGTTAGGTGAATAATAGCTAGTAGCAGAAAATACATTCATAACCCTTCCCATCCTTGTAGACACATCTGTAATCTTTCTCAGTCTTCCTTGGTTGGAATTAACCTCTCTATTTCCTTCTCATGTTCTTTTGCTTCCCAATCCCTACTTTTAACATATTCTATTTTATATTTCAGTTTGTGATATAAGAAAATATCTCTAGTATAGGCAGTATTATTTATTTTATCCATCCCAAAGGTATCACAGGGTAAATAACTCTTTAAGTGGGTCAAAGCATCTTTCACACAGTTCTTCTTGGGACATTTCCAGAAAGCTTCAGAAATAATATAGTAAGAAAAAAAAAAGAAGAGAATCAGCAATTTTCAAAGATTGCCTGAGAACTAATTTTTGGAAGCCTTGAAACATGCTTAGAGTTTTTTAATGGTTTTTATGCCATCTTTCTTTTTAAAAATGAAGCAAAATATTTAAGAAGAAAATACATTTAAAAATACGAAATTTGAACCATGAAACTAAAAAACTAAGAGGCTCACAAATTCAGATTTGGTGTTAGCATATGATTGGCCTGCTACAGGTTAGAGAGACCGTTCCTTTTGCAATGGAATTGTGGATGATTTAGAGAAGCCAGGGAGAGAGAAACAAGAAGGAAGGCTACATGAATGTTTTAACGTTGTTCTCTGCTCATTTGCCTTTTGTATTTTTTTTTTAAATGAAATGCCTTCTCTCTCTCTCTTTTTTTTTTTTTTTTACCAAAGCAAATTTTCATGCTTCATATACAACCAAAACTTCATCTTAACATCTGCTGTGCTGCACACATGGGTATATTTATCTTTTTCTTCTCTAAGAGCCCATGTTTTTTTTATGCAATTAAGTTGGTTGGTGATATTATGACAATATTTCTTGTACAGACACTAGAATGTTGTTAGAAGCCAAGAGGTTCTAATTAAAAGCTGAAAAGCTGTCATATTCATTCACGTAGCCGCTCTGGTACAGATAGAATGCATATTAATTTTTGGATAAATAGAATTAATTAGCAACACACTTTCACATCCCATAAAAATGTGGGCTCCTGCGGTATGTTACTGGGTTTCCCTGATGGCTCAATGGTGAAGAATCTGCCTGCCAATGCAGGAGACCTGGGTTCTATCCATGGGTTGGGAAGATCCCCTGGAGAAGGAAATGGCTACCCACTCCAGTATTCTTGCCTGGGAAATGCCTGGTGGGCTACAGTTCATGGGGTTGTAAAAGAGTCAGACATAACGGAGTGACTAAACAACAACAATGGATATGTTACTACTTGGCAGCAGATTTTGAATTTCAAGAAAGGCTTCATAAAATCTTTACCAGATATTGAATGAAACTAATGAAATAACAGCATATACGTGATAATCAACTTTACAGTAACAGTACTCAGCCTTTTGACAAATTTAGAGTCCTTTACTATGTGGGCATCGGAGTCATTGTGAGGAGGCAAAACTAGTTTTGATTTGGGGAAGATTTGTCTATGTAAATCACTGTATTCAAAATTCTTTGAAAAGTGTCAGGTAGCTTCATGTGAGCTTTGCCAGTGTTAGTTTTAATCTCTCTCTTAAAATGATCACTTTTTCCATGTTATAGGTTTTACTGTCCCCCAGAAGATATATATCTCATACTGGCTTTGTCAATGGAACTTTTGATCATTCTTTCTAAAGAATTACATTCTAAAGGCTTAAAGTCAAATGAAGAGATGTCCACCTTCAGATATGCCTTATAGTGCTTGTATAGCAAATACATGGTTATTACCTGTATATTCATGATCCTGTGTATCATCTGTGACTATCATCTTAGTACAGTTTCAGTCATTTTATCATGTTCTCTTTATCACTGCCTTCCATTTTCACTGGGTGTTGAAGTTTTAAAGCATGTCTTTCTGTCCCAGCTCCTGAACTCTTTGTTTCCAGCTGGTGTCTTCTTGGACAAGCAGTTCTAGGTTTTCCTGAAGCTACGTGTTCACATGAATATCATTAAATGTCTCCCTCCTCCTTCTGATGCTTTGCAGTCTTCGGAGATGACTTTCAGGTGTTTTTTGAAGTTAGTCAGTTTGAACTGGAGCAATTTTGCTGGTTCTTTGACCAAACTTGACTGTCCTTCAAGATAAGTCACCGTTAGTCCATGAAGTAAAATTTTATAGGACTGGCTTTTTATAGGATTGACTTTTCTGTTCTCAGCCAAGAAGGTTGACTCTATCCCCCAGTGAAAAGTTGGACCTGTTCAATATTAGCATTAAATTTTGCCAAATAGAGGGTTTGTGGCATCAGAGGACTGGCCTCCATTGCAGATGGCTCAAGGGCATTAAAGGTATATGTAATGAGTTTTTTCCTCCTGTTGACTTTAAGATACTCTACCCTTCAGGAAGCAAATCCTTTGGCTAGGTCATTGCCCCTCAAAGTATGTCAACTTTTTAACGTGCAAGTAATCAAAGCAGCATAAAATAAAATTTTCAAGGGAAGCTCAGAGATTTGACCCCTGTGTCCATAATTCAGACAGTATCATTGAAGTACCATGCAGCTGATGCCAGAGTAGTTGGAAAGACATTTTCATAGCCACAAACAGGCCCTCTTTGGTTCCAAAGGACATTGAAACTGCCTCTAGCCAGTAGCATCAGGGTTACAGCTCCCTGTCCAAAATCCTGTTTGTGTTCTACTTTAAAACCACTCAGAGCCTGACAACCAGGACAGACCATCAGTAAGTATGGGGGAGGTGGACTGGTTTTGTATGCTAGTGATATCTAAATTTGATGCAGTCACTGGACAATTATAAAACATTACAATTTGTATAGTACATTGAGAAAATGGAAAGGACCAGTTACAGTCAGAGGGATGAATTGTGGCCACTCTAGACCTACATGGCCCCTCTGGAAGGTTAGGAGATCCAAGCAGTACTATGCTCAAACCAAACCTATTAAACTAAGAGTAAATAAACCTAGATTTTTGGTCCTTGTTCTGTCTCTTCAATAGCTTCATGAACCGGGTCTTCAAAATTATAGCCAATATTTGCGAAAAGCAACGCAGAACATAAATCATTTTCTTATGCAGTATCTTATTTAAAACCTGGCTATCCTATGATGTTGGTCATTGTCTTAATTCATTCAGGCTTCTATATCAGAATCTCAGAACCTGGGTAGCTTAAACAATAAATATTTCTGACTATTCTAGAGGCTGAAAGGTACATGATCTCAGTGCAGACACCTAGGTTTCCTGGTGAGGACTCTTTTCCTGCCTTGAAGTCAGCCACCTTCTTCTTATATCCTCTAATGGGGAGAACAGACAGCAAGCTCTGGTCTCTTCCTCTTATAAGTACACTGATCCCATCATGGGACAATACCCACATGACCTCTTCTATGTCTCATTACCTCCCAAAGGTCCCACCTCCAAATATCACCACACTGAAGGTAGGGGCTTACGGCTTCATGATAGAAATTTGAGGAGGACACATTTAGTCTATAACACCATCCTATAGGGTCATTAAATCTCTTAAGTGACAAACTTAGGTTAAATGGTTCTCCTAGGACATTGACTATTACATTACAGTTGGATTTTGAATCAAAACCATCTGTCTCCAACTATCATTTTTTGTTTTAAACCATTGTATATGG
This sequence comes from Bubalus kerabau, assembly GCF_029407905.1. Classification (NCBI taxonomy): domain Eukaryota; kingdom Metazoa; phylum Chordata; class Mammalia; order Artiodactyla; family Bovidae; genus Bubalus; species Bubalus kerabau. The sequence goes on along the minus strand of NC_073631.1, from coordinate 26,193,296 downwards.
CTTAATAATTTCACCCCCCTTTGAAAACAAATAATTTTCCAACAACATTCTTTTTGACTCAATACAATAGCAAAGCAACCATTTTTAATACATGTAGTATTTACACATTTCCTTTCCAAGTATTAACAGAATTATTCCTGTATGACAAGTACCAGTGCCACAGAAAAAAGGAGCTCACAGTCTGGTCAAGGGGACAAGTTAACACACACTTACAGTTTGCAAAAGGTGCTATAATAGGAACAATGTAAGCCTGGGAAAGAGACCCAACAGCAGAGGTTGGGAAGGGGGATGGGCTAAAAACTCAGTTAATATGGGAAAATATACCTGCTTCCCAGGTGGCTCAGACCGTAAAGAATCTCCCTGCAATACAGAACACCCGGGTTCCATCACTGAGTCAGGAAGAGCCCCTGGAGAAGAAAATGGCAATCTGCTCCAGTATTCTTGCCTGGAGAATTCCGAGGACATAGGAACCTGGTGGACAACAATCCATGGGGTTGCCAAGAGTCAGACATGACTGAGTGACAAAGAGTCAAGAACCGGATACCTTAATTGAGTTTTGAAAGATGAGTAGGAAGTAATTTCTGATGGTGTGCCCAAAAGATAGAGTTTTAAAGATAAAAGAAAGGGTTCATGTGAGAGCAAACAGAAATAATACAGTGCTTTGGGAAACTAGATGCTTTATGGTTTAAGAATTGGGTGTGACAGTGAATGTGGTAGGATATGATTTCACTAGATTGTCAAATAGGGATATTTTACAAATTGTACATTTTGCTAAAAAACTATAGACTTCTGGTTATAAGGAGGAACCCTAAAACATTTCAAGGAAGGGAAATAAGATGATCAAATTTGATTCATGGAATATATTTAATTTGAGAATAAATTGTGAGAGAAAGAGCACTGTAGATTGGAAAAACAAAATGCAGGTAAGTTGAAAAAATATTTTAAAAAAGGATGGAAACAAAGGCTGACATATGAATAGAGTACTTGATAGAGTGGTAAGGGAGTCAGAAATCAGCAGGACGTATGAATGACTGTACTTAGTCATGGTCAAGACTAGAAAGTCAAAGATAACTCCCAAGTTTCTGACTTGAGCAACTTTGTTGAAGTTCATGCCAATCACAGAAGAAAGGAAAACAGGAGGATGATCAGGAATGCATGTGTTTATTTGGGGTGAAGAGTTGGGGTTGAAGCACCACTGAAAATTTCAAGATAGAAATCTATTTCTAGAAAGAACTTAGGCAAATATAAAGAAATAGCTCTGAGGTCAAAGTTTTGCTTAATGGAAAAGGTGTAGTTCTGATAGCTTATGAAAAGTGTGTAGAATGAAAGTCAAAGAGCGGAATCCCAAGATTTAAGAAATTTAGAGAATTGAGCTTGCAAAAGAAATTGTGAAGCACTATTAAAAAAAAATTTTTTTTAATTTTGATCTAGGGTATAGCCAACTAACAAACAGTATTGTGTGAGGCACTAACTTTGACAAGAATTGTTCACAGGGGTTTGCTCTATTTCTCTTATTCACTCTGCAGTTGAAAAATCTCTGGCTTCTGCCCTAAAGTTTCCGTTGGACTGGCACCTGCAAATTATCTTCATTATTGAATCAAATGTGTGCTTCCAAGTCCTAATTTTACTTGACTTGTCAACAACTTATCACAGTTGATCTCACATTATTCCAGACACTTTGTTTTCTTTATACCTGACAGTCTTCTGAGAAAGTGAAAGTGTAAGTTGCTCAGTCGTGTCCAACTCTTTGCGACCCCATGGACTATACAGCCCATGGAATTCTCTAGGCCAGAATACTGGAGTGGGTAGCCTATCTCTTCTCCAGGGGATCTTCTTGACCCAGGTATCAAACCTGGGTCTCCTGCATTACAGGCAGATTCTTTACCAACTGAGCCATGTGGGAAGCCCTATTGAGAATTCTTCCTAACTCTTTGGCTTAAGTCTCTTTTGTTGACTGTAAGGTATAAACAAAACAAAGTGTCTGGAATAATGTGAGATCAACTGTGATAAGTTGTTGACACGTCAAATAAAATTAGGACTTGGAAGCACACGTTTGATTCAACAATGAAGATAATTTGCAGGTGCCAGTCCAATGGAAACTTTAGGGCAGAAGCCAGAGATTTTTCAACTGCAGAGTGAATAAGAGAAGTAGAGAGAACCCCTGTGAACAATTCTTGTCAAAGTTAGTGCTTCACACAATACTATTTGCTAGTTGGCATACCCTAGATCAAAATTTAAAAAAAAATTTTTTAAATAGTGCTTCACAATCTCTTTTGCACGCTCAATTCTCTAAATTTCTTAAATATTGGGATTCTGCTCTTTGACTTTCATTCTACACACTTTTCATAAGTTATCAGAACTCGACCCCACAGATGGCAGCCCACCAGGCTCCCCCGTCCCTGGGATTCTCCAGGCAAGAACACTGGAGTGGGTTGCCATTTCCTTCTCTAATGCATGAAAGTGAAAAGTCAAAGTGAAGTCGCTCAGTCGTGTCCAACTCTTTGCAACCCCATGGACTGCAGCCTACCAGGCTCATCTGTCCATGGGATTTTCCAGGCAAGAATACTGGAGTGGGACGCCATCACCTTCTCCGACTCTTCCTCTAGTGAACCTTTTAATTTTAGACTTTCTTCAGACTCAACTGTATACCAGCTCCTGTTTGTGTGTTCTCCCTGCAGCTTCTATGTATTTGTAAAAATATTTACATACCAGTGACATCTAAATTTGATCCTGAACCTAAACTTCTCTTCAGATCTCTGGACATATGTAGACAACTATTTACTCATAATCCCCACTTAGATATCTAGTAGGCATCTACTTTACATATTTTATATATTCTATATTTAATATATTTTATTATATATTCTTCTTATCTCCTTTGTCTTTACCTAATTGATGCTTTTGAACTGTGGTGTTGGAGAAGACTCTTGAGAGTCCCTTGGACTGCAAGGAGGTCCATCCAGTTCATCCTAAAGGAAATCAGTCCTGAATATTCATTGGAAGGACTGATGCTGAAGCTGAAACTCCAATACTTTGTACACCTGATGCGAAGAACTGACTCATTTGAAAGACCCTGATGCTGAGAAAGATTGAAGGTGGGAAGAGAAGGGGACAATAGAGGATGAGATAGTTGGATGGCATCACCAAATCAATGGACATGAGTTTGAGTAAACTCTGGGAGTTAAGTGATGGACAGGGAGGCCTGGCATCCTGCAGTCCATGGGGTTGCAAAGAGTGGGACATGACTGATCGACTGAACTGAATTGAATATCTAATATATAAATAATTATCGGATTTGGTTCTTCCTCCAGAATGTCTCAACTAGGTCCACGTTTCCTTATCTTGACACCAGCTCTATAATCCAAAAGAATCACCATGCTTACCAGAATGACTCTAAGAGCCTCCTGTTAACCTTCTAAGTTTCACTCTCTCTGTTCTTGCAGTTTATTCTCAATTCTGTAGCTGGAGTGATTATTTTAAATGCAAATCTCATCTTTATACTGCTTAAATCAATTAACAGCTTACTGTAATATGATAAAATTCAAAACCTTGGTGCTCCTTGCAAGGCTTTGCATAACTTTTTATTTTTCAGCCTCATCTCATAACTCCCTACCTGATATTTAATGTGTTTCTCCAAACTCATCCTCAGTGCTCATCTCACCGAAGTGCTCTCTACCCATGACTAAAAGACTGTTTGTCATGGCCAGCACCATGGACATCAGTTGTCACTTTATTAGAAGTGCAGCATCTCGGCACATAGAGAGCAATTTAATGTGGAGGTCAAAGAGTCAGAGATGACGTCCAGATTTTTTACTTGAACAAGCAGATCTACATCATTTTCTCTCTTCATGCATACTTAAATTTGAGATTCCCCACATAGATGAAACTTCTTTAGAAAAGCCTTCTTTGATCCCTTGATAGAGTGCTTCTCACATTACAGCAGCATCAGAATCATCTGGAGGGCTTAGTAAATCACAAATGCCTGGGTCCCACCCCTAGAGTCTTTTACTCAGTAAGGCTGGTATGAAAGGCTGAAATCCATGTTTCCAGCAAGTCCCCAGGTGCTGCCATGCTGCAGGTCCAGGGACCACACTTTAAGAAGCCTTGCTCTGCTGAGAAGTTTGCAGTCTTAGCTGCATGGTAGGAATACCTGGTGGAGTTTTTTTTAAAAACACTGATACTGTACCACATCCTAAGTCAGTTAGATAAGCATTTCTGGGACCTTCCTATGGGTCCTGAACTTGAGGTGGCAAGTGTTAGCTTCTTCAGATACTTGGGGGACCTGTAATAACATCCTGATCTCTGATTACTAATATCTTAAGATAAAACACTTTAAGTTTTTCTTGTCTGTTATTTCTGCTGAAAGTTAAACTCCATGTTTGTTGTTGTAAATTTACAATTTGGAAATGTCCTCCACATTCTAATTGACCCAGTAAAGTGTTAAATTTTTGTATGTTGTAGTTAATATAGAGACTTAGTATATTTCAGTGGGATGGAGGGTGGGTTTCTAGAGGATTGGCCTGCAAAGTCACTGTTTTAAATGCCATGCTGAGAAGTTTGACGTTAAAAAATAAAATTTCAATACCTGTGGCAGATTCATTTTGATATTTGGCAAAACTAGTACAATTATGTAAAGTTTAAAAAATAAAATAAAAAAACAAAAAAATAAAAAATAAAATTTCAGTAGAAACATAAGAGGGAAGAGTTGTTATGAATTTTCATAATGAGTGGATTTAAAGTAAATAATCTTTCAGTCCAGATTAAGAAAAAAACCAGTGGAGATAGAAAAGGGTGACATTAGGACATTTGTAATCTCAGAATTATTCTATTTTGGATACTTTGATACAGTCTTTGTATTTAACCACATTTTCTAGACCTCAAGAATTATTTTTCTTCTGTTGACAAGTTTCTCTTCAGATAGGAAAATTCAACTGTCAATATGTTATACTTAGATTTGTAAACTACCTATTAATAGAGGGTAGTGCCCAGGTGTGTTGGTTGAACAAATGACTTTTTACCCTTTATTATTTTGACCTTGGGAGGAGTATATTTTGCTTTGGGTCTTCATAATATGCAGGTTTTATGTGGAAGCTAGTGACCAGGAAAGGTTAAGAATTAATGTAGAAAGTTGTGCAATGAAAGCAGTAGATGAATGGTAATGGACTGATTGGAGTTATTGAACCCAGTAAAATAAAGGAAAAATGAGAGATGCATGGATAGGGCTTGCTTCAGCAGCACATATAGTAAAATTGGAATGATGCAGTGAAGATCAGCATGGCCCTTGCTCAAGAATGACAAGCCAATTCGTTAAGTGTTCCATATTAAAAAAAATAAGTGGACAAAAATATTGGAACTGAGTACATTCAGCTATGTCTAATATATCTCTTTAAGCATTTGCTTTTCATGAACTTCTATTTGAAGATACACGATAAACTATTTATGATACAAATTAAGATAATCACATATATTTTCATATTAGTTTGATTTTAAAGTGCTTCATGTATATAAACCAAGAAGAGTGTTTTCTTATGTGGATATTATTCAGTACATACTATTATATGATCATATAATTACATTAACCTGACTCCAGTGTGTTCAGAATAAATCTCATTATTACAAGAATAGCAGTTAAATATACGTATACATATTTCCTGTGTTTAAAAAGTTAAGGATGCAAAAATAAATTATTAGGTAGAAATTTACATTTGAGCAGTAATTCACCTAGAAACAAGTGGAATGACAGAAACATAAATTAAAAGACTCATAAGAGAACAGTTTTGTTTTTGTAAAGGAATTTGTTTTACAAGCAAAGTGACAAATGGCTTAAAACAGTATTCTTGTTGCTAGGCTCTTAGACACCTAAACAGACCTTATACTTTTTAGGTTTAAGCATAACAAACTGAAACATTATAAAGATGCTTAGTAAAAATAAAAAGATGACTCATTACAAAAATTAGAATTTTGATTTTCTACTAGTTCTTGAAACTGTATACAACAGATAATTCTTTCTTCAGATTTTCTGCCTTTTTTGTTAATCCCTTGTCTTAACAACAGTCTCACTATGTGAATTTTTTTTTTAAATGCAATATTATTTAAATATTCTCTTAGGTTGTAACTTGTTATTTCTTGCATGTTAGAAACAAACTATTTTATTTGGAAACATTTTTCCACTATTTCTGTCTGATGAAAAATATCAAGTGGCTAGTTTTGATGAATCAATCCAGTATAACAACAACAGATTAAGAAACTTGATTCAAATGTTAGAAGAATCTTGCCAAGTGGTATAGGTACAGTATTGAGAAAGGAATTTCAAAAGACAGAGTAATTTTCTTTTTTTCTTTTTTTTTTATTACTCATTGGCTATGTGATTGTGGGCAGGTCATGTCTCCTTCTGAAATTTTTCAACTTGCCCCACTTTCATGATGACATAGATTCCTTGGGTGCAAGACAGTCAGAAACATTGAGGTCCTGCTATTTGTGTTTGTGTGTATGCATATAGTTTTGAAGTGGGAGTTGAGGATGCTGTTATTGAGCTATATTACATTAAAAAGAGACAACCTATGAAGTGTAGATTTAAATTTCTTTTAATTTATATATTTTTAAATTTTATTTGTTTATTTCGGCTGTGCTGAGTATCTGCTGCCGCCAGGGCTCTTCTCTATTGGTGGTGAGCGGGCGGCTGCTCTTTAGTTGCAGTACACAGGCTTCTCATTGCTGTGGCTTCTTTTGTAGCAGAACCTGGGGCTCTAGGGTGTGTGGGCTTCAGTAGTTGTGGCTTCTGGACTCTAGAGCACAGGCTCAATGGTTGTGGCACACGGGGCTAGTTTTCCACGGCATGTGGGATCTTCCCGGACCAGTGATTGAAGCATTGGCAGGTAGGTTCCTTACCACTGAGCCACCAGGGAAGCCCGAATTTTTGTTTTTATGCAGCATGTGTGTGTGTTTTAAGGGGAGTGAAATCAGTTTAAACCAAAGATTACCATGATTAAAATAGAAATATATTAAGAAACGAGTGTAAAAGCAAGTGGAGTCTGGCCTAAAGAAAAATGTGATAGAAAACAGACAGTGTATTGATTTTTCTCTGCAAGAATTGGTGCGTGATTTTTTTTTTTCCTGAAAACTTTCTGTCAAAAGTCAAGCTTAAATTCTACTGGAGGTGATGAGCAGAGCATGAAAATCCAAAAGCACACACAAAAAGAACTTAATAAACAAATACTTTAAAAATATATATATGTTTATTTTTTTGGCTGCATCAGGTCTAAGCTGCAGCATGTGGGATCTTTTGTTGCTCTTCTCGCAGGCTCTTCTGCGTAGGCTTCTCTGGTTATGGTGTGCAGGCTCCAGAGCCTATGTGCTCTCCAGCTGTGGAGTGTGGGCTCAGTGTTGTTGTTCAGTGGCTCAGTCCTCTCCTGCTCTTTGCGACCCCATGGACTGCAGCATGCCAGGCTTCCCTGTCCATCACCATCTCTTAGAGCTTGCTCAAACTCATGTCCTTTGAATCAGTGATGCCATCCAATGATCTCATCCTCTGTCATCCCCTTTTCCTCCTGCCTTCAGTCTTTCCCAGCATCAGGGTCTTTTCCAATGAGTTGGCTCTTCGCATCAGGTGGCCGAAGTATTAGAGCTTCAGCATCAGTCCTCCCAGTGAAAATTCAGGGTTGATTTCCTTTAGGATTGACTGGTTTGATCTCCTTGCAGTCCAAGGGCCTCTCAAGAGTCTTCTACAGAACCACAGTTCAAAAGCATCAATTCTTAGGCACTCAGCCTTCTTTATGGTCCAACTCTTACATGCGTACATGACTACTGAGAAACCACAACTTGGACTAAATGGACCTTTGTCGGCAATGTAATGCCTCTGCTTTTTAATATGCTGTTTAGTTTTGTCATAGCTTTTCTTCCAAGCAGTAAGTGTCTTTTAATTTCACTGCTGAAGTCACCATCTGCAGTGATTTTGGAGCCCCTCAAAATAATGTCTGTCACTGTTTTCATTGTTTCCCCATCTATTTGCCATGGAGTGATGGGACTGGATGCCATGATCTTAGTTTTTTGAATGTTGAGTTTTAAACCAGCTTTTTCACTCTCCTCTTTCTCCTTCATCAAGAGGCTGTTTAGTTCCTCTTTGCTTTCTGCCATAAGGGTGGTGTCATCTGCATATCTGAGATTATTGATATTTCTCCCGGGAGTCTTGATTCCAGCTTATGCTTCATGCAGCCTGGCATTTCACATGATGTACTCTGCATATAAGTTAAATATGCAGGGTGACAATATACAGCCTTGATTTACTCCTTTCCCAATTTGGAATCAATCTGTTGTTCCATGTCTGGTTCTAACTGTTGCTTCCTGACATGCATACAGATTTCTCAGGAGGCAGGTCAGGTGGTCTGGTAGTCCTATCGCTTGAAGAATTTTCCAGTTTGTTGTGACCCACACAGTCAAAGGCCTTAGCATAGTCAATGAAGCAGAAATAGATGTTTTCTTGGAATTCTCTTGTTTTTTATATGACCCAGTGGATATTGGCAATGTGACCTCTGATTCCTTTGCCTTTTCTAAGTCCAGCTTGAACATCTGGAAGTTCTGAGTTCATGTTCTGTTGAAGCCCTTGGAGAATTTTGAGCATTACTTTGCTAGCATGTGAAATGGGTGCAGTTGTGTGGTAGTTTGAACATTCTTTGGCACTGGCTTTCTTTGAGATCGGAATGAAAACTGACCTTTTCCAGTCCTGTGGCCACTGCTGAATTGTCTAAATTTGCTGATATATTGAGTACAGCACTTTAACAGCATCATCTTTTAGGATTTGAAATAGCTCAGCTGGAATTCCATCACCTCCACTAGCTCAGTAGTTTCCCCAAAGCATGTGGGATCCTAGTTCTCCTACCAGGGATTAAACTGGTTTCCCCTGTGTTGGAAGGCAGATTCTTAACCACTTTATCACCAGGGAAGTCTCCCCATAACAAATAATTTTAAAATTTTATTCTACATGAAATTGTAGCATGAATATCCCGTTAAAAACAAAATCCAGAAGAATAACTTTAAACTCATTATAAATTTCCCCCCAAATTTTATCATCAGCAGTTATTGCTTAGTGCATCTCTTCACAAGTATCACAGATTTCTTCTTTAATTGGCTACTTGCAACATCCAAAAAGTTCTAATGCAAGCTGTTGTGGTTAAGTGGGTCCAGATAATGCTGGGTTCCTGAATCTACCATTTACAAATCTTGTAATAGTAGATAAGCTAGTGAGTCTCTATTTTTCCCAATCCTCCCATGTACAGAATATTGGCATTAGTATGTAGAGTTATTCTGAGGTTTGAATGCAATTCCTCATGTAAAGTATGTAAAACATTGGGATAATAAAGCACAACACTAATGAATTTATTAGGTCATTCAATGAAATCTAATTGTCTAGATGCCATTGACAATGAGCCTGAATTTATTCAACAATGACCCCCAGAAAAACCCTACTACAGTGATAAAGTGACCTTTGATGGGCACATTTCTTGACAGAAGGAGGGACAGTCTTTGTAGGGTAATAGCTTAAGAGTAATCCACAGTTAAAGAGAAATCAAATAATACTGTGAAGGAAAGAATTGTGGAGACCAAGAGAGGAGTGAAATGCACTTGATAATAGTAAACTGTAGTAATTAGTAGACATTGATTTGCATATTTATTCACTTTATTTTAATGTACCTTGTTTAACTGTAAGTTAATTTTAGCAATAGCTGTGTTTAACAATTGAATCAGCAGAGTTTTGAAAATTCAGTAGTATAGTTGACTTTCATGAGTTGGTACAATTGCCTTTTGCAAACCACTGAGGGACACTGATTGTGAAAATGCATGAATGATACTTACACATGTGCTTTGTTATCTCAAAACGGGCATTACAATCAAAGGTCTATTCACCGAATATCTGGACAAAAATATCTGTATATTATCACACTATCTAGAAACCAGAGTCTAAGACTCATCTTCATCATTCCCTAACACTAAAAATAATGTGGATAATTTCTTCTGGATTATGCATTCATACATTCCCTGAACAGAAAATGTGTCTATAAAATCTAGTTGTAATCATTGTTATCTATTGTAGGCTACACTTGATTTATTATGATAATCTGAATTTTTTGTGTGTGGGGTTTTATTTTCCTACGACATATTATGTGTAGCATTAGATTCAGAAAAGAAATTCATTGATGTGTATAAACACGATTTTTTCCATTTTAAAACTAAGACTTCATTAACTTTAATAACATCTGTTTTCATCCTTCTAAAAACAATGTTACAATACAACAGCAAGTGAAGGAATCTGTACATATTTTTTTTAAACTTCTCTATATTATGTACAAAAATAAAGAAAATAAACTTACACTTTTTTCAATAAGTCAGTTGGTTATCCAGTAAATATTTAATGAGCAGTTACAGTGTGCTTGTTAAATTAAAATAGAGCACATCTTTGTATTCATTTCAGGACTTGTCCTTCATTTCATGTTGATTCATTTACATTTGTTCTTTGAAAAGAAGAGGATTGCAAGTGAAATGGAGAAGGTATTTTAAAGTGATGAAGGAAGGACCTTAGGAAAGATAACATTTGAGTTGATGCTGAAGTAAAATAAGAAACTGTGTCATGCACATATCTAGGAGCGAGACTTTCTGGAAGAGAATTCCAGGCAGAGAGAGTGGAAAGTGCCAAAGCGCTGAGGCAGAAGCTTGTTTGGAGAATTCAAAGGTCAGAGGGAAGTGAAGAAATCTGCATGTGTGCCCAAGTCGCTTCAGTCATGTCTGACTCTTTGCAACCCCATGGACTACAACTCACCAGGCTTCTCTGACCATGAGATTCTCTAGCCAAAAATACTGGATTGGGTTATGCCCTCCTCTAGGAGATCTTCATGACCCAGGGATCAAACCAGAGTCTCATGCATCTCCTTCACTGGCAGACAGGCTCTTTACCACTAGCGCCACCTGGAAAGCAAGCTGGAGCAGAGTATATTGAGGAGAACAGTAAATGAAAGAGATAACAGAATCACAGACTGAATCAATAATTGCTAAGCCCTGTTAGGATATATCACAATATAAAAACAAAAACAGGACAGGGAGGCCTGGCGTGCTGCGATTCATGGAGTTGCAAAGAGTTGGACATGACTGAGCGACTGAACTGAACTGAACTGAACTGAAAACAAAAACAGGGAAATTATGACCCCTAATTGTCCCTTTATAAAAAATATATATGAGAAATAACTTTCAAATAAAGTTGTTATTATTGATAATATAATAATACAAGTGAACAGGAATGAACATAGTGTTATTCCTGTTAAATTAACCTGCATTTCCATCTTCTGTGTACATTTTTGTTATAATAACCTTTATTTGGAGAAATTTGCTTCATTAATTCATTTATTTACTGAGTATTTATGTGCATTATTTTAGTGTCGAGCTCTTTTTTAGGAGTAAGAAATAAGAAGTGTAATGAAAAATTTCCTTTTCTCAATGTTTTTTACACTCTATATTCAATTTTATACTTGAAAATATTATAAAGACATTTTTATATTCACTCACTATTCTAACTCTCTAACACACTTGATTCATTATTTTATATGCAATTCTTTTAAAATACTATGTCTAAAACTTTAGAACTTGCATGATTATAGTAGATATTTCAACATATGTGGTTGAAATTATAAAAGACTTATTTAAATATTGCTTATCTGTAGTTTAAAACATTATTATGAATAAAACTCGAAGTTCAGCTGTAGGAATATTTCCATGTAAAACAACCTGAAGATAGTATGCCATGCACTCATTTGGGATGCTTTGAGCTGCAAGTAATAGAAATCTCTCCTCAAAGTGTCTTAAACAGTAGGAATATTCATTAATTTATTTTTATCCCAAACTAGAAGCTAAAGTTAGGCAATTCTAGGCAATTTAAAGGCTCAACAAGTCTTTTACTCTTTTTCTCTGATGGCCTAAGGATTGTTTTTGTTCCTCTATGTATCATGTCTTTGACCAATCTAAGATAAGCAATTCTTTTTCTGTGTGTGTGTGTGGTTTCTTTTATTTTATTTATTTATTTTTTTTAATTAATTTTATTTTATTTTTTAAACTTTACATAATTGTATTAGTTTTGCCAAACATCAAAATGAATCCGCCACAGGTATACATGTGTTCCCCATCCTGAACCCTCCTCCCTCCTCCCTCCCCATACCATCCCTCTGGGCCGTCCCAGTGCACTAGCCCCAAGCATCCAGTATCGTGCATCGAACCTGGACTGGTGACTCGTTTCATATATGTTATTTTACATGTTTCAATGCCATTCTCCCAAATCTTCCCACCCTCTCCCTCTCCCACAGAGTCCACAAGACTGTTCTATACATCAGTGTCTCTTTTGCTGTCTCGTACACAGGGTTATTGTTACCATCTTTCTAAATTCCATATATATGCGTTAGTATACTGTATTGGTGTTTTTCTTTCTGGCTTACTTCACTCTGTATAATAGGCTCCAGTTTCATCCACCTCATCAGAACTGATTCAAATGTATTCTTTTTAATGGCTCAGTAATACTCCATTGTGTATATGTACCATAGCTTTCTTATCCATTCATCTGCTGATGGACATCTAGGTTGCTTCCATGTCCTGGCTATTATAAACAGTGCTGCGATGAAGCAATTCTCAATGCATGTTTCACCTCCTCATGCCTCTCTCTCTTTTGAATTGATATGAAAACTTCCATCAGGTCTCAGCAGAAATTAGTCACTGGCACAGGAAGACAGAGTTCCTCATTTTGGACATCCTTGATTCAGGATTTTTTTTTAATTAATTTTATTTTATTTAACTTTACAATATTGTATTGGTTTTGCCATATATCAAAATGAATCTGCCACAGGTATACATGTGGGGACAAAGGCTCATTTTACCTAAACAAATTATTTGCCTAATATAATTTTTAAAAAATAAATCTATGATTCTGTTAAGAAGGAAGGTAAGATTGGGGAAAATTGCTATTGAGTGGGCAAACAGTATCTGTCACTTTATGTTTCTCAGTTTATTTGAACTGATAAATCTTTCATGCAATAGTAAAGATAAATCTGTGAACTAGATTAACGTAAATGAGTACAGCTCCAAAGAAACTATTACTAATTGGATTCTAAAATTGAGTGTTACTTAAGTTGAATTGGAAGTAATAATTTAGTAAATTGTGAAATTATATCTTGTTAAATCTATACTGCTTCTAAGCAAAGAGTCGGACACAACTGAGCGACTGATCTGATCTGATCTGATCTGAAGCATCCACTTTATTAATTTTTATCTAAACTGTTTAGTATAATTTTTGTATCTTTCCATTATAACCAAGTTCTAAAATCTAGTATTATTTTTTAAATCGTATGTAATCATTATTTTAAGTGATTAGGAATTGACCTTTCTAGCTAGTTAGTCACTTCCAGAGGATTTTTCAGAATGAGTGACAAGAAACTTAAGTTAGTACTGGATATTATTCACCAATATTCCAATCATTATTATTAATTACCTGAGAACCACCTCAAGGATTTTTGTAAACTATCAGCTATCTCCATGAACAATGTATACGTGTATAAATTATGTACATGTTTTCCTCAGTGAACACTCCCTATAAAATCCATTTAAGCACCCCTTAATTCTACAAGCCTCAGGGATTTCCCAGGTGGTGCAGTGGTAAAGAATCTGCAGGAGATGTGTGCTCGATCCCTGAGTCAGGAACATCCTCTGGAGGAGGAAATGGCAACCCAATCTAGTATTCTTACCTGGAAAATTGCATGGACAGAGGAGCCTGACAGTCTACAGCCCATGGGGTTGCAAAGAATTGGACATGACTGAGCGACTGAACACACACACACACAAGATAGGAATTCTGATTTAAATTACTATTTTAAAAATCATCTTTTATAAAAAAATCATCCATTAAAATCACACATTGAATTCTTTTATGGATAAAACAGTCTCTTCATAAATCCTCTCCCATACAATCTCCAATTAAGATTCCTATTCATTATATAAGACACTACTGATTTAATAATTTTTTATATGTGCTTGAACAGATACAGTTCTTATGATAATATCAGCTCTTTTGGTAATCATTCCCACTGTCTATGCTCTATTGAAGTTAGTTGACCTTTGCTCTGAGCAAGAATAAGTAATTCATCTCATAAATTTTCATGAAAAAAATGTAACTCTGCTTTCCTCACATCTAATATTTAAATCATGATCCTTACCATTCATTACAAGAAGTATGATCTGTAAATCAACTATACTTCAGTGGAAAAAATGCTGAAGATAAAGGTATGATCTGTACACTTTGAGACTTCAAGTAATAAATTTATATTCAATCAAAGTTTTATTTTGGACATATGTTACTTGAAAGGAACAGTCTAAGGAATTATTAAAAACCTTTTAATTTCATGTTCCCATGAAATAAAATACCTAGAATCACATCTTACTATGATAAAATATATATATTTGAGTTTAAATAGGATTTATCAATGACCTTAGTTGTTTAAAAAAATGGTAACATAGGAAATGTTAAATTTTGAATAGTGATTTTTGATGCTTTTGGCAAAATATGGTCCCAGACAAATATGCCTTACAGAAAAATATTGTTGTAGTTCCAGAAGAAAATATTTAACTTTATACATTTGTTGATATGATCTGCTTTATTGGACAAGAAAAAAAACGCAACTGAAAATTTTATGTATTTCTTCTGAAAAGTATTGTTGCTCAGTCGTGTCCGACTCTTTGCAACCCCTGGGCTGTAACCCGCCGGGTTCCTCTGTCCATGGAATTCTCCAGGCAAGAATACTGGAGTGGGTTGCCGTTTCCTACCCCAGAGGATTTTTCCACCCCAGGGATCAAACCAGGGTCTCCTATATTGCAGGCAGATTTTTTTTTTTTTAAACCATTGAGCCACCAAGGAAGCCCATCTATGAGGGAGACTCAAGCCTTATTATCTGCTCATCTATTTCAGTCAGCCCAACTCCAATGCCTAATAGTCTTTACTCTAGGGCTCTTCTTGCTGTTTTCCTCTCTTGGATGTCATTTCTAAAACTGCATTTAAAAATCCTCTCAGGGACTTTTGGGCATGGACAACATATTCATATTTTTAACCAATTTGAAATTGTGTGTATGTTGAGGAGGTACAGAAAACATGCAGAACCTCCATGGGTTCTGTGTCGCTAATCGTATCCGTGAGCATTAACACTTTTGCCTACGCGGGTCCTTGTGTGTTGTGTTCAGGTTTATATACGCTGTAGCTGGGCACTGCTACTGCTAAGTCACTTCAGTCGTGTCCGACTCTGTATGACCCCATAGACGGCAGCCCACCAGGCTCCCCCGTCCCTGGGATTCTCCAGGCAAGAACACTGGAGTGGGTTGCCATTTCCTTCTCCAATGCATGAAAGTGAAAAGTGAAAGTGAAGTCGTGTCCGACCCTCAGCGACCCCATGGACTGCAGCCTTCCAGGCTCCTCCATCCATGGGTTTTTCCAGGCAGGAGTACTGGAGTGGGGTGCCATTGCCTTCTCCGTAGCTGGGCACAGAGGCCGTAAAAACAGTAGAGGAGAGAAAAGACAAGGCACAGATGTTTCGTTCATGGCTTGTTTGTTTGGGTTCTGTCTAGGCGTATCGTATGGATTATTTCATTTCATTTTTGCAACAATGCTATGAAGCTGGTATTAATCATCATCCTAGTTTACAAATGAGATAACATATGTTACATGTATCAGATGTTTTAGAGAACATACATAATATATATATATATCTTAATGTCATGGAAGAAAGAACACTGCCACTCTTGCCAGGCTTTCTGCTCTGTTAAATTTTTCTCAGAATTTGAGTATTGCATAAAGAAGATTTTAAGTGGAGAAAAACAATTTTACCACCAAGGTTAAGAATAAAACACTTAAGGGAGTTTTGGACATTTCACAAATCACTAACTTTATGTTTCCAAAATAAGTGCAAGTGATTATTTTAACATGGAGGCTAACTCTTTGTAACATGCAGGAAAAAGATCTGATTTATTACTATTTCTTTCATACTGTGGAAAATACATATTCATCACCTACTTGATTGGCACAGAATAAAATGCATGGAACATAAATATTAGGAAGTAGTCTAGCTTTGAAGACTTAAAATTTGATGAGTAAGATGACTTTATATCATTACATATGATATAAAGTATGCACATAGAATGCTAGAAAAGCATGCGAGAAGAACATTTGAAGGCTTGAAGTCATCTGGGGCTTCCCTGGTGGCTCAGACAGTAAAGAATCTGCCTGCAGTGCAGGAGACCCGGGTTTGATCCCTGGGTTAAGAAGATCCCCTGAAGCAGAGCATGACAACCCACTCTAGTACTCTTGCTTGGAGAATTCCATGGACAGTGGATCCTGGTGGGCTTCGGTCCATGGGGTCGCAAAGAGTTGGACCCAACTGAGCAACTGAGCATGCTTCTACAAATCCCACAAATAGAATGGTTTTACTTTAATCATTCTCTATCCTGGTGTAATACTACTAGAATATTCCACAAGTTTTATTGGCCTGGAAACTTGGACACCTGAGTAATGATTTGAACAGGATGATACAGAATGATAGAAGGAGAGTTTCCCAAAGGGAAATCTACATCTGCTTGCAAAAGAGGGTGGAAAGGATGCTGAGCAGGCAGATGAGCCTGACCTTTGCTTACATGCAACCCTAAATTGTGATCTTTTCCTTCTTGGTTCCTCTTCTTCTTCCTTTCATGTTTTATTTAGGGGGGCAGAAGAATGTTCTGTATAGACAAGTCAAAGTTAAGCAGGACATTTAAGGACTGAGAAAAGGAACAGAAAGTGCCCGCTAGAGATACTTGTCTGCCATTCCCCAAGTCCCTGCTGTTATAACACAGAGAAGCTTCCCAAGATTTTCTTTCTCTTTATCCTCCTCTCCATTCTGCTCCTAAGATATGTCCGTATTCATTCAGGTGGAGTACTTTACTTGTGATTTTGATCCAATTTAACCAATTTTTACAGGAACTGTTCTACATCAGTTTCCTTCATTTTCATTTGTACAATTCCCAGCTGGTGTACTCAGGCTTGCCCTTTGCAGAGAAAGCAAAACAAATCTTTCCTTCAATCTTAATACCCTCTCAATCCGTCTCTCTTTTTCTCCTCATTGCTTTCTCTCTCTCTCTTTTTACTCTATACCTGCTAGGTTCATTTTCTTGTCCCTATTTTTCACCTACACTTTGGTGTCTGATACTGAATACTCCACAGGTTGTTTTTAAAAAGCTAACTAGCAAATAAAATTGTTTTGTGTATGTCCTTACTCTTTTTACTCTCATATTCCCTGTATTTTCAGAAAGCACCAGATGGAAACTTTCTTCTCTTTTGTTTTTCAAGCACTCCGTGTGTGGTTACCCTCCTACCTCTGATAGCTACTTCTCTGTCTCTGGTATGATATTTCTTACCTTCCCCACCTCCAAAATATGTGTGTTTTCTAAGCTGTTTTTCAACCATTTTTTTTTTTCATTCCGCTAAACATTTCATGTTTAGACCTCAGCTAAATGTATAGGTGTAAGTGTGACTTCTCCACTAAAAACTTTATTTCTAACTTTTGCTTAGGTCCTTCACTTACTATCTTGCTGTTGCCTCAACCATACCAAAATGGAACTTGCTTCCCAGCAAGTCAGATCCATGGAAAATAGTGACACCTCTATTCTTGCTAAGAATATCACCTTTGTTTTCTTATCAATCCTCTTATTAATAATTTATGGAGATGCTCCTCATCACTCAACCTCTGGCTCTGAAAAATCCCTCTTCTCAGTTTTATAGTCAATAGTTCCTGACTGGCTGCACATTTATCTTTTGCCTGATTAGCATTTCTCAGGATGAATCCTATAGCCTTGCTACTCAAAGTATGGTTGAGAGACCAGCTATATAGGTCTCATCAGGTAATTTTTTGCTTGTCTGTTTTTCAAATTTATTTTTAATTGAAGGATAATTGCTTTACAGTGTTTTGTTGGCCTCTGCCATACCGCAACGTGAATCAGCCGTTAAGTATACATGTGTCCCCTCCCTCTTGAGGCTCCCTCCCCCGACCTCCATCCCACTCTCTAGTTTGTCACTGAGCACCAGGTGGAGTTCCCTGTGTTATGCAGTAATATCCCACAATTATCTGTTTTACATATAATAATGTATATGTTTCAATGCTACTCTAGAATGATGAGTCTTCAGACCCTACTGAATTAGAACCTACATTTTTAATAAGATCCTTTTTTTGGTAGCTCAGATGGTAAAGAATCCTCCTGCAATGCAGGAGACCCAGGTTCAATCCCTGGGTCAGGAAGATCCCCGGGAGAAAGGAATGGCAGCCCACTCCAGTATTCTTACTTGGGAATCCCATGGACTGAGAAGCCTGGTGGGCTACAGTCCATGGGGTTGCAAAGCGTCAGACACAACTGAATGACTAACACTTCATTTTCTGTCAAATATGAGTTCCATGAAATTTTTTGGAGAGAGACAGGCACTCAGCAATGGGGAAGGAGGAAAGTAAAGAGGGAAGGAGGAGGAAGGAAAGAAGAGATGAGTAGGGAAGTGGAGGGGAAGGAAAGAAGAGATGAGTAGGGAAGTGGAGGGGAAGGAAAGGAAGCAGAAGACAGAAGAGAGAGTACCAATTGTTTTTCCTCTTAAATATTCACGGTGTGATTAGCTGCTTAAAGCCTTACATAAAGAAAGAATATTTTGCACATAATATACTTTAGAGGTCTTGTAAAGAGCATATATTTTTTTTAAATTTTATTTTATTTTTAAACTTTACAGAATTGTATTAGTTTTGAGCATATTGAACACTGGTCTAATTCACTGACTCCCTCATTTTCTGTTTCATATGGCATTATTGCTCTTATTCATGATTATCAAACCTAACTATAAACACTTATGTGACTGTTTTGTGTGAACACTTTTAGTCAAAAAAATGCATGTAATAGCTTTATTATATTATTTTTACACAAAGATTTTTTTTGGTCTGGAATTATATGGTAGGATATTTTTAGAAAAAAATTTCTTGATAGACATTATCTTATTTGAGGTGCTACTGAGTCTTTGAGACTCTTTCGTGATTCATTTAAAACCTACAGAGTTCATCCTGCTGTTGATGTAATATAAATTTTATTTTTCTCCTTGGTTAAAAAAAATACCCTCAGTGTGACACACTCACCTGTCTTATACATTTTCACAATAAAGGCTGTCTTCCTTTCTGGAGATTTCCTATAAAAACATCATGAATTCACAGACAGATAAGGTTGCCAAAGCCACTTTAAATTGGCATCCTATTTGCAAGCTCATTAAAGCCTGCAATGAGATAGGACCTAGTCACCACTGATCTGTCAGTTGATATGCCAAAGTAAAGACGACACGTGAATGCTTTCCTATCCAATAAAACTCAAAGCAGCTTAAGGCTTGTCTCAGCATTAGTAAAGTGTTTTTAGAACCACAAGACTCCAAATGTAACATTAGGCTGTAGAGAAAATGATGATGGAAAAGAAATACAGTTGTATGGGTTTTCTTTTGTTTGCTTCAGTCACTGATAAAAGTCATTGAATTAAAAAAATTGGACAGATGTCAAGTACAGATCAATATACCACATGGCATTTTAAATCAAGTTAAGGGGGCTGATTGAAACAGACATTTCTTATTGTAATTGTTTGGCTTTATTTTTCATTTGCTTAAGTGAGTATTCATTCAGAAATATACCCATTTCTGCATATTATTTTTACATGATAAAATTTATTATATTAGACAGATTATATTGTAGAGATATAAATAGGAACAAATTGTGGTAGAATATATATAAAAATTCACTCTTGATTATTCTTAAAATTAGCATTTAATGATTTCCTATTGTTTATAAATTCTCTACTTTGGGGTCTTCAATCAGCACATTCAAAAAGCAATAGCTTAATCTCTCAACAATGACTGAAAATAAATAAATGAAAATGAAATTTTAATTCAATGAGATCATATTGATAATTTGTAGCATGCCAAGCACTCCTGCACTCAAAGAATTGATAATTTTCAGATTATCAGATAATTGCCTTTATAAATAGCATACTTTTAATTCTTATTACAAATGCTTATTTATCATATTAAAATATACTTGTAGCATATTTGCATACAGATAAATAAGATTTGCCATTAAAACTTTTTGAAGTACTATTCCTCTCCTGTGAGTGATTTATTAAATTAGTAATTTTGAGTGTTAGAGATGTCAAAAGGGAAAAATAATTGAAATTATTTTTCTGCTGATCAAACAGAAGTTGAAATTATTCATGAGGTTGAAACACTGAAAGCATACTTACTGAATCTGGAGCTGACAGGTACTTTAAATGCTCACTTTTTCCTGAGGACATTGATCATCTGCAGATACAAAACAATGAAAGGGTAATCAGATAGGGTGTCGTTTTCTGTGATGCCACGAAGAAAAATCACTACTGACAGGGCATCCTTTTTCTACAGAGTCAGGGGGCAGATTCTGGAAAGCACGTATTGAGATGTAATATTGTTAAAGAGACAGCCCTTCCAGTTCTTCACTTCTGTGCCATAATTGATAAAAGAAAATAACAAAGCAGTGCCTTGTAATTTTCAAACCTCAATTGAATAGAGAAGCTTCTGGAACCATTGAAAGTGAGGTATGTTTGTTCTTTTAAATATTAACTATAATTAATGAGCAGAAAGTAGAAAAACTGAAAAAAAAATTGAGTTCTGAAGCTAGTTGAAATTTTACCTTCCTAAAATTAAGGTTTGTGTGTATGTGAACATTTTTCTTCTCTTTTTATACATCACTTTTGGAAATTCCATCAATTGATGGGCACTTAACATATGGGGACTGCAGTTATGAGCAAGACATCATTTCTACCCTGAAGGAACTTGTGAAGTCATAAAATTAGCACAATAATCACTTAAATAAAAAAGGTGGAATGTAGTAACCTTGAGAGAGGTACAAATATAGCTGGAACTGATTCATGCATACACAGTTCCCGTAGATTATATGCCAACACTGTGTGAAGAATAAAAATTTAACTCTGGGGATAAGGAAAATCTTTATAAACAAATCAATTTAAGATAGGAACTAAGGGATGGATGGGCTTCCCTGGTGGCTCAGAGGTTAAAGTGTCTGCCTGCAAGGCGGGAGACCTGGGTTCAATCCCTGGGTGGGGAAGATCCCCTGGAGAAGGAAATGGCAACCCACTCCAGTATTCTTGCCTGGAGAATCCCATGGACAGAGGAGGCTGGTAGGTTACAGTCCACAGGGTCGCAAAGAGTTGGACACGACTGAGCGACTTAAGGGATTGATAGATACAATTTGCAGTGATAAAGAGAGGATAGGAAGACAACTCCAGGGATACAGAGTTGTCATGATGTAATGTGCATAATGGCAAGTTTAAGTGTCTTCAGATGGCAGAGAATAATCTATTAAAGAGTAAGTGGTGATGCTTTGTTGTTGTTGTTTAGTTGCTAAGTCAGATCCTTCTCCAGGGGATCTTCCCAACCTAGGGACCTAACCCGCGTCTCCTGCATTGGCAGACAGATTCTTTACCACTGGGCCACCAGTGAAGCCTGGAGATGCTTAAGTAGATGATTAATCTGGAATTTAAAGTATATCCTAAGTGAAATATCCTCTGGAGGTTATTGTTTCTCAGTGCCAGGTTCACCCATTTTATTGTATTCTCTGTGATATTGGGAATGGGAGTCAATAAACTCCATTTCTGCAATTTCTTTACTATCTGGGAAGCGATGGTGTGTTATTGGTTAAGGGTAGAGAAGAGCAAGGATTGTCTTTCTCCCTACAGCTTCTATCTGCATCTTTTTAGCATCAGCAAACTGTAGCTGCTCTAGTGCTATTGGGTACTTCTAGAGACAACCACTTAGCACTTTCCAAGGTGGTCCAAGAATTACCCATAAAGTTCCCACCATATTCTCTCACCTCTTCTTCTTACACTGTAATCCCCAGCCAGGTTCCTACATGCCACCTAGAAGCCCTTTGGTCATCATTACAGTTGTTGTTGTTCAGTCATTCACCCCTGTACCACTCTTTGTGACCCCATGAACTGCAGCACTCCAGGCTTCCTTGTCCTTCACCATCTCCTGGAGTTTGCTCAAACTCATGTCCATTGGGTCAGTGATGCCATCCAGCCATCTCGTCTTCTGTCAATCCCTTCTCCTCCTGCCTTCAATCTTTCCCAGCATCAGGGTCTTTTTTTTAAATGAATCAACTCTTCATATTAGGTGGCCAAAGTATTGGAGCTTCAGCTTCAGCATCAGTCCTTCCAATGAATATTCAGAGTTTATTTCCTTTAGGATTGACTGGTTTGATGTCCTTGCAGTCCAAGGGGCTCTCACGAGTCTTCTCTAACACCACAGTTCAAAAGCATCAGTTCTTTCATTCTCAGCCTTCTGAGAGTTGTGGCCCAACTCTCATGTCTGTACATGAGTACTAAAAACCATAGATTTGACTATGACTTTTGTTGGCACAGTAATGTCTCTGCTTTTTAATATGCCGTCTATGTTTCTCATAGCTTTTCTTCCAAAGAGCAAGCACCTTTTAATTTCATTGTGGCAGTCACCATCTGCAGTGATTTTGGAGCCCAAAAAAATAAATTCTATCACTGTTTCCATTATTTCCCCATCTGTTTGCCATGAAGTGATGGGACCGGATGCCATGATCTTAGTATTTTGAATGTTGAGTTTTAAGCCAGCTTTTTCACTCTCTTCTTTCTGTTTCATCAAGTGGCTCTTTAGTTCCTCTTCACTTTCTGCCATAAGGGTGATGTCATCTGCATATCTAAGATTATTGCTATTTCTCCAGGGAATCTTGATTCCAGCGTGTGCTTAATGCAGCCTGGCATTTCACATGATGTACTCTACATATAAGTTAAATAAGCAGGATGACAATATACAGCCTTGAAGTACTCCTTTCCCAATGGAACCAGTCCATTGTTCCATGTCCTGTTCTAACCATTGATTCTTGACCTGCATACAGGCTTCTAGGAGCCAGTTAAGGTGGTCTGGTATTCCCATCTCTTGAAAAATTTTCCAGTTGTAGTGATCCACACAGTCAAAGGCTTTAGCATAGTCAATGAAGCATAAATGGATGTTTTTTTCTGGAATTAACTTGCTTGATCTCTGGCTCCTCTGCCTTTCCTAAATTTAGCTTGAACATCTGGAAGTTCTGGGTTCACATACTGTTGAAGCCTAGCTTGGAGAATTTTGAGCATTACTTTACTAGCTTGTGAAATGAGTCCAATTGTGTGGTTGTTTGAACATTCTTTGGCATTGCCTTTCTTTGAGATGGGAATGAAAAGTGACCTTTTTTAGTCCTGTGGCCACTTCTGAGTTTTCCAAATTTGCTGGCATATTGAGTACAGCACTATAAGAGCATACATCTTTTATGATTTGAAATAGCTTAACTGGAATTCCATCACCTCCACTATCTTTGTTCATAGTGATGCTTCCTAAGGCCCACTTGACTTCACATTCCAGGATCTGACTCTAGGTGAGTGATCACACCATCATGGTTATCTGGGTCATTAAGACCTTTTTTGTATAGTTCATCCATGAATTATTGCCACCACTTCTTAATATTTTCTGCCTCTGTTAGGTCCATACCTTTTCTGCCCTTTTTTGTGCCCATCTTTGCATGAAATGTTCCCTTGGTGTCTCTAATTTTTGTGAAAATATCTCTAGCCTTTCCCATTCTATTGTTTTCCTCTATTTCTTTGTATTGATCACTTAGGAAGATTTTCTTATCTCTCTTTGCTTTTCTTTAGAACTCTGCATGCAGATGGGTATATCTTTCCTTTTCTCCTTTGCCTTTGCTTCTCTTCTTTTCTCAGCTACTTGTAAGCCTCCTCAGACAGCCATTTTGCCTTTTTGCATTTCTTTTTTCTTGGGGATGGTTTTGCTCACCACCTCCTGTACAATGTTATGAAATTCTGTCCATAGTTCTTTAGGAACTCTGTCTATCAGATCTAATCCCTTGACTCTATTTCTCATTTTTACTGTATAATAGTAAGGGATTTGATTTAGGTCATACCTGAATGGCCTAGTGGTTTTCTCTACTTTCGTCAATTTAAGTTTGAATTTAACAATAAGGAGTTGATGATCTCAGCCACAGCCAGCTCCTGGTCTTGTTTTTGCTGACTGTACAGAGCTTCTCCCTCTTTGGTTGCAAAGAATATAATCAATCTGATTTCGGTATTGCCCATCTGGTGATGTCCATGTGTAGCGTTATCTCTTGTGTTGTTGGAAGAGGGTGTTTGTTCTGACCAGTGTGTTCTCTTGGCAAAACTCTGTTAGCTTTTGCCGTACTTCATTTTGTACTCCAAGGCCAAACTTGCCTGTTAGTCCAGGTGTTTCTCGACTTCCTACTTTTGCATTCCATTCCCCTTTGATGAAAAAGGTATCATTTTTTTTGGTGTTAGTTCCACAAGGTCTTGTAGGTCATCATAAAACTGTTCAACTTCAGCTTTTTAAGCATTACTGGTAGGGGCATAGACTTGGATTACTGTGATATTGAATGGTTTGTCTTAGAAACAAACAGAGATCATTCTGTTGTTTTTAAGATTGTACCCAAGTACTGCATTTTGGACTATTTCATTGGCTATGAGGGCTACTCCATTTCTTCTAAGGAATTCTTGTCCACAGTATAATGGTTACCTGAATTAAATTCACCCATCATTAAGTAGTTTTGTTCAACTCCCATTTTGGATGATACTTTTGAATCTTTTTATTTTTTTCTTGCCTTAGGGACTGAAACTACTTCTTTTATATCCCATTTTTCCTTTAGCCTTTTGATATATGAGTAACCATTTATAGTAAGAAATCATGTTTGAAAAGCCTAGCTTGTTTCCTAATTCTTGAATGTCGCTTAATGGATATGAACAGCATTGGTAAATTTGACAAATTAATGAATGTAACAAAGAGAAACTGACTCAGAAATACAGAGAACAAATCAGTTGTTGCCAGTGTGGAGAGGAAAGGTTAGGGGAAATACAGGGATATGGGATTAAGAGGTACAATAAGCTGTAAGGGTATATTGTATAACACAGGGAAGGTAGCCAATATTTTATAATAACTATAAATTGAGTAAAACCTTTAAAAATTGTTAATCACAATATTGTACACCTGTAATTTCCATTAGTATTGTGTAGCAACTATCAGTTCAGTTCAGTCGCTCAGTCATGTCCAGCTTTTTGCGACCCCATGGACTGCAGCATGCCAGGCTTCCCTGTCCATCACCAACTCCTGGAACCTACTCAAACTCATGTCCATCATGTTGGTGATGCCAAGCAACTATACTTCAATTAAAAAAGCATTGGGAGATTTTGCCGTGGATATGGTATAACAAGTCATGTGTGTTACAAAGTTTGCCTGTATGATTAATAAAATGCACAATAATCTGGAAGTATGGTATGCATTTGGGAAACTGCTAGTAATTCAGATAAAGCCAAAAATGTGAGCTGATTTTGATAGAAGGGAAGTCCTTGCTGACATCATTGTTGTTGAGTCACGAAGTTGTATCCTACTCTTTTTCAACCCCATGGACTCTAGCCTGCCAGACTCTGCCCATGGGATTTCCCAGGCAAGAATTCTGGAGTGAGTTGTTATTTCCTTCTCCAGGGGATCTTCCCCACCCAGGGATCAAACCCATGTCTTCTACATTGGCAGGTGGATTCTTTACCAATGATCCACAGTCAGTGGAGCAGGGAGGCCCTGCTGACATTGTTAAGAGTAGTTTAAATGACACATAGAACACAGAATACAGAGAAGAGTGTGTTGAAACAATGAAGGTATTAATCCAGGCTGTGTATATTTCTACTGAAACAAAGGTTTGCTTTGAAAGAACAGAGAAATTCAGTAACAGACAAAGAAATATGTGTGATCAAAGAGATTTTTATAATCTGGCAGAGAAAAGAACATATTATTTTGAGATGCTAACGAAACTGGAGCCTATTATACAGAGTGAAGTAAGCCAGAAAGAAAAACACCAATACAGTATACTAACGCATATATATGGAATTTAGAAAGATGGTAACAATAACCCTGTGTACGAGACAGCAAAAGAGACACTGATGTATAGAACAGTCTTATGGACTCTGTGGGAGAGGGAGAGGGTGGGAAGATTTGGGAGCATGGTATTGAAACATGTAGAATATCATGTGTGGGGCAAGTTGCCGGTCCAGGTTCAATGCACAGTGCTGGATGCTTGGGTCTGGTGCACTGGGACGGCCCAGAGGGATGGCGTGGGGAGGGAGGAGGGAGGAGGGTTCAGGATGGGGAGCACATGTATGCCTGTGGCGGATTCATTTTGATGTTTGGCAAAACTAATACAATTATGTAAAGTTTAAAAATAAAATAAAATAAAATAAATAAAATAAAATCAACCAACCAAAAAAAAAAAAAAAAAAAGAAGTCCATAATGGAAAAACAAAAAAATAAAATAAAATAAAATAAAATTCTAAGGAAAGCTTGATTATAATTAGCATATTGCTAGGATAACTAGGTATTTATATAGTTAGCATTTCTTATGTATATGATAAATCTTTATATTGCCATAATTATGTTCACTTATGAATTACTAGTGCTTGACAAATAATATTTGCTCAGTGAATATTTGAAAGACTTATTCTATATTTTAGCATATCTATTTTCATTAACTTTTATTTATAAATCAAATTTTAAATAGATTTTTGCTGCCAAGTTGACAGGACTTCTGCAATAAAATTTTATTTAATTAGATATCACAAAGTTCCAAGCAACTCCATTACTTGCTCTTGTCATCTCATCTAGATATAGTACTATGAGTGATGTGTTTGTAATAGCAATACAGGAGAGAGAAGGAAAGAGCCTATGTTCCACTCATTGTGGACGAGACCACCATCCTCCCCATCTGCATAAAATCAGGATGCACAAAATTGAAATCATCTTGAAACAATTAAGTAGATATATCCATCTCCCAACAACTCCAACAACAGGAAGTAGTTGCCTGTATTGAAAACTTGATGCTTGATAAAGAGAAAAGAATCTCTCTCTCACACACACACACACACACACACTCACAAAAATTTAATGATATCATATTCACACGTTCTAGAGAGACAGAGTCACCACATGCCACAGATGACCAGATGGGAGCAGTACTAAGAGAATGGGTTCAACCAAGCAGTGGCAAGCTGAGAAAGCAAGGACCTGTGGACAAATGCCTTTTGTGGGGTCAGGTGCAGTACACAAACAGAAGCTGCAAGGGGATTACATTGGTTCTTTGAATGTCACTAGGTCTCAGTCATAGGAAAGTGAATGGGATAATTTGTAGCAATAGCAAGCCTTATCACACTGGTGCTTATCACAGCCTCTTTGTAGGGCTATTGAAGCAGCCAGAAAATAAAGTTACATTTGCAGTACAAGTTAACATTCCTCTCATCCAGTCTCAGAAGCAGAGAAGGCAGAAGTGGGACTAGAACAGTCTGCAAAGAAATGATGGCAGAAAACTTCACAAATTTGGTTAAAGCTATAAACCTAAAAGCTAAAGAAGAATTAAATTTTTAAAAGGGATCCAAGACACATTATCACTAGACTTATGAAAACTAAAAACAAAGAAAAAATTCTCAAAAGTGACCACAGAGAAGCAAGCCATTAATTGTAGAGGACCCCCAATTTGAATGATTTTTGAATTTTTGAATGAAAAATTACCTGAAATTTATGGAAGCCAGAAGGAAGGACATGACCTTTTTCAAGTTTTGAAAGAAAAACGTCAACTGTAAATTCTTGATGAAAATAAACATCAAGAATGAGAAAAAATAAAGACATTCTCAGACAAAAGAAAACTAAAAAAGAATTGTTAGTGAACATTAACTTAAAATTCCATTTTTAAAAGTAAGGTAAAGCATTCTAAAGGGAAGTGAGATTTTGAAGTTTCCTTGAAGCACTATATTTTAATACCTAGAACACCCACTGAAAAACATACAATGCAATGTATCAATATTCAAAAGCACTATGAATAAATCAAGATGAAGTCTTAAAAAACAAACTTTTAAAGTCACCTATAGGAATGTAAGAAAAGAGAAAAAGAGGAAACCAACAAAATGCAAAACATAAATGGTCATCACATACTTAAGATCTAAGACATGAATAATTACTAAAATATAAGTAGTCAAAATACAACAGTTAAAAGACAGATTAAAATAAACCCAATCCAACTATAGCAATTTTACTTTAAACATAACATACACAGATTGAAAGTAAAAAAAAAATGAAATAATATACTTTATAGATATTAGTAGAAAATTACAGGAATACTTATATTAATATCAAATAAAGTAGACTTCAGAACACAGAGAATTACTAGATACTAAGAGAGCCATTACATAATGAAAAAAGGTTCCATCTGCCAAGAATACACAGTGATGATTATATACTCAACAAAGCCCCAAAATATATGGCTTCTGCCACTGCTAAGCTGGTTACCACTGTGATTCTCTATATTTGCTGGTCTCTCTAGTTTTGGATGATATTTTGCCTTGTGACCTCAGATCTCTAATAGTTATAAGAAAAGTCATTGATTTCCATTGTTTCAGATATGTCTTGGTGTGAGGATGGGAATGACAAGTTCTAATCTCTTTATATATCAAAGGTAACATTTTGAGTCAAGAGACTATGTTTTTTTCTTTCCATTTATCATTTCATCTTTAAAAATTCTCCTCAAATATCAAGCACCTAATGAAAATTTTCATGTCACTTTCTTCCCATTTTTATTTGATTTGGTTTGATCTACCTCATACCCTTCTTTACTCTCCTTCTCCTACTTTTACTAATACTATCACCTTCATCTGTAATCTTTGAATGGCTTAGTGAGCTCTTTATGTTAGGAAAGTGTGTATCATTCACACTTACTGTATCATTCACATTTATTCATCTCAGTGTTTATAATGCGTAGCACCATTTCTAGCATGTAGGGCTTAATTTTTATATGCAAAAATAATTAATATTATGATCAATATGATGCCTAACCTTAAGTTCGGAGAAGGCAATAGCACCCCACTCCAGTACTCTTGCCTGGAAAATCCCATGGACGGAGGAGCCTGGTGGGCTGCAGTCCATGGGGTCGCTAAGGGTCGGACACAACTGAACGACTTCACTTTCAATTTTCACTTTCATGCATCGGAGAAGGAAATGGCAACCCACTCCAGTGTTCTTGCCTTGAGAATCCCAGGGACGGGGGAGCCTGGTGGGCTGCTATCTAGGGGGTAGCACAGAGTCGGACATGACTGAAGTGACTTAGCAGCAGCAGCAGCAACCTTAAGTTACATGTTTTAGTTGGAGTAACAGGGAAACTAATAGGCATTCTATATACAAGGTAAAAAGTACAAACATTGCTGAATGCCCAGGTGCTATGTATGAGAGGAAAAGTTTCATGTATTCTAGAGAAGTAGAAACCCGAACTCGATGTGAAAGAGTTGCTTGAATCAAACAAAACAAAAAAGGTCCCGGGGGGACCAATCTTGAAAGAACAGAGATGACATTTCGAGTAAGAGTGTGAATGTGACTGACCACATAGTTGGGTGAAGACTCACTGATCCATATGTTGGAACGTTTTGTGTAAGACTGGCTGAAGCTGAGCAGAATGCATGACAGCATCAGCTTTCTTGGTGAAGTGGAAGACAAGGTCATTTGTTCTGAGTAAGAGGACTGTGTCAGGTGGGAGTTTCAAGGAAAACCCTAATGCCTGAAATAGTGTATTATTAGGGAAATGAGAGTAGTGACCATTGAAAGTGGTTCAAAACAAGAAGGAGCAACTTAAAGGGAACAGAGAAGAGATTCTGGAACAAGGCAATGTGAGAGAGGGTTTGAAGATAGGGAAGACATAGGGAAGTGTGGGGCCATCACGTGTGCAGGACACTTAGCACTCTACAAAAGAAATAGACCTGAAGCCACCATTGGAATCATGAGAGTGATAATGGTGAGGAAGCGGACAAGGCAGTGTTCAGTCACGTTCAACTCTGTGCAAGCCTGTGAATGTAACCCACCGGGCTTCTCTCTCCAGGGGATTCTCCAGGCAAGAATACTGGAGTGGGTTGCCATTTCTTCTTCTAGAGGATCTTCTTGATCCAGGGATCAAACCCGTGTCTCCTACTGCTCCTTGGATTGTCAGGTGGATTCTTTACTGCTGAACCACTGGGGGAAGCCCCAGATAATCGGTTTCCACTAAAATACTTATCTTTGGCATTGGCATCTATTTATTTCTACTTTCGTATCTAGGTAAAGCATCTGCCTACAATGTGGGAGACCTGGGTTCAATCCCTGAATCGGGATGATCCTCTGGAGAAGGCAATGGCATCCCATTCCAGTACTCTTGCCTGTAAAATCACATGGACGGAGGAGCGTGGTAGGCTACAGTCTACAGGGTCACAAAGAGTCAGACACGACTGAGCGACTTTACTTTCACTTTTGTATCTAGGGGGAAAAATGATGAATTTTGTGGCTGAAACTTGTTGTTCAGTTGCTCAGTCATGTCTGACTCTTTGCAACCCTGAGGACTGCAGCATACCAGGCTTCCCTGAATCTATATAACACTAAATATTTTTCATTTTAGCTTCATTAAAACAGTTCTGGCTTCTCATGTGAAGTTTTCAATAGTTTCCTGTATTATTCTCCTGGTGCTTGTCTCTTTTTATTCTAGTCCATTCTACTTATTATCACCAAATGAATCATCCTAACCATTCTCCCAATGAACTCATTCTTCTGAAGCACATTCTGAGTGTTTCAACATTGCTTGATCAACTGCTAATGTTCCTGTTGCAGACAAGTGAAACAGATCCTGGCTACTTGACCCAAGATAGTATCATTCCACCAATAGAAAATGGTTCATAAATTAAATAAACCACAATAGGACCAGGCTTAAGAAAGTTTAGAAAACAGGCTGACTTGATGATCTAGACAGAAACATGTGAGGATGTTTCTATGGAAGTTTATCAACTGTAATATCTTCATATAGTTTGGGAAACTTAAATTTCTAGTGAGAGAGTGCTACTGGATTAAGTTCGTTCCCTTGACATTAGGAACAAGGTATCTTTATTTACCATCCAACAAAATTGTATCCAAAGGAAAATCAGAGTTTGTTACCAGAAGACAGGAAAGTAGAGCTAAGTAGGAGTAAACAGAAACTAAAACAAGTCCAAAAATCAAAACTCAGATATATTTTGAATATAGTCCAAAGATCTTAGCCTGATAGCCAACCTCTTCTTTTTTTATGGCTTCCATATACTATTTTAGTGTCATACAACATTCCAACATATTGTTATATAAATAACATCATCGACTCAATGGACATGAGTTTGAGCAAGCTCTGGGAGATAGTGATGGACAGGGAAGCCTGGCATGCTGCAGTCCATGGGGTCACAAAGAGTAGGACATGACTGAGCAACTGAGCAACAACATTCCAACATATTGTTATGTAAATAAAGTCAGAAAATAAATAACAGAAAAATGGTCCACCAATTGAATCACTTACTGAGTCGGACACGACTTAAACCACCGCCAGTACTCTCACTTTTACCTCGACACCCTTGGTCTCCCATCTTAGATTAAATGAAATACAATTATTGCTGCAGTTTAAGTTCTCTGGCTTTTAGTACACAGGTGCTTACAATGTACTTTAAAGCACTCATGAAAGTCTCAGATAATCATATACATCTTTATCAGATGATTGAGACCTGGAAAAGTCAGTGTGGTTTTTGAAGGAAAACAAACAAACAAAAAGACTTACCACCTCTTCTTGAATTTATTAATTTTATTTAGATGTGAGTAATTAATAAATCATTAAACTTCAGTGACTATCTGACATTGAGCTACATGTTGAAGCTGTAATAGTAAAAAAAGAAAAGAAAAATTGGAATCCTCCTTCTCATAGAGCTTACAAGTGACATTGGCAAATATTAAGCAAATAAACAACAAATGCACTATTTAATTAATAATTATCCTAAGCCCTCAAAAGGAACACATACTTCTTTTTCAACACCTGGCTATAACATTTACATAATGTAAAATCACAGAGAAGGCAATGGTACCCCACTCCAGTACTCTTGCCTGGAAAATCTCATGGGCAGAGGAGCCTGGTAGGCTGCAGTTCATGGGGTCGCTAAGAGTCAGACACGACTGAGCGACTTCACTTTAACTTTTCACTGTCATGCATTGGAGAAGGAAATGGCAACCCACTCCAGTGTTCTTGCCTGGAGAATCCCAGGGACGGAGCCTGGTGGGCTGCCGTCTATGGGGTCGCACAGAGTTGGACATGACTGAAGTGACTTAGCAGAATGTAAAATCAACTGCTTAAAGTATTTTCAGCATTTGGACAGATCCTCACACAGACACATTTATTGATACTGTGATAATTATGGCATGTTTCTAGTTTCAGGTTTTTTTCAAAGAACTAAAATTACAAAGGCAAATGAGCATCTTTTCCTCATTGAGTTTATTGTGTAATGAGGGTGAGCCCACAGAGTAACTGTAGTATTTTAGCCTGTTCCACTGCATGCATGCATTTAAAGTTAACAAGATTATTAAAACACATAAATTAATGGTTCTGTTAATCTTTAATTTGGTATGATGTATATAGATACAAATTATCAGTTACAATAAATATGCATGTGCTTGAAATAAATTATGAGAAATGTAGCTTAATTAAGATTTTAAATTGTCAAGAAATCTACTTCTAAGTAATTTAATGTTAATATAAATTATTGATGTTGCCAAATATTAGTTACATCCTGTACTGCTTAAACATAGATTAATCAGTTATCTGTTGTATTGCCTTCAGCATTCTAATTTCATATCTTAAATGATACTTCCCTGTTATAAGTAGAGAAATGATAATGCAGACCTGTTAAGAATATAACATCTGGAGCCACATTATAAAGTTCTAGGCCCTTCACCATTCATCACTGAATTTGGCCCTTGGATGAATTAATTAGATACTCAGTGCTTTGTTTCTTCATCTGAAAACTGGAAATCACAACAGTATCTGCCTTTTGAGATAGTTTTGATTGTTAAATGAGGTACTATTGTGTATTACATAACTTTTAGATTAGTGCCTAGAAGAAAATGATTTCTTATTGAACATGAATATATTTTGGTGGACAAAAAGGAAACAAAAAGTTAACATAAAGCTTTTTTAAAAAGCTATCAAGCTTTTTAAAAATATTTTGAATAAATCTTTCCAATAAAAGATTTGCTTACTATAGGTGTTTGTTTCTGTAGCTTTTAAAATAATGTCATAGTTTTTTTGTGTGTATAAAGTATCATGACATCACAGCTTCCCAGGATTATCATAATAGGTGTAAACTTTCCTGTAAGCATTTGACGTCAATTCCCATTGATATAGAAGTGCTTATGAGCCAGTACTTCATGGAACTATTCAACCTCAAAAACCATTTTTAGATAAATCATCCAGGACAAACACAGTGCCTGGAATTCAGGTCATGCCAACTGAGGAAAAGTGACTGATTTTTAAAAATATATTTAGTCATTGTCTGTTTTAATTATGCAATTTATTTGTAGACTGACATTTAGTGAAGCCCATTTGCAAATTTAATTTTTCATATTGGCCAAGAAATTTTAGTTTTAAACAGTGGGCTGGTTATATTTATAACTATTTAGTAAATCTGCAATGGAAAATACTGTTGTGTTTCTCCTCATATTACTCTAAGAAGAACTACAAGGCTGAATCCCAATAATGCAGTGTATACCTGATATTGGTATACATAAGAATGGCAAATTATAAAAATTGTTAAAAATGATTAGAAAAAGATAACAGGATACCAAAACACCCCCTCTTTCAGGGGATCTTTCTATACGCTGAGTGTTTTGAAAATCTGACATTTAAAAATAGTTACAATCTGAAGAGAAGAAATTACTCACTATAGGGAGAAATGAATTTGCCTTAATAGGCATAGCTGCTTGGGGTGTACAGGTCACATATGTGATTTTCCCCTCCTTCAAACGGGATGCAAAAAAATCATAGAAAGCCATCACAAAGAAATGAGTTCAGTTTAAGAAAAAAAATTTATTTAAGACTTAGAATGAGCTTCTCTATTTTGTGCATGTGCTCAATATTTTCGTATTTATATTTATCTCTTGGTAAATATTTATCTCACTGGGACTGAGAAGTTTCATTGAAAAGATACATCCTAAGTTTCTCAAACTAACTTCAAATATCATACAGATGGCTGATTTCACAGTAGTGAAGATAAAGGTAATGAATCTTGTTAAAATTTTTGTGAATGTATAGCATTTGTCTTTTCAACAACGTGCTTTGTTAAATTCACCTGAAACAATCCGTATGTATATACATTGTCAATGCATAGTGCAGGTGGGCATAATTACTGTTACAGATTTCAATACAGGCTCTTCCTCCCAGGTTACCTGCCACTCTAGAAGTTATAGAAATGTAAGTTTCAGTTTAATAGAAATTTAAGCTTAAATCACATAAAGGATACAATAGAAAGCTTTTCAACCTCTAGCCCTAGTCAGAAATCCCTGCATTTCATCTTACGGCTGTCTTTCCTAAACTTAAGTAATGTAACCCATATTTAACCAGTTAAATAGCTTAAAGCTAAAGTATCTATAAATTATCAAGCTAATAAGCTTGAAATTATCCATTTCAAGCTTGATTTCCATTCTTGATTTCCCAGGCAAGAATACTGAAGTGGGTTGCTACTTTCTTCTCCAGAGGGCATCTTCCCGACCCAGGAATCAAAACTGAATCTCCTACATTGCAGGCAGATTCTTTGCTAACAAGAGCTATAAGAGAATCCCATATTTGCTTTTAAATATTCAGCTATTAAATGAAGACTTAGGTATTCTCTTTCAAAAACTGCATTTAAAAGGATTATTTATTACAAGTCCATATCAGTGCAATTGAAAAATCTTTGAGTGTTTTCTCTTTTTAAAATTTTTAACTGAAGGATAATTGTTCTACAATATTGTGTTGTTTACTGCCATACATTAACATGAATCAGCCATAAGTATACATGAGTGTTTTATGTTTGTAAGCCATGTACAAATACAATAGACATACAGTTTGACCTGTAATTCTAGGAAAAGACAAACAAATAGCTCTAGAGTGTTAGAGAGAATGACGAGGATGTTGTTCTAGAATTAGAGAATTATTTAAATCCACCTATCTGGTTTCTTAGTAACAAAAAAAAAAAAAAATCAGTCATTGCAGAATAGGTATGCTTTGTCTTCTTTTACGGAGAAGGCAATGGCACCCCACTCCAGTACTCTTGCCTGGAAAATCCCATGGACAGAGGAGCCTGGTAGGCTGCGGTCCATGGGGTCGCGAAGAGTCGGACACGACTGAACGACTTCCCTTTCACTTTTCACTTTCATGCATTGGAGAAGGAAATGGCAACCCACTCCAGTGTTCTTGCCTGGAGAATGCCAGGGATGGGGGGGCCTGGTGGGCTGCTGTCTATGGGGTCGCAGAGAGTCAGACACGACTGAAGCGACTTAGCAGCAGCAGTCTTCTTTTAAGTCATTGGTCCAATTAATACAGTGGGACCAAACAATATAAAATATGACCATTTTCAGGAATTGTCTTGCAATTCACTCAGTGGATGACCACTGCTAAATCAATTACAGTGTAATCCACATCTATCATGGAGACAGTCAAATGAATGGCTAGACTGCTAATTTCCCATGTAAAACTTCAATTTCAATACTCCAGTTTCTCTGTCATAGGCTTTCTATTTTGTGCTTTAAATCATGTTTTGCTGCATTTTCTGTAATGCTTAACCATGTGTGTAGCTCAGGACTTTACACAGTGTGGATGCTTTAAAAAATTTCGTTGAGCTGTTTCTTCAGTAATTCATATTATCACTTGTTCTGTCAGACCTCTTTACAGCACCATTTACCATCCTTGAAATAGAGGGGGAGTTCTGTGTGATTTTAAAAAGTGTCTTTTATCATACTAGCAGTGTGCTTGCTGCCCATAAGTGAATCATGCAGATTCTACATTGTTATTCATTCAAAGTAAATTAAATAACAGGAAAGCCGTTTACTTAAACCTTAACCTCCAGTGAGGAGGAGAGATAATAATCATAAGACTGATAGTTCTTGTGTGTGTGTGTGAGAATGTGTGTGCATGTGAGTGTGAGCATGTGTGTGTGTGTGTGTGAGTGTGTGTATATGTATGTATGTGTGAATGCCTGTGTGGATGTGTGGGTATATACATGCACAGGCATATAGGTGCATAAGTGCATGTGGAACTCTGCCAGGCAGAGAGCTGTGTGCTTTCCACGTGCCGAATTCTTTGAGTCTCTAAATCCCTCTATGGTGCTGTTATTATCCTCATTTTGAGAGGGACCAAGATGGCCACACTGGCTCCCGAACGTCTTGTAGGAGCAGCTCACGGCGGCACCACTTGCACAGCTACAAATACAGAGCTGAGAGAAACTCGGAAACTAGCTGAGCGACTCCTCCACTTCAGGTGAATGAGAAAATACCAACATCAAAGTGGGTAGAAAAAGCTGAGACATCCTCTCCCCAGAAACCCCACTCCTGGCACAGAGCCATATACTTAGGAGGGAACCCCTAACTCCTAGCTTCTCTCTGAGGAGTGAATGGTTTGAAGCGCACCTCAATGGACCAGCTTTTGAGGCTTCCATGTGAGGGACGGTTCTGAAAGTCAAAGGGGCTTATGTCCACAAAACCATCTGGGCTATTGAAAACAAAGAAGCAGTTCTTAACAGGCGCTCAAGAACTAACCAAACTATTACCCCAGGGCTCAACACAGGAGGAGCAGGCTAAAATGCCATGCTCTCACTCTTTACTTGGAAGGGATTTTATTACATGCTTCACATGATGCTTCCTTTTTCAGGTCTAATTTGCCTGTGTCTAGGAGCAAGCTGTGATTCTCCATGATGTCAGGAGGAGCCAGTGGGCACTTCCACTGCTTCCTTCCTCGAGTGCACTCTAACAATAAAACCAGATCACCAACATCTTTCTGGAAATAGCTCATTTAAAGACCCTGGGTCCCAGTTTTTATGACAACCACCTGAGGGGTGTGACCATCAGATCGCCTGGCTCTGACAGCCAGTAGAGCTTGGCATTCACAACTCCAACAGAACTACAGCAGAGTTGTTTTGTTTTGTTGTTTTGCTTTTTTTTAAAGTTGAAGTACAGTTACAATATTGTGTTAGTTTCAGGTATACAGCAAAGTGATTTGTGTGTGTCTGTATGAGTATTCTTTTTCAGATGCTTTTCCTTTTAAAGTTATTACAGAATTGAGTATAGTTCTTTGTGTTACACATTAAGCCCTTGATTGTTTTTTGTTTATGAAGTCACTCAGTCATGTCTGGCTCTTTGCGACCCCATGGACTGTAATCTACCAGGCTCCTCTATCCATGGGATTTTCCAGGCAAGAATACTGGAGTGAGTTGCCATTTCCTTCTCCAGGAGATCTTCCCTGACCCAGGGATCGAACCCGGGTCTCCCGCATTGTAGGCAGACACTTTACCCCCTGACTTCGCTGGTGGCACAGACGGTAAAGCATCTGTCTACAATGTGTTTGTATATCAGTTCAGTTCAGTAGCTCAGTCGTGTCTGCCTCTTCACAACCCCATGGACCACAGCACTCCAGGCCTCCCTCTCCTGGAGTTTACTCAAACTCATCTCCATTGAGTCAGTGATGCCATCCAACCATCTCATCCTCTGTCATCCCCTTCTCCTCCTGCCTTCAGTCTTTCCCACCATCAGGGTCTTTTCAAATGAGTCAGTTCTTCCCATCAGTGGCCAAAGTATTAAAGCTTCAGCTTCAGCATCAGTCCTTCCAATGAATATTCAGGACTGATTTCCTTTAGGATGGACTGGTTGGATCTCCTTGCAGTCCAAGGGACTCCCAAGATTCTTCTCCAACACCACAGTTCAAAAGCATCAATTCTTCATCACTCAGCTTCCTTTATAGTCCAACTTTCACATCTATATATGATTACTGGAAAACCATAGTCTTTATGAGGTGGACCTCTGTTGGCAAAGTAATGTCTCTGCTTTTTAATATGCTGACTGGGTTGGTCATAACTTTCCTTCCAAGAAGTAAGCGTCTTTTAATTTCATGGCTGCAGTCACCATCTGCAGTGATTTTTGAGCACCGCCCCCCACCCCCAAATAAGTTGGTCACTGTTCCACTGCTTCCCCATCTATTTGCCATGAAATGATGGGACCAGATGCCATGATCTTAGTTTTCTGAATGTTGAG